>NC_139482.1:103862043-104478710 GCF_008360975.1 Lichenostomus cassidix | reverse complement strand
TGGAATCTTCTTTCTTGGCTGAAGTTTTAAGTTTTACTGTGCTGAACTCTTTGGAGTGGAGAGAAAATCAGATATCTATGGAGTTAATCTTGGAAGTTTTAAATATTCAAGATAAAATAAAATAACTAAAAATTATGTAGCAACCTAGGGCATGCACACTACAATACCATGTACTCATGTTTGCACATCTCTACAAATTATCCTACTTTAGCACACCTTAGAGGATCCAAAAATGTATACTTACCTGATATTTCCAAACGTTTATCCACATATTGTTGTTTAATTCATAGATGATTTTTAAATTAGTTGATGCATTGCAAGGAGGGATTAATTTCTTCCTGGTATTAAATTTCCTGATTGCAAAGATTGTAAAGAAAGTAGTTACTTGACATTCTAAGATGTAATCAGAACCAGCTAGGTCATATTTTTAGACTGATAAGAAAATAAACTGTCTCCATGAGTCATCAAGATATTTTAAGAATGTTCCTACTTTACGTGTATGATAATTTTTGTTGCAATCAATGGGCCTAATCATGTGCTTACAGTGTCCTGTGTCAAGTACAGGTTTGTCTTGGATTACAAAGGCACTCAATATGTACTAAGTAATGCCTGAAAGATTACTTCAGTATCAAAAAATACCTCTGTTTAATTTTAACAATCCTCCAACATAGTAACAAACATTGAGCAACTCAAGCAGAATCTAAGTATTCTATGTTTTGTCATAAGAAAATAGTTCCAGTCACAACATTATGTAATCCGAAATTCTAAGAAGTAATATTTGCAGGACACTCTGATAGACTGGTGAAAATCTGTATTTATCAAAAACATGGCTAAATTTTTTTATTTAAAATGAATCTGTTGCTAAACAAGAGAAAATGCTTTGCACCAAGTAAGCATTTTGAAAATACATTTCATTTAAATTTGTATATAACACTTATAAATAATTTTCACTCTTAACATGCTAAAGAAAATCTAAAAAATTGCCTAAAGGAAGAAGATTCATTGGGCATATTTCTGACTCCACTGAAATCAGCTAAAGCCATACTGCTGGTAAAAGACTTTACCAAGTGTATGTGGAAGTTATTTCATTGGGGAGGGAGGTGTTACATCTTAGAATGCTTTGGTCTTTTGTGTGAAATACAATATTTATCCCTTTATCCTCTTTGAAGTGATTATGAAGGAATGAAAACTGGTAAATAAAATTGAGACTGCTTTACTTTAAGATACAAGAAATACTCCTTGGAGACAGGAGGAAATTTAACATAGATTCAACATCTAGCCCTACCGTATTCTTACAAAAATTTTCTAAGTTCTGTTGCAGCTTCTGGTAATATTTTAATGCAAAAAATGATAAGACAAATGTCCTCAATAAATTTTGTCACTTTCAAATTATTTCATAATGTTCTGTCTCATATTCAGTTTTCAGCATGCCATGCATTTCTGATTTCTGAACAAAACAATCAATTTTAAATTAATTGACATTTCTGAGAATTACACTCAACTACATATCACAGAATTTTACCCTTCATATTAACTCCTCTGTGGGAACAGTACCTGCTACACCTGCTGAATTTAAATACTCACATTTTAATTGAAGGAAACACACTTAAGGGAAGGAGCTAAATTATCATGGAGTCATAGAATGGCCTGGGTTGCAATGGACCTTAAATATCATTGAGTTCCAACCCACCTGCCATGGGCAGGAGCACCTTCCACTAAACCAGGTTGCTCAAAGCCTAACCCAACCTGGCCTTGAACACCTCCTGAGATGGGACATCCACAACTTCTCTGAAATCTCTGAATCTATCCTCATCCAGTTTAAAGCCATTGCCCCTTGTCCTACCACTGTAAGTCCTTGTAAAAAGTCCCTCTCCAGCCCTCTTGTAGCCCTCCTTTAAGTACTCAAAGGCTGGTTTACAGTGTCCCCAGAGCCTTCTCTTCTCCAAGATGAACAATTCCTGCTCTTTCAGTCTGTCTGCAAAGGAGAGATGCTCCAGCCCTGTGATCATTTTTGTGGCCCTCCTCTGGACCAGCTGCAACAGATCCACATCCTTCCTGTGCTGAGGACTCCAGAGCTGGATGAAGCACTCCAGGGGGTTCTCACAAGGATAAAGTAGAGGGGCAGAATCACCTCCCTCCCTTCCCTGCTGGCCACACTCCTTTTGATTCTGTCCAGGATTCTGTTGGCCTTCTAGGCTGTATGCAATTGCCAGGTCATGTTGAGTAACTCATCCACCAACACATGACCCAAATAATTCTTTTTGAATCCTATGTTCCTTCCAATTTTACCACTGTAAAGGCCTGAGAAATACTTCTTGAGGGAGTGAAGAGAAGAAGCATGGAAGAAAAAGATGGAAGAAAAAGACAGGAATATGGAGATAATAGCAAGAGTAGCAAAGCTCAAGAAAGGGACAACAAAAGCACTTATTTCTAATTCCCCAATTATTGATTTTTTCATGAGCACTAAGAGTACAAATGTAAACACAGCCTGGCTTTTTCCATCTGAAATTTGAAGAGCCTCCAACACAGGGTATCTTCATTGACTTCATTCATACTTTAAGAAAAGACAAATATATAATATGCATGAGGAAGGCTTAAGAAATGCTGAACTGAATTTTTCAAATGCCTTTTTTTCTTTTCCATTCCCTTGCTGATAATAAATATCAGCCATTGGATGCCTTTTCCCCTCTGTTAATGGAAAACTTTTCAGATGTTTCATGCATGGACTTGGAGCTTTTTAAATATTCCAAGATAATTCATGCTGACACAAAGATGTTTTTCCCATTTTGTTTGACGAATACTAAAGTTAAACAAAAATTAAAATAATATAATCCAGCAGAACCTCGAATTTAAAACTCTGAGGTTAAAAGTCTCTTTGCCCCTCCTCACAGATGCTGCCCATTGAAATCTGTTCCAGGAGTGGAGTTACAGAAAACTGCAGTGGGACCAGCTTGCAACTGTGCACTGGAATGTCAGTAAGAACATTATGACTCCACCCCAAACACCAAATCATCACAGAACCACCTCTCGTTACAAAAGATAATATAAACATAGTGCAGCCACCTAGTGATAAAAGCAAATCAAATGGTGACTCTTCAATTGCTTCTGTCAATTATTATCTATTGCTTAAGCAAAATAAATTGGGAGACAATATGAAAGAACGATCCTGTGCCCTTTCGTTTCTGCTTAATCTATAATCCATTAGTGGTGGGTTGAGGCAATCATTTCATGAAGCACTCAGAGAGAAGAGAGCATAGTGCAAATAGCAAGTCTCTCTGGAAAAGTAGGATTCTCTTTCTCTAGAAAAAATGCAGTAGGAGTTCAAAACACCATAGTGACCACCTTGTTTTTTCACACATGCTCAGTTTGCAATGACTCAATCACTTGGAAGTGGTTGTAATAGGAGCAGAATACTCATAATGAGCTTTTTCTTTATCAGCTCTGCAAAATGCATTGTAGGCCAAAGGACAACCTTTTAAAGACTTAGAAAAACCCAACACCAGAACCAAAGGATCTGAAGGGGATTGCTTGAAGCAGAAGGAAGTTATTAACATTATTGCTATTGTCAGTGTAGCAACATGTTTACACAGTAGAAAACCCAAACCCCTCAGCCCCTCCCAGTACATGTCATTTGTTTCAGTTTGGCTGCAGCATGTCACATATGCCTGACCTTGTTAATGTTCCCATGACTAACCAACACAGGGTAGGTAGAAGTCCAAGACCAGATAAACCTCATCAACCTATTAGTCTGGATCTTTTTTCAAGCATTCAATCTTTTGATTGTTGATCAAGTCATTAAACTACTGGTTCCATATGACTTAAAGGCTTTCTCTAACCATCAAGCCACACCTTCCACTACTCAGTCAAATGTGTGGATATGCATTTAGAAGCCTTCTAGACCCAAGGGCACAGGCTCTGTTCTGTTCTTTCTCAAGCATTTGAGATTTTTCTTTTCTCTGCATTTTGGGTGACTCAAAGATTCTTCAGCTTAATGGGGATAGGAGTCACATACAGAAAACAGTCTGCTGCCAGCAGCAACCAGTTTCTCCTTCAGATGTAGCACGTTCCTCTGCATCCTAAAATCTAGTTGTCAGTTCAGCCAACTTATTGTCTCTCAAGATTTTTAAGTTCCCATTGTAGATGAAGCCTACGTGTTCTCAAACTAAGCTATCTACTCCAGCTGCTCACACTGGAGTGTCCCTTCATGATAAATCCATTTATCTGGGGTGTACAGCACACACTCCCAGCAAGTCAGGACCAAAACCTGGGTATCATTGCTCTCCATCAGCAGAAGAAGCGCAGCGTTGATGACAGTAGCTTTCCACCCATTCAGTTTCCTGTTTCTGCAAAAGCTCTGGGGAAAACAAACAAATCCTAGACCATCCCTGCCTCCACTTACCAATTCCCATACTCTTTTCAACTTTGGACAGCTGACTAAAGAGGAAGAATAGATATTTTAAAATTTCTTCAGATCTCTGCAATACACTCTTATTAGTCTTTCAATGGTGAACAAGAAAATTTTGAACTGAGATGCTTTATGTCAGAGAAGAATTCTCTGGTAAGCTGTCTTAGTTAAGAGGAGCAATTGAAAAAGGTCACACATCTCCTTTTCTACTGTTACTTTTTTTTCCCCCTAAATTTTGAAATTTGGATATAGCAAGGAAACACAGATAAGGTAAGAAGTGTATACCCTCACTGAGCAAAGTCAGTCTTCTCTCAGTAGTTCATGGAGCTGAGCCATAAAATGAGGAGAGGGAAAGTACTTCTGTGTACCGTGGTGCATGCATGCATCTTAAATAGCAGATGCTCAGCTCCAGGATCTTCGTGTTATCAGCTGTGCTCCTAGGATTTTGCCAAGGGAAAGACGCAAATACTGTGCGTCTTTTTATGAAGCTGAAGGGGGGAGCATCTGAGTTAGCAAACACGAGGGCCTCCAAGGAACAATCCATACAGCTGAAAAGGGAGCTGGCCGAAATTCTCTCGGGAATTAGAGATACCTCTACTCCTCTCTAGTCTTCGCTAATGCCTTGTAACAGCAGTGATTTGTGGAAGAGAAGTAGCACACTTCTGTCGCACGTAAAATATTTACAGAGAGATCGCTGATTAACCATGGCTGCATTTGGAAGCTCTCGTTCCCTCTTCCCTGCCCGGCACTGACTGAGCTCCCACACGCCTGCATCAGCTGCTCCTTACGGTTTTGGACAGGTCCCTTTCCTATCCGACCCCACACGCCCTCGCTGCCCTCCCGGCAAAGCGCGGGGCAAGGTGACACCGCAGGAGCCCCGGGATGTCACCCGCCGTGGGGGGGCCGATGCCGGCGGCACTGCCGAGGGGGAGCCGGCGCTAGCGGCGGCGGCCGAGGCACCCCGGGCCGCCCAGAACTGCCTCCCCTTCGGGCCGAGCTGCCATCCCGCCCAGCCCCGGTCCCGACCCCCCCGGGTCAGCCCAGGCCCCGCTGGCCGCGGCAGGGGCGGTCCCGGGGCGGCGCTGCAGCGCGGAGCGGGCCGCGGGCAGCGGCAGCGGGAGGCGGGCGCCAGCTCCTCCTTCTCCTGCTCCTCTTCCTCCGCCTCCCTCAGCGCCGGGGTGGGCTCGCCCGCGGCAGGCGGGGTGTGGTGCGGTGCCGTGCCGTCCCCCGTGTGCGATGGACTGGCAGGTGCTGACCAGGGAGCTCTCCCTCTACCTGGAGAGCCAGGTCCGCGTGGGGTTCTTCGGCTCCGGCGTGGGCTTGTCCCTGGTGCTGGGTTTCGGCGTCGCCTACGCCTGCTACTACCTCAACAGCATCGCCAAGGTGAGCGGGAGGGCGGCGGGGCGGGCGGGCTCAGCAGGTGTCCCGCCGACGGGGACCGTCCCGAAGGTCACCGCGACCCACCGCCCGCTGGGGAGGCGCCGGCGCCCATTAGGCGAGGGGATAGCACCTGGAATGTCTGGGGGGATCCGGGCTCCGCGGCCGCCTTGTCCTCGCATCCCTCGTCCGTCCCCTGGAGGTGCCGCCGCGGCTGCCCGGCCGGCCGAAAGCCCGCTCGAGCCGCACACGGGCCCGGGCAGCGCAGCCTCCCCCACCCGCCGCGGCTGCGTCTTCCGCGGGGGCCGCCGGTGACTGCCAGAGGCCGCCGGCCTGCGGTGAGGGAGGGCTCCCCTGGGCTACCCTGGCTGCCAGGGGACGGGGCTCCGGCCTCGGCAGTCCCCAAAATGCAGTTGTACCAGTTGGAGAGCTTGGCGGGGTGCCGTGGTTTGGAAAGCGAGGTTTGGAGACAGTCCTCCACAACACAAACCCGACCTACTTGGTTGAGCAGCAGGGCAGGTGATAAAGTAGTTTTGTTGTCCCTGTGTCCCCATCGGTACTATCCTGAGTACCTCTGGAGGCACAATGGCAGCGTTTTGGGGGCTAGAGCACTTTTGGGCATCTCCTCATCAGCAATGGTTTTACAGATAAATTAGGCAGTCGCAAATTACTTGGATACGGTGAGCCTGATGAGATCTGAAGTGGCCCCGTGGTGAGAGCGCCTCATTGAATGTGTAATCAGCTGAAAATACGCATATCAAAAGGTTTTTGAATGCTGAGGACCTGAGTGTTGCCACAGTCCTTCAAAGAACCGCTGGGAACATAGCCTTCCTCTTCATGGAGAAGAGGGTGCTTGATTTCTGTCAGAGGAGAAAAGCAAAGGGAGGATGTGCCATAACAGCTGTTTATGTGGAATGGTTTTCCTCAAAGCATCTGTTACTGTTCTGTTAATGCTTGGATGTTGGGGAGTCACTGTGAAAGAGAGGTATAAGAAATTTGGTTGCTAAAACATGAGATGTTTGGTATGTGGGGACTTTTCCATGTTAATTGGTATACAAATGGAAACTGTAAGGAAATTGTCTGTATGCAGAACATTATTAGAGATGAGGAACCAATGCACTTGTGTACTGTAGAATGAGATGGGAGGAGAAGTGTCCTACCAGGTGCATGGTCAAAGTGCAGGCATGGATTAATTGTCATTTCTATGTGGTTGTAGAAAACGGACTTGGTAAGATCTTTCTTGCCTACTAAGAGACAGTGTGATTTTGGTTTTTTAGTGAGGATACAGTGCTGGTGAAAGTAGAGCTAGATCAGCATGTTATTAGAAATAGGTAAGGAATCCATTAATGGGTTTCACTTTTCAGTTGGGCATTCTGGCATTTCTTTTGGTTTTCATTTACTTATCTCTGTATCATGAAAAGTAAAAGCATTGCAAGTGATTATATGAAATAAATTAATTGACTGAGAGAGGATTTAATAAGCTTTCATTTCTTTCTTTGTTTTTAGTTTGGTTTATAAGAATGCCCATGTCTGACTGTAGTCTCTTTTCCTAGAAACCCCAGCTGGTGGCAAGCAATGACCGTTTCTGCCGCTTTCTCGAGGAATATTGCCCTGTTGTGACAGAAACTTACTATCCCACGATTTGGTGCTGGGAAGGTCGGGTACAGACACTCCTGCGCCCCTTTATCACATCTAGACCCCAAGTACAGTACAGGAAGTAAGTGCCTTTATTCTGGAAAGTGATTGATTTGGTATCCAGCTGTTCCCTTACTCTGACTGTATCACACAGCCACTGTCATTGCTCAAGTTTGTGCCTGGTTTTTCTGCTTTATGCCTACCTTTACAACTTCATCATAGACTTGGAACTGTCTTCATCATGGACTCAATATGAAGAAGGTTTGAATGGTCAGTGTTCCCAAATGGCCCTATTTTAACTTAGAGAGTTTTGCAGCACTGAAATATGGGTGACAGTATAGGAACTGATGTGGTTATATGGTCACAGGATTACACAGAGGATGAGGTCAGAAGAGACCTCTGGAGGTCACCTAGTCCAACTCCCCTGCTCAAGCAGGGTCAGCCACAGCCAGTTGCCCCAGATCATGTCCAGATGGCTTTTGGATTTCCATAGGGATGGTGACTGCATAATATCCCTGGACAAACTGTGCCAGTGCTCAGACACTCTCACAATGAAAATGTGTTTCCTGATACTCAGAGGGACCCTCCCATGTTTCAGGTTGGGCCCATTGCCTCTTGTTCTGTCAGTGGGCATCACTGAAAGGAGCCTGGCTCTATCCTCTTTGCACCCACCCTCCCTTCAGGTATGTAAACCCATTGCTAAGTTCCCCCTGAGCCTTTTCGTCTTCAGGCTGAGCAGTCCCAGCTGTCCCAGCCTTTCCTCATAGGAGATAGGCTCCAGTTCGTTCATTGTCCTTGTGGCCCTTTGCTGGATTCTCTCCAATATGTCCATGTCTTCCTTGGACTGGAGAGCCCAGAGCTGGACTCAGTACTCCAGATGTGGCCTCACCAGTGCTCCATAGAGGGGCAGGATCATCTCCCTTGATCTGCTGGCTACAGTCCTCCTAAGCCTCCACAGCCTATAGATTTTTGGCCTTCTTTCCTTCAAGGGCACATTACTGGCTCATGTTCACCATGGTGTCCACCAGGACCCTAAGGTCCTTTTCTGTCAAACTCTTTTCCAGATGGTCAGCCTCTACTGGTACGTGGGGTTGTTCCTTCCCAAGCACAGGACTTTGCACTTCCCCTCATTGAACTTTGTGAAGTTCCTGTCAACCCATTTCTGCAGCCTGTTGAGGCTTGTCTGGATGGTAGCACAATTACTTGGTGTATCAAATATTCGGGCATTCAAATGCCATAATTTTGCAATGGTCGTGCAGGCACTCTGTCTGTCCATCAAACCAGTGTGTTCTACCTTAACAATAGCATGGCCACATTCAGCCTTGTTTTGAATATACAGAATTTCTGGGATTTTCAGAGCAACTTTTACCTGTGGAGCTTACATTGTGTTCTTTGATGCTTAAATTCTAAGAGGGGAAAAAAAAACCCTTATATTTATTGTTTGTCCTCAGCTGATCTCTTTCACACAGAAATGAGACTTAGTCTGGCAAATGAGGCATTTGGCACAAGACCTAAGGAGAAGGACTTTTATGTGCCGGAACCTGGATGCAACACAAGTTGTTTCAGCTCTGCTTGCCTGGTAGAATAGATTTAGCATTTAGCAGCTTCCCTTAGTCTTAGTAACTAGGAAACATTTCAGTGGTATGGCCATGTCCACTTTTTCTAGTCCTTCTTGTACACTTCTATTTCAAGGGTTTTGAGAGAACAAACATAGTTCCGTGGGGCAGTGCTTATTTTGCACCATTTGAGATTGTGTTGGCAGTACTCACTAGCATTGCATCTACTTCCCATTACTGGAAAAGGGCAAAGCTAAGGTAATGAGTCCAACAATGCTGGTCACCTTTAAAATCTGAAGTAGTCATTAACAAGAATTTCAAAAGAAAAACCAAATGCAAGGAATGCAAGGTAGGCTTGTATTTTGTTAGTTTCTACACCAACTCCCCCGAACCATGTCATCATTTCCAGGAAGTGGGAGGATGCTGTATGTTTCTAAAAAAAAAAAAAATGAAACTTTTCTGTCATTGTTTAATGCATGTGTAGCTTCTTGAGATATTTGTTGCATTGTTAAGATATATGCTTTAACTGCATTCTAGCAAAGTTTGTAGAGATACAGGGTGAAAGATGCAGTACTGTGTGTCTGCGTTTTGCATGTTTAAAACATAACAGTCCATTATACACTCTGCTTCTTTGGATGAAGAGAAAAAAAAAGTGATAAATGTTTATCATATTACCCAGTGTGCTATCAAAAGGTTCTCAGATGATCCAAAGGAAATATGCAGCACAAAAATGCCTGTATAAAATACAAGGCAGTGCCAAAAATCACATTCGTTACAAGCTTCCAGTACATCAGCAGCAATTTATGAAAGGCCATGTCTTCATTTACTGTCAACAGGAATTACTCCACAGATTGACTCTTCTAACTCCTGTCAGCTGTAGGTGTGACTCCTAAATGCAGACCTGCCTAGTCAGGTGGCACTTTGAGTATTAAAACAATGAAAAATGCAGAATTCATACCTGGTAATTTGTACACTGCAAGCACTCTTAATGGTGTGTATGTATTTTTAAAATCTAATCAGTGTTGTCTTAAAATGCACCTTTCAGTGAGCTCATTAAAACAGCAGATGGAGGACAGATTTCATTGGATTGGTTTGATAATAATGACAGCTCATATTATCCGGACGCCAGCACAAGACCCACTGTCCTGTTATTGCCTGGCCTGACAGGAACAAGCAAGGAATCCTACATTCTTCATATGATACATCAAAGCGAAACACTGGGATATAGGTACTGTTGTATTTCATTGCTGTTTATTTTGCTGCTTCAAGTAGGATCCAGCATAAGTCTGTATGTGTATCAGATGCTTTCCTAAGGCAAATGAAATCTGAATACAGTATTTTATGTAAGAAAGTGTTATTAGCAATACTAATCATAGTGGACTTATATAACAGGCAGTACCTTTGAAAGGGCTGATTTAATATCTGCAGATGTGCCCCAGAGATTGCAGTGAAAGCCAGCAGAAAGTTGTTGCTGCTTCTTAAATTATTGTATCGGTATTTGTGTTAACCTTTACACTTTCTAGAGAAAGGGTTTGTATTCAGCTCCAAGAAGACTCGTGTGGATGGATTGCTGGCAGTAGGCTTTGGAGGAGGTCAGCTTCTGAATGCCAAAATTGCTTGATTCAGCAGCCTCAAATTCTTGGGTGCAGAAAGGAGAGCTAGCCTACTCCTACCGGTGGTGTTTAAGGGGGAGGTCTGTCACCTCTTCATTGTCACTGCGTAATTTAGTTTTGTTCTTATGGCTTCTGGTCAGAGTTCAGTAACATAAGTGGATTAGTCAATGAGTAGACTCCTTTATGTAACCATATTGCTGCTGCTGCGCATTAAAATAAGTTGTTATTGTTCCAGGGTCTGTATTTGGCATATTACATTTTGTCTTTGCAGATTGGCTTCTGATACTGACTCTAATAGTTCTTCAAATATATATATATTAGCTTCTATCTACCTGTTTGGCTATCTCGTCTCTATTTGAATAACTACTTTACTAAATTATGGAAGCAAAGTAGCACTTTAACTGTTCAAAGTACTTTTATGATCACCTTAAAACTTACCAGTAAAAAATATCAGAGGAAAGGCCTGAAATCAACAACTTGTTACTATTAATTTTTAAAGTATTCCTGAAAGTAATATCTGCATTTGATCACCTAAGAGAAGAAGGTAGAACATTAAAAAGGGGAGTTTTACATCAGATTTCAAGAGAATGCTATAATTATTTTTTAAATAGCAACATTTGAGAAAAATACCAAAATAAGTATTCTTTCATGCCTTTAACCCGTCTAACTATGTATGCATTATTTAATAAAATTATTTCAGTAAGATTGTGGAAGAGTAATAGAAAAGTAATATTTATTAAGAAAATTATAAATTCTTTAATCATTATAATACTGCTAAAAGATTCAGAGACTCCCACCAATAGAGAAAGACCAGAAACTTCTGCTGTGCCAGACAAAAAAAAAGCCATTGTCAAGAACCTGCACCTTGGATCTAGCTGTCATTATAATTTTGATTTGGCTCATTTCTTCCAATTTAATAGAATGATGTAGCTTTGAGGGATGTCTACACATGGATCTCTGACATTCTTTTTTCAGAGTACAGCTTTAGGCTCGGCCCTGCACTGGCAGAGCTCATGGCAGAGTGCAGGCAGGACATGTCTATACAATCTTCAGGTAAACCCTGGGGTTCTCACCCTGCAATCTGACCTGGACAAATCACGGAGCTCAGATATGAGTCAAATCACTGACCTCAGTGAACTCCATTTTGGTATAAAGCTTGTTGCACATAGGTCAGCCTCTAGGAACTTTAGGGCTGTAAATATTTATATGATGAACTTATTCATAGAAGGGGTTCATTTTTCTTTATGCATTTTCATTTTCTTGTATAAGTTATCTCTTTTGGTGAAATTAACTATGTGTACAAATGAATTTACTGTCTCAATTTTTAGATGCGTGGTTTTTAACAATCGGGGGATTGCTGGTGAGGCGCTTTTGGTAAGGATGACTTCTAAGATAAACATCTCTCACTTATAAGTGGTAATTATGAAATCATTTGTACTTATTTGTACGATTGGATTTAAATGAGAGAAACTTGGAGCATGTGTTGAAAATGCAGAGAAGAGAATCCAGCCATCTGTTAGATCAGTCATGTGCCAATATTAATTTTTTATTTTGAAACCCTAGTGGGTCAACTGGTCAACAAATGATTTTTTCTGAACATTTCATTTTAGGAAATGATTCAGTTGTTAATATCTATAACATTAAAATGAACAGTCCTTACACTTTTCTTTCCAAGAATACTGCACTATCTAAAATGTGTACATCTTTGTCCAATCAATGCAATTTTCTCCCATTAATTTAACCCATATCAAAAATATATTTTAAACTGGAAAGAAATTACAATGGATTATTTTTTGATATGGGTTAAAAGGTATGCCAATAAAATTGATCCATACATGTTAGTGAATTAATGAACAAGATTTATATGGATAGCTGTATCCTAAAAGTTAAATGTGTTCTTGTATTTTTCTCAGCAATTATGACACAAACTCAGCTACAGAAGATTTTTTTTTTTTTTGTCTTTGGGACAGACATACAGTGTTTGCTTAGAAATTACTGGCCATTCCTCTGATGAAAAAATCCTGAAGCTAAATGTTTTCTGCAGCTAGGGACAAGGCACGATGAAATATTGCTGAATAAGCTTTGTTTTTTCATATGCATTTTGTTGACAGTTCTGCAGCTGGAACAAATGTACATAATACTTGGTATTGTTTTGCATTTTTTTAAACCCCTGGTTTCAAACTTTAAAAAGCTCAGAATGTTTTCCCATAATCAGATAAAGCAATTCAATGCAAACATTGCCATGTTAAGAGTAGTTTTCTGCATACTTTTGGAGATGGATCTACAAAGCAGTTTTGTGACACACAAAGTCCTTATTGATGAATTTCTGAATCATTAAGAGAAAAGATCCCTTGTCTGGATACATTGTGTGTATTTTACTGTAATCGGATTTACATCTTTAAGCTTTATAAGTTCTTGTGCAGCAAACCAGCTGAAACTATCACATTTTCTGCAAAGAGGTTTCAACATTTTAGTATAAAATCCGTAGTTAATGAGTTTGAAGCATAGTTAAGCACCACAGTAGAAATTAGTTATGTAAGCAGTTCTTTTTCTAGTGTCTTTAAAGAGAGATTCAACTTCACAACAAATAATAATTATTTAAAGAGTGCTGTTCTCATTAATTATTGAAAGTTATTGTGAATTATTTCTATGGAATAATCAAATATTAGATTGACTACAGCTAATGTGAGCTAAAATGGTGTTTCAAAATATCTTTGTACAAAGCCTAAATAGATAAACAATAAACTGTCTGGAAATAACTGAAGTTAAAAGTGCAAGATATATCTCTAGTTTTATCTTTAAACTTTAATCAAATACACTTTGACTTAGAATGCATTAGATCCTAGTTATTAAAAATATTTTATTTTTCCGTGTAAAATTGACAATTTAATTAAAATAAAACACATTCACACTGTTTATAATTAATAGGATGTACAACAGTGAAGAGTGATTCATGTGGATAAGAACTGGAAATGCAACATAAATGGAAATTAAAAATGTCTTCAGTTTTAATTATCTAGAATTAGCTTTTCTTTCCATTTTTTAATCTTTGACGTCAACATTTCAATATTCTTGTTCAATGTATTTTAAGTAATTAGTTTCATGTAATTAAACTTGTTAAAATCACCCACAAATAGCCAGGCCTTTTAACTGAAAGCAATTAAAAAAACCCACGCTTGAAATCCATTGTTGCTTCAGGCAACAGATAAGTTTCATTAACTCACAGTTACGTATTTTTATATTGAGTTTTGATATTTATGCTGATTTTTGGCAGTTCGGTTAGTACCTATAGTTAAGTCCAGGTCACTAACATGTTATTAGCAGCTCTAAAGTTAAAAACTTTCTTTTGCTGTAGATGAGATTTGGGTAACACCATTAAAAAAAACCCGAAAACTTATGGTACTGTGATTCTTAGTGTGCTTAAATGGACTTGTCTCCCTTATACTGCTCCAGATAGTCCCTCAGGTTGTGGCCTATTCCAGGTGAGGCTCAAAAGCTGTGCTTATCCTTCAGTTGGAGGGAAGTGGTTAACCAAATCTTACCCAAGGGGTTACCCATGCTGATGCCAGGGGAAGTCATTCCAAGTCTCAATTTAGGATTTAAAGAGACACTAATGATGGATAAAGAAGGAATAATATATGTTTCATTGCTCATTGCTTTAGTTAATAGAATACTCTACTATATTAGGTAAATGACACAGGGGAATTTATTTATCTGCTTTTTTGGTTGTGTTGTATGTAGAATCTAAATACAGGTTAGTTTCCAAATGCTGGCCTACTTGAAATCTTATGCTTTTTTTTTGCATTTGAATGTGAGTGAATATAGTAAAATTGTCATTATAACTTCATTTTCTGTAAATCACAGCTTTTATAATGTTTCCATTTCCTTGGGGTATTTTAAAAATATCAGTGCCTACTAGTTCTGATCTAGTTCTTTCTAGTTTAGCACATTGTTCTCTGTTCAGATTTTGTCTCATGACCTGGAGATTCTGAAGAAATCTGTCACGTCTTTTATTTTGTAATGATAACAAGTATAACTCCTTCCCTCACCTCCTTGTGAAACACTCTGGATTTATATTTGTCATTTAGTGAAGCTTCACAATAAATGCTAAATTTATCTTCTTATATAATGATCCACTGTTCAGTTTGCTTTGTCCTTAAAGGATAATACAAAAGCTTATGATGGCATTTTTTCCCTCTTGACTTCTTACAGACACCAAGGACTTACTGTGCAGCTAACACGGAGGATTTAGAGGCTGTTATTCATCATGTGCACAGCTTGCACCCCTCAGCTCCATTCATGGCAGCAGGTGTTTCTATGGGAGGGTAAGGTTGTGTAACACAAGTCTCAGCTTAACTGTGATAGTAAAATAAGACTGATGTAGCCTGATTGTAAATTATTACTCTGGAACACTTGCATTACTTACTGAACTGCAAGCAAGTTGGGGTTCTCTCCAACCATTAATATGCAGAAGACTTTTAGAAACTTCCTATCTTCGAGGCTTTTACCTCGGTGTCAGGGAAGGTCAAAATTGGCTAACATTTAAAAATTGGGGGGGGGAGCGGTGGAGAAAGGGAGGAAACAGTGACAGACAGATTGACAGCAAAACAGGTAGGCAGTACAGTCTTTGGAAACTATGGAGTCTGTCTTTGGAACAGAGGGATATAAAACGGGATCTTGAGCTAATACACCATGTTTCATAGCAGCCTCTGGCAATAACAAGATATGTCTTCACTCTGTTTGGGTTCTGCAGTGTGTGGGTAGGTAAACCTGGAAGAGGTGTGGCTATCTGCCCTGCCTGGCTCAGAAGCAAGAAGTAGTATTGTTGTTCAGACCAGTATGGCTTGGTAGAGCATGTGGTATTAAGACTTGCTGCGTCCTGGCTTTTCTCCAGAAAGCACAGCTAGAACAGACAATGATAGCACAATTTCTTAGGGAAAAAAATCACTGCTAGAAGCTAGTAGAAATGTTCCAGCAGGCTCTTTAACAAAAATTGTTGCAGAGGAGAATTTTCCTTAGAAATACTGCAGACACAGTGGTAACTTCCTGAGAGTTGCCTTTTCTCTGATAAATTTTATGGGGGATGGGCAGATATAGCCCATGTATATTGATATTAATATATATTAATATATATTGATATTAATCTGTCAATGACTTAGAGGAACTTTGAGATAAATACATATTTATTCAAGCAATAGAATTGCTGATAACAAAATAAATAATTAACTGTGAAGCTTTTCAAATCAGGCCAGTCCTTTACCATTCATGTTGCTGTACCCTTTCAGAAGTGATGGACAGTAGTCCCATAATGACTTTGGCTGCCTCCTCCTGGAGCTTTGGTACACCACACCTGGTCCAACTGACATGTCTATTCCCAGTTTGCATAACTGGGCCCTAATTTGGGCCCTAACTTAATCTTCTGCTGCCATTGTCCCATACTGTCCCACTAGGCAAAGGGACTGAGTAGGCCTGAGAACAGACCTCAGCAGTAAAGACAGGGAAGACTGGTAGCCTCTGGTTTGTTGCACATCTTTAGTCTCTGGGTTCCCTGTTGTGTTGAGTAGTGGTCCCAGGAGGATAAAAAGGCTGTTTAGTCTAACTTCAGTTCTTCAGGAAGATCCTCTGGGAGCCATCTCCAAGCACATGGAGAATAAGAAGGTGACTGTTTTCATCAAGGACAAAACATGCCCAGGTGATCTATGCCTTCTATGATGACTGGCTTCACTGATGAGGGGAAAGAGGATGTTGTTTGTTTTGAGGATGTTGTTTGTTCTGAGTATTTTTTGTACCAAAAGACTTATGGAAGCCTTTCTTGCTGCAGAAATCTTTCTCTTGCTGTCCTGGACATCCTTAGCTTGTTCCAGCTCCAGATAAACTTCAGTTTTCCTAACTGCATCCCTGCATGCTTGGGCAATGACTGCTTCTCCCAGGCAGACCACCCCTCTTCTACCTTAAGGATACTTCCTTCTTGAAATCGGTCAGAAGGGTTTTTTTTTTTCATGTGATCTTCTGCCACTCTTTGTCAGCTTCTTACACATCAGGGTGTATCACATTTGTGCTTTATGTTTGGTTATCCTTAAGGTCAAACAGGTCTCCCAGACCCCTTTGCTCATCAGGGCTATCATGTGGGATCTTGCAAACCTGATCCCTGAGCAAATGAAAGCCAGCTCTCCAGTTTTGTAATTCTCCTGTTTACCTTGCCCACTTTTGATCTTAAAAATCCACTATTTAATAATCTCAGTGGATAAGACTGTTCTGCATGTTCTCATACCTCTCGGGTTATTCATTACATATGAATAGCAGATCCACAGAATATTTTTCCTATTTGGGTCCTTGATTGTATATAAAAATACTGTTTTCAATACTGTCCAGAAGTCTGCTGTGCCTGTGCCTTGCTGTGGCAGTTTATGCTGGAAAGGCTAGAATTCCCTGTGGCTGGCAATTATGAAGGGCTGAAGGTGCAGTAGAATCTGGCAGTTCTGTGACTGGTACAAAAGGCCACATAAGCCCTTAGTGTCATTTCTGTCCTTGGCTTAACCTTAGCTATGGTATCTGAAACACTGGCAAAGTCTGTTAGTATGGCACAGGGAATCTGTGTTGTGTTCCTGGCTAATATCTCACCAGCACCACTGCACCATTTTAGGCAAGGTGTTCCACCTTCCCCCTCCAATATGTTTTTAAAATCCTGAACCAAAGCCAGAAAGCCTGTTCTTAATAGTACAGGAAACTGGAATAGTCTCTAATCGTCTACAAGAGAGCTGTTTCCATGCTTCAAAATTAATTGGAGTACTGCATGTTTGAAATTAAGCAGGAGCAAAGATCTCACCAGGGACATACTGTGAAAATCATCCACTTGTCTTAATCTTACAGTAGTTTTTATCTATTGCTTTACAGAATTTTCTGAATAGCCAGATAATCTATATAGAACAGATTTGCACCAGTTAAGAATTAAAATAGGTATTCACTTCACAGACATGTATATGTAAATAAAAGACCACCTGTTCTACTATCTTCAGTAGGTATTATTGTGGAAAGGGACATTATTTTGTAACATAAAGACTCCTAAGCCTTCTCTCTACCACATATATTCTGAATTCTGTTAGAGAAGTGCTTCTACTACTGCAACTCTTTTTGGTTGGTTTATTAGACTGCTATCCTATGATCTGGTTGGTAGTGCAGAGGGATAAAGTCTCTGTGATAGCAGGCTGGTTCATAATGTCTTTGCTAAAGATTGCTATCTCCTGAAGTGAAGTAGATGAAGCAAAGGTACAGAGTGTGGTGGTCCAGGGAGCTATATTAACGTTACTAATTAATGGTAGTGTTTTGTGTTAAAGACTTAGTATTAAAATGCTTGTTGTAAACTTTGGGGTCTCAGGCAGTACAGTAAGATTTGAAACTTTCCTGTTGGTATTTTTATTTTACTCTCTTACTGTTATTTTTTCTACATTTGAAGGGTAGATATTTGTGAACTCTCCTCTTTTTCAAGTCAAGTGTACATCAGCAGAAGAGACTATAAGTTGCAATTGGTCAGAAAGACAAGACCTGAGCCATTCATTTGGGTCATAATTTTGTTTCTCTTGTTTTATTCATTATCCAAGACTTCGTTTTTTATATACTTTGTGTTAAAGAATAGCTGTGTTCTCTCATATGTGTGGGGTGAGGTAATGGCACTACCTTAATCTCAAAGTACTTCTTCATAGTGAGGCAGGTGTGCCAGGGGCAGCTTGCATTTGTCAGGCATGCTGATCAGATTTACCACATCAGGAAGACCAAGAGCTTGTAAGATGGTGAAAGTCCCTAACACTTGGGAATACCTGTTCCATGAGTAAGAATCATTTGATTTTTCCTCCCTTTAGTGATCTAAGTAAGACTAGTACATCTATTTCTAAATACAGTCCTACTCACACCCTACGCAGTGCACCCTGTTCCTCTCTGATAGTAGACAGGGAAAGTAAACTTCATGAGTCATATGTTGATTGTGGGACTACCTTCTAGGTGTACTAGGCACAACTGTAGGACTGATATGAGGAACTGTTGAAAAACAGACAAAAACATGGCTGTTATATTTGGTCTAAATTGAAGCAAACAATTTGATAGTATATATGTTTTTGTTTTTCATTTGTAGCATGCTTCTTTTAAATTACCTGGGCAAAACCGGCAGAGACACTCCTTTAATGGCAGCTGCAATTTTCTCTGCGGGTTGGAATGTTTTTGAATCTGTAGAATCTCTGGAGAAGCCACTAAACTGGCTTCTTTTCAACTATTACTTGACCACTTGTCTACAATCCTCTATCAGCAGGTGAGTTGCCTTCTGAACTATTTAGCAAAGGTGGAAGGATGTTAACATGAGAGCTACAGCAGGTATAAAAATACCGGCAAAATTAACGCTGTAACAACTCTAGTTCTGTGTGCATTATTTGGTAAGTTTTGAAATCAAAAGGATCTTTGCAAGAAAGTTTGTCGTCAATGTGACTAAATTTATCTGCTGCTCAAGGGACTTGCAACAAACCCAACGTACTTCTGTATTTATGAATGAAGTAAACGAATTTTTTAAATTTTTGAGACTTGCACATACTGACTTTGAGTAGATTTATATATATATATAATAATTATTTTAAGTCGGTGTTGACTGCAAAAGCACAGAAAGGCCTAGTTCATCCTTGGCTTTATAAAACCAGGGTGTATTTTGTATTCCCAAATATTAGATTCTCTTATCTTTGGCATCTTTCTCATGGCCTCTGAAGATATTTACTTTGTTACTGCATGTGCCTACATATGGATGAACAATTCTTCTGCTCTTGGATTCCAGACAGATTTTTAATATGACAGAAAATTAAAAACAAGCACGTTAGACAGTTACTTCTATAAATGTGTCTGTAAAGCAGAGGGCCTCTACATTTGTTTACATTACAAAAAACAAGCCCTCCAATTTTTCTGTCCTTCTTTTTAGGCATCGGCAAATGCTGGAGAAATTATTTGATATGGATCTTGTGATGAAGGTATGTGAAAATGTTACTTCTGCTTGAGCTGGATGCTGTTTTCCAAATGCTGACCTAGTTCCCTATTTGAATTCTGTACTTCAGGCTAGAACTGTTAGAGAATTTGATAAGCAGTTCACTTCAGTCATGTTTGGCTACCGTTCAATTGATGATTACTATGAAGATGCTAGCCCATGTCGCAAGCTGAAGTCAGTAGGAATTCCAGTGTTATGTCTAAACTCTGTGGATGATGTTTTCTCACCAGCTCATGGTAAGTTTAGGCTTTTTAAAATATACTTGTCTGTATATGCATTCATTAAGACAAACTGCATAGGTTTGAGAATAAACTCAGACCTATGTGTAGAAGTGTATTTAAATGTTACTTGTATGTGGGATCAAAATTCCCATGGATGGATCAGTCTTGCCATTAAGTTTAAGACGCAAATAAAACAGATGATGGAGAGACTTGATTAATGCAGAATGCAGAAGCATATGGGGTGGCCTCATTAGGCATTAGTGGAGTCTTTACAGTCGAAAGAAATATGCACATTTAGGGTGTGAGTTATCTCACTGTAAGGAAGATACCAGATGTAGTACCCTCTGAGAAGCACCCATTTCTGCTCACCAAGTATGAAGAGAACCTATAAAAAAAGGAGCTTGGATTCAGATGTCTGGAGGTAGACATTCAGAATTCAAACTGTAAACAAGTGGGTTTTCTTTTTTTTGTCCCTACAAAGAATGTCTGGGAGTTTCTCATGTTTGAGATGACATGAAATCCTCAAATGTTGATCTCAGTGCCACCTCTAGTGCCTGTAAATTAAAAGTAAGAAAAAATCTAAGAGTAGTTACATCTAATCATGTAGGCCAAAGTCTAGGGTAAAGGAAGAGATATACAGAAGGTGAGCTCCTAGAAGGAGGCACACTGAAATTAATAAGCAGTAATACTAGCTAAGTAACAGACTGAAAACTATGTTTTTCTATTTCATGCCAAACACATGATCATTATGAACATTTTGCTTTTCCTCTGAGGATCAAAACTGTTGCTAACTATCCTGAAAAAATATGCTTGTTCCTGAGGTCTGTGTATTGGTTATCGTTTCTGAGAAGAACAAAAGCTAATGTAGAGGAAAACCACTAAAATGAACAGCTGGCTGAGGCAACAGTCTTCAGCATTGAGCACCTGACACCTTTAAAAATTTACAAGTTTATACCATTGATTTATTTCAGGGAAGTTTTCTTCTGCCACCACAAGTGAAGTGAGATTCTTGCAGAATGAGTCATGAAGCCAAAGTGAGCAGGCAAACAGATTAGAACAAGCAGAAATGAGGGAATTGGAAGAGACTTTGTGTGTACTGTTTATCTGTGTGCAGATGTACAACACATACAGAAATATGCACACACATTACTGTTTATAGTTCAAAGAGCAGTTAGAGACAAATATGCTTTGAAAAGGCCCACTCCAGTAAAGTGCACTAGAAAAAGACAGTCTGATTTCTTCTTCTCTTGAACAAAGAGCATCCATGCTTTGTATGAACAATATAAAGAGTTGACAGACACTTAATATGAGGGGGAAAAATGGTGACTCTGGGTTAGCCAAACTACCCATCCCTTACATTGGCCAAAACAGAGGCTTAAAAAAATAAGGTCTGAGTAAACATAGCAATATTTTTCTAGAATACTGTATGCACCTTTCAAAATTTGTAGTTCAAGGACTTCCTGAAGCAGAATTAGTCTCTTTGTATTTATTAGCCTCTGTGGGATTTCTTTTTTTCTTGAAATTGGACAGTGGCTTGTTCTTTTATAGGCTTATAATGGCCTGGAAATGAGAATGGATGGGCTGTGACCCTGAAATCTCTATCCAAATGTAAAATCTCACTAGTGATTCTGAAGATAATTTTTTATGGGTCTTATCACCCTGGGGATGACTTTCCCCATAGTACTGTAGGGAGGTCACCTGCTGTGCCATGTTTCTTTCACAGAGTATTTGAGAGAGGAAGCAACAGCTTCACCTCTTCGTTTAGCACTAGTTTAGTTTGTGGTTCCCATTCTAAAATGAAGTAATAACTGTGGCAGGGTCTACCTAGTTAGCATAGTGACAACAGCAGTAAACCAGTGAGTGTGCCTCTGAAAGATCTGTTAAATCTTTTCCAGCCTGTAATGACTGGGACTGGGACATTTGTTAGCTAGATGAAAGCTAGTGAAGATACTCAATCCTCTTTTCACCTTCAGCTCTCAAGAGCCAACTATTGATCTGACCCCATAAAATTCAGTCTTAACACAAGAAAACACTTGGTTTTTTTTTACTGTGAGAGTGGGCAAAGAGAGTTTGTGGGATCTCCATCTATTGAGATACTCACAACCTTACTGGACACAGCCCTGGAAAACCTGGTGTTGGTAACCCTGCTTGAGCAGGAGGTTGGGCTAGATGATCTCAAGAGGTCTCTACAGCCTCAGGAGTTCTGTGATGTGTAGTTTGACTGGTTGAAAGATTGAGTCCCCTAGAGTACAGCTGTAGCAGATCTCTCCATCCTTGAAGCTGTTTTTTAAAAGTAACACAACCCTTGGTGAACAGTGGGATGGTTGGTTGTGTAAAATTAAGTTTCAAAACTATTGTGAGGATGCCTTCGAAGTTTTGAGGTGTAGAGGGTGGCAAGGTAGAGCACCAATACTTCTAAAACAGGAGGTGCTAAGAGTCTGTTGTAATGACTGTCCATCTTCTCTTAAAACTCTAACCCTAACTAGCCTTTCTCCATGAAGATGTTTGGGTGATTAGGCATTCATTTATTTCTTGTTCACAGAGTTAATGCTGTTAGCTGTAAACCCTTGTCCTTGTGGAGATAAGTTTATCTTAGAAAGGGCCACCAGGACAATGTTGATTTACAGCTAATAGCATGATTCTTATGTGTGTGTATCCTTGGCTCCTTTTTAGTTTGTGCTGTCCACCTTCAGTGGGAATCATGCTGGCAGGAGACACAGAGCACCCCGATTAGCAGTCTGGGATTTATGTCTGCTGCCCTTAGTTCTTGGAGTTCATTCATCTTGGCACTTCTGTGAGCTGTTTTATGTTAGCAAACACAAAGGGCTGATGTTACTCTTGGAGGTAGCTTTATTCTGGCAACTGGCTTGTTTCTTCTGACTTAAAAATGTGTGGACACATGGAAGCCAGTGGCAACCAAAGGCAGTTTCCACTCACAACTGTATAATGGATTCAAAGCCACAAAATTCATATTCATCCAAACCCCAGCCTTTTATTGACTTTGGGTACTGGTTATTTCATGCCTCATCTCTCCCAGTAATACCTACTGGCTTTTAAGCTACCTTTCAATTCTGTTGCAGATAGCTGTAGTTTCCAAGAGCTGGGAAACAGGCCTAGAAAACTCATCAGGGAGAAAGCCACGCCAGAATTCCTTTGTGTTTAAATAGTCTCCACAAAGCCAGGCACATCTATCTTCCTGTAACAGAGCTTGAGGGATACAAGACCAAGTCTGGTTTGTCATTACACAATGTGGACCTAAAGAGACACTTCCCTTAAAAAGTGCAGATGCTGCCTCAGTTGCTTGTTACTACCTGATCATTTCTTCTTATGTACTTTTTGGTACACTTTGTACTTCCCAGTAGTTATTTTAATGATATTGTGAAAATGTGCCATTTGATCTCAGTCCAATATTAGGAAGAAGCAGTCAATTTGCAGTCCTTCCTTAATGTTGCTGTTTAAAGTTCACAGAGCTTGGCAGCTGATGTATCTGTAGTTTAATTCTGGAATGCAGTTCTCCTATTGTGTAATACTGACTAATGAAAACAAATGCTTTCTTCATTGCATGACACTTCTCTTACCATAACTGATTTAAACAAGCCACTGCTTCAGGAAATATGTAATAAAACCAATTCAAGCCCTTATATTTTGTAAATGTGAAAAATAAATCTGGAAGATGGAGTGATAGCATTCCTGATCACTGTCACGATGTAACTTTTCATCTGAAGTGGCATTTTTCTCTGAAGAGACTTTAAGCAGTGTATTAGGCATCTGACTTGAATTTTGCTATACTAATGCATAGCTAATTGCTGCTGGTGAGCATTGTGCCTGAGCTGGAAGCCTGCCCATGGAGCTAGGTACCATGCCAGCTCCCTCCTGATCCACTGTGACAAATAAGTGCATGTCTGAAGCTCAGTTATATATATTTTACTGAACTCTCTGAACCTCTTCTGTCCCCTGAATCCAACCTTGGAGTAATTGCTCTTAGGTGTTACTTTGCATCGTGTTATGTAAAGAGCACAGTTGAACGAAGTTGTTGGGAGAGACCAAATGGCCAAGGAATGGCCAGACAGATAACAAGTAGGTTAAAAGTTTAAGGAACAGAGAGAAATCAACTAAACAATGGAATGTCTGACAGCAGTGACTTATATATGTTTTTCTTTTGGTCTTTAAAAAAATAGTAACTTATTTTTGGCAAAGAATGTACAACAAATTAGTTTTGAATGAAGTAATTCTACATACAGGTATTTACATTGTGGTTCTATGATCACAAATAACAGGTCTGTGCTTGCTGGATCAATCAGCAGTACAGATTTTGGCCAATAGAAACTTCAGTACAAGGTTACATGTGGACAAAAACGAACAGTGGTATCTTTTGGCATGCTGTCCTATCTCCTAGAATGCATCACATCCAGTGCTCCATTCATCTGCCCTTTGCATTGCAAAATTTGCTCTGTTGCATTGTGGCTTTATTTATTGGATGGCTAATAGTCCCTAGAAACAGCCTTGAGAAAAGTACCACACCACTGCCAAGCATAATTTGCATTTTGGCACTGAGGAGCAACACAGCATATTCAGTTCTCCTCCGAGAACCTGCAGAGCAAGAAACTCTGCTGGGGAGGAGTTACACAGAAAAACCAGGGGAAGTTCAGGATGGAGAAGATGACAGTTATAAAGACCTGCATCTGGCTTGCACCTTACCAGCCATGGAAAATAACTAGGATCCTAGTAGTGCAGGACTGGTAGGCTTCTAGCAAAGAGCTGTTGTAGCTGTTTGGAGGCAGGCAGCACACAGCACCCACTACCCAACCAGGTTCAGAATGAATGGCCACCAGCAAACTGATTTGGGAGCTACGACTACAACTGGCAACCTCTGAGTGACAGGTAAGAGGTCACAGCGAAATTTGCCTGTAAGGGCTTCCCCAGCTGGGTTGGCACAGCAGAGGAGACATTTATTATGATCTCCCTTTTAATCCCTCAGCAAAGCAGTTTCTTATCAGGAAAGGACATTCTCCCTACACATTGACACTAGTCTGCCAAAGTGAATGACTGTCATGTTTTCGCACAGTCTTAGCTAGTGAGGAGGTACGTTCAGGTTGGTTAGCAGCTGATCCTGAGTCCATTGGGATTGACAGAGTTTTCGTGCCTATCTCTGATTCTTGGAGGTCAGTCTGTCTCTCCTCACATATTCCTCCCCATACCCTTGCACAGAAGCCTGTTTATTAGTCCCCTCAGTGACCAGGCAGACAGCTGCAGAACGGGTGTGGAAAGTGTGATTCATTGCCTGAAGCAGGCATGGGGTGTGTTTGTGTTTGATCCCTGCTTCTTTCTTGGGATTGTTTAACATGGACCACACGCTACTGGAGGGAAGAGGAGCAGATGGCTTGGTACAGATAAGTGGGCAAATTCCTATGCAGTCGGCAGAAGCTGATATGAATTGCAGCCTTTCTCTTTGTACATGGCAATGTGTTCATCCACAGAATCCAAGAGAGGCAAATCAGACATTGCTGAGCAGATTAACTCAGGCAAAACTCCAGACGAGCACTTGCTGAGTCTGAAAATTATGCATGGGTTGGAGTGCAAGAAATAACACATTGTTTTCTGCATCTCAAGTTCTCAACCTGTGCTATTCCCCAGTCTAGGCTTTTACATCACTGACTTTCTAGTCTGGCCTCAGTATTGTTTTAAAAGGCCCAGATCCTGTATACAGTATTTTCAATTTTCCAGCTGAACAAAGGAAAAGCCAAGGACTTCTTTTAGAGACAGTAAGAAGCACGGTTTCTTCCACCTAGTAAAGAATCAGAATCACTTAGTAAATGTTGGAATCTATAAACTACTTAAATGCATGCAATTTTGAAAGGAGGGAAAGAGTGGAAGAAATGGATGGCGCTGAGAGGCAGAGAACCCCCCACTGCTCTCTGGAGCTCAGTCTGTGCTCCCCCGGGGCATGGTCCTCATGTTATGGTCAGGAAGCTTGTAACACACATTCACAACAGACACCCAGCTATGCAGGCGGTTGGTTTTGCATCCATGCTGAGGCCCTGGAGTGGAACAGAGCGTGTCGTTCCGGGTGCTGCTGACAGAGACCTCTGAGGCTCCCCTGGCTCCACAGGTCCAGTGCTTCTGCCCTGATCTATTTTAAGTTCCACAGCTGTTCGCCACAGTCAGTGCACTCAAGTTCTCCTGTGACGTACTCTGGCTGGGGGTCCTTTTTTGGCTAAACCAAGTGCTACTCCATGCTCTTACCCTAGCTGCTGAAAATGAAGGCAAATTGGCATCTCCAGCATACAGCTATGAGTCTGCCAGTATCCAAAAGGAAGTAAGGAGCACATCTATGAAGGAGGTGTTAATATGCAGAGATAGGGACTATTCAAGGATAATGACCTTTGAGACAGCAAATGCGTAAAGGGTTAAAGGAGCAGACTCCTAGAAATACAAATGGGTGGAAGGTGTCTCTGAAGGAGTGCAGTCAGAAAGGGACGTGAACAACTGAACTCTCCCAGAACTGAACCTGATTCAAAAATACTTTAAATGAGGAAGTAATAGAAATCTTGGGAACAACTTATTGCTTTGTGTTATAGTGACAAGACATTTTTAGTTGAGTGTATGGCTTAAAATCAGCTTCATTCTCTTGTGGAGTCATAGCCTTTTTTAGACACACAGTGGAACTTCTGTTACTGCTTTCTTTCTGGACAAAGCATTTTTCTGTTGCTGTTGCTTTTTCTGTCATTCCTGAATAAACAAAAATCTGTGTGAATTTTTTTCCCTTTCATAAAGTTTCTTACTTGAAAACTGGAACTTTGAAAGGCATTCTTTACTGAAATGTACTGAGATATCTGCTCATTCAGGAGTATATTTAGCATACCTAAAACTCCAGAGGAATTTGCTTAAATAACTCAATTTTTATGGATCTGTGGTAGTTGCACTCTTGATATAAAGCTCCACTGCTGTGTCAACCAATACAAATGATAACAGGGTCATCCTGTTGCACCAAGTACCGTTTGTAAAGTCATATGCTTTCTGTGGTGTCAGTCTCTGCTAACTGACCTCTATTTTCCTTCACAAAGGGAACTGCCCAAGTGATGGAATTGATTAAGCCACACATCTATGCACAGTCAAAATAGGAGGCACTGAAGCCTTCCCTCCTACACATTTCCAGATCAGTGCATATCTCAGGTGTCATTCACTGATGACTTTAAGCTAATTGTAGGCCATTGCTGAAATGGCCACCTCACTGAAGGCTCCATCTGACTGTGGCTGCCACTATTCAGATGTTGGCATTAACATGGGGAACTGGATAATGGCACTAATCAGATCACGAAAACTAACCCAGCCAAAGTAAAATCCTTGTACTATCCAGTCTAATAATCTACATTCTAAAATAGTACTAAAAATCTACATTCTAAAATAATTTCTACTGGTCACTATTCAGTAGAGAACCACTAATCTCCTAGGGGGCATGCAGCAGCTCTCTGTGTCCTTGTACAGTTTTTTGCCCTTCCTCTGTTTACCTTGTGTCTTAGATTATCGTCTCCTCAGGGCAAGAGCCATCTCCCAGTGTGTTTGCATGGTGTGCTCTAAACATGCAGGTGTAAATGTATGGGAAATGAGATATAATGATTATAACCCAGGATAATCTTTTATATTACTTGATAGGATATCTTACAGACCAAATCTTACCATGACATTAAGGGTTCCGTACTTGGAGTCTCATACAATTGCAATTGAGGTCCCAGTTCCTCAGCTTTTCTAAAGCTGAATATTGCAGTAACAGTTAAAAACTACATGCTTGACTGTCCTTTTAGTTACACTATTTATAGCAAATCCTAAGTATGCATTAACATGGGTGCTGTTCCATCAGTGTGCCTGAAAGACAGATGAAGCTGAAATTTTTACAGCAGCCAGAAAAAAAATCACACAGGTAAGGTGAGTTAATGATGAAGAGAGAAGTAGCTTTTAATACAGCTATGGTTCCAAATCCTGTGAGACATTTAAGCATATATTAATGGTGTGCCTATTTATTCATACATAATATAAGAAATGTTTAAGAGAAATTATTCAATGGCTGGCATTTCATAGAAGGATAAGGACTTAAAACCTTTTTCCCCCCCTTTTAGCTATACCAGTAGAAACTGCCAAACAAAATGCAAACGTTGCTTTGGTTCTGACTTCGTGCGGAGGCCATATCGGTTTTCTGGAAGGAATATGGCCAAGGAAGTGCACTTACATGGACAGAGTCTTCAAGCAGTTTGTGCAAGCTGTGTTTGAGCATGGAAATAAAATCTTTAGCATGTAGCTTTGGACCACTATTGTAGCACAGTGGCACATTCTGACAAGGGCAGTTAAGCTTAGTGCACAAATTTTTAATTCCTGTAAGCCAGCAAATGGAGAAAGTCCATTACTACATGCAAAAATATTTTTGCCTAAGATTTTGTAGCAAGAAACTAAATATTATGTTGTCACTTTTATATTTATTTTTAATATGCCTTACTAAGAATGACCTTAAATGAAACAGTGTTCTGCATACATCAAATTGCACTTAACCAAAACTATCAAGTAGAGAGATTATAATTCCTCAGGATTTTAATTTAAACCACTATGTATTTAGGAGACTTTATTTAGATGGCTTTTACTATTAGAATGGCAACACTAAAAGTAGCTTATATTATACTATCACATATAGTACCAGTTGGCCCATTCCTTAGGGCACTGATGGTGAAAATCTTAAATACAATAACAAAAGGAGTGATCCAAAAAAGTACTGATTCTTCAAATAAGTCAACATTTCAGCATGTTATTCCATAGCATTAGATTGATACCTGCTTTTGCTGTTCTGCTCTGAGAGTATTCAAATTTAGGGCTGGTTATTGTTTTTTAAACTATGTCAATGCCATAGTTGTCTTACATGGTTATTTTTTAAAGAGCTAATTTATAGTGTTTACATATAACCAAAAGATTCCTTTAAAACAGTACTGTAATAACTTATGTAATTAAAAGACATTTTGCATTTCAGAGTTTATGTAAAGCTTGGTGTTGTCCCATAAGTAAGTAACACTTCATATAACTGGTAAACTTGGTGATTGAACCTGCTATGTTTATATTACCTTGCAAGAACAAAAGAATAAATATTAGAGCATCAGGAAATTATTGTATAATCTGCTTTAAATTAAACAAAACCCCAAATTCAAACCTTTTGTCTATGCTATTGTTTCATATAATTTCTGAAAGGAATGCAATCAACTGTTTAAAGAAAGTTGGGATGGAGGTCAGAGCCCTGCCTCTGGTTTATTTATTTGATCATTTGTCAGCATTTTGGCAGTAGGTTGTCAAATTACTGAAGCCACTGCAAACCAGCTTCTACCCTAGCATCTTACAAGCTGTGAGGGTGGCTGAGGCATCGCTGTTCTCCTGAGCCCTGACACAGAGTGACAGCCAGCGTGGGCCTTTGAGGAGAAAGGACAGTTGGACAGAATATATTTTGAAACTGTTGGGAAGTCCTAATTTAGGGCATGCTGAAATATAAAACAGGCCTCTAAGCAGCATCTGTGGAGCTCCTGCCTTTTGCTGATCACTGATTTGGGCCCAGCCACATAAGAGAAATCAGGAAAGATGCCTCTGCATTTTTATTTTTATCTTTGAGCGGGGTCAGTACAAGAAGAAAATGCAGCTAAAAAAAGCAAGTCAGGTCTTTTGTCTCAAGCAGTACGTGAACACTCTTCTTGCAAGGCATGTTTCCTAGTAACAGCAAAGGAAGAACAAAAATACTTTTTTGTCTTTAGAAAAAGAAATTGGGACATGCTATACGAAAGCTGTTTTGTAAGGTGGACAGTTGAATTAAGAAAATTAAAAAGTGCTTTCAAGTTTTGACTTTTAAAACAGGCACTTGCCCAAATAATGAACTCTAACTCATTTTTCTCTAATAAGAAAAATGAGAAAAGTGACTTGCAGAAGAAAAATGAAATTTTGTGCATGCTACTACAATACAGGAAATCAGCATATTAGTAGGGTGCCTTATTTATTCTTGTATTCGTTTCCAGATTTTATGTTCATGCAAAAACAATAAGCAATAAACAGTGTATTTAGTGTTATATTTGTAAATTGTTTAGGTACTGTACTGTTCAAAACTCAGCATCAAGTATTAATAAAGATAAAACCAGTTGCATTAAATCACACCATACCGTTTAAATAAAAGAATTATGATTAATGGCAGAATTTCTGTCTCTCTGCACTGTCTTCCTTAATTTAGGTCCAATCCCATATACAAATCTCCATGACACATTTATCTTTAAAGCTACATCAAGCAAAAATTTGTGAAGTTGGGGTTTTCCCATCTAGATGAACAGTGTTTTTCCTTATACCCCATCAGGGAAAATGCATTGTTCAAAGCCCAGCGTGCAAGGTGGTAACAGTCAAATTTTAATATGGATATCTTCAAACTTTCCCAGACAGTTTTTCTGAAACAAAAAATGCAGACACTTACCTCAGATGTTACAGGGTACACACAAGCTAGAAACAAGTGCCATAAACATTTTTGCTGTGTATTAACTTTGTACCTCACACAGAGTTTCACAAGTAAGCCAAAGTCCACAATGTGCCTTCTATTCAAAACAGTGTGAATTCACAGGGTCTTTATTTGGCTTTTCATGTGATCTGAGTATCCAGGCATCAACAGGGATATGTAATGCTGAAGGTGGGAGAAAGTTCTTAGTTATCAATGTACTCATTTCTGGAAAGAGGGAGTAGAATGAAAATGAAATTCCAAGCCACAAAGGCTGCAGACACCTACCTCTTCAAGAAAACTTTCTTCCTTGTTCAGAATCCTGTAGTGGCTGAAATCAGCAGGGTCCTCTAGAGATTGTCTAGTTCAACCCTCTTGCCCAAAACGGAAGACATCACATACACACTCCAGAACATCCACCTCTTCTCACTCTGGCCTTGGCATCAATGCATGGTACAGTTCTTTTTATCTGTGAGGCCTTCAGTCACCCCAGAGCCATTAGTGATCTCAGCTGTCTTAGCACTAGATCAAAAAAGACCAAGATTTTAAGGTGTCATTTATTATGGCCACTCCTGGCAAAAAAAAAAAAAACCAAGAACCAAACCAAAAGAACAAAACAAAACAAAAACAAACAAACAAAAAACCCAAAAAAACCACCACAAAACCAAAACTTAGAAAAACTGAAAATTTCCAATATGCAATATGGTTCTTTGAATACAGGGAAACTAACCCATACTACACATTTTACACTGAACAGATGAATTAATGCTCCTTTTACAAACCAAGACATATAACAGCACCATTTAAAATACTTAGCAGAAAGGGCTGCGGATGACAGTCTGCAACTCCACAGGAGCTGGTGTCAAGAAAATGCTAATAAAGCAGTGGTGACTCCAGGCATGTCAACATGGTCCTGTCAGTGTGGCAGTGAGTGTCACACATCAGATACCAACATAGTGACAGTTGCAGAGTTCAGTCACTCCAAGGCCTTGACTCACCATTACAAAGATTGGAAAACAGCTCCACATTCAACAATTATTCCCCAGATGTTGTTCAGGAAGCTTCTCCTTACCTTCTCCATGCTGCAATATGCAATTTCCAGCCGAAATCTAATAGTCAACTGTTTGAGCCCTTCAAGTCAAGAGAATGGAGCAGCTTACTTTATCTCAGCAGTTCCCAAGTGTTTCAGATAACAGCCTCCTCCCTTTTTCTGTAATGGTCTGCACCCCTGTGTACCACTCACATGTATATCCACAGTCTGGCCAGGACCCAAATCTCTGTAAGCTGACTGCCAGCCTTCTCTCCAGATGTAGCTATCTGCAGTCCTTTTTATCCCTGTTGCCCTCTTCCCCTGAAAAAAAATCAACAAAAACTCACATTCAGCACGCAAGCAAAGTGGACAAGTCTCAGGCCAGGTTTTTTTTTCCTGCCTCCGTGCAAAAAGAAAAACACCAAAACAAAACCAGCCGTTCAAATTCTATTCCCCCCATTTTGAGTATGGCCCCCCTGCTTTTTCAGCTAATTGCCCGGTAAAGCTCTTTAATTCCAGGCAGTCAGGGCACCCTCCAATCCCTGTTGTCCCATGTGCCGTGTACACAGGAATTTCAGAGTGGAACTGCTTTTTTCATCTACAACTCCTATGGCTACCTGGCTCATACCAATGACTCACACCTGCCAGGAAAAAGACTTTTAGCGCTGCACTCTGCTTCTCCCCGGCTCGCTGCAGCTCAATGCATCATCACCTTGAGGAAAAAGAAGGAAACATTTGTTCCCTGAGTCATCGAGTTGCTGTAACACATGGCCACCCTTCAACCTGTGCCACTTGCTGGGGTTCTCATCCCAGCATACCAGCTGGTCAAAAAGAGCCTTGGAATGCTCAAGGCAAAGAATAAGAAGGAGGAGGGTATAAAAAATCCTGAGACTCCCTGGGGATGTGACACTGGCCTCCAACAAACATACGGGGCCCCCCCAGGTAACTCCTGCTGCAGCTCATCTGCTGTGGAATATCTCAGTTTTGGGTTTGGGTTTTTGTTGTTGTTCTTTAATTTTCACTCCAATAGAAGAAAAGGAAAAATCAGCCAAACAATGGTTCTTCATTGGCAAGCATCTCTTCCTCTGAAGGATCCACTTTTCCTGTCTCATTCCTTCTACTGCAGATGCAAAAATCAGCATCTCTCTTCTTCCTAGGATAGAGGTACTTCTTGAATCTGCTGAAGGGAGGGGAACCGGCGCCCTGTGCTGTCTCAGCTGCTCCTCCGATTCCTTAAACATTCTGTATATGTAGTGATTAGAAAGCCACTGGTTTAAATGAGCTTCCCACGTGGCCTTACCTCACCTGTCTGAGGCATTCTGAGGCGAGAGCAGTGCTTGCAAGGTTAATTACCGGTGAAAGGTTAAGCAGCTCCTGCCTCTTGGTTGTCTGTCACCACTTCCTTGCTCAGATGAGATGTGTGATAAGCAGCAGGGCAGGCTGGAAGTGTGTTTGCATGTCAAAGGGGGCTGTAAGATCTCCGTGCTGGCAGGACCGCTAGGATTGAGTTCGGGATCAAGAGCTCGATCCTGTAACTGTGTAGCCCGCCCTAAGGCTGCAGTTTCACAAGCAGCTGTCAATGTTAATAGCTCCCTCACGCCAAAAGGGGAAGGCTTGCTTCTTCCTCCCCTGTCTTTTCTTATCCTCCTGATTCCAGTCATACGGTCCTCAGCCTTTCTTACCCTGGTACAGTATGATTCAGTTTTTCCGCTGGGTTTTTTCTGCTAGCTCAGGAAGTTAAATTTGCTTGCCTACGGGGGTCCCTCAGGTGCTAGATGGAGGCTGGCATGAGGTAAGGAGCTGGAGAACACTGCTGGAAGTGGGGGAAAGGAAATGGAGAAAATAATAAGAGAAGCTTCCCCCCTTTTGTGACATTTCCCAAAGCTGTAGCCCAACAGGGCATCTCCGCAATTAGTGGAGTGATCCATTATCAGCTGAGTTACTCTGTGAAAAAAAAGGCATAAGCTAGAAGCAAGTAATTTTTCATTTAGCTGCAGACAGGCACTCCAGCAGTATTACTGCAGTGGTAAGTGTGGCTAAATTAACAAAGAATCCTTTTAGGGTTAAATCTGTCTTACCCATATACTCCACCTATGTGAATGCAGTTCCTCTTCCCTCCCCACGTTACCCAGATCTGCAACAATTCATGACCAAGCACTCCTGTTTATATTCACAACTTCCGAGGACAGCAAATTTATGTAAAGTTTGTGTTCTTTCAACAATGACATTTGCTAGCAAGTTCACACTGACATCAGTGCTTCAAAATGCTGCCACCTTCTGTGGAAAGCTGGAAAATTACTGAGATTCTTCTATCCCATGAACTAAGTTTTTCCAAATTTTGGAACCAAATGCTTTATAAGAATGCCTGTTGCTTTACTGTTTCCCTCCTGTACAGCAAATTACTATTTCATGGAAGGATGTGAGGAAATCTAGGTTTACTTGCTTCATGTTCCTAAGAGACATAGGAAAACATTCTTTTGAATTTATAAAAATAATGATAACATAAAGAAATGCTTTTATCATCCTCCAGGAAATTTGCATGCAGTCCAGTGATTAAAATATCCTTCATCTGGAAAATATTCCGTTGGTTACTGAAGGAGAACAGGAGACCACATGTTGCTGCATTCATTGTAAAGTCACAGCAGATTATCATGCATTAAAGAGGAGCTGCTACAGGGAGTTATAAATAACATCTCCTCCTATCATCTTTTAAAAAAAAAACCCCAAACCTACAGCTGCTGAAAATTCCCATTTGTCCAGTACAAACTGTGCTTCAATGAAGGGGCTCCAGAAAAAAGGATTTATCAAGGAAGGCAGTTCCTTGTTCCAGTTAACAAAGAGACAAACAACTTTACAGGCAAAACAGGATATCTCCAGGTAAATTTGATGTTTATACAAAAAAATATGCTATTCAGAAACTTGAGAGCAATTTCCAACAATTAATCCCATAAAAGTGATAACTATAGAAATTACGAAAATGTTTTGAAGATTATAAAACAGACCTAAAAATTTTATTGCAAAACCAAAAATAACCTCTTTGTAAATACTTCAAGCATCAACAAATTAATATTTACAGAACCAAATACTAAAATACTTCTGTGGTCTTTTTTAGATCAGTGAACTGTAATCAGAAATCTGTAAAGGAAATCAGAAATCTCTGGGAGAAACCCTTTCACATACTACCATTAAAAACCTTTCCTTCTAACACCTTTCATGCCTATTGGCTGAGGTTTATCATGCTGATCTCCAGTGGTGTATACACATCACTAGGTGAATTCATGGTCAAATTAACTGAGACTGTGGCTATACTGGCAAGCAGAACATACTGATAGGAGTGGATATTCACAGCAAAGCTACCAAATGTCATGATCTTGATACACTTAGGTGCATTTCAGGTAGGACCTACTTCAGATTACCCTTAGGAAAGTAATCTTTCCTAAGGAGCACACTAGGTATGCATGAGGTACACCTGCATTAGTATTCTAGTTAGGATCAGCAGCTCACTTTTGAAGGGAATCCTCTGATCACTCCTACTTACCATGCAGGGTCTTGGAGTGTGCACAATGGATTCCTTTTGAAGGAAACCAAATCCACAGCTACAACTCCATAACATACCCAATGTATTCGAACTCCAGCTGTCACTGCATCCACAGTGACAAAAGCTGGTCTGGACAGCCACAACAGTGGTGTGGATGTCAGATATTCAACTTTTTGTTCAGAACTTCTCTAACTTGCCAGTGTAGACAACAGGCTCAGACACAGAAACATCCTGAGGCAAAGAAGATATGATGTAAGGTTAGATGAGGTATAAACACTTTACAAGTGTAGCAAGGATTTAAATATTCCAGACTGTGTAAAAAATCACAAATAGGTGCTTATTCTATAGAATGAGTTGTGAAACACTGTGCAGAATATACAGACAAAAAGAGCTAGCTGGTACCTTCAGGGTTACTGCTGAATTTAGGAAAGCAAAACAAATTGGACAAGTGGACTCAAAAAGGCAGCTTACTGAGTGAACTCAGCACTCTGCAGAGACGAGAGGACACAGTGCAGGACCAAGACATGCCCAAAAACCCCCTTTAATCTCCCAGACACGGACAAGCGTCTGTCCTGCTTTACCTAAGTGACATATGCTGGCACTGTGACACACCTGTGCCCAAGGGGCTGGCAGCTATCTGCACACCTGCACAGCTGAGCAGCAGCTGACCAACTTCTTTCAGAGGCAACTGCAAACATACTTGTGAGAAGGGGCCCACAAACAGGAAATGCTGCTGCAAGCACATCTGCTGTAATACCACCAGGAACTTGGTGGGACACAGAATCACAGATACACAGAATCGGTCAGGTTGGAAAGAATCACAGAGGATCATCTTCCTGCCCAAGCAGGGTCATCCTAGAGCACATGGCACGGAATTGTGCCCAGATGGTTCTTGAGTATCTCCAGTGAGGGAGACTCCACAACCTGAGCAATCTGCTCCCGTGCACGATCACCCACAAAGTAAAGAAGTTCTTCCTCATGTTCAGGTGGAACTTCCTGTGCATCACTTTCTGCCCGTTGCCTCTTGTCCTACTGCTTAGCACCACCAAGAGGAGCCTGGCTCCATCCTCTTGACACCCTTTAGATATTTATACACATTGATGAGCTCCCCTCTCAGACAAGTCTTCAACTTTGCACTTCACTACTGCCCGCCACGAGGTGTCAGCCACTGACAGTGCGGGCCGCCACCACAGTCACTTCATCCCCACTGTCCCCATGACACACAGCGCCACTTTGCCCCATTTTTTTTTTGCAAAGGACGAGGCTTGGATAACCCACGAGGCTTGGATAACTCGCTTGGCGGTGCGAGCGGGCTGAGCCACCAGGGCTTCGCAGCCAGAGGGAGCTTAAAGATCAGCTGGTTCCAGCCCCTGCCATGGGCAGGGACACCTTTTCCTACACCAAGTTCCTCAGAGCTCCACCCAACCTGGCCTTGAACACTTCCAGGGATGGGGCATCCACAGCTTCTCTGGGCAACCTGTTCCACTGCCTCATCCCCCTCACAGTAAAGAACTTCTTCCGAGTACCTAACCTAAACCTACCCTCTCTCAGTTTGAAGCCATTCCCCCTTGTCCTGTCACCACATGCTCTTGTAAACATCCTCCAGTCCTTAGCCGCACGTTTTAATTAGCACCGGCTCTACATTCCTCGCTCCACATTCCCATATGGCAGAGCCGCCCTCACACACCGGCTGCGCAGGCGCACGGCGCGCCGCTTCCCGCCCTCCCGCTCCGCCTCCCGCCGGAAGATGCCCGGTTCCCGCCGGGGGAGGCCGGGCCGGCGGCGGGCGGGGCGCGGCGGGAGGGCCGGGGCGGTGCCGCGGCGGTGCCCGGCTGTGGGCGGGTTTGAGGCTCGGGCTCGCCGCCTCCGCCAGCGCCGGCACGTCGCTGACACCCTCGCGAGGTAAGCGGCCGTCGGCAACCGGGGGACGGGGGGGCGGCTGAGGAAGTTGCTCTCCCCCGCGCTCCCCTCACCCCGCCTGTGTCCCGGCAGGTCCCGTCACCCCCGGCCCCACCGTGCCCGCTGCCCCCTGCGCCCCCGCCCGGGGCCGAGAGCCCGGCAGCGGCTCCTCCCCGGGCCTGCCCGGCGCTGTCGCGGGGGGAGCGGGCCGGCCGTGCCCTGTCGGGGGCGGGAGCCGGTGCGGGCGCCCGGCAGCGTCCGGCCTCAGCCCGGCACCCCCGCCCTGCCCCCGGCGGCCCTGGCCGCGGGAGCTCGGGGCCGGGAGTGGGGGCTCCCCGCCAGGCCCTGCCCCAGGAGTGCTGTCATCGCGGGGCGCTGGGGCGGCTGACACCGGGCCACGCTCGGAGGCCTTCCCTTCCCTTCTCTTCCCTTCCCTTCGTCCCGAGTTGTGCCGTAGGGGCTGCTGGGCGCTGCCGTGGCCCTCAGTCGGGACGGCTCAGGTGCGAGACCCCCGCGCCCTGTCCAGCAGGTGGGCAGCCAGCCTCAGCCCCTGCTTTAAGGACCGGAGGGCGTGGGGCTCGCGTTTCTCTGCTCCGTTCGTGTGTTGACTTGGGCTTTTTGGGGTTTGATGGTTTCGTTTGCTTTGTTTTGTTGTTCGGGTTTTTCCCCCACCTGTACTTCTTGCACCAGTCCTTTGCTCGTATTCTAGTTTGTTCCTGCACTTCTATGTCTTCCCTTCTTTCTATAATCCGGGTTTTTAGTAGAGGATGACTTCTCCAAGGCAGAGACTGCCAGTTCTGGAACGTCTGGAAAAGACTTTGCTCTCTTGTGCAGAGTATTAGTGGGAAAGAAATTACTGTTCAAGAGCTTTGTGGGAGGAGAGTGTATTTTTTAGTTTCCTGAGAAGCAGTGCCAGTGAGGGAAGTTTTGTACTTTCTGTTTTGTACTTCAAAGTCTTCCCTGAGTGTGCCATGTCATATCTGGAAAAAAATTAAGAAAGTCCAGTTGTATACAATGCGTGTCTTGGTATTCTCAAATTCTGAGGGTCGGTGTTGTGCTCTAAGAGACCAAAGACTTATTAAGCAACTAGAGCTGTTATTTTCAGGATGAGCGGTCGTATATCGCAGCTCTGACAGATTTTCTTTGACTTGTGGAAAACCATAGGCTTGTGAGGTGTCATGGAGCTCATGAGCTATTAGAATGTAGGCAACACAAATTCTGCTTCCTGCTCCTTAGGGAAGGACATGAAAATAGCACTACGAAAAGTGCTGTTAGAGATTTCTTCCCTGGGTAGAATTAACAAAATGTGTCTCAAATATGAGTTGTTTGTCATGCACCTTTTTTAAAAGAGAAGGTCAGAAGACAGCACTTGTGTCTGGAATCTGAGGTTTTATTAGCTTTTTAACAAAATTACCAATTTTGCATGGTTAGAAATGCTTTCATATGTGGATAAACGAAAATGAGGTTAAGGACAATTTAAAGTCTAAAGAAACGTACAATTGTTTACTTTTTCCTTTTGTATAATGATTAATTGCTAAAAGGAACTTAACATAGGTATTTTTCAAATTGTTAGAGAAAAACATTCATTTGTCAATACTGGAAGTCATACTGTAGTTGTAATGAACTGAAAGTGTCTCCTCTGAGTTACACACCTGGTGACTTGTTCCTGTTTGACCTTAAAAATCAGACTTAACATCAGATAAGGTTTGAAAAGCAATATAGTTTTATGGAAATCTGTCAGTCTGCCAGTGAAAAAAATTAATAGGTTCTTTACTGAAAAAGATGATGTGGAAGTTTTGACCACTGAGTCTTCCAGTAAACTTAATTTTATAGAGTTATTAGGAAAACTTTATTGAACAGTTATTACTTATGCTATAATACAATAACTGTGTCTTTGAATAAAGGAACTGAAAAGTCAGAAATTTATATGAAGAGATAATCAACCAAATCTGTGAAGACTTTTTTATCAAGAATCTCTGTTTGTTTTTAGACTCTTGTGCAGAGTAACTTCTGCATAATTAACATCATTTCAGTTCTCATGAAGACATTGTCTTTAACTGCCCTAGGCAAAACTTGTCTAATAATGCTTTTTCTAGGTTTTTCTTCTCTGATTTAGCTTAAGTCTTATTAGAAAGAACAGTTGTAGGTGGTTGCTGTTGTCTGTGAAGTTCTGTTGTAGCAGCCACAAAACTTGGTAACTGAGTCTAATAGGTTTGTTCATTGTTGCTGTGAGGCACAGGATTGACAGCAGTCCCACTTTTTTGTTGGCTCTGAAAGAGAGCAGCACACTATTTTCTGGAAAAAGGTAAAAGGCTGAGAAACATACTTTTGAATTGTACTGTTATTTGCCACCTTTTGAAAGGTAAAAGGGTAATGATTAAGACAACAAAGTGCCAAAAATTGTAGGATATGGAAATAAAAAATAAAATTTGTAGGTTGTTTTTTTGGTTGGTTGTTGGGTTTGTTTTTTGGGTTTTTTTTAGTTCCCTATCAATGAAATTTTAAAGCTAAGCATTGTTTAAGGGGATGGAAGACAGTGGGAATTCAGTCTGAGAAGGAAGTTAATGAAGCGTTTACTGCATGAACATTTTCTATTCTTTATAGGTGGCATGAAACATCCTGTTTGTAAGCATATGCATAAGGAATGCTCTTGGCACACCTTGATAAGTTACTTTGGCCTAAACATCGATTGCCTCTTGTAAAAACCTGTAAGTAAAATAAGTGTAATTTCATTTGTGATTGCTTTGATGATTTGCTTTCTGATCACAGCATGATCTGGCTACAAAAGGAAAAGTGAATGTGTAAAAGTGAAGAGTTATGACATTTGACAAAGAGTCTAAAAACTGAATCTAATTGTTTTTTACAGAAATGGCAGCTCAGAAAAGGAAGTCTATGTTAGTAGAGCCTTCTGCTAAACGTCCAAAGCTGGACAAGAACAGCAAACCATCTTTGTCGAAGAAGGAAAAAGAGGTGTCGGGTACAAAACATGGCTCAAATAAATCAAAGCCCAATCAGTGTGCAGTGCAGGAAAAAACTGTACTCAAAACCTCTGTCAAATCAAACAGGTCAGTGACAAAAAAAATACATAATTCTACATTATCTTGATAAGACTACATTAGTGCAGAAACAGTCAAGCAGAGGGAATCTGAGTTAGAGGTACAGCAAAATAGTTAAATAGTGCTAGAAGGGAGATCAGATCTAAATCATTGTGTATGCTGTCTGCTGCATGATCTTTCTCTGGAACCGTGTGTCTTGAAATCCAGAAAGATCTCCTTCAAAAAAGTTTCTGAAGCAAAAATAAATCTAATATTATCTAAGCTAATACTTCATTTGAAAGCCACAAGTGTCAGTGATTAAAAACTGCTAGAGATATTAAAAAGCATTCATCCGGGGTTCACAGTTCAGTCTTGCCATGCATAAAAAACATTAAATACAATGTTTAAGAATAACCAAGTGGAAATGAATACTTTTTTGGAATATTTCTGCAGAAAATTCTTCTAAAAGTATTGAGAGTATAAGAGATAATGTTTTAAAAAAGAAAAATAAAAAAGAGGCAGAGGAGGAATAAAAAGAATCTTATGACAAATTCTACTTTCTGGATGCTGAAAAAACAATAATTCGAATTTTTCAGTGACACCAGTGAACCTGAAGCAGGAACACGCATGACTACAAGATCATCTGCATTCAACTCAAATAATAAAACAATACCTGGCAAACCAGTCCAGCAGCAGCAACCTAAATCTGCAAAAAATAAGGAGGTATGCCAGAAAAAATCTGTGCAAGAAATTCCTAAGTCAAAATGTGTAATTGCGCCAAACGAGCCAGTAATGAGGAGATCCCAGAGACTGCAGCAGTTAACACATGTTCCTGCAAGATCCCTGCGCAGCAGAGAAGTTAAAGAAGAAAAAACTTCCCAAGTTAAGCACAGTAACCAAGCAAAAAGCCAAGCAAAAAGTGGTGCACCAAAACCACTGAAATCTGCTGGAGGGAAAACGGAACAGAAAAACACAAAGATAAAGCCAAACAATACAAACGAGGATAAAGAAATACAGGTAGAAGTGACCAGCTCTCTGAAAGAGAAAAAGTGTAAAGCAGATAAGAAAAAGGATAATTCTAGTAGCATTCAACACAGTCTTCGAGGGTCCTCATCATGTCCTGATGAGAGTCTTGAGGAAGCCAAGAAAGACCCAACAGGCCCTATATCTCCTAATTCTAGCAACACAAAGAAACGGGAAACTGATTCTCTTAAGCCAAATTCTACAGCATCTAAGGGAAAGCAGCAAACACATCAGAACATAAAACCCACTACAAAACCAAAAAATACTTCACAGCCATCTGTGAGTGAAACAAGTGTGGCTGATCAACCAGAGAATGATGCAAAATCCAAAAGGGTGAGCATCCTTGAACTTTGTGAAGAAATTGCAGGTGAGATTGAGTCAGATACAGTAGAAGTGAAAAAAGATTCCCCTAGTGCCGAGGATAGCAAAACAGAAGAAAAGCATGATGACACACAGTTACAGCACAGTGAAATGCTTACTCAGAAAGAACCCAGTCAAAGTACTCAGTGCAAACGGTTTTTCCCTAGCAAAAAAGCAATGCCTGTCAAATGCACTCTGAATGGTAGAAATAACTCCTCAAACAAAAACTCTAAATGGACCAAAATTAAATTGCTGAAAGCTAGTAATGTGAAGCAAAGTAACTCAAATTCTCCAAATGCCCCCAAGCTTCCTTTTTTAAAAGATTTCCCTGAAGTTTCAGAGGCAAGTCAGATGGCTGCAGAGGCAGAGCTTTCAAAGGCACAAGGCAAGCTGTCAGCAAGACTCTCTGAGAATGAAAGTACAACTTGTGTGCAGGAGAAATCAGATCCTTCATCTGAAAGAGCTGCAGCTAAAGAATTGACATTAGAAACAAAACAGCCTACAAAGAAAGGTGCAGAAAATGGTTTGTTGCCTAACTTGACAAAACATTTATGTGAGCCAAGACCAGATGAGGTAAGTTATTTTAATTATGGTGTATGGTGGGAGGGTGTTCTAAATCTACCGTGTTTTCTGAGAATCCCATGCTCAGAATTGTTTTAACAATGACTTTCTGTTACGGTAACTTAAAATTTTCAAATGTATTAAAGATTTACTGCTGTGTTATCATAGATGGGTGATAGTAAGCTGAAAAATTAATGGATTTCATCCTCCTAGATTCTGTTGCTAACTAAATATTGATCAATAAAATTCTGTGCTGGAGCCAAAGTTGGTACAGATTCATATGGACACTTTTTTATGACTTCAGCTTGCATAACTGTTCTGTTCTGCAAAGTTGTGTTAGAAAAACACTTGTTTCTGCCTCATTTCCTTACCTGAATGAATTTCTATTAAAATTTAGGATTTTAAGGACAACTGTGTTCTACAGGAAATACTTTATGAGCTTATATATAAAATGGAAAAGATTTTTTCAAAATCAATACCACAAATTTCAATATGGACTAGCTAATCAATTGCATTTTGTCTGCTTAAAGTAAGACAGGAATCAGAAAACTGGGACTGTATTCAAAATGTTAATACTTGCCTAAATTATTGGTTTTGTTAATAGGTTAAAGGCATTGAATAGATGGGACTTTTTTATTTAATGTTTTCTGTTTTGCTTAGAACTTCCGGTTACATTTGGAATCAAGTCCAGAAAGTTCTCCAGTAAAGTGTGTTACAGCTCCTAGACCACCAAAACAATTCAAAAAAGAACCCAGAGAAAGTGAACCTCAAGGTAACTATTTACTACTAATTTTGCCACTTTGTTTGATCAGTTCTGTGGGAAGCATAAGTCTCCCTTTAAGAGGAGTGTTTCACGGAGTAACATATTGCTGGAGCAGAACTAAACTTCTGGGGCTGGAATTGTTAACCAGGGGTTTTGTATTGCTTTGTGTCACACTCAGGGCCACTTGAGTAGTAGCAAAATGTACTTTTTTTCTCTTGTCTGTCAAGTGGGAAAAAGAGGAAACCCAACCAAATTCTTTCCTTTCCCATGTAATAAAGCAGTAAAACTTCCATATTTCAGTTGGCTTCTTCTCTTGGCTTGGTTTTTGTTAATTCTGTGTTCTGGTTCCTTTGAATAAACATCTGCGTTTCTTTCTTCTAAATTGTTCTACTTGATCTTAACCAAATTATTAATTGAGTAATCACTCTCCTGTTTTTATTACATAGTCTTCATTTACCAGCATGTGAATGCAGTTTGTCAAAGCTTATAATGAGTGTGATGTGAATATTTTGATTTAAGTACATTTGCTTAAGAAATATTATCAATGAATCACTAACTTGTCTCTTCATTATTTTTTTTCTTCTGTTCTTGGTAGTGGGCAGCATTGTTTTGTGGTTTTCATGGTTTTTTTTTTTAGTCTGAAACTTTGTTTGGGTGCACTGGTTTGCTATTTAGCTTTACTAAATAGTTGGGGGTTTTTTCCTGCTGTTGTAAGATACTACTGAAGGGTAAACACTCTAATTTCTGTTAGAGAATTCTAAAAATACTCTTTCTTTCTTTTGCTGTTCTTGATTGTTTCTTTTCCTTAAGTGTTGTAGAACATACCTCAGATGGGGGCATACTATAAGTTTATGATTCTAGTACTTTGTCAAGAGCTATTTATGTGTGTCAGTATAATTTAAACTTCTATGTCGTTTACTGCTGGCCTTTTTTAGCTGCTGGCATACTGTTCTGCAGAGTTGCTGTGGAAATGTTGGACAAAAATGCCTTTTTCTTAAGTACACCTGGAGAAACATGTGAATACTGCCTCAAACTTGAATGTTTTTTTATTGTCCATGAGCAGATTGCAAAATTGTCTTGAGTATGTTGCTTGAAAATCATTGTTTGTGTAACTCAAATTTCTTTTGCAACTAAAAACTTTATAATGAAGTTATAATCTTTCATTAATTGTAGATTTGGCTCCCACGCAGTTGATGCAAACTTCACTTACAAGTCAAACTTCTGAATCTGAGAACAGGTATAGTATTTCATCCAGTATGAAATTACAGTAACCTTGCATAGAGTTGTGGGAGAATTTCTTACAAAACTGTTGTCTCCCAGCCTCAATTTTTTTAGTTTCAAATAAGTGACTTGTCCTTTGTAAAAACAGACTTTCATTTTACCCCATTAAGGGATGTTTTTGCTTTGCTAAAAAATCATTGAGATATTTGTAGCTCCACATTTATTTATTTATTTCAAAAATATTATTTAGCAGAGTTGGAAAAGCATTTATAGTGGTCACTTCTTCAAATTAGATGAGAATCAGAGAGTAGGGGAAGGGAAACATGACTTTCACTTACTGAATTATTTCAGTTACATCAGGAGGAGTATTTTACTCCTTGAATTATGGGAGTCTTGTACATGTGAAATTTTTTTAGGTGAGGAAGATGGGATTTAATTTGGAATGTTGGTGATGCTGTGACATGAAGGTGTCAGCAGCCATATTGAAAAGAAAAAGCTCTTAGTATTAAGTTTGTCTTACAGTTCAAATTTGTATTTTAGTCTTGGTCATGTTGACTGCTGTGGTTTTTGTGCAGTTCTGACATAGGCTCTGGTTTTAGCCAATTACAAGCTAAAGACAAAAATTTCTTTGTACCTGGATACCTTGAGCAGCAAGCAGTGGTCAGTGTGTTCTTACTGTTTTCCGTATTTATAATGGGGACAAGGAATGTTTCAGTTATTTTTCAGTACATCTGTCTGAGGCCAGAGTAACAATTCTGACTAACCACCCCTTTTGTACGTGTTGAAAAACTCTACTAGTATGGAACTTTTCAGAAGATGGATGGTAAGGTAGATGCAAAACTAGCTAAATGAGTGGTTTAAAATTATTGACAAGCATTAAAAACTTTGATTGTTTTTAATATTTTTATTCTCAACTGCCAAACAGCTTTATGGTATCTACTTAAATTTATTACATTTACCTGAAGAAGCTCAAATTGCTTTACTATTATCTGGATATATATTTTAATTCTGAGACCTTTCTTACCCTGCTTTATATATGATATCCAAGATTTAAGCCATCTTTCTTTCTGTGGTACTCCTGCCATAACATAGAGTAATGTGTCATCTGTGTGCGTATCTATAGTGGAGCTCTCTTTAGGGCTTTGTAGGAAAAGGTTGCAGCAGGAAAAGGCAAACCTCGAAATAGCTACTTAATGCAAATTTTAGGGCACATGAGAGGAATAAAAAAATTTGCCCTGATTTAGCACAAAAAATGCTGTTTTAAAAACGCCTGGCAAGAGTTTTAATCTTTTAAAAATCTCACTGGATTAATTTGCTACCTGTGCTACAGCAGATGCCACAATTAAGTGTTTGGTGCTATATTATTACTTTGCTCAAAAACAGAAAATATGTGAATACCTAGTTGAAGTATATGTATTTTTGTGTGTGTTTTGCTTTGACATCTCCACGAGTTTTATCCAAACCTGGAATGAATGTTTTTGTTTTTTTTTTTTTTTTCCCTCCCGGAATATTCATAGAATGAGTTTGTTGGTGATGTATGATAGTGCTTTCCAATGTTTCTTTCAGCTGTGATAAGGGGAAGTTTAAACTGAGTGAGATTCAGGTGATACCCATGCATTTATTCCTCAGGTCCTCTTCTTCCTTCCTTCACTGCCAGCTGTTAGAAGAGATTAAGTTTTAATTGTAGAGATTTGACATCTGACTTAGATTTGTGAGAATAATATTTACGTGGTCTGCTTTGGCAGATACCTAAACCTTACATTGGAAATACGTAGCATTAGGCACCATGGGTCATGCTCTGAAAGTTCCTCATTTAAATGCTGGTGTTAATGGTTGTCACTAACCTAACCACTTGATAATATTTTTTTTTTCATCAACCAAGAAAGTCTTGTAGTTAGAGTAGTTACAAACTGTACTTTTTGGTTAATCCATTTATTTCCTTATTTTTTCCATTTGAGTTCCAGATTAAAATATACAGGACTGTGTAATTAATTTGGATTTGCATCTTGGGAAAGTTTGCTCTAATCACAACGGTTTTGAGTATCTAGCATGGTGTGTATAAGCAGTTCCATTTCTAACTTGAAATGTATTTGTATTTCAAGGGTTCCATTGTCAAATCCTTCATTAGCATCAAAATGCAGTAACTTGTCATCATCTGAGGAACATATTCAGAAGCTAAAAGAAGCAGGAAAAGATGGTGATAAGCAGCTGATCACAGTAAGTAATACCATTTTAGTAAGGCTTATAGCTTCTCGAAGAAATTACTTCTGAATTTGCAGTGCTGTTTTAATGAACTTGTCTAAAAATCATGATACATATTGCTTATCACCATTGTAAATGACTTGTAAAAGTAAAACCTGTGCAGATTGTCATTTAGTGTTGATTGGAAAATGGTGGCAGCAAGCCTTAGTGTTTAATGTTTCTTGTTAAAATAAATTTGTGCAATTTTTAAATAGAATGGCTATTTATTGAAAAAAGGGAGAGTGAATATGCCTTTAGTTATGTGTAAGTTCTCAGTTTATTAAAATTTCGGAATTATATGGGGAGGTGCATCTGGTAGGTGGTGTGCAAAATTAGTATCAACAGATTTGTTCCTGTGTCATTCAAGTGTCCATTGTTCTGAGACCAACTTAAAAATTTTCCAGTGCATGCACTTACTTTTACCATAATATTTAAGCAGCAGCACCAGTTTGGTTATTTATTCTTATCCTTTTGGCTGTTAGCTACAAAATACAGATAACAAGAAAATGCAAAAGAGAAGGGAGTGACACAGTTGTTCTTCTGTCTTGTAGAATCACACAACTTGATAGTGAGATAGTTGGAGGTTTTGGTTTGTGTTTTTAATAACCCACATGTCAGATCATCCTTGAGAAATGAAAGGCTAGAGGGGGAGAGGAATCCAGGCCAATAGGAAGGAAGGGAGTTTCTTATGAAATTATGCCTCTCACATATATACTTGGAGGTGTTACTAAATTGTTATTTTTTTCATGTAATATTTGGATTATACACATGAAAATATTAACTAGAATAAAAATCAAGTGAATTCTGAACACTGTTACATCCATATTGAAATATTTTAAAATCAGAATTTCCAAGATCTAAATTGATAAATACATCCTCCAGTTGCCTGAAGTTACATACATCTAGGCATGTGAATGCCCAGCCACAGGATAATTGAAGTGTATCTAACATGTAAGAAGTACTTCAGTTATTGCCTCTTTAAAATTAATTTGATGAACAGAATTAAAATGAATGATTAAATATCTTAACTATATTAAAAGGTCTGTAAGAATATCCCTTTTAATTTCTGTAAAACTAACTTAATTTTTACTCATACAGTAATAGAGTTTGGCTGAAAAGTTGCTAGGATCCTTGACAAGAAGAAATGCAAGAACTTCCTGTTGGGGTACTGAAGAGGGGTTGTGTAGCTCTCTGCAGTGTTTATTATACAAAGAGATTTTTTGTGAGTTACTGACTGTGCTGATAGTATCCTTGTATTCAGCTAGAATCAGAAGAGTAATCTTTTATTTAGGTATACAATAATAAAAGTTATTTACCAAGCAAATTTTAAAGAAAGGTTCATCGATGATGAACAATGGGGAAAATGAGGAAAAATGGGGGAGACTTCATTTGTGGTTTTCTGTGTGTATTTCTGGAATGGAAACTGAGCATTGTATTTAATTTCTAAATGTGAAGGTAGCAGCTTCACAATATCTTATATATTTCAGCACTTCATACAAATTTAATTCCCTTCGATTTCATTGAGTTCAGAATAGGCTTTTTATTGTGTGGAAATAGCATTTTAATAATTCCTGTATTTCAGTTTACCAAGAAAACATGAGGTAAGGTATTGGCCTGTTATTCTTTTACCCTGGGGAAGACTGCTCTTTTGTCAAAACATATAGAGGAACCTAAATACTAGTTAAGCCACTTTGTAAAATACTGTCCTTGACCTTGGTTACAGTGGAGATGGAGACATGGTTATGTTTATGCTAGTTTCTGAAGGTGAAAAGTGTCTAAATTAACTTCTGTTCTCCCACAGATGCTCAAAAGATTTAGGATTAAATGTATGTAATAAAATAAGGTTCATTTTGTAATTAATAGTTTTGCTTGCAAAACGATGGTGAGTTTTTAAAATGTGGATTCTGAATGCCTGGGCTTTTTTTTCCATTATTAAGAATTATTTTCAAAGGTGTTTATGTAGTAGTTCCACAGTGATCCTGTAAGAGCAGAGAAACTATTAATTTGGTTTAAAAACTGCTGAGGTTGAATTTTCTCCTATGTGGAGAGCAGTCTCAATACACAAGGTCAAATCACTTAAATTAGCATTTATATTGTCTAAAAAATTGTAGTTAATAACTAGAAATCATTTTTATTTCAAGTTTCTGGCATGTTGTATTAAGAGAAGCAGTTTCATTATTCTTTACCTGAAGCAAAGTTGAGAAGTAATGCTTTTGTTCTTAGCAAGAGATGTTTAATTAGCACTTTGTTACACTTTAAAAAAAAAAAATTAAATGCCTGAAAGATGCAGTTTTGGGCTCACTACTGTGAGATCTGATTCTTTTGGAGATCAGTCAAGCCAGTCCATCTTAATATATGCAGAGAATCCTCTTTTCTTTTCGAAACCAAAGCTGAAAAGCTAATTATTTTTTTGACTAGCCACATGATATGATATCTTTATTTTGCTGCCTTTTTTGCTACTGAATTTTCCTAGTCTTTTGTATGTAAGTTTGACACCTGTCTTTACAATTTTCTTTGCAGTATCTGAGGCTCACAGTCTGGAATGTTACAGTATTGTCTGTGTATTCTAATCTTTTCTTTGGTTCCTGAGCTATATTTAGAGAGGTGTTATGGTAAAACTGGGCTTTGCTTTTCACAATATGCTTTGGTTTTTTTATATTTAATCGTTAAAGATGTATTTAGCTTCCTTCTTCTCCCATATGATTGCTTTAATGAATAGATTCATTTCCTTTTCTTCTTAAGTGATACAGTCTTTAACAAGCTTTAAGGCTATTTGACTGTAACAGAGGTAAACTAACACAAATTCTGTTTGTAGAAGAAATATTTAGTAGCTGCACTTGCACCATTCTCTTTCTTGCTACACCTCATCTAGTTATCTGGGCAGCTTTCAAACGTAAAATTATCTTGATTTTGTAGAAGTACATTTAAGTCAAACGATGAGTTGCTTCTGTTCAGATTTGCTTGCTGTCACACATCTTAAAAAGCAAGTCTCTTCATAGCACAGAATTTCAGCTGAGAACAGCAAAGCATCTAATGCTCCAACAAACTTCATAAAGCAAAGAGTGCCAGAAAACAGTGGTGTTTGAAGTGATATTTGAAGTGACGGAGGAGAGTATGATCCCTTTTTCTAGGGGAAAGAAGTTATGGTTGAGGCTAAAAATTCATTACATTCCAAATCTGTGACTTGGTGTTTGGTGGAATAGCATGTTGTGAATATTTGTGAATATTCTTACACGTGATTTACATGTTCAATTGGTAGGTTATCGGGCTGCAAGAAGTTCCATAGGAAACTTTTTTAGAGTAATGCACTAAAATTGTTCATTTGCGATTACTTGAATGTGATTTGCAAATGTGAGAACTTGAATAGGAAATCATCTGTTCCTTTAACTTCTGAAATGGAAAGAAATACAAATGTGTAAAGCATATGTTTTCAGTTTTCATCAAATGAGAGATGCTGTACAACCAAGACAAGTAAAGTCAGTTGTTTTCATCTTGTAAAAATCCTTCTTGCCTATCAGACCCAGGACAAAGTTTTGACCATAAAAATAAGAATAAATAAAAGCATTTATGCTACAAAGGAATGTTCTAAGTAATACTCTATGAAGAACAGGGATACTTACTCCCTTTTGAGGATATTTGTTCCTTTGAATTTGGCTAGTATTTTGGAAATAAGTCACCACTTTTATGAAAGAATATGTGAAATGAATGAACAGTGAAAACAAGTTAGTGAAGTGATAAAAGGGTGGTTTACAGTTATGGAGACTTTTTTGCCTTTCTAGAGCTCCAGGTTAATGCCTGGATACCAGCAAATGTGACTAAAGGTAGTTGATCTTTATAAGTATCAGGATTGCTTGATGGAAGGCACTTTTGATTCTGAGGTTTGAGCTGGTGCTACACGTGGATGTGATGTGCATGCTAATCCAGTTTACGCATTTGCATATCATACTTGAATTTTTCCATACATATATTTTGATTAAAATTGAACGTAGTTTCCTCCTTGACTGAAATGAGTTATAGATGAAATAAATATTTTTATTTAAGGTGAAAACTCAGTCCTTAGTGGAAATAATAAGTGTAAGAGTGATTTCTTATGAGCCTGCGGAAATTAGCATAGCAATCATTTAAAGTTGCTATTTTCTTCCTTAAACTGGCATAGTCTGGTTAGGCAGTTTCTCTGAAGATTGGGCAATCTTTCATTGTTCACATTAGTTAAGTACTGCCTCTCTCCAGTCCTGTAATCCCAGTGAAAACAAGATAGTGACTACTTCGTAAGCATAAGGGAGGGAGTTCAGTAGTTGAGAGCAGTTACTTGTCTTCCCACACAAATGGTGCCCTTTGGGATAGCTCTGTTTTTACAGGGCTGGTATCCTTTCTTATCACTTCTCCCTATTTCTTCTTTGCTGCAGCAACCCAGCTTTGTGTTGCAGATTCAGGTGGGTTGTACGTGGTATCCTTTGTTCGGAAGGGAGCTGAGAATGTTTTGTAACATTAGCTGGGAGTTGCTCCAGGAATTCAGGCACCAAGGCCATTAACACTGTTGCGGGTTAACGCTGGCAGGCAGCTATGCACCATGCAGCTGCTCCCTCGTTGCCCCCAGGTAGGATGGGGGAGAGCAGTTTCACGGGTAAAGCAAGAGCTGTTCGTGCAAGCCAAGCAATATAAGGAATTCATTCCCTACTGTTCATCAGCTGACAGGTGTTCAGCCATCTCTGGGAAAACAGGACTTCATCATGTGTAACAGTTGGGAAAACAAATGCCACTAACTCCAAACATCCTCCCCTTCCTCCCTCTTTCCCCAGCTCTTATTGTTCAGCACGATGCCATATGGCATGGGATAACCCTCTGGTCAGTTGTGATCCTGGCTCTGCCCCCTCCCAGCTTCTTGGCACCCCCATCCTCCTTGCTGGCACAGCAGTGTGAGAAACAGAAAAGACCTTGAATGCTGTGTAAGCACTGTGCAGCCATAGCCAAAACATCCCTGTGTTATCAGCCCTGTTTTGGTCACAGATCTAATACACAGCACCATAGCAGCTTCTGTGAAGGAGATAAACCTTATCTGAGCCAAAACCTGTGCTCATCAGAGCACTCTCTCTAATATTCCTGATTATTATTTTTTATAGGTTAAGAATGGATTACCTGTCCATCATAAATACTGTGCAGGTTTATTTTCTTACTTTTTATTGTTTTCCATATTGCTGTGGCCAATGACCAGTGAAGATATAATTTCATGATGGATAATGACCCTCGATTTTCTTTTTTCAAATATGTTAAGTAAAATTAGATACATCACAACTTTGATAGTTTCAAATTGATTTATATCCTTTTGTTAAAATAGGTTTTCAGGAAGATGAGGCACTGGTGATGGGTTGGGTTTTTTTTGTTCTAAATGAAGACTGGATTTTATTCTGAGTCAGGACATCTCTTCTGATCCTCCTGGTTAGCAAGGGGATCTACCCATCAGCTTCAGTCTTGAATGCATCTTTCACTGAAATAGTGTTCTTTGACATTTTAATTTCCTGTGGAGAGCCCCAAAATCTTTGTGTTGTTTCTTCCTGCGCTGCTTGTATTTCCTTTCCAGCCTGCCTGTTTCTCTGGCTGGTCTTTATTCTCTGTTCAGTGAAAAGGCTAGAGGAAAAGAGGAAAAAACAATCTTCCTCTAACTAATACTAGGTAATCAAGAAGGAGGTGACCTAATCTGTAACTGAAGAGACAGAAAAGAAAGGAGAAAAAAAAAAAGGCCCTTTTTCATCTCCTACCGAGGCACCAAATGCCTTTTTTGCTTGCAGGGCTTCTTCTTGCACATATGGAGGATCAGCAGATAGGCACCTTCTCAAAGAAGATATTGGTAAGACTTTTCTTTCTGCCTAACACAGAATTAAGAAACCCTTGTGAAGGTTAAGGCAATATCATCTCAATGCTCAATTGCAGTTAGCCTTGAAACAATGGATATCCTGTACTTGAGGATTCCTTGAGGTGCTGGGAATGTGTAATTGCCATCTAAATGCGCAGAGTTGGCTTAGGAAATAAGTATATTTTCTCTTTATTATTGATTAGAAAACTGAGTTGTAAATGGACTAACACATTTTTTCTGCCTGAAACCCCACATTTTTTTGAATATTGCTCTGAAAAACATTTCTCCAACTTCTGAGAGTCAAACCTCTTGCATCCTTTTTTAGTTGTGACAAGTTGTGACAACACTTTTTTTTTTTAGTGCCCGGTATCTGATGTTTGCTGAGAAGATTCCACCCCTCCCCTTTCAAATCCCAGTTATATTTACTCTCATCCATAGTGCAAAAGGTGCTCCAAGGTTGTTGGGGTTTGGTATTTTTGTTTTTTGTTCTTTTGTTGTTACTGTGTTTTGTTGTTTATTTGGTTGTTGTTGTTGATCTTTTCTCATTAGGAAGGTTAGGCAAGCTTTCATGGAGTATTATGGTTTGGTAGCACTTTTTTCCTCTGGATGATTTCTGCTTATGCAATGACATCAGTTTAAAAATAGTCAGATCCTGTAGATGTTTTGTTGAAGTACAAAAATGCATTCTTTGTAATTCCTGATTTTATTCTGCCTGTCCTTTTTTGTTGTTGTAGTCTGTTGTAGTTGGATTTTAAAGCTCCTGCTTTTAATTTTTGCCTGAAGCATTATGTCCCTCATTGTGGCTTTGAAGTAGTATTTTGGTTATACAAAAATCTTCTTGTCTTCAGGAGACTCTGAAGTATTTCCTGAAGGCTATAGTCCACATTTATCAGGGCTACAAAGTTCTGAAGATTGCTTTAGATGCTACAGTGTGCTTTTTTTGATAATTCGTTAAACAGGGTTTTCATATTAACCTCTGTGGGTAGCCCATCAACACACCCAAATGTGTGTAAAATAGTAACATTAATGAAATCCTTAAAAAATAAAATCCAAACAAAAAATCTCCTCCCAAAACTCAAAGCCACTGATACTGACAGCATCTGAGAAGGTCTGACTGTAAAATACAATATGGCATTACTGTTCCAGGGAAGTAATGTGTTCCTGGAAACTTGCAAAGCAGCATTTGTATTTACAAGGCAAGATGGGGCAAGCTAGGGAGCTGGACAACTTTGAGGATATCCTTTCCTTGAGTTTTCTGATGAATTCCCACATAACTAAGGGGTTTTTGGCTTGTGATTTTTGATAGTAAACTTACAGGTTAGTTTAATACCTTGAGCTTCTTGATGATTGGAATAGAAATCATTTTATGGGACTTACTGCAGTACAAACACTTAAGACTTGCTTTATGTAGCTGATTTTTTTCATTTATATGGTGGGGTTTTTTGGCATCTGTTCCAAGCATCAAAGTACACTTCCTTTTCATTTACCCTATTCTGGATTTAGGGGATATGTGCTCCATCTTCAAGATAGGATTTTTAAGTTCAGTTCAGTTGGTTCATCTTTAGATAGTCAGCTGAACTGCCTTTTTTATCTTTAGGCTATTAACCCTTAGAATGCAGTGTCTTTTGGTGGCCAGAATGGGTACTTTGTTTTGATGCTTTAAATGAAATCTGCAGGTGAAATAAAATGTGTTAGGTTTGATTTTTGTACTTTCAGAAAGCTTATCTTATTCTGACTTTACAAATCTAGCCTCAGTGTTCATCTTTCCCTTTTTGTTCAGAAACATAGTGTACTCCTGTTTCTCCTTCTGTATACAGTAGGAATCTGTACACTGATGTGTAGTTCAAAAAAATTACTTCCCAGATTCAGCTTCTGTCTTTTGGCTGAGTTCCATAGATGTGCTCCTAAGGAGATGTGCAACTCTGAGTTTGTCTGGCCTGCTGTGCCTTTAGTCTCTTCTTGGAAAGCAGCTGATACCTACTCTTTGGATGGCACTAATGTCTCTTTGAAATAAGTTGCTGTTGTGTGGAGAATTGAACTGTTGTTTAGCTCTTAGACGTGTCTTTGAAGATGAAAGGAATAGGAAATGTTTTGTAAACACTTCTTCTGTGTTGCAAAATGCTTTCTTCTGTAAAACAGGCTTTTTTTACAATGAATATTTCCAACTCTTAGGAAACAAAATTAAGTTCATGTGATCTTTTCCTTGCAAATTCTGCACACAGATCAATTTAATGTTAAAAAAACACCATCAAATCCTTTTTTGCTTATGTAGTATACTGGTTTAGAGTATAGAATAACTTCTTGTTTCTCTGTTGCTTGTGATGTATGTTAAAATAAATTATAAGTGACATTTATTGCTTCTTACATAAGCTCAATTTCCAAATGTAGTTAAAGAGGAAAAAAAGTAGCTGACTATTAAGCTGTAACTTTAACATGCCTTTTTGGCTAGAGACTTCATTCTTACTGGTATTATTTTGCTCTTTGCAAAAGGCAGCCCAGGCACCTGATTCTTCACTCTTTATTAGGCACTGACTCCAAAATCTGAGCTTGTTTTCAAGTTAATAACACTTTTAATGAATAAAGATAAAGCAATAGGTACTGAGTAGTGCCCTGAGTTTGGTAATGGTTGCATATAGAGTAGGAGGATAACCTAGAAGGTCATGAGTGGTATGATTTTCTGTTTGCAGGGTAGCTGCTATACAGGGTCTCAAAAATGCCTTGGAATATTTGTTTTTTGTAAAAAAACCAAAAAAGGTAGTGATCAGCTATGCAGACATATTGTTGATCTTAATGACTATTTCCATAACTTTTGGTTTTTTTATAATACCCTTCCATACTTTCAAGAGAATGGCTCACCTGTGGCCTACCTCAAAGCAGCTTACAACCAAAAAAGCCAGGCAGCAGCAGAAGTGTAGGGAAAGCCAAATAGTGTGGGGCTGGATATGGGAATTTTCTTTGTGGAAGATGTTTATATTTCTGCAGATGGGGAAGTGAAGGAAGAATTCTCTGTTCTTTGTATGTCATAAAATAAAAGTAATAAGGGGTGGAGCTAGTTTTTTTTAGATAGTTGCCTTGTGATTGATGCTTGTGCATTTTAAGGATATATGGGTTTTTAAAAGACGAAATTCTAAATTCTGTGCTTGTTGTTTCTCCTGTTTCACCTCATTTTAGCCTTTGTATTGGATTTCCAGAAGATATGCTGTTAGAAGGGATATCTGGTTCAATGAAAGCTCTAACTGTATTTACTGGGCAAGGAATTGATAAATACCTGGTTTGTGGGTTATTTGTTCGTTTGGTTTTGTTATTTTTCTTTTTTTATAGGATGGAGGACAGAAGAGATTTGGTGCTATTTCCTGCAATATTTGTGGAATGCTTTACACTGTGTCAAATCCAGATGATGAAACCCAACATCTGTTATTCCACAACCAGTTCATAAGTGCTGTTAAATATGTGGTAAGAAAACCTTCTATTTTAAAAGACATAAACAATATCTTTTGTTTGCTGTGTACTAGTTACAATTCATATTACATTGTGTTTTAATAAATTATTATCACAGTAGGCCATAAATCATCCACTTTGAAAATTAAATGTTTTTAAGAGCTGTGGTGGACAGGCTATATGTTTTATATAAAAATAGTTAGTTTTATACTAACACAGTAATGGTGTTTCATTGCCATATTATTTCTGCTATAATTGCCTGATCTTGGGGAGGTGTGAGGATAGTGATAAGAAAGCAAAGGAATGTCACTGTTCTGAAAGTACTAAATACAGCTTTCTGTACAACTGGTGTTTGCAGCAATTGACTTAATAGTCATATGAAGGGCTGATTGTACTGTTTTTGCAAGTGTGTGATCTTAGATGACTTAGAAATTAATTTTTCATCAATTACTTGTAACTTGAGGAGAGATTGCCTAGGAATCCAACTGATACAACTTCATAGCATATTGAAGCTATATTGAATTTATAATGGGATTGTAATCTGTAAACTACAAAGTATTATTTCAAAACTTTATTATATGTGCTGTATCTGAGAGCATCTGTAATGTTAAATCTCAGATTTGAAAAATTCTGTGTAATTTCATGTGTATTGTAAAATCAGCTACTTCACACTAGCTGATATTACAAGACATAGGAAATGCCTGTTGACATATCTAAAATCCAGAATAGAATCCACAAAGTCTATTTTCTTTGTCATACATGTTACCTTCAGTACTCTACACTCGAGTAGATAAGACCTCCAGGATTACTGAACTGAGGCCACTAATTCATTCCATGTAGGTACCAAATGGCTGTTGGGCTACTCTTAAATCTCAAGCACAATTTTATCCTACTGTTTGCAAATACAAAGATAGAACTTCATAGCTAAAGTGCTTGAAACTCTCTAGTGAATAGTTGGTATATATTCTGTCCATGGTTAGTTTTTGACAAATAACCCGAACATTCTGAAAGATCTCTTCTGATACACGTTAGCTACATCGTAGGGTGGGACTGGGCAGAAAGTGTGATAGAACTCAGTGCATCAGAATGGCAGCATAAAATACTGTTTGTCCTCCCCCTCCCCACCCAAGTACTTTCAGATCTTGAATGTTACCTAAGACGTTTACATAATTTACAGAAGATGATGTTTAGTTCTTTAGGACAGAAGCTGGCACATGAGCTGCTTAAAGCTGTTATGTTCATGTAGGTAAGAAGCTGTTCTGAAGTTTTGAATGTTTTGGAAGTTGAAAGAGTTGAAATTTTACACTTGCATGTATGTCTAGGGTAACAACATAATTAACATAAAAGTGAATGAGCAGACTGCCTTTAACCATAAATAACTTCATACAGAGTTAGGTATGCTTCTAATTTGAGAAAAGCTTTCCCTATTGTTTTCTCAGTTGCTAGCCTTCTTCTTAGAACTTCCAACAATGTGTACTCAAGAAAATTATTTGTATTGTCAGTTCAGTGAGTAAACTGTTCTCTGTCTATAATCTTTTGAGGCTCGTGTGTTTTGTGACATTGTAGACAGCTGTAGAGCCATAGAGTCATGATTTAGATTATTCTGGAATGGAAACTGTGGAGTTAAGAGGCAAAAGAAGGACTCTTATGAGTCTTGAGATTTCCCCTCTGATATTTTTGTTTTCCCTCATAAGAATCTTAACACCGTTTCCTCTATGGATGAGTAACTTTTGCCATGCTAAATAGATGAGTCTTTACCACTAGTCATTTGATCTGGAGTCAGTGGTTCTTGGTTGATAGTATTGTGACAGAAACATTCTCACCTCCTCGTAGAAAATAATTTCAGTTTAAGATAAACCTTCTTGTCAGTGAATTAGTACACCAAGTGACTACTTGTTAATTCTTAGTCATGCAGAAATACCAGAATGATTGCTAATTATCCTGGTTTTGCTCAGAGGTTTATGATGGGGATTGTTGGGAGGATGGCTCATAGGTTTCTAGATATTTGTATGTACTTACTGTGTTGAAATTGTAACTGCCTTCCTTTCCCTGACAGAGTGTTATATGGACAGTAGCATCGGGATTAAAAAAAGTGTACTAGGGAAAGTCCTGGTAACTCCTTGGGTAGACTTCCTGGTCCAGGAACATGTGGTCTTGGTGACCTTGGCATGTTACTTTATTAGCTCTCCTAATGCTCTTTTGTATGTAGTTAATATGTTTGCTATTACATGTGATTTAGAGGCCATTCTAAGGTATCTTATATGCATTTGTCATTCTCTTGTCATTCACATTCTCCATGCCATATGATGTGGTCCCAGTCTGACTTTGAGAAAACTTCTCGCAGCTTTTTCTACCTTTTAAGCATCTCCTGTTATGGGCTTCATAGTTCTATGAATGCTTCATTTCACAGACTCATAAAAAGTAGGTCTGTATACATTCTCATGCTAGAGCTTGTTGCTGTGAACTGTCAGTGTCTTGCCCACCTGCACACAGCTGCTCTGTGGGTTTTTAAAAAAGTTTTGGGTAGCCAGAAGGTAGTTTGCGTGTAAATAATAAATTATTTATTATCCTCAACAAAATAAAATTTTGGTCGGGGTTTTTTTTTTTAAAGGCCTGTCTTTCTTCTTCTAGTAAAAAACTCTGTTTACGTCTCTAGAAATACCATGATGCCCCCAGAAGAAGGACAGGCTAACAAGGAGGTGGTATTGGGATATTTGCTTTGTCATGGGTATCTGATAGAGATGATCAGGAAATTGTAGGCCTTGTGTGCAGAGAGGAAGTTTGGCAAGTGTAATGACATTTTCTAGATTTGGGAACAGAAGATTGGTAAGGACTGATGCAGGTTTTCCTAAGGGTGACATTTGCTATTAATAGAATTGTGCAAATTAAATTACCGAGAAGGTGAGATGGGCAAGGATAGCACTGGAGCAGAAATGAGAGCTGTCCCCAGCTGCAGACAAATGTAGCAATCTGTGTGACTGTTCTTCTGCTTTCAGACATCTGAAAGTCTACAGACAAATGTTGCCATTCTATTGTGTTTGTGCACTGAGATGTGATGTACACATCAGGTGTTAGCTCCAGCAGGATGAGCAGCTCTGTGGGGTGGATACATGACTCAGTTTTACAAAATTCTCTAGGTGTGATACCACACTGTATCAGTTGTGTATCCTCTTTGTGATACCACATAGGATCAGCTTAGTATTTCTGCAAACTGTTTTTTGTAAGAGCCAGGCATTTTTAATGGTGTTTTGAAGTTGCAAAGCCAAAAATTTGTTAGTAAATGCCTGTGGATTCAGGTGCCTATGTGATTACTGTTAATGTGTTTGTATTTCAAGCTCATATATCTTGAACTTAAGAAAATGGAGGAAATTGTTATTTGGGCTGTGTAATTTGTAAAGTTTACAGCTGTTCTGCTGTAACTGCACCAAAGTTCATCTCTGAGCTTCTTATGATTTTCACATTATAAAAAAGGGGCAATATTTGACTTCTTGGCATCTAAAGTTAATAGTATATTGGGATTGAAGGTGATGCTGAACTTCATGCCATCTTAGAAAGCTGTCATGCTTGTCTTGATTTGCATTCATTCCAAAAGTAATGCATCTGTATGACATAAAAATAATATTACAAATCAAGTTCTCACTGTTAGCTATCTTCTGCAAGAAATTTTAATTGAGTTTATGTGGTGGCAACTGCTTGTCTGTATTGCCCTTTCTGTAATGATGTCTTTTGTAATCCTGCTGCTGTTGCACCTTAATAAACACAAGCAGAAGCAACCTTTAATCTTGTTTGAATTGGGAGGAGGTTAGAGGTCGATTAAAAAGGAGCTAACTGTGCGTTGCAGAGTTGCCTTATTTTCTCAAGCAATTACAATACTTGTAGGATAAACAGTCCCAACAGGGAGGGGAGGAGGTGTTGCAGCAGCTCCTATACACACCTTAGAGCACCAGCCTGCCCAGCTGTGCTGATGGATCTCTGCCTGCCTTACTGCTGCTGGCTGGAGGTAATCTGTTGTTAGGCATAGACTTTCAGTATCAGGGAGGAGTGCTATCATCATGTTCTTTCACTTGAGGCCTTGCAGAACATGTATCCCTGTGGGAAGAGCAGCTTTCCTTTTAGCTTCTTTGGTCATCACAAATGATGTATATCAATGGTTGGGCATCTGATTTAACAGTAAATAAGTCCTAAACTAATGTCAATAAAAAGGAAAGGAAAAGCAGTTTTCTGACATTGCAGTAGAATACTGTATATTGCAGACATAAGACTTGTTTCTTACAGTAGTGAGGTAATCTTGTCATCTGCCTGCTGAGAGTCCCACTTTAGTTCTCAGTGATTGAAATACCTAGCAGAGTGTAATATTTTGTTTTAAAAGTTTTATAATAGTGGGGGGTTGTTTAAAAAGTATTAACAGGTATGTTCTGGAAGTAATTTTCAGACCACATGTAAAATGCTGGTACTAAGGCATATTTTGTCTGCTGTAAATATCTAATAGGATCGGTCCCAGATGCAGTACTTTCAATTGGTTAGAATGACAGAGCTGTGACCAGTTTTGTGCATTTCTTCCAGTCTGATTTAATGGAAGCAAAACTCAGCAATAATAAAGATACTAAAGGTGCAGATAAATACATGAAATCACAGGTTTTTCTTATTAAAACTGTTAGAGCTGCATATGACTTTTAAGGCTTAAAATGGCTTCACTAAAAATCTGGATGACTTTGGGGTTTGCAGAAACCTATAAAAAAGCTGGAACTAAAATTCGCATTTCTGAAAAAATTTCAAAATACTTCAGTTTAGAAACTGCCCCTCCTGTGAATATCATCAGTCTCCATTTTATATGAATCACTTAAGATGAACAGGTGGACAATAATGAAAATAATGAGTCCTATACATTTCAGAATCAACTACTGCATTTTTACGGAATTATTTTTAGACTTGTGCTAATACACTGTGGCTTAAAAGCATAAATACTGTGATGTTGAGAAGTGTTCTGTTTTTTACTGGATTTCAATTTGTGGAAATACCTGGCTATAACACTAACAGGATATCTTAAACTAAAAATTAGTGTTGAATTTTCTGCATTAGGCTTACTGCAGACTGGATGCTGTAATGGCAGGATTATCAGAGACATTGCATTTATCTCCTGCATGACGGTTTAAAATAGGCTGTAAAAAGCTCTTGCAGAGCAAACAGGTAGCAAAAAGGCAGAAAAAGACAAAAATTTGAGACAAGTAAGGTTAGAGGTTGGAGTGTAGTAATCCTTGCCTGATTTTTTGATGCCTTTCCTGACAGTTTCAAAAAGTATGTCAAAATCCCCCAAATTGTATTTTCCTGCTCCCTTAAATATTATGACACTGCTGTTTACTGCCCTTTGTGTTCAGACCATGATGTATATGAATTCAAGCAGGATCTTAATTTGTTTAATTACTTCAGAGAAAAAAAGCAGACAGGATTAAAATGGTGTCTGTGTTGCAACATTGCCGTGCTGGGTGCTAAACCAATACTTAAATAGTTTCAGGGCTAGCAGCAAGTATATAAATTTCTAAAATTATTCTCTTCCTGTCCTCCTTGGGGTAAGGGAGTAAAATCAGTGTGAATAAAATCAGGTACAGATCAAGTATTATAACACTGAAGTTTATATTTTTTGTGGTAGTATATATGGCATTCATCCAGTGCCACATTCCATTGCTTGGTCTTTAGTCAAAAGTTATTTTATGGGAAGGTACAGATTTCAATGAGAATCACTCCATCAGTATTGTTTCTTCAAAGAATTTTTTATTTAAAGTTGCTTTGAAATAAGACTTGTAGATCAGCCTTTTTAGTGGCTGAAGTGACTTTTGTATTCAGTATTTTTAGGTCCCAGCAAAGCAACTTGAGTTCTAATATCTACCAGTCCCATCTTGCTAGATTTAAGTGGCTTTTTTTGTTTTGTTTTTTTCCATGCAGGTACTGGTCATTATTCACCACGAGTGTGGATCTGAAGAAGAGTTAATTACCTCTATTTTTTTGAGTATGTTTATACTTCAGATACACACAACGTAGTCTCCTTCCCTATTAGATTCTTAGAAGGTAGTTATAAATTTTTTTCTAGTATCCTTCTTGTGGCTTTAACAGTTATGATCAGTAACAGAATAAACTATTCCTTACATTTTGGGCAACTGCATGCCAATCAGTTCACTTAGAACCTCCTGGAGGTCTTTCGCATGCCAAACTTTAAAACTGAGTGTGTATTTGTGGAGGTAACTATGTTAAAAAGAAATCTTAAAATAAAACTTAGGGTTCTCCCATTCACTGGACTTTGAAAAAGAAGTATTTACATAGGTTTGGAAATCAGTTATGTGAGCTGAATTTGCTACTTCTGTTTTTAAAAATGAGTTTGCACCGCAGTTCTGGGGAAAAAAATCTAGTCGGGAAATTTTAAGACTCTTTCACATTGGTTTTAGATATAGTTAGGTTATTGTATAATTTATTGTGTAAATAACATCATATCTGTTGTACTCATTTAAAAAAGCTAGCTGAAGTTTCCTTCTCTAGCAAAGCAGCTGCTAAATTGTGTGAAATATCTGCATAAATTCGGTGTCTAGAACAATAATTTGCCATTTCTGTTTGTAAAAGTGTATCTTGTACATGGTTTAGATAAGTGTTTGTTTTATTTAGGGTTGGAAAAAAGAGAGAATCTTGGCTGAATATCCGGATGGAAAGATAATAATGGTCCTTCCTGATGACCCAAAGTATGCACTTAAAAAGGTACGGTGAGAAGGACTCGTATGTTTTGCTTTGTTTGATGTTTTCATATGAATAATGAGCATGTTCATAGTAAAGTTTGTATAATTTACATGTGACCAGTTGAAGTTGGACTCAAAACTGCAGTGGTTCTGTTCCCTTTTCCACAAACAGGTCAGATACCTCACTTAAGCCCTGCTGGTCTCTTCACAGAGGGGCTGGGCCTGGGCAGGGGTGCAAGAGCATCAGCCAACTGTCTTTCTAAAGTTTGGTGGTGGTTTTTTTTTTTTTTTTTTTAATATGTTTGCAGAATGTCTGACAGGTACTTTATGTCATATGAACTTGCTGTTATTTTTAAATGAATGGAAATTTATTCACTTTATTACACAGCACAAATATGGCACCATTCTCTAGGTGACTTTCTGTTAGAAACAGAATTAGGTGGAAAGTGACTTTGAAGTCATCTAGTCCATTCCCATGTCCAAAGCAGGGTTTGCTCTGGTTATGATGCATCTGACAACTTTCTAAAAATTCTACCACTAGAGGTTTGTCTGACCTCTTCAGACTGGTATTACAATGCTTCGCTATTCATAACATTAGGAAATTTTCCCTAAATGTCTAATAGAATCTTCATACTGCAATTTAAGCTCATTAGTACTAATCATACTGCTAAAGCTATAGAAAACATCCTTCTTTTCCTCCTTGTAGGAGCTTTTTTGGACTTGAACAAACTGGTTTTTTTTACACTAAGGAGATTGACTGGATGTGCTGGTTTCTTAGTTAACACTCCTAAATAATGTTTTTTAGAGTTCCATTCATTGTCCTGCTCTCTCCTAGATTATCTGCATTTGTGCCATGACTTATGTCTTACTTGAAGCTCTAAAACTGGGCCCAGCACACCGCCAGTGGAGATTTAGAGCAGTAGGGTACTTCAGTGTCCTGCTGGCTAACCTGTGCTCATACATCTTAATGTGTCATTTCGTTGTAGCCTGGCATTCTGTTTAGCTGGGAATTTGCTGTGACTAATAGGGACTTTAATTTTACAGTACCACTGTTGCAGGGTCACAGAATTGTTGAGGTTGAAAGGGATCTCTGGAGGCTGAATTGATGCCCAAGATAGCTCTTGCTGCTGGTGTGGCTGTAGCAGGTTTCTTTAGTCCAAGTTACTGAATTGAAAAGAAACTACAAATTTTCTTTTCACGTTTAATACAGATAAGTTTGTTTAGTTTTATTTTTCTGGTGGGATTATCCTAATTTTAGTATATTTGCACATTCATTTTTTTAATATAATTGTTGAAGAACAAGAAGGAAGACTGTAGCAAATTGAGTCATTTAGAATGGAGTTCTTTGTAGTTCTGTGTAGCTGAAGTTGAGAGAATCTACAGCTGTCATAACCATGGATGCCTTATTTCAAGAATGGTTTTACTTAATGTTTCAAATCAGGTACTTGGATGTGTCATTAAATGATTGGTGCCTGAAGGTTAGGTGAGAAAATAGTAACTCATACCTTTTAAAACTTATTTTTAAAGCACTTTTTAACACATTTTACTGTGTGGGTGCCTGAACAGCGGAACAGATCAGTCAGACAGCTTGTGGAGTCTCCCTCACTGGAGATACTCAAGAACTGTCTGGATACAATCCTATTCCATGTGCTCTGGGATGGCCCTGATTGAGCAGGGAGGTTGGACCAGATGACTCTCTGTGGTTCTTTCCAGCCTGACCCATTCTGTAATTCTGTGATATTCATGCATCAGTAATTCTACTTTTGCATTACTATTGTAACTACAACATACATTCAAGAAGCTTAAGCCATGTAATGTACCACCTAGGTGAGGGCACCTTATTTGTCTTACAGGAGATGAGGGGTGATAGAGGCTGTTCCAATGTCCAGTTGCAGATTCAGGAATCTGTCAGTGAAATACCAGCTCACATATAAGCTTTCGTTTGCATTCATGTTGGAGTTTATCTGTTTCTTCTAAACTTGCTAATATTAAACAAAATTCTAGTCTCAGTTACTGTTTGCAAACCCAGTGGAAGAGTAGAAAGCTGAAGGAAATAGACAAGTTACTTCTTTAAAACAAATGCATACATTTTCTGTCTGCCTTGGCACTATGCCTGCTGTCATCTGCTCAAAATTTTTAATGGATTAGTTCTTTCAAGACTTTAAAAATAACAAAAAATCTTAAACTACTTTAACTTTCCTTGTAGGTCTAATTTACTTCCAAAATGTCAGACCTCACACTTGATTATCTGCATTCTCTCTATTAGCCTTTGACTAATGAAGTTTGGACTTAATGGAAGCTGACTGAGAGGTCTCTACTCTTCTTATTTCCAGACAAGTGTTATTTAAGGAATATTTATGGGGATGATGTGTTGCCTAATACTTAGGTTAATCCTTAACTTCTGGAATAGCTTTCAGTGTTCTAGATACCCTAATACGTTTTTACAAATCTGTTATGTTAATATAAATTTATAATAATGTACATTTACACATGTTCCTTACACAGCATTTAAACTTATTTTGACAGGTTGAAGAAATCAGAGAAATGGTAGACAATGACTTGGGATTTCAGCAAACTCCTCTCATGTGCTACTCTAGAACTAAAACTCTTCTTTTTATTTCAAATGACAAAAAAGTTATCGGCTGCTTAATTGCAGAACATATCCAGTGGGTAAGTGATTGAACTGGAGAAAAATAATCTGTGTCAGTGCTTAGTGATCTTCACAGCAAATTAGTATTCTGTGTGTGCCTTTTCCACAGAGAACGAGACTTTGGGTGGTGGACCATTCTGAAATGTACACACACTCACTTTTGTGTGGTTGACACTGAGCTGAGACACATGGATGGTGTCATACTTGGCTCAGACAGACCTGGTCATCTAAGAACTTGCTATACTTCAGGGAGGGAATTCTTCTTCCTCTGTTGTTATGCAGCTCTGGCTCTCCTCTTGCTTGTCAACAAGCGGGTTCAACTCCCTAGCCAGCAGAAATCCAACATGGATGAAAGAGTGGATGCTCTGTATGATTGAGTTGAATCACCACAGGGTCAAACAGTTCCACAGGAAATAGAAGCAGAGGATAAGTGCACTGGAGGGCAGGACAAGAAGTCATGCTGCCCATTGCAGTACTAATCACCAATGTCACATGATCTGTCTGTTCCACTGTAAACTGTAGTGTTTTCTGCTGTCCTGTGGGAGTATCAGACAACAAGCAAAACAATCGTACCCAAAGTCAAAGAAATTGGTGCAAACACTTTAATTCAGATGGTAATAAGAACTGGATTCTTTGTTGCTGTTATTTTAAGTGAGAGAAACTTGAGAGGGTTTTTTGTTTAATCTTTTATCATGTTCATTTTTGAAACCGTTATGAGAAATTAAATGAGACGCAAATGTACAGTCCTTTTTGGAAAGTCATTTTAGCAGCCAAGTATGTTTAACTGAAATAAATTAAACATTAATTTTTTTTCTTCAGTCATTAGTGACGCCTTTATAAAGTGATTAATGTTTTTTACATCATCTACAGGGCTACAGAGTTATAGAAGAGAAGGTTCCAGAAGTCAGTTCAGAAAATGAGAAAGTGATATTTGAGAGACAGAAAGCATGGTGCTGTTCAACTTCTCCAGAACCTGCTATCTGTGGGATCAGTCGCATCTGGGTGTTCAGCATGATGCGCAGGAAGAAGATTGCTTCTCGGATGATTGAGTGTCTTAGGTAAGACAAAAATGTTCTCATCTACACGTGGTTCAGATAGAACTCAGTCGAACACACTGATTGCTTTGTGTGTCTCAAGCTTCTGTTTCCAAGCTGCTGGTGATACTAGGCATATGGATTTTGAGCACGGTTGACAGTTCAGTGTTCGGTGGAGTTCAATAACTAACATCAGTACTCTACAGTAGTTGTTCACAGACATTGTCTTTCACAGACCTCTCTAGGTGCAATTGTAATGAGTCACCCAGGCAGGGTGCTGGGGGAAACTCCTCTGCAGTAATTATGAGTAAAGGACATAGGGACTGTCTTTAGTCAAAGTGTGAGGTTACCCATGGACAGGGACTGAACCCTTGGCTGATTGACCATTCCTTAGAGGTAGAAAGAGGGAAAGAACAGACCCAGTGCACCAAACTGTTGGGGGGTATAGTCAGGTGGCTTCCAGCTGTTGTTCTATTTTGGCTTTTTTTATATATACACTCAGGTTCACTGAGCCTTATAGATATTTTTAATTTTCTTGGAGCTTTAGTAGCTAGGGTTGAGTGTATTCCAGCTGAATGCTAAGTGCTAGATCCATAAAAGGACTCAAACATCTGTTCTATTGTCTAGATAAATGCTAAAAATGTTGAATCTCCAAATCTTAGGTTTCTTTCCAAGAAGCTTAAATGTCAGTTCTGAATAATTGCAAAAAGTGCTCAAATCTTAAATCTGCTGGGCTGTCAGGTTTGTGATCACCCTGTCTTGTTGGAGTCTGTAGTACAGGTACTGCTGCCTCTGCCAGTCCTCACCCTCTTGGGTATTTGGAGAGTTTAGCAAAGCTATTCTGCCCTGCACAATGCACCTTGCCCGGCTGATGGAGCAACTAGAATGTTCTTACCAGATCATGTTTTGGCTGAACTATTGACAGTAAAGCTGTATTCAGATAAACATGTTACCTTGATGATTTACTTATATTTTTTACAGATTTTTAGTAGTGTGTTCTGTCGCTTCCTATAAACTATTTCTAAATGAAAGATTTCTCTCCCAAAACGATGCTGGAGTTACTTCCTCAGCTACAGCCCTAAAGGATTTTTAGAATCAGTTTTGATGGTTTGTCGCACCTAATGAAGCCTCAGTTATCCTCTTAACTGTGCTGCACCTCCCCTTTTGCTGTGCTCTGGTGCTTGTTTGGCCTTCCAGAAGCTCATTGCTATCTATGTTCACCAAAAGGTTTTGCATTGTTCTGGTGCTCCATTGGTTTGTAGAAAGGTCTGATGAGCTCTAGAACTGGTGTAGATCAGAGCCCAGGAAGTTGCAGAAGGCAAAGGAAAGGACTGAGACTTGCTCTGGGATGGCAGTGAGCAGTTAGATCTGCTCAGCTGCCAGTGAAACTTCAACCTAAATGTCTTCCATAGCAAAAGGCACTTGGAGTGGGATGATTTTGGTAACCAGCTAAATCCTGACTTCAAATTGTTGAAGGCATCATAACAGGCTTCAGGGTCCATTTTGAGAACGTCTGCTCCATTTCAATCAGGCTTTTGCAGTATACCTTACAGTCACAGAAACTGAGTCAGACCATCTTAAGAACCTTGCAAAATCATTTCCTAAACACATGAAAGAGGGGAGATTAAAGCTGGTAGTAATTAAAAAGGATTTTGTTGCTATTATCTTTTCCTCAGTATTTCATGGAGATGTCATATGACTGAAGCTCACACTTGCTCTTCATATACATTTATGTTTATTTTACAGAAACTAAAAATCTTAAGTTTAAAGGGATTTTCTTCTGTTTCTAAGGAGGGATGTTACTTCCCCCATTTGCGATCTTAAAACCTGAACTTGGTTTTCTAAAATTGCTCACATAGCCAGCCAGAGAAGTAGAATGGTATCCTTTGATTCTCAGTCTTCTTTCAAGTAAAGAATAAAACATACATTAAATACTCCTCATGAACAAGTTAAGCAAATTGATTCTTTCTTTTTGTGTGGTTTATTACTGAATGTGCATTTAGGAATTATGCCTTGAGGCCCCTCCATAAGCACCCCAACTTGTTGTGTAGGTTGTTTTCATTCCTAGTGACTGTAGTCACAGCCATAACGATGTCTTTCCTATTAAACTGTGAATTTGAATTCTTGATGCAATTGTTCTGTACAAGCATTCCCTCTAAAACACCAGACCCTTATAAGGGTCAGAGCAAGTGGTCCTCCTTGTTAGGGAAGGAGGAGATAAATCCTTGAATAGAGCCATGTCCTCCTAATAGAACTTCTTCTTTTTGAATGTCTGTGCCACTTAATTAATGGTTTGTGGCATAATAGCATAAATATTTTTCATTATTCCCTAAGGGTAATTATTTTCTTCTTTTGTTTTCTCCTCTTTTAAACAGGAGCAACTTCATATATGGCTCATACTTAAGTAAGGAAGAAATTGCTTTCTCTGACCCCACTCCTGATGGAAAACTCTTTGCAACACAGTACTGTGGCACCAGCCAGTTCCTGGTATACAACTTTCTCAATGGACAGCACCAGACTTGACTGCTCTGGAGGAATTCCATTTTTATTGGAGACTTCTGCCAGACTGCATTGAGTGGGTGCAGACCTTCAGCAGAAGCCAGGGCCATTTTTATTACAGTGAACTCAGGACTGGTAACAACCAAACGGTTGTACTATTTTATTAAAATTGTAAACAATGCAGTAATAGGCTAACTTTGTTTTTTTAAAAGAAAGATATTTTATTAACTTTTACAGAAGTTTGATTGTATTTTATCTAGTTAGTCATGTTTACATGCAGCAGAAAATTGTTCATAGTGGACTGTAAACTAATGCAAAGACTCTAGTCTGGCTGACGAGTACATGCTGAAGTTCTTACTGAGGAGATATACCAGTGCTTCCCGGTACTGGAATGCTGGGCTCCTGGCCCAGCTCCTGCTGCCAGCACTTGTCTGACAGAGTTCCAGGCTGTGCCCAGTGGCATTGAGGCAGGAAGTCTTACAGTGCAATTGCTGTGGGCAACAACCCTCACAGGCTATACGGTGCTTTCTGGGGTGCCCCTGTACCCTGCTCATGTCAGGGCACCTGCTCCCTGGCAGCAGCACCAAAACAGAATTTTGTGTGCTCTGTCCCCTTCTCCCCCAGGTTAGTTGTGGAGTAAAAGGTGGAATGAAAAGCCCAAGGACTGGTGTACTCGTCATTCTTCAAGTATTGTACTGAGTATATACCTTTGTTAGTGGACTTCACTTTGATACTTGTCACTCCTTCATAAATCTCTCCTCTTTTAAAGGGTTTGTATGTTGAAAAACTGCTGTGGCCTTTCTTGATCTGTACATAATGTAGATAGATTAAAAATAAAATACTTGATAGCTTTTTTAAAGTTACTCTGTATGATACTAAGTGTGAATGAATCTTTAGTGTATTTCATACTTTCCTTGGTGGGAAAAAGTAACATCCTGAGGATCAGTGCCCCAGGAGCCCTGGATCAAGACCATCCTCATACAAGCTTTACAGTAAGGTGAGATGGTATGCCTTCAGCCTTGAGTAATAGTTTAAAGCTCTAATGGATGATGGAAAATATTTAGTTAAGGTTAAACTGGGTATTTCTTTCAGTTTTGGAGCCTACATGCAATCAGGATTCACTTGTTTATAATGTGCATAGCTCTAGTCTTGGTCTAGTGCTAAAGCAAAGAACTCACACCACATCCTAAACAATACTTAAGAGTAGTTAAAGCTGGAGTAGCAGAACAGGGGGGAATTCTGGGCTGTAGAGGCTGTTTGTTTCCAAACTGCCATGTGTAATTTTCCAGGGGATGGTAAGCAGACTGTAAAGGGCTTTGTCAGAAAAGGGTGCAGGTTCACAGGAAATCTGGAAGTGATCCTCTGTGGCAGGCTCAGAAAACAAGAGCAGGACTCAGTAAAATAGAGAACTTAATGGTAACTTAATAAATTCAGATTTAATGAAAGCACATTATAAACATACCATAGCCACAACTTCAGACAGTTTCAGTTCATAAACAATAACGTGAGGTAGACTGACTAGTGAAGCTAAATTCACCAAGTTTTTGGTTAAGAAAACTTTACACTAGGAAAGCAACATTTTAACCCTCTTCCAAAAGTCACAAAAAGCAATTACATAAGTTAAGCAAAAAGCATCTGCATATGATTCTTTAAATCTTAGTTTACATTCAGTTTTAACCTGTGAATAGACAAGAACATCTACAGGTAAAATACAACGCTGGCCAATTTTCATACATTCATAAGAATGGCCTTAATGGCGAGGCTTAAAACCAAAATGGAATAGCAATCGTGTAGCTGTCAAACAAGGATCTCCTTCCCAGGAATTCCCAGGCAGCTGGTTAGAGTGTGCCATGGGCCAGGCCTGTGCTGTTGGGGCTGCTGTAGTGCACTCTGGCCAGAGCGTTACCAAAATTCCTTGCTTCCATAGGGGAGAGCACTAAGGAAATGGGTTTACTGTTAGCTGGTAAAGGCAGGCAAATACACTGATTCTCTAAATGCAATCTCAGCCTTCAGGACAATTTCGCTCTGCTCCACCAGCAGGCTATCTCCTAGTAGTCTCAGCACCTGGAATTCTAAGAACTTAGTGCAAACAGCAAATACACAAACAAAAAGGAAACCATTTTTGAACATGTAGTACCTGACACTTCTCTACACCATGCTAAGACTCGGGGCTGGCCTTAAGCCCTCTGGCAAAACCAGAGCTACTGGAATACATTCAGGCATGTAGCAAACGCTTCAAGAATCAGCTTTTATATCTCTACTTCCTCCCAGTGTTAAAATAGGTAAGGCAGGTTGTATCTGAAGGAAAATAAATTTACAGAAAGGGGTTGTTCATGTGAAATTTGCTAAATTTACAGCATCAGGAATAATGCTACATCAACACAGACATATGCAAACCATTTTCCTTTGGCCTCTGTCAAATATATTATGTTTAGTCATCTGTAAACATCTCTTCACAAGATAAAAAAAAGTTGCTCAATTAACACTATGCATTAAAAAAAATGCAGCTTTGGCAGGTCCTTCTGCAATGAGTTGTAGGTCAGGTGTAAAGATGCATTAATTTCATTGCTTTTGGGGGAGTTAATTCATATTCCTGAACAGCATTTAAGAACACTCTGCATTTTTCTTATTGATAAAGGGGGTCATGATGTGCAGAGAGATGATTGTTGGGGGGTGTGTGTGGAAACCTCAGCAAGGTAACACCTGCTAAGCGTGAGTGGAACAGAGCACTGCTACATTTAACCCTGACAGCCAAATGCTACTGCACCAAGTTAATACCAGAACACCTTCCCAATCAGTATTGCAGCTGTAAATAGAACAATGTGTGACTGCTGCAGAGCTAGGGTTTAGAGTTACATGGATGGTGGTGTTAGGTGATGTGCTCACAGATCTTTGCTTCTGGAGAGTCTCTCCTGAGCAGCCCCAGCTCCCTGGGATTTCTCTCCTGCTTCCCCCATGGAACTACAGTAGAGTATTTTGTTTCTCTTGGATCCAGCTCAGACACTGTTCCTCTCCTGCACATTTCTTGGTCTGTTGCTTCATACATGGGTACAACTCAGACCTGATCTCAGCTCTGCAGCCAGCTGGAGTTGAGTGCTAAGGAAATGGAGAGTGAGTTGCAGACAGTCCACCACAAAGGCACCGAACGGACAGGAGGATGCATTTCCATACACAAAGGAGGACAGACCGCAAGTTTCCAAAGCTCTGAGGAGAGCGAGAAACTGAAGGTGATTTGCTTAGAAGGGAAGTTACTCTGGCCTCTAATTGAAGAGAGAGCAGCTCCATTAAGCCTTTTGCTTTGGCCCCTGGAGTTGAGAGGGTGCCTATGGGGCAAAATACCATTGCTAAGGGTGCACAGTGCCTGCCATGCATTTGCCCATTTGTTCAGGTTTAAGTAGTAAACTTCGAACACCTGTGGAAATTTTGCCAAAGACAGTTTCAATACGTACACAATTACAAATTTTAAACTAACACTGCACAGAGAACAAGACTATTCCTTGTAATACAAGTACCTACTTTATATTGTAGTTTCAAACCCCTGAGTATTCCTGTACCACAGCACAGAGCTGAAGAGACGGTGGGCTCTCCTCCACCTATCTTCAATAAATTCCACATGCTGGGGTGCGTTTCATGTAACACATTCAAGCTTGCAGCTGCAAGAGGAGAGCAGCTTCTTCCCCTAACTCAGCTGAATATAAAAAGGATTCTTCTTTGACCAAATAACATCCTCTTTCCAGATCCTACAGCTTGGTTGGCTGTGTGATTAGTGTTGGTGGTTGTGACTGATGTGAAAATTACTGGAATCCAGGATCCTTTAAATCATAACCAATGTGGTAATTTTAGCCCAAGGAATAAAGCTACTTCAGAATTGCGGGGAATCCTTTAGAGCAGTCTAGATAAATATTGGTTGCACTTTGCTCCACAGTGATTGTACTTTTTTAAAAAAAAAAGTTCTTTATTTTCTTTGTTAGTGGTGTCTCAGCGAAGCTTATATGTGGCGTCCCGTAAGGAAATAGAGTGGTTCATCATCACTGCTGTTTGCAGTTTGAAACTCATCCCGCAGTCGGAACTGCCACTCATCCTCCAACTCCAGCCGGACTATTGTCTGCCGTAGCGAGCTTCTGTCTTGACATATGACACACAGGGTGGCACCTTCAATTGAAAAACACATTAGATTCTTGGGGTGCAATAACAACTCATTTCCTTCACTGATTTTCCTAATATATTTTAAAGAAATCCCTGCTGCTAGGTAGGAAAAAAGTAGTGTTAGAAGGGCCTATCACACAACCATCCAGTCCAGGCTCAGATCAGTGCTGTGAGCCCCAGGACAGAAGCAAGTATGTCCATTTTGCAGGAAGGCACAGACAGGGAGAAGCAAGCATGCTGTGGGGTCTGCTCTGGATCACAGGATGTCACTGCCTGACAGGCAGTGTTAGTATCAACTGCAGCAGAGAGAACATTAACTGCAATGTGGTCTTCAAATTACTAATGATAAGTATTCCCAAATAATGCCCATGTTTGTTTCATGGGACACTTGGGTTTGCAGAAGGTCAATGATGAAATTCTAAGCAAAACCAGTCCCACAACTGACTTAAGAAAATCAGCTATGACTTCCTAAGTATGAGAGCTGCCCTTGCTAAAGCACTGTAAGAGTCCCTAATTTCTTCTGTGGCTTAATAAAATTCATTCCACCTGGTGTTACATGTGGTCATTTAATGAGCAGGAGAGCTGGACACCTTCAGGACTCTCTGTTCTGTGCTCCAGACAAAAAGAAAGATTTTGATGACCCAATCATCCTCCAGCTAATGTCTGCCCTTATTTACAGAACTGAAGATTTATTGCCATTATAGACTGATTGCCAGAGCAGAATTTCCTGTCCTCATCAGTAACACCTATGCTCAAGACTCTCAAGTTGCTGACTGCACAATTTACTGCCTGATTTCCACGACCCTTGTTGATGTCACTTCAAAATAACTTAATGAATGTAATTTATCAATGCTTACCTACGGTTCAATTATCTGCCAACAGGAACAGAAGTTTGATACACCTCTCAAAAACCACTCCATCTATTTCTTTTGAAAACAGTGCCAAAACAAACTGTGAAAATAATGGAGCTGTTCAATGAAGCTGGTTATTCCTCTGCCTTTCCCTTTTCCTCCATGCTATTATTACTTGGCAGGAAGCACCCAGGATGCCCAGCAGAGCAGTGAGATTACCTTTGAGAAACCTGAACCGCTTGAGGAGGTCTGCACCGACGAAGGAGTCGCAGAGATAGAGCAGAAGTCCGCTGAAGAATACCCCTTCACAGTTGACATTGACTGAGTGTGGGCGAGAGCTAATGTAGCATATGGCCACCTGAAACACAAGGGGGAAAGAAAGGAGGAACTTCTGTCTTAGAAATGTCTAAGGATGACTTCTGTGGAATGGAATATAACCTAGGGATAACAGGTGAGTCAGCTGGTGCTCATAAAGATCTGATCCAACAAGACTGCAGTACTGAGAAAACTTCCCCAAGGAAGTAACACATGGAAGAAACCTCTAGATCCAGATCTGGTCACCAAGTCTGCAACTTGTTATTTCAGGGCTCTCTGTAATTCAGTTTGATTTTCTGTTTCTCTACGAATTACCTGCTTATAGTGACTGCATAAATTATATTGGTTATTCTGGTAAGGACACATTTGCCAAACAAAGTGATTCCATGAGTACTGGAGCTGCTGATGCTCATGGCTTACAAGCATTGGGGCTCCCCCATGTCTCAGTGCTGTGATGGCTGTTATGTGTCAAAGGTTGTCTTCTCTATCTTACCACTGAACTCCATCAAATTTGTCAGAGCAACACCCTTGTTATGCATTCTCCCTGCTCCAGACCCAGTTCAAACTGACTGTTGGGTTCAAAAAATCTGATCTCCCTGCCTACAGACATGTAAAACATATTTGCAAAAACCTAATTTCCCTGAAACCTGGGTTCATAAAAAGAGAAGCATCTAAGGATGAACACCAAGTTGTCAAGAATGACATTGCTTTTGGGTTTTTGCTTTGTATGGAATATCATTTCAGACAGACACGCTTAATTCCTTTGCAAATTAAGAAAAGTTTTAAGGTTAGACTCATTGAGATCTCACTGCTATCATGGATCCATGAGATCCAAGATCATTGAGTCCAGCTGTTAAACCAATGCTGCCAAGTTCACCACTAAACCTTGTTGCCAAGAGTCACATCTACACGTCTTTTAAATACCTCCAAGAACAGTGAATCCACCACTTCCCTGGGCAGCCTGTCCCAGTGCTTGACAAGCCTTTCCATGGAGACGTATTTCCCAATATCCAATCTAAACCTCCCCTGGCACAACTTGAGGTTGTTTCCCCTTGTCCCATCATTTGTTACCTGGGAGAAGAGGCCAACCCCCACCTGGCTACACCCTGCTTTCAGTTGGTTGTAGAGACTGGTAAGGTCTCTCCTGAGCCTCCTTTCCTCCAGGCTAAACACCCCCAGCTCCCTCAGCTGCTTTGCATCAGACTTGTGCTCCAGACCCTTCACCAGCTCTGTTGCCCTTGTCTGGACACACTCCAGCCCCTCAATGTCCTTCCTGAACTGAGGAGCCCAAACCTGAATACAGGATTTGAGGTGTGGCCTCACCAGTGCTGAGTACAAGGGAATGATCCCCTCCCTAGTCCTGCTGACCTCACTCTTTCTGACCCAAGCCAGGATGCCATTGGCCTTCTTGGCCACCTGGGCTCACACTGGCTCATGTTCAGCTGCTGTCAACCAGAACCTCCAAGCCCTTTTCCTTTGTGCAGCTTCCCAGCCACTCTACCCCCAGCCTGTAGCACGGCCTGGGGTTGTTGTGACCCACGTGCAGCACCTGGAGCAGTCCAGCAGTCACATTAATCCATCACAGACCCCTGGTCTCTACCCACACCAGCCAGCTGGAGGCTTCAGCACCAGCTCCTCCAGTGGACTGGTCCTTTACTTCCAACAGCAGAATCTGTTTGAGACCGAAATGTTCAAATGTTACCCTTGATACCGAAGATAAGGTTTTCAACACAAGAAAAATACTGAAGCAAAGGTTTGCATTTCCTTGTCCCCATCATTCCTGCAAATCTTTTGTACCTCGAGCCCGATGTTCAGGTAGCAGTCGATGGCCAATACAGGGTTCTTGAAGTTGTGAATGGCCTTGGGGAAGAGTTTGTACGTCGCATGCTGAAGGAACTTCTCCAGGAGGAACTGAGACGGGGCTGCCAGCAATGTGTGCTCGCTGTCAGGGGCACAGACGTACTGAAGAGGCATTATTGGTGCCACGCTGTCTGAAACCTGCAGTGAAACCAAGGGAACCCCTTTTAACCCACCTGCTCTGTGTATTTGCTGTGCAGGAGTTCCTCTAACTAGGGAAGGGATTGCCATGACAGAGCAGGAAGGGAGAGAAGAGAATCAAAAGGATCAAAACTCCCCATTCGATTTTGACATAGCACCGCAGCACAGAAATAAATGAATTGCTTGTTCTGTGCTTGCTAAGTACTTCTGTAGATATCTGCTTGCCTAAAGAAGGGACATAAAATAGGGATTTCAAATTGCCACAGCAGCCTCCATCCTGCCTTACTCCTGGGCATTATAGGAAATTATGAACTCCTTGTGTGGAGTCATCCATAAAAAGTGTTTTCTGTGAAGCTTTCTCATAGGCCACTCCACCACTACAGATTCCACTGCAAGCACAAGAAAAGGAAAATAAAAAAATTATCTTCAAAAATACTCAAACCCAATGTTTGGTCAGTTAAATCCTGAAGTATGGAGGTGGCTTTTAAAAAGAGGGATGGTGTGGGATGTGTTCAAAACCATCAGGAACACAAACTGTAAGATTCCTAGATTAAAGTAAATCCTTTGAAATACACCTCCATTTAAAAGCTGGTATTGGTGCAAAATGCTCTGTAAAAAATATTTGGTATATTTTTATAAATACTTGGAATTCCTGAGTGGATTTCAGAATGTTGCAGTTTTCAGAGCCTTTCCTCAGGCCTCTTCTTGTCAGGAAGTGCAAGGACTGAAAGTCATCACAAACCAGCAGACACCAGAAACTAGTGGCTGTTCTAACATTTTTAAAACTGAATCTGGTACAACTTGCCTGCTTTTGATCAGAGTCTGCAAATTCCTTCTCCATCAGAGATACCACTGAAAAGCTAGACCAAACTCTTCCCAATCCCAGTCCATCTTCTAATAGATTAGGAGGATTTTTGTTAGTAATTTACAAATAACAAAATGTCTCTCTTTTTCTATTTTTGATATGGCAGCCCTACCATCTTATTCATAGATTAAGCCATAAATATAAGATGTCAAATAGAAACAAAATAAATCTAAATACTAGAGAATTCATTATTTCTAGGGAAAAGAAGTCCTGATTTTACCCCTTAAGTACAACAGAGTATACTTCCAGACCTACCATGATTTTTGGCTTAACAACAAAGTCCTTTTGTCCTCCAACCTGAATATGTTTCTTCATGACACTGAAGTTGTTGAAGCGGCAGATGAGGAGGCCACTGCTGTTGGTCCGCAGGTTAAAATCCACATCTTCACAGAAATACCTGGACATTAAACACAAGGTCACTAAACCAGCTGTGTGGCTGCTTTGCACAAGCATTCCCACTGCTGAAATGCACCAGTCTGGGCTCAGCAGAGATTTTTGGAGCTCATCTGATATGGTGCCAATACAAATTCTCTGCAGAGATCTGAAGGCTCCCCTAGTCATCCTAAAACCAAACTAGTCTTCACTTTTCAGTGTGCCTGTATGCTTCTTCCCCACACCAAATCTGGCTTGCCCTCATATCCTCGTCACATACTGGCACCAATAATTTCCTCCCCACCCTTTCCTTTTTTTTATTCTTTTCATGTTTTTTTAATGACCAACCTCCACTTCTGAAAAAGCCAGTTCCATTTGACATATTTCTTGATAAACTGGAATCAGGGAAAAAAATTTGGCTTTAACAAATATTTATCTATGGAAGAAAAAGCTGCTGGGAAATAACCTTTGTCCTGCACTATTCATGATGTAGTTGTTCACTTCTGTGGGCTGACTTCTATCTCATGATTTAACCTGACACAGAATGTGAAATGAAGAGCTCTGAAAGTCACACCATCTTGCACTGACAGGCTACAACTCCTTGCTCAAATACACAGGATCCCCAAAAACAGCAGCAGGAGCCCATGGTGAGAAGCCCCAGGGCCATCTGTGGCCAGCAGAGACAGGACTTATTTGGAACCCACTTCTACAGAGTGGAAGAATTGTATATTTCTTCAGTCTGTTGAGAACTAGCTATACAGGCCTATGATCTGGGTGCTTTATTGCAAAACTTTAGGATGAAGTTAGGTGAGGAGAGGCAGAAAAAAAAGAAGGAAATAGTGGAAAGTAATTTTTTCATCTGTTTTTCTTGCAAACCCTAGTGGCAACAGCGAAGATAGCTGTCTCTGAAGCAATCCCTCCTCCTAGGCACTCTGGAAGCTCCACACTCTTCCTGTGAATGATGTCATTCTTTTTGGTCTCCCAGTTATTTTTTCTCCTGAAGTTTCTTCTTTCCCTATTTTTTCAGTCCTCTGAAGCCCTCCCTTGCCCTTGGTCTGTCTCTCCCAGGCCTTCTTGGCTTATGGCAGGTTTATTTTGAAGCCTTACTCTTTCAGATGCAGTGCATATCACACTGTGTTTTATTGTGATTTTGCACTCATTAGCTTAGGCAGGATCTTTCTGTTTATCTCAACAGCATTCAGAAACATTGTGACAAGGTTCTTATCAAGTCAACATGCTATTTTTCCACAGATATATATGTGTTGCCTACCTGTTTAGATCATATTGCACATTCTGGGTCAGGTCTATGTTGAGCAGTATAAAATCACGCACGTGGCACCTGGAGAATGGAGCCTTAGCTTTCCTGGTATTCAGCTTGCTGTTCCATTTCTGAACACCCAGTATTGCATAATGAACAATTTTGGGGGTGGCTTCAATGTGTTGGAGGACACTTTTCAGAGACACATTCTTGCTGAAACCCCCAGGCTCCAGGGACTGGCTGCAAAACATGGTCATACACAACATACAAACGTAATTTATTATTTTTATATTACATATACTGCAAATATATTACATACACACACTTGTGTGTGTAAAAAGGACCAAGAAATTCCATTAATGACTGAGAATGTTTACTCCAGATGCTGTAAAAATATATACATAAATGCAGACTTTTTAAGCAACAGGAAACTAATATCACCGATGTAGCATTAAGAAAAGGAGCCTTTCAGCAGAGTAAGTTCTTACACAGTAATTCAGGAAGGGAAAAGTAGTCACCTTACACATCATTTTTGGAATGCTATTTTCTCTGTACTGGACAGTGTAAGCACTGAGAAGGTCAAGAGCTTGAAGCCTTCCAAGTTCCCCAAATAAACTGTTTTCAGTGAGAAACATAAACCGAATCAAAGCAAATCAGGGAACTAACATATTGAAAAATCACTCAAACAGTCACTAAAAGCAAGAGTGGCTTTAGGCAAAGAACAAACACAAGCAGAGGTCTGTTGACAGTACTGACACAGATGGAAGGACACAGTCAGATGGAAGTGTTCAACAGCAGTGGTCGAATTTTGGTGGAATAAGACAAACATTCAGCCTTCCTGCTGCTGTGAGTACCCTGCCAGATGTTAGAGATGAGCCTCAGTCACAGATGTGCTGCTGTCAGTGCTGGATCAGTGCAAGGACCCAGCGTGGGTTGGCACCAACCTGGACTGCTCGTGGAGGCTGTGCATGTTCCACAGGACGCAGGAGTCGTCCATGACCACAATGAAGGGCCACACGCACTGGCGCTTCACTCCCAGCTCCTCCAAGCGGTTTCGTTCCAGCTCCAGGTTGTGGTAGGAAAGTTCCTTAATAAGAAACCTGGCAGCACCTGAGGAAATACCATAAAGAAGACTTACAGACATCTTCATTAGACTTTATCTCTCTTCCCAGAGAAAGGTTACACGAACATCTGCAGTCATTACTCTTTAGGAACTTAGTGCTCCTAACGTCTTAGTTTAAAAACAAATCTGTTTGATCCTTTTTCAGTATGATTAAATCTAACAGGCAGATACCAAGAAGACTGGATACTTTAGGATGCTCTGCAGAACACAATTTTGTGGGCACTAATGAAGTAACTTAAACTAAGAAGGGGCTAAGGTTCTACAACTGAAGCTACTTAAAACTTCTTGCAAAAAAATTCAGCATCCATGAAAACAAATTCCAAAGTTCAAGCCCCCAGTGTTCAGCTGCAGTTAATATTTACCTAACTAAAATATTGCAATTTGAATTTGTGTAAAACATCTAGAATGAACATTCACACCACAGGGCTGAATAAAATGAGTGAATATGGCATATAAAACATCTGGTTTTAAACTGAGAAGGCAGTGATCAATGCAAATATATATTCCATGCCCCTGGCAACAGTTCTTCCACATCACTGTATTTTGCACAGACATTGCTGCTATTATCACAGCAGGAATATGAGGAGCTGCTGCAATATTTCCTGCAACAGCACGATCCACCTTGTCCAACATGGATTTTGACACTTTCACAGCAATGCATTGATGGTGTCTCTTACCAACTCCAGCGTTGTTGAACATGCCTGGCAGGACAAGCATGATGTGGTTGGGCCAGTATTTTCGGTAAAGTGGCATTTCATACTCCTTGACCACCAGGAGATGAAGGTGGCTGATGCCTTCCATGGCATGGTAGAGGTTCAAGAGTCCATGCTCATGACGTCCACTCGATGGGGTGAAGATAGGACTCTTGACTGCATTCAAATTCTGCTGGAACATGAGACATTTTTGCAACATTAGGCAAAACACAGATTATTCCTGATAGGGACTTTTATTTGTTTATTTTTTGTAGCAGATTTTAATATCATTGATTATTGCAACACACATGAACTGGAATCTAGGAATGGAAAAATGGATGATTACCCTCAAAAAACCCCATTCTAAGGACAATCAGGCAAGAATTACACAAAGGACTTTAAAACAAAAAGAAAACAGAAAAAATCTCCCCCCAATTATTTGCAAATGTCTGTCAATGTGACTGCATTCAGCAAATGGGTAAGAGAGCAAACGCACCTTGTCAGAAACAAGTGGGAGTCGCATGCTTTCGAGATGTTTTCCCTGCTTGCTGAAGACAAAATGGTTCTCTTTGGACTTAGGGATTATAAAATGCAGCTGAACCTCTTCTCCCAGCATTGAGGATGAAAACGTGAATGCATGCAGAGTGGAGTCAGATACCTGAATAAAAAAACAAAAGGAGATTTCCAAGCAGGTAATACCTAAGGAGTATGTAAGGAGGAGTTCTTACAGCCATAGTATTGGAAGTTATCAGAGAAGAACATTGAAAACAATCTCTTTCAGTAACCAAAGTTAACTTCATTATATCCTCATTTTCCTCACAATCAGGTACATTACTTAGGCCTTGCTATTAAAAGAATCAGCTTTCTGATTCTTTTAATGTACCACTTTAATGTACCACTTTTAATGTACCACTTTTTTAAAGACAATTAGTACCACTAATGGTCTTTGGCCAAACTGGACTCTTTTGAAGTCCATTTCAGCTAGGAATTATTTATCATTATTTAGAAAGAAAAGTAAAAAAATGAAACTATATATATATATATATATATATATATATATGCACACATACACACTAGGAAAAAACTGTCCAAATTAATTTCCTCAAAGGATTCAAAGAGCAGTGCAGCATGCGGGTGTGCCTCCACAGCAGCATGCACTGTCATTCAGACACTTCAGAAGTAGCAGGGCTGCATTAGTGTAGTATTTTTCCTGTGGCAATACTCTCCTAAGCAGGTCCAAAGCAGACCACACCATTAACAAGGCTGTGAAGAATTTGGGTGTGCTTACATTTGCACAGCACTTCACTGAACTGTGTAAGTGTATACAAATATCTGATAGATTTCATCCTACAAAAGCATCTGTCTTACTACAAAGTCAAATCAATCACTCATCAATGAGGTTTCTATAATCTTTGCTAAAAATTGAAATAATCAGCCTAATATGGAAAATGCAAGGGACTCTATTTATGTTCTGCTAAAGCATTTAAGAATCTCTCTCCCTTCATAATGTTTGCTATCCAATGACTCCCCTTTGAACATGTAATTTCCCTGAGCTTAATTACCTTAATTCTTTATACACAGCTCACACTGGCACATACAAGTAGATGTTTATATTTATTGCTACTAGTTATGTCTGACCACATGCACAAAGATGAGTGGAAGGAACAACAGATATCCTTGGGGAGGACTTGCTTCTGTCAATGGACTTAATGAAGCATGAGGTTTAGATCAGACTTGTTGGTGCTGCTCTGAGGGAACTGACATTGTGCACTGCCAGGTTGGAGAGTCTACACTGCCATATCTTAATAGCAAGCTGCTGGAAAAATTAGCAAGCAAGGAAGGAATGATTTGAGATAAGAAACTTCCAGGTAAACTGCTGCTGGTGGTGAAGAAATAAAGTGTGAGCTGTCAACCAAGAATAATCTTACTTGCCAGTCTCCTGTAAGCATAACTGCTTGCTTTAGAAACAATTTTTTTTTAACTAAACAGTTAGAAATGTTCATTTCTGTCCAGTGACTCATAAGCTACTGCTGAGAAGGATGCACAGTTACATACAAAGGGAGGAAGAGGTAGGCCTTGCCATCTCCCATCACAGGAATGGATTGCTGGCATTTAGGTAAGAGCAGCATCTCTTTTAACTTTACAGTCTTTTTCCCATGAGACAGTGCAAACCCTCTGGGCAGGCTGAATAATGCTTTGGCTTGAGACAACTAGTCACAATATTCACCCTTTGCCAGAGGCAGCTGCAGAGGAAAATTGCTCATTCAGAATGCAGCAGTCACAGTTGATGCCTCTGGGTCTGTAGCTCAGTATGTCCCCCGAGAATGGAAGAACTAAACAATTCCATCTCAGGGAAGGTGAAAGCATGAATCCTGAGATGAGAGCAGTATGCCTGGAGAGACCACAGAAAAAAAAACAGGGATGCAATTTACATTAGATCTTGACACCAACCTGTGCAGCAGGATTAATGTCCATGTACTGATGACACTGCTCACAGTGATGGAAGGTATTGTAAGCTGCATATTTAGTCAGCATCATGGACACAGTCTCCCTTTTCTTAGGTTCCTCTGATTTTGTTTCTTTGCTTGTTTCTGTGTACAAAGAAAAGAAGGAACAGAAATTTTAGGAGTGTTAAAAAACAGAGACTGTAATCCTGGTAAAAACTGTAAAGAATACACAAATTGTTTTGTTCCATATAATTTTGGAGACTGAAGGTTCTTGTGAACTCATGTTCAAGCTAACAAATAAAACCTGATTTTTTGTAGGAAGCTATTCCTAAAAACGTCTACCTTTTACTTACCTTGTTTCACTTTTGAGAGTTGTTCTGTGTACACAGGACTTATATTTCTGTACTTAGGGTCATGTACACTCAGGTCAAAAGATATTTTGCTGAAGATCTCAATGTCTGGCCAGTGGTCGTTGCTAGATTGAGTAATTTCGCTGTTTTCTGTATGATCTGCAACAACACACTTCAGGTAAGCAGAATCAGATACCCACCAAATGATGTTTATGTGATGGTTTCTGCTTTACAGTTGCACTGGAACTCACACAGGCACACACACAGAGCAACATTTTTGAACATCATAGATGTTACCAGTGAAATTACAATCCACACAAAGCCACTTGGAAGAAATGGCAATTCCTTGGAAACTGCATGCAGGTAAAGGAGCCTCCTAGCTATCTTTCTGTTTTGTTCCTCATCATGCTGTTGAGGTATAATTCACTCTGGTTTAAGAATAGAATGCTCAGATGAATGGTCCTATTTGTGCAAAAGGCACAGGTGTAGTTTCAAGCCTCTCTGTGATGGAATGAAGAGAATTGGATAAATGAAAACCAAAAGTATCCTGAGGCAGAAGGATGAAAGCAAGGAAACAAAGGCTGTACATATTTATGAACTAGTGGTACATGATAAAGGCAGTAAAAGACATACTCCTATTACAGAATGGGATGTGGCCAGGAAGGATGAAATGAAACTTTCTGCTTTGATCCAACAGAGATAAGTCTAAAGTAGAAAATCAAGTTTAAGCAATGGGAATGGTAGAAAACACTGGCCAAAGAAAACAGCTTTGGAATGCAGCTTGAACATGAGTCAATTCAGATCAAAATGAGACAGAAAAACACAAGAAAGTAGGTGTGTAACAGGTTAGTGATCCTAGAAAAGTGAACTCAGGTGAAATGAAGGTTGGGTCTGCAGATGAGCACATGCTCTCATAGAGCAGAGACAGTAATCTACAGAGCTCTGGGTCCATTACTTTGACCTTGGTAATATTCAAAATTTGGAGAGGGTGAGGGACACAATTAAAGATGTTGAACTAAATGAAAAAAGTGATAAAATGCAACATAGGTTAACTAAAGAAATCCTGTATTACTTTCATTATAAGGCTATGAAATAGCTATTTCTCTGAACAAAGGAAATGCAAAGAATCTTATCCTTCTCGACTCAAGTACTTGGCATGATAATATATGACAAGTTATTGATACAGCTGAAGAAAATGGAGGAAGGGAATGGTCTGTAAGTTGAAAGAGCTGACTTAACAGGAGGTGAGAGCATGTAATATTGTAAGCATTTAAGGCAGGTGAGATTACCAATGAAGTTAAAAGGTCAGTAGAGGGGCACACTGTTAATATTATCACAAATGTCACCATCTTAAACAAAAAAACTGGCTTAAGTTTGCTGGTGGCACACTCCTAAGAGTCACTGCCAATACAGAGAAGGAATTGAAGACCATTTGGAAAGAAGTCAACATCCTCAAAAACTGTAACAACAAAAACTTGGTGATATTTAACAGAAAAAATATGTGAGTCATCTGTAAAATCAAGGACTAATAACAAGCATTTCTGCAGCAGGTTGGGAGCACCTTGGTTGGAAATGATTGAGCTGCTGAGGAACCTTGAAGTACAAGCTAAGCATCAATGCCAGTGAAAAGGGAGAACAGAAAAGGCCAGTGCAATCATAGGTTTCATCAACCCTGGAGCTTTCAGTGGGGGCAGGGGAATACATGAGCTGTTGCAGGCTGGGTTGACTAAACACTCAGCTCTGCTCACCCATGCACCAGAAGGATAAATTGAAAATAGATATGCACACCAGAGAGCCAAACTGATAAGAATAAAGAGGCTGTCATTTGTGAGGATCCTGTAAGAAGATCCAGGCTACCTACATGAATGCTGAAGAGGAGGTAAGACAGCTGCCTGACCACTCCAAAGAATCAAACTTCAAAGAAGAGAAAAGGCATTTTAATTTAAATCAGTACTTTTTTGGTCCCAAATAGAATGTGTATAAATGGGATAAGAACATTTTTGGGCTGGAGAATAAAACAATATTTTAAATAATGAGAACACTAGTGCTGTGGAGAAGCATTCTGACAGAAGTAGTGGGAGCAAAAAAGCCACAACCAAAAACCCCAACCAAACCCCAACTGCTCTTGTGCTGGAGTTCCAAGCATTCCTGGCAGGGGTGTGACACACTGCTGTGATCACAACAGGCCCGTTGGCATAATGCAGAACATCTCTTACATTTTGATATTTCATCCCAAGCTTCTGAGGTACTTTAGTTCTAATAATGATGGACTAACTGCCCCAAAAGCTCCAAATCAAAGCAAAATCTTTCTTTTTCTTTTTTTTCTTTTTTTAATATACTAACACTGTGTGAAGAGAAAAACAAATTAGTCTTTTCAAAGGTTTGACAACAACTACATTTACAGGATGACAGTCTAATGGCCATGAGAGTTATGCACCACAGAAATTTCCCTACAAAACCACAGAGTTATGTAAAGAACACCATGAAGAGGACTGATTTTAAAAAGGTTTTGCTCTTCTCAAGGCAAAATCCTGCCATGGCAGTTAATGGATCTGTGCAATCTGACAAATGAGCACAAATCCAAAGGGGATCCCACTCTCCTTTATCCTCAGCATAAAACCTGCAAACTGCCTACAGGAGACAGTCGAACTGAAAATGGGTATATAATTTGTAAATAAACACAAATAATAGTTACATTTCAGCCAGGACAAAATATTCTTAAATGTCCTGTCTGCTTAAAAGCAGCCAGCATTTAAAAACCTGCAAGGAGAGATAACATGGGCAGATGCTGCCCATTTATAGCTTTGTGCTCACTTTCACTTGAATGCTATACAAATGTATCAATCCAAAATACATTTAATAGTTCTCAGATAAGCCCATTATAAAGCTTACTTTTTTATTAATCTATACTGAAATATATGCAGACACCTAGAGTAAGTCTAGCTTACCACCAATAGACAGGGCATGCAGTAGGTGTAATTCATAGACTTTCAGTGAGCCTAAAAACTTCCCTGCTGAGTAATACATAACATAGGCTCTTTATGACACATCTTAAGAATGCCTACAAAATACTTACTGGCATTAATCTCTTCTTCATCATACACATCTACTTCCAGCAACCGGATCAGCATGCGGAAGAGAATCCTCAGGAACTGCAAGTATGAACCAGTCTTTCCAACCTGAGCCAGAGATGGAAAAAAGTTTAAATGCCAACCCAAACTACTACAGTGGAAGGATAAATTTCAGATAAATGCCTCTGGGCTTACCCCAAAGCTCTGTGTTCAGCTCTGTGTGAAAACACTGCAATATGTCATATTGCCCACTATGCTGAAAACACTTTTACTGAATTGGTCTCTGAGCACAACTTGGCCACAGCCTGTATGCAGGCAGATCAGCAGTGATAACTGCTTCTCTCCTGATGTGTTCATGGCAATGGAATGTCCAGTGCCATCCACATGGATTTCATTTAGGCTAAAACATGACATAAAGCATCACCTTTCCTCTCCTTATCACTTCCAGCATAGACTTTGCCTTAAAATATGACTTTAGATTTTTGACCTCAAAACACATCAGTGCAAACTTGGTCCTCTCAGACTGCTAGAAAGGCAAGAGGAAGCAACTGTGCTCTTACTTGTGGTGGTCCTGTCAAAAGCAGCCTCCTGGGGTGAAAAGTCCTGGTGCCAGATGCCTCAGCCTGATTGCTGAAGTCCGCGTGGTGCTGTCGGGCTGCCGTCCACTGCCTGTAGTACAGAGACTGCTCTTCACTGCTCATGTCCTTGTGAAGCAGAGGCCTCAGAGAGCTCAGCCAAGACACGTCAGCATGAGGCAGGAGGGAAGAGGAGGCAGGCAAATTCCCATTCTTCTGTGAGCTCAGGAGGCAGTAAGCAGCTTTGGACAGGATGACGATGCGTGGCAGCGCCACACGGAGGGCTTTGCTGTCTTTGGCTGACTGCGCAGGCCACTGCAAGGGCTGGGAGACTGAAGACAGCGAGGAGACTTTGGGAGTGGTGCTGCTGGCCATCTGGTTACCCAGCGAGTCACACTCTTGTTTCAGGGTCTCTCTGGCTGTAAAACTGGAATAAGTTCCCTCATCCACCGAGCTGTGTGCCACAGCCTGGAAGTTAAGGGACGGTGCCTGCTTCTGAGACTTGTCTGCAGCACTTGAGGAGCTCACACCGTTGTCAGCCAGGGAACCTGGGAAAACAGAAAGCAGGCAATGAAAAATTACTGACTGATGTAGGAAAACCATGAAATCACTTGATGTATTGTGACATCCTAACATGCAAATACATCTGTTCAATGGGTGCTGTCGTGGCTTAGGTCAGTGTTTCACCAAGTAAAAAGAAATAATTTACATCTGTCTGTGCCTTTGGCTGGAGAGGCTGCAAGAGGGTTCAGACTCCAAGTGTTCAATCCTAATCTTTGTGTGCTAGGTATCATTTCCCATCTAGGATTTGTAATTTTATGGTACAACTTCCTGAAAGCCAAGTTTAACAAACCACTGTATACACAGATCAATTGCATCTTCCCTGTGGCTAGCACAGGTTTTTCCCACGAGAATTCTTCTTGTGTTTTATAAATAAAGATAAAGTTTGGATGTTATTGGAACAGTGTCCCAGAACTTGGACAGTGCAGGCCTGGCCAATCAGGCCTGGGGGAAGGCTTCTGACTGACCAATCTGGGTGACTTTTGAGAACTCTATATATGTGATGAAATCAAAACAATAAAGGTCATTCCTTCTTGCCACTGAGAACTGGTGCCTTCATTACTCTGCTAGCTGCTCAACAGCGACATCTTCCCTTCTGTGAACAACAGAGCATTTATTTCACTGCAACTTGGACATGAAGTAGGCTATGCCCTATCCTCCTTATCAGTCAGGTTTAGTTAGTGTATGGGAAGATCTGGTGCATAGCAAAGACCCAGTTCAGCTGTCTTAATACCTCAAACTCATAGGGAAACAAAGGGAAGGACCCAGAAGTGTCTGCAGAATGCAAAGAAGAGGTTTGGTGTGAGGTGAGGCTTCACTGATGCCTGAAGAGGTAGGGCAAGATCCAACCATTCTCCTGTTCTTGTCAATGAGGCAAATATCTATCCTCACCCATAGGTACTCCTGGAGTAACAGCATTTTTCTATTCCTAGAACTTTATACTAGCCCTTTTTGCTCTGATCTTTAAGATCATCTCAGGATCCACTGAACAAAGCTAGCAACAGATGTGAAATGTGAGTTTAAAAATAAAAACCACAGGGGACCCTTAGCTATGGCATACCATCCCTCCCACAGAAACACCATCTCCTTTTAGCAGTAGACAGGAAAATTGCTCACTCTGTGAAGAATCTGCAACTAACATTTCATTGTCTAGCCTGCAGCTGGATACAGCTAAGCAACCCACATTCAGAAAACATCTCACTGTTTGCATCCAAATTCCAATGACGCAGGAATAAAGACTTGTTTTTCAGACCAGCAGCAGAGTAACTGACCTGAGGTTCCAGTGACAGCGCTGCTGTTGCTCTGGGGCCGGTCCAAGTCAATCAGCAGCTCATCAGAGTCATTCTCGCTACCATTTGCCTTCTCCTGCTCCTTCTCACTGAGGTCAACAGCGACAATAGGCCCTCGAATTGCCTCCTTGGAGACATAGCAGCATGCCAGGCCTACTTCTTGCTCTAATGCAGTACGAGTTAAGTAGCTGGAGTCAATTAGTCGAAGGTCACAGTATTTCAATGACCTAGAGAACCCAACACAAAAAAAAAAAAAAAGTCTTGTTTTCTCTGACTTTGAAGAATACTTCCTATCTTTAACTGCTTACTAAATAGTCATGAACAATTTTATTAGCCCATAAATATAAAATTATTTTAAAATAAGTTATAAGCATGTAAGTTATGCTCCTTGGTATTTTGCACAGACACTTACTGACCCACACAGTACAGCAGCATGACTCTTCACTAACTGCGCTTTCCAAAACTTTAAATGCTTCCTAACTAAAGTCTTCAGAAATAAATTTCTTTTGTGCAAAGATAGCCAGATTGTATCAAACCCCACTTATCTAAACATGTTAGAGAGCAAACATATTGAAAGAGTAGTAGCAGCACCTGGGGAAAGTTTCTCCCAGAGGGTCTTTGCCTGTTAGAATAACAATGCAAGGTAGACCTTCCAGATCCTGGTAGGTGCGAGGAATCCAGTCATCCTGCTCATTGCCCCTCCAAGCCTGTGAACAGAGAATATTGCAGTCACACCTAAATGGCACCTTCCAAATCTTCATCTCTTTTCTTTTTTCATCAGTTCCTGTTTTTGCTTTGAATATAGGGTTTGCTTACTCAACGGCCAACAGCAAGGAGACCTTGGGTACAGGCATGCATTTGTTTTCAGGTAGCCAACTGCTAGCCAAGCATTAAATGCAAAGAAAAGGAATGTATAGCATATGTTACTCAGTGCTGGAAACATACACCTGGTGTGGTATTAGTGTGGTCTGTCAGAGAAAAAAGCAGCCAATGCGGTCAATTTGGCACAGATAACAGGTATTAATGTAAAGCTAAATTAAGATTTCCAAGTGGAGTATCAAAATGGTCAATGAACCCTGTTTAATTATTTTATACCATGAAAGATCACATTAAAGAAACACATTTCACCTTTCGCTGGAGGTAATCCCACATGGAAGAACTTCTTCCCTACTATCTAGTCTATCAAGGTCCAAGACCCCAAAACGACACCATTTTCCCTTAGCACTGGAAAGGTTGGTAGCATCAGTCCCATGTCCTTACACCCTTCAGTTCCCCTGCTTCAGCAGAGCTTACTGAAAAAGTTATTTCTCCAATTACCTAGCAGTATCTAATGGCTTGGTAAAGCAGTCTTGGCAGCAGAGAGAGAATTTCTGGCTCAACAAGGTTAGTCCAGCTGTGTGTTCCCCTGCCTCTCCAATGATGGAAGTTTCTGTGAAAGTGCATGACTAGAAAGTGAAAAAGGGGAAGACAATTTTCCTATTCTTTTAATTTTCCTTGATTTTTTTTTTTGTTAGTGTAAGGACCTAAAAAGAATGAGTGCCTGTGGCTTTGAGCTGTAAACTTGCATCCAGAAGATGTATTTCTTGACCATCTTGACTCGGGAAGGGCAGAGAGGTGCAGCCCTCAGGGCTCCTTACTTCTGAATGCCTCCCAAACAGTTTGATTCATGTTACACTTAAAGGATATGCCATGACAGCATCCCTGGTCAGTGACATAGTTATTTAAATTGTCTTCCATCTCTTGTTTCATTCTGTACCTCTGGCTCCCTGATGAAGAGGAATGACCTGCCTGGCTGGTCTGACTGAGAGGGGAACAGTCCAGCAACCAGCACTGCAGAGAGAGCTGCCCACCCTCCCTGTCCTGCTGTGCCACCACACACCCTGCTAATGCCCTCTGAGAGAGAGGCTAAGTCAAACTTTTCAGCTGGGTTCACTAACAGTTTTAAGTTTCCTTCTGTGCCTCTGAAAACTGTCATGATGAGGTCTCATCCTTCGTGCAACCAAGAGTATTTATTGGTGGGACCACATTTTGGGCCTCAGCCTCACCAGAAAGCACTCAGTAGCCTCATGTTGCTCTGTCCCCACACACACATCAAAAAAAGGGCTGCAGTGCTCATAGTGAAAGCAGCCATCAGTCAGCTCTCCACTGCTCTAGTCCTTCAGCTTCAGTATTCCACCTAACATCAGAACAAATGCCAAGCAGCATGGAGAGGAAATAAAAATTGTCTGCAATAAACTAGACTCAATGGTAGCATGGCTGGTGAATTCTATAATGGAAATCAGTTCCCCAAACATATGCTCACCCCATGGCAGAAATCTTGTGTTACTCCAGGCACCAGACTAGCGCAAGCCTCACAGGTGACCTTTATTATTGTGAACTACTACTGGGATACCCCACCTAAAAAAGACACTACAGGCTTATATTTGGGCAACCGCATTCCTCTCCTCACTCCTTTCATATGTATGGCCCAGATTTGAGGGCTTTTCTTCTAGTAATCTACAAGAAAAACAAATCCAGAATCCCACAGCTTTTAGTCCAAAAACACATCTTATGCTTTGGAGGGATGAATAAGAAGAACTATTCAGGTTTTTCACTCTCTGCCTGATAGAATTCCTCTATTCCAGACCAACATCTACATGGATATCCACCTGCAACAACCCCACAATCATTCCTGATCTGCTCTAAGCTCTCACAGGCTGCTTCAGCACTGTGTAAGGGCTGCAACCCATTACGGCAAAGCACTATTAAGAAGCCCTCACAGGACTCAATTCAGAATGATTTAAGGTTGGAATTAATGCCTATCCAAAAAAACCATCTGTACAGAGCTGCTATCTCACATGTAGTTTTCTCATTTATGACTACTTTCCTCTCTCCCCTCTCCTGCTGCAGATAAAGTTTGAGAAGCAAGAGTCATATCTTCTTTAAAGGGCATTTTATCTGCTTTTGGCTGTAGGCAAGCTCTTTCAGAAAGGCTCACAAAATTAATTCCTCTTCTCTGTGGTTTGGAATACACTGTATAACTCAGAGTAGAAACAAAAAAATTAATCTCTCTGTGAGACTAAGTGCAAAGATCAGAACAGATAACCAGTATTTCTTTCAGGCTGATACCCAAGGCAGGCAACCCATCGTCCCTTTGTTTAATGTAGTGAGGTTAATTCAGGAAATGGGTTTGGCTACTTGAATCATGCTCTTGTAAATCCATGCAAAAGTTTAGGCTGGTGCATATATGCTGGGCATATATGCATATAACCTCTTCAGGCTTTCAACATGCAGGGATTTGAGGAAAGAAATCTATGACAAACAGCATACTTTACCAGTTATCAGAAGGGCAGAAGATGGATGGACAGAGCAGACAACAGATACACTAGACAGACAGATAAGTTGATGGAAATAATTAGTTTGCCTACAGAGATCTGGGCTCTGCTTTTAGAGATGAACCCTATCTGATGAATGCTGTTATTCCACTTTAAGAAGTGAGATAACAGCTAGTGTTTGACTTCATGGACCAGCAACAATTCAGGTTTGTTCCAAGTCTCTCTACCATTAATGCTCAAAGTACAGAAATGCATTCAGAGAGACAGATACAGAACACATGCCCTTTCCCTACAGAATAATGAACCTATAAACATGTGGGAATAAAGACAAAACAACTACAACAGTCAGATGACTACAGTGAGCACACCAACAAACACTCAGCTTCTGCTAACCTTCAGCCGTGTCACAAAGTGTTTTGCAACAGTGAGCTCTGAGGCAGGATTCCCAAGGAGGATCTCAAAACGATACTGCAGCCCCAACTTGTCCCTCACTTCCTGCAACCTCTCTTTGGCCAGCATGGCCAGCTGCACCGATGGAACCCGAATGACGAGCATGTGGCCACAGCCATTCTTATCCTTTCCCGGAGAAGTGATAAGGTCATCCATTATGCTGAGGGTTTCAGGTGTGCTGTGATCCCTCAGAGAGGCCATGGTGGTAAGGGCCATCAGAGCTTGGGAGTACTGCTGAATGAGAAGGTAGCAGCGGATCACCATGCTGTGCAGCCGGGGGTACCTTGGGGGAGACACAGCTCTGCATTAGCACATGCAAAATCACAGTAATGTCTGAAAATTAGCCAAAACACAGGACTGCAATAGTAGTGCCTATTTTTTCCAGTAGGGCTCAAAGAATGAAGCCTCCAATTTTCGTAGACAAAAATTTTGAACAAAAAAAATCTGTGGTTTAAGAACATGAACATAACATGGCTGTCTATCTTTTGCATTTGGCTCAAGTTTTGTGCTCAAGCAACAGGAATCATAAATTTCTGCTACCCTCATCTGGTCCAAAATTTCAGCTAAAGACTTTTGAATTGATGAAGACAAAGGAGCACCTCAGATCTGATTTGTTCCAAGAACACAGGCTAATAATTGCTTTGCTTTCCAAAAGCTTTTTGTTCTACCAGCTTGGGCGACCGCTGTGGCTTCAAGTGCTTTGTGGGAGAAGTACTTCCTAATTTCATCTCTCAACTTCTCACCAGAAAGTTGGACTTACCAATAGAAATTGCAGGCTCTGAGCCAACTCTGAACTTCCATTCTACCTTTTAACTTACATATCAAACACCTTTTCTTTCATTACTACTATATATAGTGACAACAGATATCAAGTAAAATATATTTTTTTACTTTTTTCTTGAAGAGAAAAAAATTAAAACCCAGCTAAACAAAAAACCCCACTCAATTTCTAGACATTTCCCATGAGTTGACTCGCCACCATAATACAGAAAAATAATACACTATTATTCCTTGAGTGCTGGTCTTGCACCATGAAACTAAAATAACTAAAAGTTCTAAATTTCTCTAGTCTTTTTGCTGAGTAATTTAACAGACAATGTGGTATCCATTTAAAGAAAGTCTTGGGTCTGTGTTTAACCAGTAGATACAGTAGTTTGTTCTGGATACTACAAGCCACTCACTCAATCAGCAAGTTTTTAAAACACTTTTTACTCTTCCTGCCAAAGTACCCACTGCACTTCTGCTACTAAAACAAATGGAACTTTTCTTATAATACAAAAATGTCTGCAATGTTTTCAGCTTGTAAGCTTGAATGGCTCACCCACCCAGCCAGAACAGCCCAGTTTCTTGAACACAGAGGTTAAATTGATAAACTGTGGCTCCAAGGTAGAGATTCACCTGGCTCCAAGGTAGAGGTTCACCTGCCATCAATTTCTAGTCTTATCCTAATCTCATATGATTATTTGCACATACATAAATCCTCCTTCATACTTTTTACCACCCACATTTAAACAGAAAAAGGATGATAGTAACCACTATCTCTTCCATTGGATTTGACCAGAAAGAGTAGAAGCCCAAGGAACTGACCTAATTATTATTGTGTGTTTGTAGATAATAACAAATATTAAGTTTTAATGATGTACTTAATTATTAATGTTGCTAATTTAACACATTTGATATTGAATTTTACTTAATAAATACAGATACATTCACAACCATTATATTGGCCTAATTAAAACAAAAAACACAGTACTGAAGACAGAACAATCTTGTTCTAATAAACATGAAAACATGAGAACTGTCACTTGAAGTGCTGTAAGGGATCTGTCCAGCTGACAGGCAGAGCAGATTAACTCTACATTGCTGGAAATGACATATTCCCTTCATTCCTGTAATGGGCACATTTAATTCTATCTTGGATATGTGCCATGACAGTATCTCATTCAGGCAGCTGCAGGTTACTAACTGGATCTGAGCTGCAGGAACTAAAACCATGGCCAACTAATGAAATAACAGAAATTATATTTTTGAAACAATGTCCCTCACCACCAACAAAAAAGACACCATAAGTGGTGAGGTATGAAACCTCTGGTACCTTCTGAGCTTGGTGAGGGCTGAGCCAAAAGAAGAGAGCAGCACAGTTGAGCCCAGATTGCTGCTGAATGGGCCTGGTCTCTTCAAAAACAAATGAAGGCTACCCACTCCCTTCTTCAACTGCACTAAATTTGTTACAAAAATAAAAATTGCACATACTTCATGTAGTTCAAGATCAATATTGAAGGTCATCATGTCTTCCTCCCTTGAAATGGGGCTCATAAAGATGTATCATTAAGATCCCAGCTGGGCAGAATCCCAAGTTCCATGTTATTATTTACCTTTCTAAAAGTGTGTTGACCATTTTTTCAAAGGTTTCATCACATCTCAGAAGGGGACTTGTGACTCCCCATTGGAGGGATTTGCTGTATTCATTCAAACCAAAGTATAGCTTGTCTTCACTTGCTGCATCATCCTGTTTCATACACAAACAGCAAAAAATATAAGGAAAACTGGAACAAATTTTTATTTATTGTGTCATTTAGAAAAATAATTGGAAAGCTTTTTCCAAATCAAAGAATCCTTTGTTTTTAATCCAAATGTAAATTGTTTTTTACTTAACTTATTATTTGCATACATCTAGGAAAGAAAGTTGTAGGTCCTTACAAATTTTTCAGTATATCTCCTACTTGTGACTGCAGGGGGTTTCTTGAATCCTGGTAATTATTTTCTGACTCCCTATCTCTAGCTTTGTATCTACTGACAGCTGTCATCTCATTTCTATTTAGAGCAGACCCTGAAAAGAGAAGGATTATTAATTTCCAAAGTTCCTGATTGTCAGAGTCTACACACCTCTAACGGAAAGCAGAAATTAATAGTTTTTTTTGTTGGAGTGTAAATCTGCTATCCAAAAGGCAGAATATTTGTGTTTCAAATTTCACAAGCCTTTGCTGGAAGCACAATGTGTTACTGCACTTACATCACCAGTAATCTCTAGCAATGTAATTAATTACCTACAGTCTCCCCTTTTTTTGTGGCTTATTTTTTTAATCAAAAGACTGAAAGTTTTTAATATTTTTGCTTTTGGAAAACAAAAAAATGCCTAGACCATTTCACAGAAGGTCACCACATGGTTTACATTAACAATCAACCAAAAAGCAAGCTTAGAATATTTGTTCCCTCCCTCATTTTACATTAACTGTTTTTTACTGCTCTCACTTTAAGACAATTTGCAGAAACTAATGGTCCATGCAATACAGTAAAGTCAAATCTGACATAAATGTACCAAACAAGTAATAGGAAAAACACTATTTTTAAGCAGATTTAGCCAAAGCATCCTCAGAATCAGCTGTCCAAAACGATGAGAAAACTTAATAGTGCAGAATATCCAACAGAATTTTTTCCTCTGCACGACGACTACACCTACTACACCAAAACTTGTTAACCTAGCACACAACTTTTATTAGGACCAGGAAAGTAATGAACAGACTTGACAGGTTATGTGACATATAACTAACAGTCAAAAGGGAAAACTCACTTCTTGGAAAGGGAAAACCTGCTCTGGAGCTTTATGGCATGTCTGCATAGCTTTGTCTGACCAGAGCACAGACAGTAGTTTCTCATCTTACATGACTGTCAAAGAAAAATGTGCAATTCCTGGTCCTAAATATCAATGCTACCTCTACCATCAGTATCCCAGGGCTGTCCATGTGGAATCTGAGAGAATAAACTCCAGCAGAGAAAGAGGTCCCTCTTAACACATACATTTTCTAGATTTTGCAAGGTGTGAATTCCACATTAAAATTCAGTTAAAATTTACAGTTAAACACTTACCACAGTTAAATTTAGTTAAAATTAACAGTTAAAGTTAAAATTAACAGTTAAACACTTACCACAGTGTCAGATTGTATCCAATGTACCTCATTGCAAGAGCTGATTCTGGACTGCTGTGTTTGCAAGGCATAAGGAAAAGAGCTGACCTGAAGAACAAGGAGGTTGAATGCTTCAAGCACCTCCCTGCAATTAATAACTCTATCAGCCAGACCATGATTAGGCTCACCATGTGACAGGGAACTTGAAATGGCACTGCAGAAATAAGAATGCAAAGAATTGCCTTACTGACATCCTGAAATTCAATGGATTATTCTCTTCCTGCAGAAAAATCTCTAAATTACCATGACACAGAGAATCATAGCTCAAAAATAATCTCTTTGGAAAGGTAAAAGACATCGAAAAACATTTGACTGTTCTCTGTGGGTAAACTCAGGAAAACAAGGAAAAACAACAAACACCTAAATAAAGGATCAAAGTCTGTTGATGGTGAGAAGGTGGATTTAGTGTGACAATTTAAAAAAGCATCACATGAGGAAACCAAAAATAAACCAAAACTAATTAAATCCCTCTCATTAAGAAACACTGCTCCATGAGCTGTGGGGATAGGATACAGTAGCAATATTACAAGTGGCTTTACCAGTCTGAAACAATAAATTTCTAAAAGGCTGGGGAGCCTGAAAGTCTACTGATGTTGTGAGCTCCTGGACTTGTCTTTACTTCCATGATATATTCAGGAATTCCAAATTCAAAGTATAGCAAAGACAGTAACAAAAATGTGTTGAGGAAGAACAAGTAAAAATAATGTTGCTTTTGTCTATTTTCAGCTGTCCTTCAAGAAAAGTATTTTGCTTATTATAGAGCCATAGAATGGTTTGGGTTGGAAGGGACTTTAAAGACCACCTAGTTCCAGCCCCTCTGCCACAGGCAGGGACACCTTTCACTATCTCTAATACTGAAATGAATCCCACAATCTTACACACCATGTTTAAATCACATCAAGATTATTCCTCTTAGTTTACTCGCGGAACAAGAGCAGAATAATCAGCTTTACTTATTTCTTTCTTCTTTGAAAGTGAAGATGTGATTCGGTGCGAAGAAATGTTTTTGCAGGTGGGTACATGTTGTGTTTAGACCTAATGCTGTCCAAATTCAATACAGCTGATTTTTAAATCCTTTTCTCACAGAAGCTAAGCCATCTTTCATATGGTGCAGACTTACATGTGTGTAAGCTTTCTCATATCACAAAAACCACTATCATCAGGGATAAAAACATGAATTAAAGCATGACCAGCTTGAGAACATTGGAGACATTTGGGGATTGAGCACTGAAAAAGGAGAGGAAAAGGAAAGAATGACAAGAACAAAGAAAGTTGCAAAATTCGGCCTTTTCCCCTCAATTTCAGCACCACAGAATATAACCCTACAAACAGTCCTGTTAGGCATCCAATAACCGGAAACTAGACTCACCTACCTTCAGCTGAATCAGCATCAGTTAACAAATATCAAGGGCAACTAAAAGAGATTATTTCCGATAATAAGGCACAAAATGCCTTAAAAATGCCTGGAAAAGCAATAGGTGTGTAAGATGCTATGTCTTTTGAAAAACTTAATGGAAAGATGTTGGGAGAGGATGGTTTTCCTTCAGCAGATCGAAGCAGCTACCTTGTTAAATCCACGTGGGCATTGTCATGAACCAGCACAAAGAGTGTGTAGGGGTTCTGCTTCACTCGCCTCATGAAAACTTCAAATTTAGTTTGAATCTCATTGTCCAGCCGAACCACATATTTTTCAGCTCTCTGATATGCTGTTCCATTGTCTTCTAGGCCCAAGTCCACAAGCACACCTGTCAAAAAGAAGAATACAACCAAAATCTTTTGCTTTGAGTGCATCCAAAAATGAAGGGTCAGTGGGAAGTTGCCACTTGTCTGCCAACATCTGCCAAACCAGTGATACACCCCAGTAAAAAGATGATTATCCAAATGCAATTTGTCTCACAATGGAGGCCAAAATGTGCTCCTTGGCTCCCTGATTTCCTCTAAAAAGTACCTGGTGACCTTTCAAAAACTTCTCACATTATCAAAAAAGGGGGGAAAAATATCAGGCTTCCACAAAGATTTCCAAAGCAGTGCCCAGTTGGCTATGATCCATGATCCTTGGCCAAACTTGCCCCCATCAAGCTAATATATTAATATTGAGTTAGAAAAAGTTATCCTGATCTTTCCTTTGCAAAAATAATTAATTTATATAAAATTAATTCTCACTAATATAATATTTTTCATGCTCTGCTTCAACACTAGTGTCAACACAACTTGTCTTTGTAAAGATATATTGCTGTCATATTCATAAAGCAGGCATTGGGCAATGTTTAATTCAAATGACTTTCAACACCATTTGAATTAAAGAAGTAGGAATAAACTACTCTAAAATTTGGGTCAACTATGTATTTTCCACTGTCTTAATGACTTCATAAAATCATTTTTAAAAGAAGTAAAATAAAACGCAAGCCATGAGGGCAAAAGCTATGTTGGAGCAACTTACTTTTCCCCTTTTACCAGTAATGATGTAATCACATCACATAGTCTGGTTCATCAGTCTCTCCCCTCCCCTCCCTTTTACCTGATTGTCGAATCCGCTGCAGGGTCTGCTGCACCAGCACTTCTGAACGAGGCACTATAACAATGAAGTCCACCTTGCTGAAGTGGCCCAGATCCAGGCTCTGATTGCCACTGTCTGCTATAGCACAAACCTGGGACAAGAGCTTTCTGGCAACTGTGAGCTGTGGCTGGTAAATTTGGAAGGTATCAACATCCAAATCTAGAGCGTGTTTGTTTGAAAAAGAAAACAAAACACAACAAGAAACATGTTTACTTTCCCACCCCCCAGCAAAACATGACCATCCAAACAGCCTACCCTCTATTATCAGGAAAAAAAAAATCACTCACCGGAATAAATCTCAACACTCTGGAGAGTTGGGTCCAGATCACAAGTGCCAACTTTCCTTCTTTGATCAAAATGTGGTAATATATCAGATGATGTCAAGTACAGCACTGCCCATTTTTAAAAAATGCCCTAAGTGTTTTAAGGATTTTTAACAGTGTAACTGAAGGAAACCTCAATGTCAGCATAGTGAAATGCATTCTGTTAAATGAACCAACACATACATAATGTACATGCATATATACATATATATATCTATATATATATATATACACATATAAAAAAAGATGTGCACGTGTACATATATAAGAAGCAGAGAGAGAGAGGTACAGAGCTCTAATGTCCTCCTGAAACTCTGATTTATTTAGACTCAATAAATGTCAATATAAAACTAAATGCAGAGAACTGAGGGACTGACCAGAGCGCTCATGTTTCAGCAAAATAAAATGCATGTTCCATTTCAGTATTTCCACTAGGTAAATTTTATATCCAACAACCCACGTTTCATTAACCACTGAGTATTTTCAAATAACAGAATGCCAAATTAAATCCTACAATGGTATTACAGTTTTTGTTGATGTCATGTTTTCTCCTGTGTTAGTTTTACACAGGGACATGTGTGTGTGTGTGTGTGTGTGTGTATGTGTGTGTGCACATGTGCTTATCTCCTGCTCTGTCTCAGTGTCCATTTCAACAGATCTACTATGGAAGAAAGGTCCCTCTCACTGCCTAGGAGACTTCTTTATTTTTTTTATTCAGGCAGTTTTTCAATACCTTCAATGACTGTACAGCCATATTTTAAGGACAAAACTAACTCAGAATTTGAGAAAATATGAAGGTTTAAAAAAAAAAGGACACAGTAAGAAGAAAAAACCCACCAAAATCTAAAGACTGTTTTCCCTTCAGATTCCTGTGAGGAAGCTCAGGACATGTACTTCTGAGGGTGCCAGAACAAGGTGCCTGCAGCCCATCTGGCTGGATCTCCTGATCCATGTGGAGACGATAAACCACTTTGCTTTCATTCAGATATAACATCAAACTGATGAATTTAAGTTAACTCATATGAACGAAGAGCATACCTTTCTTTCACAGAAAAAAGCTTTACTGGAGGTTGAATTTGCTTTGACACTAGACCTAAAAGAATCTCAGTGTTCACAACAGCTCAGTGTATCTTTTGCCGTTACTGTGATATGAAAAGGAAAGTATGTTTAGAACTCTGAATAGCTAAATAATTTTAAAAATTAGCAATTTTAGACAGGAAATCTTAGCTTATCTTCTGCACATAAGCATCTCATCACATTATGCTGAGTAAGACACATCTGAGATCAACAAATTATAGATTACACTTGCCTAGCACTTTCAGTCCAAGATCTTAAAACACATTCCCTAAAAGTTTAAGCCTCAGAGCACAGGTCTCCAATGCATATTTACCAGTGAGGAGTATTAAAAGTTAAGAAGCAGAAGGACGTCTGAGAAGATCAGGAGAATACCATTCCCCTGTGCCTGAAACTCAAAGTTACACTCCTTTTCTAAGTGCAAAAGGGTGAGATGAGTCCACACTGCCAGTGTTACAAAGAAGCATCTTCTCTACTCTGCCTGATACCTAACAGAAGATCACACATTTTAGCTTAAAAATTATAAAAATATCAGGGAAAAAATGTTGCTGAAGGTTATTACAGAGACTTTCTGTCTGAGAAACTGCTGTATTGGTACATTTAGCTGGCAGTATTAGTATTTTAAGGTTGGCACAGTGACTGCAAATGTGCCCTCAGATTCTTCTGAGGTGTATGCATTTTGACATTTAACAAGCTACTCACTTATTTCATATCTTGCACGTAAAAAAGAATTACCTGGTTCTTGTGTAGAAACCATGGCAATTGCCTCCTGAGATGACACACACTCGTTAACATCACCATTAAAAGGAATAATGACACTTTCCCCTCGCTGCTGTAGCATCTTCTCCAGCAGCTTGTCCAAATCATCACCTAGATCAGAATTGGCAACACCAAATTATCTGGAAACCATTTCAGACAAATAACATGGAACTTTACATACACATATGTTCTCACATAGCTGATGTCAAATTTACACTGGGGCACGGGACTGGAGATACAGGGAGGAGAGGGAAGAATACTTTTCCCTTTTATCTGCTGATTTGCCAATTAGATTAATTTTAAAAGAAAAAAAAAAAAGAACCATAGTTGTATAATTTCGGTTCTGGGGCCTTACAGCTGCTGGTGACATCTGATGATTACAAAGAAACACACACTATAAAACAACTTCTACAACCTTGTTAGAAGCACAAACTAAAAAACACTTGTGTACTTCTGGGTGCCCTGCCGTAACACTGAACAGCAGAGACAGTGTTAAAAGAATTTTGCCAGAGGGTTATAAACTGCCACTACACAGGTGAAGGACACAAGCAGTCCTTTGCACACAGGGAATGGAGAGAAGGAAAGAATGCCTCTCAGTGGAGAGGGCAGAGCTGTATCCATGTGCATTTTAACTGCTGAACAGGAGACACACCAACTAAAGACATGACTGTCTTGGCTAGAACTTCCATTTCTTAGAGTCACTCACCTAAAGACGTATTTTTGAAATGTGATGCCAGGAAACTAACTTTCCCTGTGATGAGCTCATAACTGATCTCTTTTAAAAATTCACTGGTGGTAAGCATGCTCTCTGCAAGTGCCCGAGATTGATACCGACCTGGAAAAGAGAGGGGAAAAAAGTGAGAGCAAACTTTTATACAAAAAAGTGTGTTTACTGTCAACACAACCTTTTCATCCTAGAAGTGTGGGGCACTCTGATTGTCATTTGTGGATCTCCTTTCCCCAGTAGACTGGGAGAGCAGTCCCAAGTCTGCTTCATCATTGACTGGAGAATTAGTTGATATAACTAATTTTAGCAGGTTCTTTGCTATTGCACATCATTTTGCATACTTGTATGAGAAATGATACTCAAAATAAGTAGTTGTACCTTAGATGAAATGAAGGATTCTGGATAAGTATGAAAAAGTAATTATCTCTAGTGTGGGGTAACAAAGGTAAAAACTTGGCATTATTCATTTATCTGCCTACAAAGAAAAGATGACTACTCAAAGCTCATTTCCATCCAGACACATTCATTCACACACAAACATCTCAGCCAGTCATTAATGTGGAATGAAAAGAATAAAAATAAGGATAAAAAGGATGAAAAGCATATTCTGTTTTAAGTACTCCGCAGAAGACTCTGTTATGTAAATATCACAGCTATTACATGAAACAAAGACAAACCAACTATTTTTCCACTGGATCACATCAAGATATATTCTAAGGTAATCACACAATAATAGAGACTCAGGCCTCTCAAGAAGTAATAATGACTAGCATAAAGATGTTTTTCTAGATCCTCATGGACCTCAGTATTCCAAGTCTTGCTGAAGAAACAGTAAACTGTGACATTGCCGTGCAACAACACAAAGGAGAATAAAAAGAACATAAAAGATTTTAAAACTGGATTGATAACTTGAGAAAATTAATTTGGCATTGCCATTTGAAGCAATCTGCAAATATACTCACCTAGAACCACTACACAGAATTCATTTCCTCTAATCTTTGATGCACAGATGGCAACTACATAATCTGGTAGCTTTTGCTGATGTTTCATTTCATTGAGAGACCTCAAGGTCTCTGAGATGCCCTCTGCCAGGGAATTCTGTGTGACAACCACGTGCACGAGGTCCCGGGACACACTAGCGATTAACCTGGCAAGCCAAGGGAGTTGACCTGGTGACACAGAGATACACTGTACACTCATTTGCAAGGATCTTTCTCTCAGAGTGAACTCCTGCATAGCTTTCAACATGATCTGCTCGAATTCTTCCCTCAGGGGTATCTGGTCAGGACCTACAATGAAAACAAACAGAAGAACAGTGTCTCATAATAAAATGTTATTGAACCAGGAATAATTACATGTCTGTCTTGATCTGATAAGCTCCTCCACCACATTCTTTTATGTATTAAAAAAACACTTGCTACTCAATGGATATCTACCTACATGGCTTATTCTTGGTTTTTCATTTCAGAAGCCTTTCTCTTCCACCATTGCCTTTTTTTTTCCCTCTAAACAATGAGGTATTCCACCTCACTCCTAGCTTTCCTACCTTCAGCAACTGGTGGGACAAACAAGGGAGTGACAAAATATGTGCCTTTTTCCTGGAAGAGAAGGATTAAGCTTGCAGCCACATGTTTTTGCAGCAGAAAACCAAAATGCTTGTCCTTGTAGCCTAATCACAGTCATGCAGCCTGACAAAACCTGTCAAGTGCTCTTTGCTTTGCTTTTTCTCATCATGCATACTAATCAACTTAACGTGGATACAAGTAAACATGTTTAACTTCTTCCTTAGCTAAATTAAATTAATTTAGCAAATACGCAAGCATCTAATGTAAAGAAGAATATGCAACTTTAGATCCACATTCCCCAGACTCTGTAAACTGTATTGTCAATTTGAACTGGAAACCAGAAATACAAGCCATCCTATCTTAGCATCAGTCCTCCAACTAAACTTCAATTAACATTCTGTTCAGTTAGCTTTGTCTCATTGACAAAGACATTCAGGAACAGTAAAAACATTCATGAACACAGAGTAAAAAGTAACCATAATTTATATTGCCAAGATCTCAAATCAGTGCCAAAGGAAGCAGCTTCACACTTCAGTAGCTTGCTTTTCTATGACAAAACAGGGGGGGATTAAATATCAGAGATATGTGAAATGCTGGGCTTGGTTTTATGTTTTCTTTCTGGCCAGGAAACAGAAAGGTCGTGTGAGAAACAGGGTGTGGGTAAATAACCAACAGCACAGAATCTGTAAAAACTGCCACCTGTTGCCATTTTGCCTTTTTGAGAAGTAACATATGGGAAGTGCCACCTTCCATTACCATAGGATGGTAAGACAACTATGGAGTTGTAAGTGCAATGCTGCTTTCATTTTTGATGCAAACTGAAAAATTCTCATGAGTCCCATTTAACACAGCATGGGCATAACTCTCTCTTAGAGAGTTCTCTTTTGGAAATCTCTTTTCTAAGAAAGTATCATGCATTATAGGTCTTTGAATATCTCAAAATGAAAAATAAAAATAGGCATTTATCAGTAGAGAAGAATGTTCCTCTGCAGAAATAAAGTCTAACCACAACATATCAACCCCTGAAAATGACATTACCCACGAAGAGAAATAAAAGCAAATGTTTGCTGATTGCGGGAGGCTACTTAAGAGATTGGCTCTAAACACAAGGGTCATCATGAATCCAGGAAGATTAAAATAATTGTACGAAGGGAAAGACAGATTCTCAGTATGAGAATACGCAGAATTTCACTCAGATTACTTCTAAGAAAGTATGGCAGTCGTTCTCCACAACTATCCAGAAAAATAATGGAACTAATATCAGACGGGATGTAAAACAAAATGGTAAATACTGATTTTGACTGTGAACAGTTTCCAAAAAAAAAAGTCAGTGTTAAAAGGGAATATACAGAAGCTCTCTACAGAAATGAATATGCAAATGGTCATCTTGACTTCAAAACCAAAACTGCAAAATAAACAATAATATTAAATAATAACATATTAATATCTGAGTTACATTCAGCTGGTGTCCAATCACAAATGGTGTTCCCTGGGGCTCAGTGTTTGGGCCAGCCCGTTTAATATCTATATTGATGATATGGACAAGGGGACTGAGTGAGATTAGTAATTTGGTTAGAGCACGGTACTAATAATGCCAAGGTAGTAGATTCAAACTCCATATGGGCCATTCCCTTAAGAATTTGACTCAACGATCCTTACGGGTCCCTTCCAACTCAGAATATCCTGGGATTCTGTGTGAGTGCACCCTCAGGCAGACTGCAGGTGACAGAGGGCAGGAAGGCTTTGCAGAGAGATCTGGACAGGATGGATCAATGGGCTGAGGAGAATTGTATGAGGTTCGACAAAACCAAGTGCCACATCCTGCAGTTGGGTCACAACAACCCCTGGCAGGGCTACAGGCTTGGGAAGAGTGGCTGGAAAGCTGCCTGGGGGAAAAGGACCCAGGTGATGTTGGTTGACAGCTGGCTGAACATGAAGCAGCAGCATCCAGGTGGCCTAGAAGGCCAATGCCTGGCTTGTGCCAGAACTAGTATGGCCAGAAGGACCAGGGCAGGATCATCCCCCTGTACTCAGCACTGGTCAGGCCACATCTTGAGTCTTGTGTCCAGTTCTGGGTCCCTCACTATGAGAAGGACATTGAGGTGCTGGAGCATGTCCAGAGAAGGGCAGCAGAGCTGGTGAAGGGTCTGTGGCACAGGTCTAATGGGAAATGGGAGCTGAGGTTGTTTAGCCTGGAGAAAAAGAGGCTAGGGAGGACCTCATCACTCCACAATTACTTGAAAGAAGGATGTAGCCAGATGGGGATCAGTCTCTTCTCTCAGGTAACAAGTGACAGAACAGATGGAAATGGCCTCAAATTGTGCTAGGGGAGGTTTATATTGGATATTAGGATAAATTTCTTCACTGAAAGGGTGGTCAGCCATTGGAATAGGCTGCCCAGGAAGTGGTGGATTCAGCATCCCTGTAAGGCATTCAAAAGACATGTGGATGTGGCAGCTGGGGACATGGTTTAGTGGTGAACTTGGCAGTGCTGGGTTAATGACTGGACTCACTGATTTTAAAGGTTTTTCCAATCTAAATGATTCAGTGCTGCTATAATTCTGTTCTATTATTCTATGCAGTTTAAGACAACACATTCAAATGTCATCCATTTCTGGATGACACTAATTTCTGGGTAGATAAACTTCACAGTGCATCCCACAGAGACTACTTCTCCAACCATCTAAGACAGAAGAATTGCTGGAATAAGCTCTTGCTTTGAGTGTCCCTTCCACTCTAGACAGAGGCTTGCTCCTGCCTTCTGTCTGGATGTACATTTGGGTATTAAAACTACAAAACACCTCTGGGTGTCACAGCTTACAACATCTATAGTCAAAGTGACTCAAATGTACCACAACAAGAGAAGGGAGAATGACTTCAGAATTCTAAACAGGTGGTATAACAAAGGGTCCAGAAATCTCCTCCAACCAGAACACAGACCACCTTACCACTGCATAGGCTGAGATTGTGTTTGTAGAAATGGCAGTGCAACAGCAAAAAGCTGATGATTACAAATGATGGAATGTAACTCATACTGCAAATATGGCCATTTTGATGTATAAAAACAAAGCTTGAGAATACTTCACCATGAATACTGCCAAAGATAACAAATGTGAAATCCGACTAAGTCCAGCAGGCAGACTGAAAAACAACCTCTAAAATAAAACATACTTATCTTTTTTTTACTTATTACTTTATGACAGCCAGTGGATTTTATTTATAGCAACACTATGTCTGGCAATCACAGCTTTAACTATGTATAGTCTTCAAAGAAGGTTTAAAGCATCAGAAATATGTTTATTTTGTTTGCTTTGATTTGTAATATCATCATGAGATGCTCAGCTGATTTCTGAAAACACAACAGCATCATCATACAATAATGTTGTCATAATTTTACCAGAAAACCGAAAGGAATTCTCAGCTATATAGTTTTTTTTCAAAAAAGGAGCACTTTCATAGATAATAATCTTATCATCTGTGATCACAGTCATCTGCAAATATATTTTGTACAAGCAGTGAGATCTGAAAAAAATTAGGCAAGACTCTTTCATGCTTTTGCCTGCTTTTTTATCTTTGCTTTTATCTTACTCTTTCGCAACACACTCTGGAAAAAAGAAAAACATTGTAGTCCTACTTCCTCAAGGAAAAAAAGAGGTTTACATGAACAATTTGTTGATTTATATGTGTATTTGTTTCTTCTCCTTGTCAAAAACTTTTGAAGCTGGCTACTCTCCAATCATCTTTAATCTACTCTGATTTAACAAAATGGGACAAAGGCTACAGTTCAGCGCAGCTGTCACAATTCCAACAGTTTTAAGTTAACAGCAATATTCAAACCCGCAACATGCTTTCATCCCCTCCTCTGCAGAATGTTTTTACTTTTCTCCTCATTAGGCTCTTTCATCTTACAGCACTGGCACCCATCTCCACGTAAGGTCAAATAGGAAACTATTTAGCTTTGCACAGCTAAGAACAAAAGCCAAACTAAACACCTGCTAATAAGGGAACTGCTTTATGCTGAAGGCATGGTGCTCAACAGACACAGTTCAGCTCCAAAAGCTTTGCACGAAGCCTCCTCTAGTTTGCAGCAAGTATAGACTTGCTGCATCCATCCAAGGTCAGACTTGCTTATGGCGTGTGATTCACTGACTCACAAGTTTCAATAAATAGTTGATTTTAATTAATTGGAAATGCTGTTATCTCCTGGTTACAAATTTGCAAGCTGCCTCTCTTAATCCAAAACTCTGTGTAGCAGCTGGTTTCAACATGCAGACTCTACAAACTTTGCAATAAAGATGAAAACCTCAAACAACAAGTTTAAGCCCACTGAAAGAAGGTAACAGAAAAACATTCACCCAGTGAAAATTTAAGAAACCCTCTATCAGTTCTAACATGGCATCCAATGGATTATTGAGGCAGAGAATGATCAATAAAGCTAACAGGTCACTTATCACAACAGAAAATGGTTTCCTTCCTGTCTCTTATAGAACTGCAGCAAAGTGTAAGCACTCATGGGTGAAACCTGCATGGAGCACATTTGCTCCTCAAATTGTAAGGTCATCACCAGTTGTGCTGCTTTTGGAACACCTGCATATTTCACACTATTACCTATTACAGATGTTCTAATACTGTGCTCTTCACAGAAGTAACTTCATATTCCTCTATGATAAGTAGCATCTTTTGAAATACAAAAATTAGGGTAAGTCGGCCATGGAAATTTCCCAACACTATCCTGCACTATTAACTTCTAAAACTTTGCTGTTACCACTGCTCTTTTTACTCTAAGGTAGGGAAAATGACAGGACCTGCAATAAGAGAAAGAAAATGTGGTTTGCTCTCAAATTTGCAAAAAGTCCATTTCAAAAACATTTGCAAGAATGAGATATTCACTGAATCACTTGCCTTAGTCTGAATAACAAATGTGGTTTTCATGTAAACAGTGCTGTCACCAAAACAATGACAACCATCACACATCTGCCAGCATTTGTCACAAAACTGAATAAAACAGACCGAGTGTCCTTAGAAAGGGCTGTGATAACTGATGGTTTGATACCCTAAGCAAATGAGTTATCTGCATTGCAAATCCATTTCACAAAGGTGACCTGGTCAATCCCCATATGGAGAGCAAAAGCACTATCAGCCCTTAAATTCACTTCACTTCTTCCGTTTCAGGAACAAAGTGGCAACGTCACACACACTAGATGGAGCCACTTGCCTCTTCCAGCCACAAAAGTAGCCAGAAAATTGGCCCTAAAAGGGACATAAAGAAGGTATGGAGGAAAAAAAGACAGTCACAAATAAAACCAAGTGCTTATGACAAATTGCTTACCTAGTTGGACAAGATATTGAATAGTTAAAAGTATCATATTCTCCACACTTAGCAGCTGACTGCTGGACAAACCCAAGAGCTCCAAATCCTTGTTTTCCAGCTGGGGAATCTTGTAGCAGTTCACCAGCAAGGGACTTACAACAATATCACCAACATTTCCATAGAAATAAGGTAAAGTGCCATAGCCTGTGATAAAAGACACAAAAAAGAAACCCCAGAAATTCACAAAAATTGCCATTATATGAAATCTTGCATAATGATACATTTTCAAACTTCCTCTTAATGCTGTCTGGCAAAATATATTTCATGAATTACTGTTCTTGGCATTATAATTGCTTAAAGAATAACTGATAGGCCAAAGGATCCTCTACTGTGTTTTACAACAAGTGATCACATACATTTACAAGAACTAATACTAACTGATGCCAGCAGGATAATAATTATTGTTATCCAAATACAGATGAGAATATTATCTATTTGGGTCTTATCCTGACCTTTAAATACAGATTCTCCATAATATAGTGCACAAAGAAGAAAAATCAATGAAAGCAAAAGTACATTGATCTTAACATTCTAAAAGCAGCGTAAGTCACATTAGCATTGATTCAGGCACTGTGGTATTGCTGTGATTGATTTCACTTTTTTATTACCTTTCCATTCTATTTTCTTAAACAGGTAAAATAAACATCGACAACTAAATATGCTATTCTGTAAGGTAAAGCACATCAGCTAGCAAAGGCTGACTTCTCTATTCCTTCAAAACGTTTTTTGCTTCAAAAAAACCATTTCCACAGAGATTTTGCCAAATCCATCCTTTTGGGTACATCTGGTTCTGTACTATTAATAGAACAGTGTTTCTCAGGGCCACTAACATTTAGCCTAACTGAAGACTTAATGGCAGCTCTCCAAGAGCCTGAGGGCTGCATTCAATTTGCACTTAAGCTGATGGCTCTAGGCACCCTCATCTTTAATAAGGAAGTGTTTCTCTGAAAACCATTAGAGCACCATGCTGGAGCTTCATAATCGGCTTCCAGAAAATAATACTAAGCAAAACAAACCAGGAGCGTAACCTTATCCTTGACAGATTTACTAGTGTAGATGGCCCTGTTAATTCACCAGGAACTGTGTGTATTAAAATTATCTGTGCAAGTGAGGACTTGGAGAACTTCTCCATTTCTTCAGGAATGGTAAATTATTCCATGGACTGTATTGATAGGCATATTCTTTTGACACTAAAGCTACTTTATATGACCATCTGTATTATACTGGATCTAGAAGAAATTCAGAGTGAAAAAAAAATCAGTCAGCAAAATTTTGGCAGCACTAGCTGACCCATCTTTTTGTAATATAGTATGCCAAAATAGCTCAGGTTAAAGGCATATTCACATTAAAAGTAATACTCTTAAAGTAAAAGCAATGTTTTTCTAAGGGTTAGCAATGTACTTTATACAGCTAAAGGATTTTAAAAGCCTGAAGCCTGACCTGTTATCTCAATTGCTTATGAGAACTATGGACTATAAATGACAGAAAGTTAGTATGATTTACTTCTGTTTAGTCAATGCAAATCATTTTTTTGTTTTTCATGTAGAATTCTGGGGCTTCAAGATCTGAACTACAAATGCTGCAGGAAACATTTGCTTAGTTTATCAGCTGTTTATACTGGAAAGCATTTTCATTACTTGCAAATATTTCTCTTCTTGGGTTTTACAAAAATCTTATTTATATAAAACTTAGATTTGGCCAGTGGTTCTGCATAAATTTGACCTAGTGGTGACCTGTGTGCAAATCAGGTTCTCCAGAAATCGCCTGGCTCTCAGTTATAAATATTGAGCAACTAAAGGAAACTATCTGTGACAAACCAACTTCGTATTGTACTGAATGCCAGAACCAACAGAAAGAAATAAAACCCCCTTTCTCCTGGAGTGCATGTGTTAGTACAAAATGCAGAATTTGATTCCCCAGTGTAAGACTTACCTATCAGAATCACCGGTCTGACTCCCGAGTTATTCAGCAGATTTTCAGGAACTATTACAGTCTCCCCTGCTGGGATGGGTTGGGGCTGTAAAATTCCAGTTAACATGGATTGAGGAACTGGGACTGACAAAAGAGGCTCTATAAAATAAAGAAAAGAGAAACTTCCATTACTAAAAGGGTCATACTGTGATTTGGCCTTATGAACAAATAAGAAAAAAATTACTGCAAATCACTAACTGTAATAAAATTCAAAAGGTCTCTGCATTTCCTGCTATAGTTTTAAGTAATTTAAATGAAGAGCCTATATCCTCCTGTAGCCCCACCCCTAAAATAAAACTTTTTCTGACCACTGTATTGTTGGTGAGAATAGGAGAGCAAAACACTGGTTTGCATATGCATCTTTAAACAAAGCCAAGTACTAAGCCAAAAGGCCACCCCTCAATACTGCCTCTCAACACAAGGGAAGAAACTGCTTCAACTTCTGACCTAGAAAATATGTAGTTAAGAAAAGTAAAAGCTGGCCAAAATCTCAAAGGTGCCCTTAGATGCTACAAGGATAAAAATCAGGTTTTGCCCATGAAAGAGCAAGAGCACTTTACTTTCATAAATAAAAAGAAACCAAGTGCAAGAATTTTGTAATCTGTAATCAGGTTTCAGAGTGAGGCCTGCTTCACAAGTTTCTCAGGCATCATTTGGTGGTTTGCAACCACTTTTTCAAACCATGCCATCAAGAGAAAAACATCAAAGCAGGAGGAATGAATGCATATGTTTTACCAGGGGAAACTGTTTATGCAACAGAAAAAAATACTACTGAAGAGTCATAGAAAATGGAGTACACAACAGAGGTAGCAGATTAGTGAAGACAAACTCAACAAAAAGGGGAGATTGCCTTTTATCATGTGTCTTCAGCAGGTTTCTGAAGATAGAAACTGACAAAAGCTGCAATTTGAGTAGTGCAGGCAGGCCTGCACTACTATGTAACCCTTCTTCCTATGATGAATATCTGAACATAATTCCAAAATCTCTCCACAAACCAGTCCCTCAAAAGCAAAGTTAAAAATATATTGTGCATGTTGACAAATGGCTTTTTTCATTCCTTGGATGCTTATTCTCTCACTCTCTAGACAGAAGAATTATTAATTAGAACTGTTTATTCCCTTTTATAAAATATGCTCAATCTCATAACTCAAAGGTACTCAAATAGTGAATGGTTTTATTAACAGTTATGAATACAGAGGTACCTACATGGATATTGGTGAGTACTTCCAATTAATTTTATTTCATGTCATGGTATTAATCTCCTACATCTTTTCCATGTACAACTAACATTTGGTCTCACTTTCTGCCTTTAACTGAAGATGACCTAGTGGGTATCAGTGTCCTTTGTTAGGCCAAAATTATATAAAGCTGTTTTTCCTATGCAGAAACAGAGTGTACAGTTTCTGTAGCATGCCAGACCAGACTGAGACACAACATTCAAGGTGAAGGCTAGTGAAAATCCGTCAAATATATTCAGATATCCATACACCTGGCACAGTTTTAGAACAACTGAGTTCCAGTTAGGGAACTATGGATTTCTTTAAGCTTTATCTTTTTAATAATACTATTTGCATTTTTCTTTCCTCTCTCTCCCCCAGTAGTTTTACTTTCCCTGTGTTGCATCTTCGATTACAACAACAAGGGCCAGGCAATCATGCGTTCTTCTCTGCAAAGCTCTGCATGGTGTCCTTAAACACTTTGACAAGATCAGTTATGTTTGCTGTGCACCACGTAAGAGATGCAGCACAGGGCTGCTGGGCTGGCTGAGTTCATGTTTTAACAAATGACATCTTGGTGCCATTCACAATTCACCTGTTCTCGTTGAAGGCCGGATTGCAGGAACAGGTACTGCTAAACCAGGAGGCGGGACTGGAGACCCAGGAGACCATCCCCGGTGACGTTTCTTTGGTGGTCCAGAACTGGACATAGATGCTGGAAGGAAAGGAAAAACTAGTTCTAAACCCCATCCTCCCAAATGACCAAATTCCAGCCCACACTCCATTTCACATTGGTGTTGAGTGAGTATAACATTGCAGGGCACCAGAGGCTCCTACCTAGATTTGCATGACAGCAGACTATAAAGTGAAAAATATTGTTCCCAGTGTTAAAAAGTCCAGCATTATCCTTAATGGTCATGCCAAAAAGCAAATTGATCTGTAAAGACTGAATGATAGGAACAGCTACAATTGGAAACGGAGCAAAACCACAAATTTCAAGCTCAACATCCAATGCAGCTTAGAATAAAAGAGCAGAGATATTTTCTTTACCTTGGTCTCCAGCTGCACAGCCAGGACTTGGAGATGTTGAGTGAGGCACTGGCCGAGAGACTGTAGAACTCAATACATTATTTCTTCCTCCATTAGCGTTTCCATTAGCAACATCCGTGGCACGCAGTGAAAGAGGAGCTGAGTATAATAAAATACAGAGTGTGTGGCTTGAGACAATCTTGAAAACAAACAAACAAAATAATACAGCCACACACAGGCAAAAAAGAACAGGGCAAGATGCATGACTGAAAAAACCATACTCCAGGGAAAGCATGAAATGTACTTGGCAGAGAAGCATTTGGGCACAGATTGAAAAATCTGAGCCTTGAAAAGGGGTGTCCAGATTTCAAGGTAGGGAGGGATACGTGGAAGAAAAAAATTTTTAAAAAGTGCCACCAAAATACAGTAGAAAATCACACACACACAAAATTATTGGGAAGTTTGTGACACCTTTTTTTACACCGTGAAAATTTTTTAAAAATATACGTTTCTCTGTTTCGGAGAGCAAAACCATACCTGCAGCAAATGCCTTTCCTACGAGCTGTACTGACAGAGCCAGAGGTTTCACAACGTTCTTGCTCCGGGATGGGTCTTGTGTTCCACTTAAGTTAACAGCAGCAGAAGATGATTTTGCTGGACTGAATACTGGAGAATCTGAGAATAGAAGTTGTTAAACTAACGATTTAAAAAATTTATATATATATATATATATGATTTTTATTATATACACATTTATCTAAATACATCTCTGCATAAATTGCAAACAATTCTTTTACACTCCTAAGAAATTGCCATGTATCTTTCAAGAGCTGTAACAAACATTTAACTGAGCGTTACTGTAGAATCCTATAATCTGCTGAACCCATGATTAATCTCTTCCACAATATTTTGCATTCACATACACTCAAAAATATTTTAACTGTGGAAAGGGCTATCTCATTGCTTCTCAAAACAGCCTAAGGGGATAGGCAAGTAAACATAGTTATCCCATGTTTCACATGAGAAAGTTAAGACAAAGAGCTTATGTAACTTGCAGCCAGCAAGCAAAGGGAATAAGCACTGGAATAAGTTGCCTAAAGAAGTTGTGGAATCTCCATCACCTGAGATTTTCAAGAATAAGCTACTGAATCTCTGTCAGACACATCTGAGTTTGACTTAGGGCAGAAAAAAAACAAACCCAAAAACGTAGCTTCTTCACAGTACTACTCTACTGTCTATAAAACGATCAAAAGTGTATGCCCACTTACAAAAAAATCTGGTAAATTTTGAGTAAAAAAATCTGGGTAAAAAATTAAGGAGATTTGAGCCCTAATTCTTTGCATGAATTAATAAACTTCTTAGAGCACTTTACCAAGGCTAAAAATTATAAATCTTGTTTTATAGAAGGACAGACTGAAAAAAAACCCGTATCCTAATATTTGCCCAGTATAGAACTGATTCCAAACCTCTCAGCATGTAAGTGCCTTTAACATCAGGCATTTCATACCTGCAATTTCCTTGAAGAAAAATTTGACATTTGGATGCTGATACACTGGCAAATCCAAATTCTTATAACCAAAGTGAAAGAATATTAACTCAGCATCTGTCCAGAAAGTAGTTTGCTACAAGTAGGCAAAGTAGGCTAAGTTCACCTACAGATGTCCTAGTAAAACAGCCAGCTAAAGAAAACAGAAGACAAAAAACAACTTGATCTGCCAAACACATTCACCCTCAGGCCACACACCAATTGGTGAAGGAGGGTGGGGAGGAAGGTCTGGCTTGCCAGACAGAGGGAGGAACAAACACAGAAGCTTCTGCTGCTGCTGCCCCACCAGAAAATCTTACTCATGTTCACAGGAAATAAACTGAATGGCTAACAAAATAGACCACCAGGTCAGGGCCTTCGGAGGGAAATGCTGGTCTGTCATTAAATATGATGTAGCAAATATTTAGCATTAAACGTTTCCTCAAAATAAACTGTCCAGAAGCTTTGGGTATTCTTCCCCCTCCCCCCCCCCATCTCTAGTTCTAACACATTTTCTTGAAATTTTATCTATGAAAGAAGATGTTGCTAGTATAGGTTAAAACACCACACTAAGCAGCACTTGCAGTACTATCAGTTATTAAAATTCTTCATCTTTCTCTGGTAAAGCCTTGTTTCTAGTTGCTTAACACCTGAATTCATGTCTTCCAAAAACAAAATTTTTGATCCTGTGTGCCCATAACTACCTGCAGGTATCTTATAGAACTGAGAGGCTGAACTGCTCACCAGAAACATTCACACAACTTTTAAAGGAAGAAAGGGGTATGCATTGATGATGAACTCAAAACAATTCCAGAAAACAACCTGCTAGTAACTAGTCCTGTTTTAAAACAACCGGGAAGCAAACTGCAGTACAAAGAGCTATGCAGAGCCTAGAAGAGAAAAAGCCAGAAAAGCTCCCCATCATAGGTGACACGACAGAATTCATGCCACTGAATAAAAGGTGCTCTCCCCTCTTCTCCCAGTCACAGGGGATTCATGTGTATGAATGTGGCATTATCTTCACTAGAAGATAACAGTAGAAGGAGATGAAAAGGTTTTGACAAGCCTGACCCAGGAGTACAAACAGTGACACACAGAAACACCAAGCAGACTGAAAATGGCAAGGAGCGATAAGGAGAAAGCCATATATAAAAGGTGTATCTATTAACTTGGCAGGTACAATAGAAGACAAAGCTGTGTAAATATTAGAATTTTTGTTGTTTCAAATAAATACATTCTCATGCATTTGCACAGCTCTCATGCCAGGATCTGGAAGCCAAGGGATCATGCAATGAAATGCAGATGTTTTTAAACCACACTGTCATTTAATTTTACCCAAAGCCTAAAGGATATAGCTTCCTCAGCAGAGACAGGGGCAACCACCTGTGGGAAGTGCCTCTGAACATACTAATCAGTGATTACAATTTCATATGAATGCCTGTGCTCAGCTTTTGTTTGTTACTCCTTTTAACAACTTTCTAGGTTGAAAAAGTATTTTAACCATCTTGCTTTATATCTGCATTTCATAGTCCTCTAAAGAAACATAGTTTTGTACATCCATAACAACGAATAACAATAATTAACAGGCCATTTTCTCCTGTTTTTAATTTTTCAAGGAATAGCACAAACAGACACAAAAGCATACAACAGCATAGATGAAGCTGCAATAAAGCAATGAGGAAAAAAGTTCAAACAAAAACACTTTGTCTACTCACAATAAATAAATAAATACATGAAATTAAGAGGCTGCTTCTTTGTCAGTCAATGTCTATTTGATTTTTATAGTTTCTCCTTATTTAAGTATATCATTAATAGCTTTCTAGAATGGTTGTGAGACACCTGTTAGCTGACATAACACAAACCCACTGTATGCATACGGGGAAATTGCTATTTCAATATAGCCTCTATGTGCAATAAAATTTAAAAAAATATGCAAATAAGCAAGTTAATAAAATAAAACCTGGCCCACTCTCCATAAAAGGAGATTATCTTCCTTTTCAAGACAAATAGCCTAGTTTATATACTAAGTAAATACTTCCCTATAAGCACGTAATTGAAGTTTTTTGAGATCTGCAAAAAAATTAACAAAACAAAGACAGGGAATAAAATAAATTAATCAAAAGATCATTTAATACTTTCAAATCAACTGTTGTTTTGAGGACTAATCTAACCTTCAGCCTCACCTAGGTCTTAATCTTTGCCAAAGCAAATTTTGAAAGGCATCCTCTCCACTGTAATCTATGGATGGCTCAAGGTAAATACCCAGTTGTTTACAGTATCCCTGACCCACCAGTGTCTGAGGGAACTTACCACCCCCAGTGGTTATCTTTACAGCACTTTCAGCTCCTACCTGTCTGAGTGAACCCTGATTTGTATCCATTAGCTGATCCACCCTCTGGGGTCGTGGACGGTGACACCGAAGGATTTGGCTTAGCAGGGAGGCTAGCAGCAGATGATTGCCTGCTTCTACATTCTGCAAACGAAGCAGCTACAGTACAGATTAACAAGGCCTGCCTTCCAGCAGCAAAGTTCAGCAACACGGTGGCGAAAGGTGACAAAATGTTAAGAGCATACATGGAGCACGTACAGCAAACAGCAGCAAATGGCAGCATTCCACAAAAACAGGGATTCGCACTTTAGTCAACTTTGTCTTCTAATTAAGAAAACTCTCTGGGGGCCACTCAGGGGGCCAGGCAAATATAGACCAGATGCTGCAAAAGGGCAAGAGCCCTCAGAGCGCAGCTTGCAAGAGATTTGGAGGCAGTGGACATGTCCCAGAAAACACTCAGCGACTTCTGTGGCACAGCCTGTATACAAACCATCATATGTTGCCCTTTAAAAGGAGAAATTGTGCTGAATGAAACCCATATTCTTAATATGCCTCCACATCAAGGAGATCTCAGCACTGTGAGTGTCTGTCTGGATGAAAACTGAGTTGAGGGAGGAGAAAGTCACTTTGAAAAATCACACATTAATCCATTTTTAAAACTGAGAACTAATCAGGATCTGTTTTAAGAGAAGGGGTTGTTTAAAAACATTTCTCTTCTAATTAGATCTATAATGTAAGTGAAGGGTGAAAGGTTACCAGATGGGTGGTAGCAATATGGGCATAGAAGCTATCAAAGTGATACCCATGAGGTTGATCCTTGGCTGATTTTCTAAATCTTCATGGGTGCTCAGAACACTTGCAATTGGCATATACCCAGAAGTGAAACCAGTATCTGCTTCTTCCACATTACTCCTGACTGCATTTACCAGGACACACGTCAACCCCATGTGCAAGAGCATGAGGGAGGGGTTTCAGAAAAAAGATTCCAAAAGTAAAATAAGGTTTCCTTTGTCTGTATTTGGAATTTCACTACCAGATTAAATATTTGTGTCATTTTTGTGAAAAATGCTGTCAAAAAGCCACATCCACTCTAAAGCAGTAGTTAATTATCCTTGTAACGGAGAAAAGCAGCTGAAGCCAGGATCCCTTTGAACCACTAACTGATGCAAACTATAATCACTCATACAGCTTGGTGATAACCACCTCTTTCTGGTGTCATGCTGCTATTCACATGAGGATGTGACTCTTCAGATATCTGTCAGTCCTCCTGCAGAGCTTCCCCTCTCCTGACATCAACCTTTTTGGAACAACAGGGACCAAATCGAACTGAGTGAGACCACAGATGAAAAAGTCAGGCAGTCTGCCTATAAAGCATTTGGGTAGACAGTGAGGAGGTAGACTATTTCTTTCCTTGAGTCTTTACATGGTTCTATATCCAAAAATCTGCATCCTCCAAGTGACAGGCCCCATGCCTACCTTGCTTTGGGGTCACAAATGTACCCTCCTGTAGCACATAATATCACACAAGCTGCTCTGGTAGAGGGTAAGACCAAGAGCAAAACACTGCAAATGGCAGGAGCATCCAAGTATTTTTTTTCCCCTGAGATTAGTGACCTGAACTTTCTTAATCTTACGGCATGCTAGCTATCCTTAGGCATTTGACAGATTGAATTGCACCTGCTAAGATGAATATCAGTGGAAAACCAATGTTGCAGCCCTGGCTGTGAGTCACCTTGCTTCAGGCACATAAAAGAATTATCAGACTGAGTAACCTCTTTTCTTCTACCAAGATCACTGCACACTCTAAGATGGGCAGATTTAGGGCTCCCACCAAAAGTATGGGGAGATGGAAGAAGAGTGTTTACAATCTTACAGTTACTGTTAACACTTAGACTTCTTTAGCAAAATCCAGACTTCAGTGAAATCAATGAGAATTTTTCCTTCAAGAAGTTGCTTTTGAAAGCATACATTTTCAACTTCCAATTTTTCATTCAACATCACCCCTAATAGCATAAAACACTCCTAAATGAATGGGCACTGTTATTACCTTTCCAGCAAATAAGGGGTCCCTTTGACAGTACCCCTTGGGAGCTTCTTACTAGGTAGTACTTTAAGTGCTTCTGCTTCTTTGGCTGAGTGGTTAATTTCAGGTTGATATGATTGGAAAACTCTGTGAAGTACCGAAATCCTCTTTCTCCACAGCCTATACAATTCCCAGAAAATCCTGGAAGAGTGAAACAGAAGACACACAAACAGATTAATGTCTCATACCATCTGCTAGGAATAATGCCTTCTAAACCTACCTGCACATGCAGCTCCAAGTGACTGGAGGCCTCCAGCCAGCCAGCTTCTGCAGACATCCGGCACGGCACATGTGTGTCAGTCTCAGCTCTTCTGAAACTCCTCCACCTCTCTGGGGAATACTGACTTATACCAAAATCCTACTGGTGCAGAGAAGAATAACTACCTGGCAGGGGGAGAACTATGTTGCCATGCTAAGAAATTTCCATGAGGAAAAAAAAAGCCAGTTTTTCTACACTAAAAAGCCATGGGCTCCAAACTGCAGACATTTCTCTCAAAGCAGTGGCTAATCCATAGGAGCAACTTCATATGACTGAAATTAACTTTAGCATCAAATAAACTTTCCCTGAGGCTTCTTATACAAAACACTTTCCAAGCTGAACCTTACATTTTATTAAAGTCTTGAAAGCAATCACTTGATTACAAGATTTGCATGGCAAAAGTTAGTAGTGCTTCAGAATAGTTTAAAAAACCTACAAGCTCTCATGAAAGTAACAAATTTAGGAACAAAGGCAGAAGACTGCTTTTTGGCAATGTCTCCAATAAAGTTTCATAGAAATAGGTGAAGTTTTGAGTTGAGGTCTAGAGGATAGGGTCCAGACCAAGAATTAAAAGCACCCTTGATTTCCAGTGCCATTCACAGCGATGTTAATGGGAATCTAGCATACAGGTGGCACTAGACAAACATTTCATAGAACAAAGCACAGGGCATGTTCTGAAATGGGTCTGCCTTAAAATCCGTGTTGTTTGAATCAGCCCTCTATTATCTAATGTTGAACAATTAAGCTGCCCTAGCTTACTTGCCAGTCCACTCATCTCTGAATTGCTTTCAGCCCTTAATGAAAAAATATTTTCTCTGGAACATCAATAATGACTTATAAAAGCTCTAGCTGATTAATACCTAGTGGAAATGCTTCTTTTTTTTTTTTTTTTTTTGGCTTGGGGTTTTTTCCATTTACTAATCAGTTCAAGACTGTAAGAAAATCAGTTTTTTATTCTTGCTACTACCATTATTTTTCACAATGCCAAGGACCTTGGAGAATGCTGGCTCCTACACTCACCTGTCCACTGAAGTAATAGTTTTTTGACAAAGATATTCAATTATTTTGACAAAATGTCTTATCCATAAAACTCTTATTAATTAGGCCATTGCCTTTAGCCTTGCTGTGCCTCATTATCAGCTTGGATGAGGATGCCAAGATGCAAATTTCTTCATCCTGTTTCTCCTGAGACTGAATCATTCTTTCCTTTCTCCCTTGTAACCCACAGGAACTACTGGTGCATCTGCAAGGTTTTCAGAAACAGCCACCAGGGTCTCACAGAGCCACTGAGTCGGTTCTTTGCTCATGGTTGCCACTTACAGAAACCTAGAGGCACTTCAGTACATCAGCAATGCCAGAGATGCGAGTCACTGGGCTCATTATCAAATGAGACCAGAGATGATAGATGGATACAAAGCTGGGATGGGGGGGAGGCTTACCAACAAAGACAAGTAGTACCACATTTAATCAGGTTTAAACACCATCTGCCTGTCTATCAGAGAGCTCTTATTGATCAGCTCCTGACACTTCCCCTGCTTAGCAAGGGAGAAGCTCCTCAGAACCCTGAAATGTACCCCAGAGTACCCCATTATCCCACATCCCCAGTCACAGCCAGTGAGGGCACATCATACCACAGCCCCCATCTCACTCAGGCCGCTGGGATTTCTGTCTTAGGCCCAAAGGTTTACAGTGCATAGGAGCATATCAAATGGATTTAATGGAGAGATAACATTAAAGCACAAAACAAAGCTGTTTTCAATAGTTACACAAAATATTGCTGGTCTGGACCAGAATTTGAGCCATGTAGTTAAATCAGGGTGTTTATCCTTTGCTGTAATTTCTTTCCTGTTGAAAGATCTTTCTGAATACATTCTAGGCAGAAAAATTACTGAAGGGAGAAATAAGAGAGTAAACTCAAAACAGGGTAAAGGGGCCAAAATACATTAAATCACTTTGACTAGCCTGTTAAAATGTGTACCAGTTGTGACCCAGGCAGGAAATCTAGGTGCACATAGGCCTGTCCTCAATTACCAAGAGGCATTCTTGTATTAAAATTTTAAAGCTCATAAATGCAACAGATTATGACATAGTTGGGGGGGATGCCCATATGTACTGGTTTTTGGGAAGAAAATTGCTCCCAGAGCTTCTACTGAGAACAATATTCCTGATGAAGCCAAAGGCAGAACTCTCCCTTAATCCACAGAAAAAAAGATATTTCATCTTCAATACTTGAATGAGCATATTTCTTCTTAAATGAAAATGCTGTAAGGTTCAGTAGAGATAAAGAGTATACAGATAGCTCCCATTTAGATTGCCAGGGCTGCAATTGACTTCTGCCCACACAGAAAGCCACGAGATTCAATCATGGTTAATTGTGGGATCAGGGACTTGTTTTAAAATGGGCTTTTAAAGCAGGTTCATCTACAGACTCGATTTAATTAAATCAGTCCTCTCCCCAACATATTTCTAATAGAAGGTTATTAAGTGAAATGACATTAGATAATTTTAAACTGGCTTTTTTTCTCTGAATTATTATGGCACAAAGGAAAAAAAAAACCCTCTTACCTAAAAGTGCATTTTTTCCATGATCATCTGGCAAAAACCGCTTGTCAACAGCGCAGACTAGAATGTGCTCAGGAAGGTTGGGAGATTTGGCTCCTACTAACAGGAAGCCTGCTGGGATATCAATTTGCTCCATGCACAGAGATACTAATCGTAAATCCTTGCCTGCTTGACAAAAACCTACAAAACAAAGCAAAACAAATGACAACTCTTCAAAAGAATTCATTTCATTTTCTTTGTTTTATCAGTTACAAAAGCAAATGGGGCTTCACAACTTGATGCTGCAACTGGAGTTTTAATATATTCTTTTTAAGGGAAATAGAGGAAATTGAGATAGCATCTCATCAGATGCACTAGCTGAGGGTTTCAGAAACGACAGATAACATTATTTTAAATATGCTGAACATATACAGGCACAGAAGAAATTTAAGTGACCAAACACGACACCAAATGGCTCTGAAACTCAATTTTCCAAAAACAATCAAAATAAGAGGGTAAGGCTGTGATTTAATAACAGAAAACAGCTCTTAAAACACGAAAAAGATTTTTTTTTCTTTGCCAACCTTTAGTTTACAATTTTTTCAAGAGAGACAGTTTTGTCTTTGTTGCTTGTAACAGGCTAGCATTGATACATAATCACCATTAAGTAAAACAAAGAAATTATAAAAATTGATGACTGAGGTATAGTATTGACTACTAAAACTTATTTTATTGCATTAACATAATTAAATGTCTATTTTTTTAAAATTCTCTACACATTTTAGAAATTCCAGCAAATAAATAATTCACTGGTTTTAGAGATGTAAATCACATTTTCTCTAAGTCTCCAATTGAGTACCCTGAAGCTTCAGTGGACTACATGACTTTCAAATTCTCCCACTGAATTTTTTCCCCACTCAAATACACATATGCACACAAATAAGGATGTAACATTGGTTCTTGTGCTTCTAATCAATGTAGGGCTAAAGCAGCAGGAGTGAGCAAAAATAGGGACCTAGGAAGGTGTCTGTTCTGTGCCCTGCAATGACTAGGTAGCAGGCTGGGTAACACAAAAAAGCACCTCAAGGCAGCTCAGAGCAACGTCCAGGCTAAAGAAACAATAAATAAAGAAAATAATATTTACAAGAATCAAGACTACTCTTAAAAACAATCATGTCAAACTACATTTATAATTACTGCAATAGCTATTAAGACTCCAGCGATCAATACCTATTACTAACACTTAATTTAAAATACTATTCATGTCATCCTTAAACATCAAAGAAATTTTAAGGAAGGAAAAAAAGATACTGGAGAAAGACACCGTCTAAGCATCTGGTAATAAAATGTGATCACAGCTTAACCAAAAGTCACCTCAGCCATTTTTGATATGTATGTCTGTACTCCTAGCTCTTGAGCCAAAGCCTATAGTTAAAACTTCAGCAAAACTTATGACAGCTATTGGTTTTTTGTTTTATCTCAGAACTGTACCAGGCACACAGCACGTGCAAAGTGGAATGCACAGACTCAGGTTGCATGAATTCCCAGCAAGCAGCAGCTTGCTGAAAACAGGGTCTGATACAGGTTCAGTCTTGTGCCTACACCCATAATCTGCTGAACCAGTTCTTGCCTGAATGGTTTCTTCAGTTCTTCATTCAGCTCAGTTCCAGCAGCAGCTCAGGCAAATCTAGCTTGGATTCACCACTCACACACACCTTTTTCCAGGCAATGAACTAAAGTGAAGCACCTAAAGTTTTTATGTATGAATCAGTGGATTATATCAATAACTTAGCAATACAAATTTATAAATGTTTTAGGGGAAAAGTATCAAACCTGTCTATGTAAAGCACAAATAGTTATTTTCTGATTAGGTGCCATTTGACCTTAATATGTTAAACCCTTCTTAAGGTATGTTCTTTAAAAACACTGATCCTAGTCTAATAGAAAGCTAGGTACCAGGCTAAGTATTATCTAGACTTTTAATGTAATTTAGAAAGAACCAGATGCAGATAAACCCAGGTGAAAAGTCCCTTTACATTCAAAATAAAATTTGCTTATTCACTCAGGTATTATGTTCAGAACTTTCAAAACTGACCTTAAATATTTAGGCATTAAATATTTAGGCATTCAGTGAAATCAGAGTAGTTGACATGCTTAGAAAATACCACTTTACATGTAGATTTAAAATAGAAAAATTACCCACTGCTGACAATGTGGGCAAACAGGAAATCTGTAGATAAGGATTATGAAACAGCAAGCGCAGTAAGATTTCAACAAAGATTTAAACCTGTGTTTTTACACAATTAGTTTCCAGCCTAGTCTCTACCTAAAAATGCTCAGGAAATGCCCAGAAGCACAAATGGTGACCAACAGGAGGCTTTTGAAGGGATTGTTAGCAATAGCAATGCTAGGACAAGCAAGGTTGTCAATGCTGTTGTTTGTCAATACAGATTTGCTTTCTGAAGGAGCACAAAACATTGAGAAGGGCAAATATCACATGAGAAGCTTCAAGGCCCTTGGAGTGCTTGAAGGTTTTGATGTGCCAGTGAAGTGAAGCAGTGCTTCTCAACATCCAAGACAAAAGCAAAGACTCAGCTTTATCCAGGCTAGGAGCAAAACAACCTCAGCTACACTTTGAGCAGCTGTATGTCACCACTCTATATCAGTCTCCAAGGGAGAAGCTACAGGAGAACCTAAGAAACAGCATCTTAACAAGTTTACAAGTGTAACTTGGTAACAGTCTGCTGTCATGGGTACAGCAGCCTCTTACCTGAAGGACTGTAGATCTGAATATATTTAAGATTCCCTGCCATTTAGGATATGTAGGACTGGACTGTAGAAATGTTGCATCCTCCCTAATCTGCAAACAGTACCTTAGATTCACTCACAGTATCATCTTGTACTAATTCAGTGTTCTCTGACCCCTTGTACAATCTCCTTTGGCATCCTCCTCTCCTTTGGCTGGCGACATCTCTGGATCAGAGAGGTATGCATGTATAGACTGGCTCACCAGCACATGCCTTTGTAATGTTCAGCCTGTGAGAGAGCTGTAATTACTTTGCTGCCGCAGGGGACTTAAGTTTGGGGACACCAATGTCATCCAACTAGCTCCTAAACTTCACAAATCTTGCTGAAATTTGCTACCTTAATAATCTCTACCCCTCTGCCAGCAGTGGCAGAAAGCAGCTACCAGCTCAGAGCTCACAGGCAACTGCCAAAACCTTGTTTTCTGAGGTGGTGAGATAAGAAACAGAGCTGATACCAAACGGTTTCCTCTGGCTCTCTTCTGCAAAGGGAAAGATCCCCATGGGTGGGCAGTGAGAGAGGCAGCACAGACAGACCCTCAGAGCCTCCACGAGCTTTTCTCTTGCTTACTAACAGCTGCCACAGGAGAAGCAGGGAGGGCTGCAGAGCTTGGCCAGGTACAGCCGGGACTTACTTCCATCAGGTGATATGGAGAGGATGCAAATCTGCTTGTGTGCAGTGAAAGGTTTGAATTTTCCTTCAAAGACATGCAGATGCTATACTTCAAGAGCCCTTCATTCTTTCCCTTGACTTTTAGGGCTGAAAAGCACTCTTTTAAGTTTCTGCTGCTTTTTGAAACTGAATGAGGAAATTCCACCCAAAACACACTGATTTGGAAGCAAGTAACTGACTGGGGAGATGGAGGGGGGATTAACCCCTCTCTCTGTTACATTGTCTTTTTCTAACTAGCATGCACCACAGAGCATTATTATTTTCTTTTCTGTGTTGCATGATTTTGCATTGGTAGTTAATCATCTGTTAGATATAATAATTTCCACATTAGCAAAGACAAGACACAATGTCTCAGTACTAGCAGAAGTTGTGCTGCCAATGTCTAAGACCTAGAACGTTTTAAATCCATTTACATTTCATAGCTCTTCATTTATAATTGTGCTGGCACCTACATTTCTATGTCAAACAGCAGTAACACATTTCTTCTAAAGAAGAAACAATGGCACTTTAATTTACTTGTGTACCTCTTAGGAAAATCTAAGTACAAAGAGAAGAAAACACATGAGTCAGTAAACTAAACCAACTTCTCTTTGTGAAATCTTTTATCTACATGTAATTATAAAAAGCAAAAGCCCAAAGCTGAATTGCTGAACTATTTAAAGAAAAAACCCCAACATCATCTCATAGGATCTGAGCTTTGTTTTAAATAAGGAACAGACACTTATATTTCTATTAAAGATTTGCAAATACCAGGAGCAGTCACCAAAAAAAATTAAAATATTAACAGTTTTTACATATATTATCTGCATTTCTTTGAAAGAAAATTCACTAGCTTTTGCTTCTGAGAAGTACATTTGCATTCACCAACATCATTTAAAGTAACACAGTCCCATCTTCCTGAAAATGAAAATGTATCCCCACATCTGTCAACAACTAGAAGTGCTGGAATCTTCTTAAAAATGGAATTTGTATATATCTCCCTTTTCCCCACCATAACAAGAAGTGGTTTCCATGTGGGGTGCCAGCCCCTTGTTGCACTGTAATAAATGGGGTATTTGCATAAGGAATTAGCTTCCAAGAATTACATATGAATTAGGGGTCACTGTCACTTGCTATTGTAACCTCACAGTAACTGATCAGGTGTTAAGTACCTGCTTACCTAATTGCTTCTGAAACTACCTTGGCCTTTCTTTAAGCATCAGGTAAATTGAGGATTTGCTAACAAAAGAAAGGTGATACTATTGTGTTTCCCACAGCTCGCATAAAATGTTATTCTGCAAATTAGAAACAGCCTCTTTTAAAGCTACAGCAAGCAAGCAGTTCAGAACAGTTTCTTGTTAATGCAAGAATTTTGTTGCCTATTTGAGAGATCTGTATGAAAACAAAGAATTATTTTTCTTGAAACCTTATTTTCATGGAAGGTGTAAGTTAGTAAGGGATCTAATGTAAGCTGAGAAAGAATCTCTAACAAACTGTCACCTGTGAGGCACTTATTTTTTTAGCTGACAACTAAAGGCATTAAGATCTACTTTCTGCATCCACATGACTGACAAACACATCTGAATAAAAGAACAAGTCACCACAGAAAATAATATGATGCTTATAGCACACATCCTCAATTCAGGAAAAGCAAACAGCACAAATACCTTAAAGGAAAAAAGATTCTGTCCCACCTGATCCAAAAGGTGTGAAACAGGTTTTACAGCAAGCAGAGCTATGAGCTGGAGGTTCTAATACCAATATTTTGCTCTTGGATAAACAATGGAATACATGCTTAATTTAAAGTATCCAAACACAGTAAGTTCAAATAGACTATCAGTATTCTTTAACATCTTCGTATTCTTTAACATCTTCATAATGTTATTTACCTTTGCAATTAAATAGCTAAGATAAGGGATGTAAACAATGGCAGTGATCCTGTCTTACATCTCTGGAAGGCATATTCATGAGATGAAAGATGAGCTATCAGATTAATATCTTGCTGAGATACGGTCTGCAGTGTGAATGTTTGGGAACCAGGGCATTTTAAACAATTATGTAAAGCTGTCCTAACAGACCACCAGAAGTATTTGGAAAAAAATCTGTCTTCCTTTCCTTTTCCAGATACAAAAACACTGTTATCTTAAATCAGTTCCTTGAGAGAACCGAAGAGCAAGGCAGATTTTGTAAACTCAGCATGGTAAACTTATAAATGAGTAATGAACAACCCTAAAATTCTGCAGATGTAACACACAAAACTTTCTTCCAGAGTGCTTTGATCATAAAAGACTTATAGATAAAAATCAAAACACAAAATTACCCCTGGAAGGTCAAATTTTTCCAGGACATACTAAAAAGTTTAATATTACACACATACATGTAATTTGTGAAGTGAAAAAGGTACTGCTCCTGCACTCCACAGGAGATTTTGCAGACTTTATTGATACTTGTCCTCAATTGAGAACACTTTCCTAGGAATACAGTTTTATACTTTCTCCTTCTCTCCTCCTTCAAATTTACAAGCCTTCAAACAACAGAAAACACACTTCTGTGTGAATAACAAATTCTCCCAACAATATTCCCCAGCTTCTCACAGCAGCCAGCCAGCCCTTCTGTTCTTTGTGCTACAGGGAATGGGCAGTATGCTGTTACAGAGGGTAAACATGCTCATGTAAGCTGCATTTAACAGTGGAAAAGGCAAAGATGACAACACATGCCATTAACGTCCCCCAAAAATGTTGAAGAATTACCAGCAATTGGTACTTCTATCACTTCAGATAACCAGACACTTCAGTAAGGTACAAAACCATTTTACAAAGTACAGCTTTTGATGAACTCTGCACAAGGAATTCCATGATTCAGGGGGATATTGAATAAAATGTCAAGAAGGGCATTTGGACCTGGTGGGAACAGTTTCGTGTTTTCAGGTGTCTGAAGTCGGCAGGGAGATATTTTTACAAGAAGCACATCTAACAAATACGAGTAGATCTTCCTTTTATGAGGAAGTTAAACCTTCAGAATAGAACAATTTTGGGATAAGATGAAGCAATCACATCAATTTTTCTTTGGCCAAGTAGGTACATGCATATTGGTCTGACCCTTTCTTTAACACATTTAAACCAAACAAATATAGTATTGTCAACAATTTTGCTCACCTTGAGCAATATCAAATCAGGACAGTGCAGGGTAAGGAAGCAATGGCCAGCAGGCACATGGGGGAGACAAAGCAGACAAGCTTCCACTACCAACCCTATTATCACCTCAGCAGCAGAATGCACGCTAAGTGTATTCTCCATTTTATTTCTCCAAACTCTTCCTTCTGCCATGGAAGCAACAAAATCTATCTTTGCCAGTGTTTCCAAGAATATTTTAGGGATAGACTGAGAACCAGCCATACTGATAACAACTCAGGTAACCTCTTTGAGGACAGTAAATCAATGATAACCACAGACAAAAAGGAGCTCTCAGAAACTAATAAGTGCCACAGCCAGTCCTAGACACTGCTTTCAAACGATACATTAAATTTTATGTCCTCAGACAAGTCCTTCTAATCAGTATTTTTTCAGATTTAAGGCTTGGACTACAAACTGTATTTTCACACTTTCTAGCTCAAGAATTTCTAACGGTAGAGTGCACATTATCATTAGAATTAGTTGTGGAGACTGTACAAGACTGTAGTAAAAAAACAGATACGAACCATCAGTAGTGCAAGAGCCTTCTGGGGCAGGTTTTTGCGAATATGGGATTGGTGGACTACTTGAATCTGACATGTCTTCATCCTCTTCTTCATCTTCCATTTCATTAACAGTTTGGTTGGTAGAAAAGTCCAGGTTTCCATTTTGTGAATAGCGATGTACTAACTCTTTATCCAACTCTTCTACCTTCGGCTTCACATCTGAAAAATAAAAAATAAAAATAAATAAAATATAGTAAAAATAAAAATAACTTAGAAAATTAAACTTTTCAGCAGTACTTCCATCTGTCTCCTTTTAAAATAACCAGCATGCCATTCTCTCCCCTTAATGATGCCCAACATCCAGATTTGGTGTCACTTAATGAACTGCTGTGCAGTTCTTGCCTTTTTTCTTTCTTAATGAAACACACCCCACCCTTTTCACGCACAGAAAAACAACTGAAATGTGCCATACTTTCGTGGTTACCTTCCGGCAAGAAAGGAGGCTGGTCAGGATCCAGGTACAGCTGTGAGAAGATTGGCCGTGGGACAACACTGCTGCATCTCAGAGAAGCTTCTATGGAGTTATGAAGAGCTTCTTCGAAACGGGCAGATTTTAGTTGCCCTGCATATGAATTCCCCATGATCTAAAAACACAAAGGAAACAGTTGATAAGGGGATGGGAAAGTGCATCCACAGGGAATTTATAGATGAAGAGAGAGGTCTTACTATTGTCCATGACAGTGATATAAAGTTAGCAAGACACTGTGCTGTGGAAACAACACCTCTAACTAGCACTACATGTTCATGTTTTTCAATCTGGCAGACTGTATACTTCTGTTCCACGCAGCTTTTCCAACACACTGCTCTGTGGCTTGCTACATGGCCTCTCAGCAGCCTGGTATAAAAAAAATTAATGTAGGGTAGATAAAATCATTATTATTTGGGGATTTTTTAGGATATTCAGAGTAGAATACAGAAGGGTACATAACAAAAAAAATTTTAAAAGTCAAGTTGGGCTTTATCACTTTTGTCAAAGAGTGTGTTTACATGTTTTTTTACTTGTCAGTATGTTCTTATTTGGAGAGAAACTGTACAAAAAGACATCCAATAACTTGAATTTTTGCTCTTGCTCATATTAACTGAAATTACAAGGAAGGTCAGTTTCTCTGTCTTCAGAATCTTTACCACTTGTCTTCAATGTAACACTACAATATATGTGTAGTCTGATCCACCAAAAGATCAAATCATACTCTTCCAACAAAATATATAAGTAATAAAAGAGAAATAAATAACTCCTAAACCATATGCAGCTGTGAAATGTCTGTATTTGAAATTATGCTTTAATATAGTGATAATCATTTAAATATCTGCTTTAACAATATCTCTGTTTATATCAATGATTAATTTAGGAACCTAATTAAATATTCAAGCACAAACAGACATGTAGATAATTTCTTCTCCTTGGAAGGCATTATGCAGCCCATAGACTGTTATATTTGTGCACCCAGCACTAGGATACAGACTCTCAAATGTAAACATTCAGTAACAGGGTGGCCATGGAAGGTTTTAAAATAAGCTAAGGGAGACTCACTGAAATATGATATTTTCCACTTTGCTAGATCATTATTCCAAATTACATTTGCTCCAAAGAAACAGGAATCTAACATTTTCCAACATTTAGAACACAAGACTGCACTTTTGGATAAATTTATTTCAACAGAGAAAAGTTTTTACCAGTTAAATCAACAGACAGAAAAGTACAAAACCTTGCAATATTATCTTTGTACTTCCCTTCACTAGATGTCACCTAGCCCTACAGCTAGGAAGAGACCTTGGCCAAGAAGGTAAATTGGCATTTTGAAAACCTAGAGTTCCACTCCTGCTTTATCGCCAGGTTGCTCAACGTCCTCAGGGCCACCTGTAAAAGGGCAATAATTATGACAGCCACTTCCAGCTGCATTTGGGGTCTGCTGGTATAAACAAATACCTAAGAGCTAATTATTACTACACTACTGGATACACAGGCGTTAAACAAATCAAATTCCTCACCTCTAACCTGGGACAGAAGCTCAGTTCCCTGTTCAGAGACTTTGCATGCAGCTTTGGGAAAATAATCTCCCATCACTGACTTTGACTGGCTTTTAATAAATTTTGTGGCAACTGCACCCTACTCCAACCACAGACAATACCAGATTAAAAAATATTTCTTAACATGACACATTTTGCTATTTCAGCAGTAAAATACTTAAGGTAAGTAGATTCTCTTTTTCCTTCTCTAAGTTTTCATTAAATTTGGAAATGGTAGGAAGTGTGTACAAATACATAGCTACAAAGTGTGTTAAGGAAAAAGTTACACTGAAACAGTATTAAGGCTGCGGTACACTAAAGCCTGCCAGGTGCCTTTGAAAAAGAATTGATGAAAATCAGCTAACAGACTGTAATACTGGTTTTACTGAAACCAGTGAGGATACTTCCATAAATATAAGTGAAATCATGACAAATTATTACATCATTAAATTTCATGCAATAAAATTTCATTTCTCTGCTATTCATGTCAGTTATGATGTGCTTAAGGTAAGATTTCAGGAACGTATTCAAATGAAAAGACTTTTGTTAAAATATCATAATAAAAATAAATCCGTCTTCATGGATGAGAAAATTTGCAATTCCCACAGCACAACATCTGCCTTAAGTTTGTTAATTCTCCATGTTTTCCACAACCTACGTGTTGTATATAATCTATGACAACTATTTTAATTTTGATGGGAAGCTATTAATAAAACACAGTGTGCACACAGCAAAAATGTTGGCAAGCCAAGGCTATATGATTTGCTTCTTGGCATCTATACAAGCAGACTTGCCTGTGGATGAAGACTGTCACAGATTTACCTGAGAAAGCTGATTAATGTTGCCAGAGAATGTTTCTAGCTTGCCAAGAGAAAACAAGATTATTGGTGGAAATACCAAGTAAAGAAAACCTCAAGAAGCACAATTTGTGTGAGCTCTGGTCCCTTCAGCATGGGAGCAGAGGGGGAGGAAGGCTTGTCAGGGATGTGCTTGTGCAAGATGGGGCAGGCAGAGGTATCAGTGGGCAGTGGCCAGGGGTCCTGCTGGGCTGCAGCAGAGAAAGCTGGGAGCCCTGGATAACAGCATGGGGCAGCTGATTTCCTAACACTGCCTGAGGCCATTAGGGCAGCTGGGCCTCATTTGGAGTTCAGCAGAGCTGGGGAGGGGAGAGCAGGGGCCTTTCCTTCTGCAGAGGAGGGGAGGTGGCAAGACCCTCCAGCAATGAGCTACTGCCTGGATCAGGTTGTGCCATCTTGTGCCATCAAGTTGCGCTACTGCCCAGGTCAGGCTGTGCCTCCCCAAAAGCCAGGAACACCAATTTAAAGTAGTAACTCCTTACTGTTTCTGCATTTGATTCTACCCCTAAATGCCTGGTGCAATTAGGAAGTGGTTAATTTTCCTCCTCTCAGTGTAAACAGGAGGCAGCCCCCAGCGAGGACACCTCAGCAGCGGCAGAGGATACAGCAGAACGTGCTTTAAACGGGCTCAAGTGTGCTGAGGGGGTTTGAGGAAGCAGCCGAGCCTGGAGAAAAATAAATGAATGGAATTTAAAGGGAGGGGGAAAAAAAAGAGGAAAAAAACATTTGTCTTATTAAGATATGCATCTGCCATATCTGCATTTAAATGTGACCAAACCCAATGATTTACATAACTAAATTAATGCTCATTGTAAAAAAGTTATCCAAATTATAGGTCTCTCCAACATTCCTACATGAGGTCATTTGGTAAAAATGAAAAAAAATAAACAACCCCTCTTGCTTTCTACAGTGAAATTAAGACAAGGTTTTCTGAAAATTCCGCCCATCTGATGCATCAGTGAGCTCAGGAGGATGTGGGAAAGACATTCCATTGTTGAGTTCATTTGAACTGATCTGACACAGTGACTGAGAGAAAACAGAGCTGGACTTGACTCAGGAGCTCCTTCCCGCTTTCCCAAACCTGTTTTTATGCTGCCAACACTGACACATTTGGGCTCACTGTCCTGACCATTGTCCCATTTCCCGAAACACTGCACAGAACTCTGCTGCAGCCTACCTGCACGCCCCAAGAGGTTTCTAATGGGTAGGAGGTTTGATGTGAGGGTAATTAATTATTTCCACATTGCACACATGCACACGAGTTGTAGCTAGCTCAGCACAGAACTGGTTGGATTCCCAGCAATGAGCAATCTGCACATCTCTAATTCAGTATTCCAGCCCTCAACTTTCCTTTTACCTGCACCACCAGATGGATACCAGTGTAATTCTTAAGCTGCCTACTTTCTCTTGGCAACATTTTGTGATCTGTTTTGGACTGAACTCTACAGAATGTTAGCATGTGCAAAGTGTAGATGTATTTAGCTGTTATGCCTTTTTCTTCCCTACCACCCTACCTACGAAGGAGGTTCAATTTGGCAACAGTCATTCTAAGGCTTCCCCTCTACCTCAACAACTCTGCCATTGTACACAGATAAATTTTATTTAATTCCCTTAAAACTTACGGGGGAATTAGAAGACATTATCAGAATTGAATACTTTCAAAATTAAATCTGAAATAAAACATGAAATAATAGGGGAATTTCCTAAAATTTAGATCACCAGCACCTCCAGGCTCTATCACTCTCACTGTACATCTCTGAAAAGATTCAGATACTAAGGCAGCACGCAACACATCTCCATTGCTGCTATGGCTCTTCAAAGCAAATTTCCTAAACCCATTTCAAGTCTTCTTTGCAGTAGCACATCACTGAACTAGAGGATTAACCATGAGATTTGCTGGAGAGAGAACTGCCTCATATCAGAGTATGAAGGCAGCCCTCACATTTCAGTCTGTCTCCTTACAAAGACACATGAACAAGGCAATTGTGAAATTCCTCTAACCTGACCACAGGTAAAGGAGGCTTATTGCTATAGCTTTTAATAAAACAATTAATATAGGCATTCGTTATGGAATGCAAAACTACAATTACCATGAGCTTCTATCAATCAAAACAGACAGAAATGGAAACAACAAAAGCAAAATTTCAAAGAGGATTGATTTTAACACTGCATCACTTAACTATGTGGTGAAGGACTCAGGGAAATTCTAATTACTCTTTCAAACCCAGAAGCTGAACTTACAAGAAAACCTTATCAATTCAAACAAATAACTTTGTTCCATGTGGTCACCTAGGCTTCTAAAGATCTGTGCAGAAACATGACACAGGATGTTTGAGAAGAACAGAGCTCAGGTCCAGCAGTGTGTAAGTACAGTAAACACTACCCACTTTTATTTAGAAAAATAGGTGACTCTGCTCCTTTACAAAAAAAAAAAAAAAAAGTCACCTCTGAAAAGTGGATCATTACTCAATAACTCTTGGGAGCCAGACCAGCACATTGAGTTGAAGGCTCTGCTAGTAAAATATAATCAGATCATTCAGTACACCAGATACCACATATTTGGCCTCCAGGTGGGTCATGACCCCAGAGACTTTAAAGGAGAGGAACCGAACTGGAGGATGAGGGAGGGGGTGAGTGTTGTTGTTATGGCTTAAAGCAATTTCACAATTACCTGATAGTGAATGATGAATCTGATGCAAACACCCTCCATTAAGTCAGCTCTATCAAGTCCTTACTTTGTGTTTAACCTAATAATGTAATTGTGTTCTCCAAAACACATAATCTGGCTTCTGATCTGGCCTAACCCCACAGAAAAGTTTCTCTTCAAAGGAAAAGAAAGCAAGTCCCTCCACAAAGGCATTGCCAGGCCCGGCACAGCTTCTGTATCTCAAAGGGTTATCTCAGGCAAAGAGAGACCAGGCATCTCTTTATGTTGCAGAATAACTGAACTGGTTGTTTCAGGTACAGCTAGTGTTTTTGGTTATTTACATAAGTCTTTGTCATGTTCTGGGAGTATTATTTTTTCCCATTAGAGCATCACTAGGATGTACCATGAACATGCATACAGGAGAAAGGACGTCAGTTAATAATGACAATTACAAATATATACACTAATTGAAAGTGCAGACTTCAAAGTCAAAAGTCTGTGTACAGCATCAACTGTAGCATTCAGTGGGGAAGACTTATGTGGGACTTTAAACAAGACTGTAAGATGGAGTAGATGCCTTACTTCATAACCACTGTAAGATCCCTTTTTTCACCCTCAGTCTTTCCAATATCTTGAGATTCTCACCCTGTTTTGTCTTCACTAGGGATATTCAAACTCAGCTGTAAAAGAGCTTACAATCTTACCTAGCAAGTGACAGATAAATAACTCATTCACAATGTCTTTCAGGAAAAACAAATTATTAGTTTGGATTTACCCTATTTACAGTGCAGTTTCCTCTCATCTTTAGTTTTCATTTTATTTTGAAGAAAATATTTTTTTTCATCCAATACCATTTAGAGTCTTGCCTTTCAGTCCAATGTTGCCACTGCTGTGTAAGAGTAATGAGAAAGATCAAGAATACTTTTTTTTTTTCCTGACAAGATTCTTCCTCTTATTGCTCAATTAATGGTATCTATACGTGGAGTATTGCATCAGATTACCTGGGATTTGGACAATTCCTTGGACAGAGACAGAAGAATGCATACACTACAGAGCCACATGCAGGATGGTGGAGCAGGGCAGCTGTTTCTCCACAACATCAAACAGAAAGCAAATCACAACTGGTCTTACTATGGGGGCTGCTATGCCCTTACTGCTCCATCCCTTCCACTCCAAGACTATTCCTACAGTCCCCAGGAACAGCTCACAAAACAATAAACATACTAAAGGTAAAATTAACACCTGTATGCAGGATGGTGTTACTAAGTTGAACCTCCATGCATGAATCTATCAACTTCAAATCACCCCCAAATGCTGCAAAAATTAAGTCTGGATTGCATTTTTAGAAATTCAGTGACCTGAGAGATTTCAGCTTCACAGAATAAACCAGCAGTGATGTAACACTGAGGCTGGCAAAAGAAAACCACCAAGAAAAAGCGACTAAAACACCATCTCATCTATTTTACCTAAACTTTGAAATGTTTCTTTAGTTCTTTTCAGCAGTGTTGCCCACTGAGCTGTACACACAAAGAGCAGTTTACAACCACAATCAAACACAGAATACACTGTGAGGCACAATGGTACAGAAGTCACTGCAAGCTGAGCTCAAGTCTTGTTTTACAAAACGGCAGCTCTGCAGTTTTAAGTTACAAGTTCAGCACTTGTGTTTATTGCCTAACACTATGCATTTGCCTTCATCTCTCAAAGGTTCTGACAACACTCTCACAGAATCTTTAGCTGCAATCTTTTACTAAGCCTGAAGTTCTAAAACACTATTTTAGAGTTAAGTCTATCAAGTTGGAATCAAGCTACGTAAGCCCCACAAATGTCAGTTCTTCTTATCCCCTTGCTGTAGTGGAAGTAATTTTGCAAAATTTCTGCACGTGAAGCTTTACGATGAGAACTGTGCAGACCTTGCACTGACTTTAATTTTCTTCAGGTTATGGTTCCCACTCGGGAAAAAAAATGCTGCATTCTAGATAGGATAAACGCTTACAACATAGTGAGAGGAAAACTGGTGCAGTCAGTGCACTGGGGATGCTCAACCCCTTCCTCTAATGAGGACTGAGTTGATTTAAGATTAAGCAAGCTTAATTTGATGACATTTCCTCAGAAAACATATGCAATAAGAAGATGAAGGAAAACATATAAAAGCTTTCAGGAGTTAAGTATGTGGATTTAGCCTACTGTGACTGTAAAGTCCTTTCTTGTGGAATCCTTTCAAATTATGTTATGAAATAAGCAGATAAGTTACTGTTAAGCTTTTGTAGGATTTTTAAAATAAATTTGGTGGAGCAAATCCTTTTATGCTGCAGGCATCTTTCACAATATACATACTAAATGGAACATCACTATACACCCTCAACAAAAGGGATACATTTCTCTTTCAACAGAAAAACCTTCAGCTGGGAAAAAAAGGGTTATCAACCTACAAACATAGCTTTTGATTTTGAAGCTTTGGTTTTTGTTAAAAGACATCATTATTTTAAAAGGAGTATATGCTTACACAGTCATGGCAGGGATGGCACAAATAAATCACTAAGGAGCACTTTTGAAAACCTCAGCCTGCTTCCTTAAAACATGCATGCTCATCCATAGCTCTCCCCATTTATGTTCTCTGTCCTAAATCAATAGGACTATTAACCACATTATTAATCCAGTGCAATACAACCAAATCAGTAATGATGCTTAACCCTAGCTGTAGGATCAAGGCATATTTTTGCTGTGTGATTTTGATTTTGGCATTAGTTGCAGACATGAATTATAATTTATTCTTCTAACAACCTGGTGTGATGGTCTTGAAGGTGCCTTCCAGCTCAACCCATTCTATGATTCTATGAATTCATTCAGCTACCACTCATAATAACACAGCAGATAAAATTAATGTAGTATCTAAGCAATTAGCTTAATAAGCACAAATTTGTTCCCCAAATAATGTATTCAGAATCAGCAACTATTCCCAAAGCAAATATATTTTAATTGAAACTTTGTTATTTTTATATGCCTTTCATATACATAAGTGTTCAGTCATTCACTGACAACATGTATTTTGTTAATACACAGACCTTATTGTAAGTTATTAGCTAACAACTATATTTAGTAATTACCAATTAAAAAAAACTATTCTGAAGCATTAGAGACATAAAATCTATTTATGTAGTTTACAATAATCTATGAAGTAAACTATCTTCTCAGATGCACCAGTCAATTTAAGGCTTTGTTTCTAATGAAGATTTAATGTTTATTTCAATAGAACACTATCTAATATTCCACCATTAAAAAAAATTAATTTACATAACTGGGAAGCTCAGTGAATGGTCTTTCTAAATAAACACAAGTCTCTATTTGTCAGCAATTTTAATGCTGGCAATTATCACTAATTGCTGACTCTTATGAATTATGGTTTTGTTTAGGTTTTTTTCCCAGTTGCTTCTATCCAGAGAAATTGAAAGGGAAAGTCACCAATGTTTCAAAAGAGCCATATAATGCCATAAAAAGAAGCAATCCCAATGGCATCTCAGCTGGCATTGCTTGTGAAAATGAAAGGGATGATGATCCATTAAGCATTTTAGGACTGGGCACTTGGAAGCTGAGCACTTCACCTACAATCCCAGGCATACTTTGAATGCTTTTTCAATTAGGTTTGTGACCAACTCTTCAACACAACTGGACTAGCAAAGACCACCATATGAAGCTAACGATGTTGAAGTAATTTCCAACCACTGAGTTTGCTCAGCTTGTTTGTGTTTCATTTTTTTCCTGCAAGTTCTCTCTACACCAGTTCTCCTGATCTGGGTTCAGAACTCAGTACTGTAAGTACATATTCACCTGCCTGGAGTTGCCTTCAATAGGACGATGGAGTAGGACTCTGCATTATGGCTTAGCAAACCCTGTATGTAAATTATTGTAAATCCTTAGGCCACTAAGCTGCAAGATTTTAAGTTTTAAACATCACAGTTTATGCTATTTATTTATTGTAGGCACAAGGTACCACTCATATAGGAACTTATGCTTGACGTTTTTAAAGACTGCTCACCAAGATGACACTACTTGACAGGAAAATAGCAAAAAAATTCACTATCAAGATACAGAAAATAGAAGCTAAAATGTAATCTATTCTGATACATCTCAACATCAGATGATACAGTACAAGCATTAAAAAGAAAATCCTTAAGAAAGATCTTTTTGGTACCTATATCTACAATAAAAGTGGTTTTTTCCTATGTTCTTTTCTTTCTTTTTTCTTTTTTTGAAGTTTTCTCATGTGAAAGTGCTACTAAATAAGAGAGGCAAAGATATTTTATTGCCAAGCAGTATAAACGAATTGCTGTTCATTTTGAAGATACATTAGTGGTTCTGAAAGTTCTCAGTTCTCAAAACACTTACTAACTGACACTAATAAAAATGAAACTTTCTGAATAATAGGCATAATGGTAATACAGATTACATTGGCTCTTAAAACTTTCCAAACAAAGATGACCCAATTCTTCACAAATATCCACTTAATACTTTCTTTTTCCACAGTATTCATCTTATCTGATGCATGTTCTGGTTTCTGACAGCTGCAACAGGCTAAAGATAAAGTACTGGAGTAAAACTTTGTTGACTTCAACCTTTCCTTTGCTGCAAGCAAACTTTTTCCCTTCTAAGCTGGCAGAGTTGGAAATGTACCATGGCACTTCTTCAAATATGCAACTTGAAAGTAATTTCAGGGTTACGAGTTCCAAAAAAAAAGTCTCTGCAGCCAGAGCATGTCTATGACTCTGTACAAAGGATAACACCCTGCATCCAAGTGACTCACATGTGGCATCTCCCCCTTCTCCTTCACCCATAAAGTGCGTAATTCTGCCAAAAGCACCATCAAGTTTTGTTCTTCTACCTCTCCAGAAAGATTACTAAATTAATCCGTAACACAGACTTCTAGATTAAAATAATAAAGTAAAATCAAGAAGAAATAAAGTCAGCCTGAATTGAACTAGCCTTCACTAATGCACTTGGATAGAAGGTTAGGTAAGTTGTTGGCTTCTCACATGCTCTGAAAAAAGGACTGTTTATCTCTCTAGAGCCTAGTGTGAAAACAGGCAAGCCCGACTGAGAGTTCACCTTCATTTTACAAGGCTTAGTCATCCCTAAAAAGGAACTAGCAAAGGTGGAAACGAGCCCCACTTCTTTTGCAGAAGGTTGTGTCAAAATGTTTGTCAAATCCACTCAGAGCACATACCTGCACAGCTCTTCCAAAAGTACCATTTTCAAATAAGTCAAAATGATCATGTTTCTGCTCTTCTGAACTCAGAATATGTTTTAGAAAGGAACAAACAAGATTTTTCTTATCTGAAGCTCCCATGTAGTCACTAGATAGAGAGACATATCTAATACAGTTCATCCGGAGTCACTTTTAGCCCATGATGCAGAGACAAGGAAAAACCAACACAGCAAAGCCAGCTGCTTTCATGGCCACTTCTATGCAAAAAACCAACGCACTAAATAGACAAGAAAACCCTCTATAGGTCAAAACCATAACGATCAGCTTAAATCCACAAGTAAAGTCAATTTAATATAATTCAGACACCTTTTGCAACTTCCCTACTGCTGGGAAACTGTGGCCAAATTTCTCATAGACAATTTTAGTGGAAATGAACTTCCAAGTGCAGAGTGCTTTGTAGAGTTCTTCCCTTTCCTTTTCTGCAACATGTGTTTGTCATGTGTCAAAGCTGACCCCACTTTCTACCCCCCACAGAATACCACAAATTCTTCTGTAAAATAAACAAAGTTCTGTCCAGAATCTCTGAAATTACCAGATGCAACCCTGTTTGAGATGAAAGATGTACATCACTGTTGGGCCTTCTGCAATATCCCATATTTCAGTTAGGATGAAATTTGCAAGAAATGGGCAATCAACACAACAAAACTTGAACACTGTATCCAGGGATATAGCTAAAAAAGAAGAGTTTTGACACTCAAGCTACCTTTTCTAGATAGAATCTCAAAAGTTATTTGTGGGATAAATGTCCACAAATTATATTTTTATAATGCCATTTAGGTCCAGAAAACCCCTCCACCTTTATCTTTATGCAAAACAGAAATGCAAAAATTCAAATTGCATCCCATGAACACTTAATAGGAGAAGAAAACAGTTTTCAATTTCAAATGCTTATATTGTTCTGTGATGAAACTCATCAGCCACTATGATAAATTGGAGGGCAGGGGCCTATGTCTTGCACAAAGAAAAAATTATAATAAAATTTTTGACTCGTTGGAAGCATTAGATGTGCTTCTCTACTTCTCTCCCAAAAGTCTTAGTGATATTACAGGCTGGACTTAATTTACCTGCAACATAAATATGCTGGCACCAGCAATCTTGAGTCCCAAAGCTGCCACTACAGTTTAATGATTCAGCAACACAGAAAATTCTCAGGTTCTATGCATTCTTGATGGCATGGATATAAAACTTCCAGTAAATTCTGACACTCAAGAAACTTGTGCTCAAAATATTTTTCTGCATCTGTTGCCACAGTAGAATATTAACATTGTGCATAAAATTCTCACTGTGGGCTAAAATCTGCTTTAAAAAAAAACAAACAAAAAACCCAAACACATGATAAATAGTTTATAGATACAAAACAACTTCCTCCAGTAGATGAGAAAAAAATAAAGTTATGCATCTAAACCTATTTTACATACTCTGAGTAGTTAAATTCTGAAGTTACAAACAAAACTAAGCATTACAACTCAAATATGTACTCCTCTAAGCAGTTTAATTATACAGATATAGCATTTAATTCCACATAGATATATATGTAAAATATGGCAGTTATTGTCTATAGGGATAACACTGAAAGTAGACTCAGACATCTCAATGAATTCCTACAGCAAAAGCCAGACCAACCTCATTGATAAATAAATCACCTTAATCCTTTCTTCATCTGCCACTACCCTATTGCAAAAGCAAGAAGCTGAAGCCTAGAAAGTCAAAGCTAAGGCCTGACCTTCCATCTCTATCCTATCTGGCTGCTCCCTTGTGTACCCCTCAAACACATGCCATCATTTCCTGATGAGTTTAGGAGGGGTTATCAGGAGAATTTCAGGACATGTGTCAGTTTTGTGGCAACCTGAATGCTATACAAACATCATCTGTGTTTAATAGGCAACTTGTATTTTAGCAGGTTTATCCATTCCCTACTTTATTTGTTTAAAGGTGCCTTAACCTTGACATAAATCAATGCTAAGCATCTGTATAGAGCAATTCTAAAGAGTTTAAAAATTAAGCTCTACAAAAAGCTATATTTTGCAAGCACGTTTCTTTCAAAAATCAACCAAACCAACTTGTCAACTTCCTTGCTCACTTTCCCCGCCAGCTGAAAATGATGCAGTTTATTCTTTTCCACTCTTCTTACAGAGTTCTTTTAAAGATCATGACGAAACACCAGGTTAGTCTCTATTATAAACACCACCACCGCTGGCTCCGAAGTAGCTTTTTCTTCCTAATACAACCTCGAGTGTTTGCGTAAGACAGTAGGGCTAACGAGTCAGAGGCCCCAGGTCGTGCCTTGCAGCAACCCCCCCTTCCAAAGGAAAACAAAAAGCACTGAACCTTTTCTGTCACACGCCCAGTCCTTCCCCCACCACCTCTGTGGTGAAGACAGCCATTATTACATTTCCTTTCGGGTTATTTACAAGGTCTTGGCTCTGACATTGATTTCTTATCTGTTTCTATGACAAATGTTAAGTGTTAATAAGCTGTCCTTTCAAAGAAAGATAATGCTAAACAAATTATAGGAATTAATTACCCCAAACCTATTCTTTACTTTTGTCTCATGAGCATTGAAACAAGAACAGTAAAAATTACTCAAGACCAGAAAAAAACCCCACACTTTTTTTCAGCCAATTAATAAGTGTAGGCAGATTAAAGGAAGTTATACTTTAAGCCAGGCAGTACCCTGAAAATCTGAAGCAAATTTATCAGGGAATATAGAATAACCAGGCAGGCACAGCTCCCTTATGAACAATTTTTTAACATTTTAAGTGAAGATTTACTTTGTACTTTTTCAGATATTTTGTTCATGGTTTAAATTTTAGGATAAAAGGTGAAAGTTTCAGAAATCTTTTCAGTTATAGAACCATTAAAATGATAAACATTTGGGATCCCAAAATACACTTCTACTCTAACTGTCCTTTCAGACCTGCATTGACTGCACTATAATAGCTGCCAACATTTGGTAAGGATTAGCCTTTCATTTAGACAAAAGCAAGCATTCCTTAGCTAAATCAGCACTTTTTGCCATCAGACTCATAAAACCTTTTCACAACACAGATTTTCAAGAGAATCCTTTAGGGTTTTAGGATGCTGCTCCTTTTACTAAGTAACAAAATACACCCCAGGGTGTCTCATTGACCGCACTCAGCTGTCCTTTGACCTCTGCAATTGTTTAGCCTAACTTCAGGGCCGCAGAATCTGCCTCCCCCCCATCAAAAAGGCTAATGTTGCTTCCTCCTAGCACCTGGCAAAGCAAAATCCTGGAGGTTCCCCCCTCTTCCAGATTTATACCATGTTCCAGATGTTGCCAAGCAAAATATTCCTGCGGGCAGGTTTTAGGAGCCCACAAGGGCCACGCAGAGCCTGGGCTGTGGCCGTGACCCCCTTGCTCCACTCAGGGCTGCCCTTGCCCCAGGGATACAACAGGTCATAAAGCAGGAATAGATCTTCAGCCTTCTGGGTACGCTGCCTATTTAAATGCAGCAAGAAACTATTTGAGCCCAATATTGTGTACTGAGACAAGCCTCCCCCCTCTCAGAAGTCAGGAAAAAAAAGACATGTGAGAATCTCAGTTGGAAGAACAAATCTATCCCAATCATTACAAAGATCTGCATTCTTCTTCCCATTTGTTTTAAACCCTTTGAGAAGACAAATAAACAAACAAACATTCACCCTCCAAGTGCATAAAACATATATTTAGCTATTTGCTTAGGTATTTGCAGAGCTTCTAAGAAAAACAGCAGAAGAAAATTGTTACAGCTTCAAAAGAACTGCCATTAAATAATGAAGCTGACCTCATTGTGGGTATGTAAGAAAAAATGGAAACACAAATCAGCCCTCTATTGAAGGCTTTTTGATTATATGAACTGGATTACAGGATTTTTTAAGAACCTAGATATTTTACATGCTTGAAGCAAAAATAAAATAGTTATTTACAGACCACACTGCTCCTAAAATGCAGGCAATGGAAATGAAAGCAGAGATGCTGATCACAAACATACAATGTATTGTCTATTAGGAAAGGCAAGTACAGTACCTTCTCCGATTCCTTTTAACCTGTTTGAAATGCAGTCATGATTAAAGGATGCAGCTAAGAGTTTGTGAAGCCTTGCTGCAAAGTTGTTTAAAACTTCTGAACACCTGAAAAATAAAAAGGGAGAAAAAAAATCAGAATTACTCCTGCCAGCCTATAGTTTATAACAAGCCAAAAAACCCTTCCTGTGGAAAGCTGGACTAGGGTGAAAACTGAACTGGGGTGAAAAAAGGAGGGCCAATGACTTAAAAAAACATATTTTTCTTCATGGGAATACTTAGTTGAAAGTGCTTGGTTGCTTCTCTGTATTTTACCAGAAGTTCAAACTTAGACTTTGCACATTTTTGGCGCTGATGTCACTACATGAAAGATTAGGAATTTAGCACATTAACATGATAAAATGAACAGTTGCAGAAACATTTTAAAAAATGGTAACACAGAAGGAATTATTTTACTATTAGTTTAGAAAGAAACAAACTAAATGGGTGAGCATTTATCTACCCTGGAGATCAATGTTCAGAATGAAATCAGAATTAGCTGGTTGCTCTCCTATTTGGCTTTCCATAAAAGTATTGAAGTTTTTCTATTAGAAAAAACATCTCTAATAGAAATTGCAGTTTGTAAAAGAAAATACACCTGAAACACCCCAAGAAGTGACAAAAATGGTATAGCAAGCAGCAAGCAAAAGAACTCCTAAAATACCTAGGGCTGTACAGAGCAGTAATTAACATCAGGAAAAGCTTTAAATTGAGTTATCACTGAGTGGACTTTGACAAGACTTTCTTAGGCAGACAAACTGGTTTGGTTTCACAATAGCAACAGACCATATTTTGCCAAAAGATTTAAAGGAATTTTCTCTGTTTCTCACAAATGGGATTTTAAGGCTTAAGGCTGGGACTACAGGCACAGGCCTGCTGTCAAAACCAGAACACCGCTGTACACCCAGAATTCAAGCTCCAGCTTTTAAAATTAAAGGCCTTAAAGCTTCCTCCCCACTCCTCTCAATTTTAAAAATCAGCCTGTTTTAGAGAGCAGCTGTAACCCTCACCTCTCGCTGAGGAAAGGTTTTGGGCAGGATTGTGGTCTGAGGAGAGGCTCTAAACAGCTCTATTGCCAGGGACCACCGGTGCTGCCCCACAGCACATCCCTGCCACGCCGGCAGCGTCTGCCTCGCAGAGGGACAACAGGGACAACAGGGACAACACACGCAACTCCCGACCAAACTGTAGGGCTCTGCACAGACTCCAGGGATTGCAGAATGTCAGTAATCCAATTCCAACAGCTCCTGGCTCTGAAATTGCTATTTTTCAGACACGTGCTGAACATTTCACCTGCTAGTAATGACATTTTTGTATTTTCTTCTAATTACACTCAAAGCTAAGACCTTTGGCCCTAGGCCACAGACCTCTATTCAGGGTGCACACATTCTCTTAAAGGCCCTGAGCCTTTGTTGTCACTCTTGGTCTTTCATCTATTATTTACATCCATTGAGAAGAGAGATACTCCACCATTTGTGAAGCTTTAAAGCTTCTAATCATCTTAATTTCTTCGCCTTTCAACCAGTGCTTCCCCTTATGGACCAATGCCAACAGTGTGACAAAATAATTTTTCAAGCCAAGATCCTCCTGGACCCTTCCCAAACCTTGACACACACTGGGCTGTAAGTGCCTTTTGTCCTTTGCCGGCTGCTTTTGCAAACACAGACCTTTGCTCAGCCTGGGGGTAGGGGGTATGGATCTGCTTGTCAATGCATTTGAGGGAGTTTTCTTGGGGTTTATGTGTTTTTGCACACTTTCTCTCTGTTAACAAGTCTAACTCAATTATTAGTCCAGCTAAATCAGAGACACTGTAAGGAACTTTACCTCTTTTAAAAATATTAAGTACCTTCTGAAATGCCATCAACTATGAATTTTGAGTTTACATTTTTTTCCAAAAGTTAAACTCCTCATATGCTGCTTTGGTTTTTATACTGTTAAGTGCCCACTCAGTACTCACAGATTATCACACAATATTTAATACATACAAAATATTATTAACTCTTTTCCTGATTATTGACAGTATTAATTTGTCCTAACCCTGTAACACAATATGACAATTTTTTTTTTCATCTTATGGTCAGGTCATCTCCTGATCCTCCCTTATTTGCAAATGAAGTAGGAAACAAATCAACAGCATTTTTGCCACAATGCAGAAGATCTCTTCAGAATTCATCAGGCACCAATCTTCATTTCCAAGACCTGTGAGATCTACTAACGTGATCCACATCTTGGCTCTTTCCTCCACTATGGACTGGCTTACTTTTGATTTCTAACAGTGCTTCCTTGTTGTCTGTCCCCTCTGAAGACACCCAACCCCCATGTCTTTTCTTATTTTTACCATTTGCTTCAACTAGCAGTTCACTTGAGACTCATCCATCTTACAATGCCTAAAGTGACAGATGCTCTCAGGAATGACCATACTGTTGAGTGAACAAAAGATAACATCACCTCTAGGAACTCAGGGAGAAATACAACTTCAACCCTAAGACAGTTATCCTGGCAGACACAGCACCATAAACCTCTCTCAAGTGAAAAAAACCCCAACCAACAACTGTTGAGAAAAGGAATCTGACACAATTAAAAGCCAAAAAGAGTTTTCTTTCTATCGTAAACTGTAGTTAGTGATAGCCTTTTTATTTTCTTTTTTTTCCCCCTAATACTTCATTGAAGAATTTTGTAGAATTTACCTGTGATAAAATCAAGAGGAGAAGAGAGGATGGAGAAATTTTACACAAAAACTGTTTCAGGACCCCTACAGACCTGAATGGAGGAAGAAGGCACTTTGGAACAGCTTCAGCAGAAGGTCACACAAGTCCTTTGCCAAAACACAGACATTACCTTGTTAAAATCTACACATCCTACAGACCAGCTGTTGCTCAGTTAAATTCCACAGGAATTCAGAATCATTGTGCAAGCCTGTGCCCTTGACAAATGCATACTGTAACCAGAGTACGATTCCTTTAATGTCACAGCTGCTCGATAAATCTGTAATCTGCAAGTAACAGCCCCTCAGTGTTTTGACATTTGAGCAGGCACCACTTTAAAAAAAATTAAATTAGAATGATAGATTTTCCAGCCAACACCCACATATCCAGCTACAGAATGGTACCTGTTCCTAAACAAAAATCTGCCCTCTATGCCTGTAAGAGTGAACTAAAAACTGCTGATTTGAAATACACCCAAAATTCTACATCCAGGCTGTGGACCGCAACTTGTTGAAGAGTCCTGGGTGGTGCTAAGGAAAGGTCATATTAGCTTCTCCTGATGACATATTTGCAAAAGTGACTCTACAAATTCTGAGAAACCCTTCTCTGCAGTGAGATGCAAAGAATTTCCCTGTCTCTCAGTAACACTTTAAACAGCATCTCATGTTCAGTTTTCAAACACTACATGAAATGACCATTATTACATTACATGAGACTGAGAACATGTGAGATTTATGGATGTAAAGTTAGAGTCATAAAATAAAAGACCAGGACAGAGGGCCTGATAACCAAACATCTCCTGTCCAGTGTAAAGTCAGGGACAAATCACAACATGGACTTCTTAAGACTTACTTATTGATTGTATTTAGCCACATTTATTAATTTGTGGCGAGTTATGATTTTAGGTAGGTCCCTATTCTGATGTAGAATGTTTCTACTGCGCTCTCATAGCGGACCACATCAAACCACCAGACTGTAAATACAAAAGTAAGGTATAAATACACATTTTTTAATATAGGCCATTTTCCCATAGTAGGCCATTTTGGACATTCAATACACAGAAATTACACTAATAGCCACTCTGGTCCTTCCTAAAGACGATCCTAACTCTGGACGTCAGACCATCTTTAGGGTTCCTCTCCCATTCTGAGCCACCAAATGATGTGACACCAGAATCTTTGATAAAATCCCATTCAGTTGGGAAAAACACAAGCAGGAAACTCTACAGAAGACCATTACTGGTACATGACCACAAAGGTTTTACGCAAGACTCTGCTTTCCACCTCAAATCTCAGCAAAAGGCATTCTGCAACTACCAAGATGAAAAGCAATGAGAAGATTGATTCTGGGAGATGTACAGGCACATTCTGCCATGGTATCTGAACCCACTAACTCTACTGTACCTCGAGTGTCACCATGTCAAGAACAACTTTCTGAAGCTACTTCCAAGCCAAATAAATCAAAGAAGCAAATAGTCAAGTCTGCACTTAACATCCTCACAGGAAAAAGCCTTGAAAATATGTTATGCTTTCACCAAAAATACTTGAAGATGTTGTCATCAGATATGGATGAAAAGTCGTAAACTGTATCCTGTCTTATAAAATCTGTACTCTACACTCAAATGAACATCTTATCAAACAACCAGCCCTTAAACATTTTATCTCCAAATATTTATCTCAGTAGAGAGAAGTGTTTATAGTTAATATGCAATCCATCTTCTGCATGCTGCTGCTTTTAAACGACAAAATGTGAGGTAAAAGGTCAAAAACTACTAGAAAGAGCCTTGAATCAAAACTCTGATATTACAACCATTTTGCTGGAAGAGAAAAGGTGCAAAATAGGATACTGGAGTCAAACTCCCTATGGAATAGGGCAGGCCAAGGGTACTGATCCAAACAGCAGCGAATAGTATCAGAACTGTCAGAATCAATGTGTTTGGTAACTCCAGACTGCTTTGAAAATATCTCATTTAATGAGAGTCACACTTTCCAATTGAAGCTGAACATTTTTACATGCATGTATGTAAAATCAGTTCTCATTCAATGCAGTTTTAACATGGAATGATTGAAATATTGATATTAAACTTACATGTAACTTCTGTCATTACCATTAAGTTGTTGACACTGAAACATGACCTTGAAATGACAGCTTCATTAATGCAAGTTTTACCAGGGAAGGTTTCAAAAAGCCCTGATTAAATTAACTACTTTTAAACACAATAGGATCAATATGTATGCAGAGAATGTACACCCCCATGGCAAGTTCTGCTTGCTTGATTGATCAAAAACAAAAAAATCCTGTGGCTTTCCAGATCTCAGCTGGTGCCAGAAATCCACACTAAAAAAAAAAAAATCCTTCTAAATGAAACTCTGAAAAGGTTTACCCTTCACCAGTCTATTTGCACTTCAAAAACGCCTTAAGTCCTTCAGCTAAACCCCAGGGTTGAACCATTTCAAAAATGAGAGGGGGATGGCCATGATTTATCTTCCTTCTGTGCTCTGGACAGAGCTGTAAAATCTGCCTGCTGGTGTTCCTGTGTGCTACAGGGTTCTTTCCATGAACCTTGGATATTTACCAGTTTTAGAAATAACTCTGCCCAATTCCTTACTGCCCTTTATCTCCTTCAGTCAGACACAAGTACCATTTATAAAGCAAAATTTTGATTTTTGGGCACGTGCATGCAAGCTGATGAAGCTGAATCCGCAAAATGGCCAAGCATCTGAAATTAGCATTTTAAAGGAAAAAATAGTAGATCTTATTCATAGCTGTAAGGATTGGCTGTTGCCTTAGTGAATTTGTCCTCAGGGAGCACTTGTTCAACAATCTAATTTAAGCCTATCCTTTATATTTACTAGTATCAAACCCGTTTTTTGGAAAAAGTTCAAATAATTTTCTGTTTGTAGATAATCAATGTGTTGGGTCACCCCGGATGCATTTTCCAGTCCTCTGTACTTCAAGATACATTACCAATAGAAGGAAAATGGAGATTTCATGGGTCACAAACTTCTGGGTCACAAGGACCTTCAGCGCTGCTGTCAGCCTAGTAAAACTCAATCGATACACTCTTGCTTTATATGTCCACTATTAAAACCTGAATTTCTACATGGTTTTTTTCCTGAAGCAAAAATACCAATTCAACAACTTAACTGACATTCTTTGAACAGAATTTAATGCTCTGATATTCAGTTAATATGTTAAAAATATAAACACACATATATAATTTAAACATAAATCCCATAGCACCAACACCATGGAAGGGCACAAAGAAAGGGCACTGAAACATGTCTGTGTACTTCACCTTTTCTAATGCTTTCTTCTACTCTTAAGAGACAACCCTATAAACCACACAGCAGCGGCACAACTCTTATCAGTCTAAATTCTTCTGACTTGGGTAAACAGATAGACTTGCTCTCAAGGTAAACAACAACAATAGATTCAATATTATCTATTTTTGCAGGGAAAGGGCCCATTTATTTCCAAAGTCCTATTCAGATTTTACTTTTATCACTGATTTTGTATCTTCCACTCTAAAACAACAGAAATGGCTGAAAAATATTTTATGAAAATATAAAAATTTACCCATCCTGCCACTGTAGGTTGAGTGTTAATTAGACTAGAGTGAAGCTTTAAAAACATTGACATTGTGTTTGTTTTTGTGCAAGCCAAATACTGGCCCTAACAAAACTGCAGGACTAATCTTGAAAAAAAAAACCCCACCAACCAACCCTAATCACTCTATTAATCCCCACTCAAATCCACAAGGATACTTAAGTAAGAGGTTGTGGATATAAGAAGGAATGGCATCTTACTCAGCATCTGACATGTTAGTCAACTCCTCAAAGTCTGAAACTGTCCTCTGCTCCACAAAAAGAGTAGAAGATGTTTTAAGTATAGATCTGCTTTTGTGTATATGCTTTTCATATTAAAAAACCCTCTCCAGTATAACTTGTATTTTTGCAAAAATTGTAATAGAATATTTATTTGACTATGTCCTTCACTGGCTCAAATTTGTAAGACTGAGCTGAGGTATTTATAAACTTGCATCTTCTCCTGGTGTGCTTGCAAAACTTTACGATTACAGCTGCAGCCTCATTAGCAAAACACTTCAGCTTCCCTACTTGAGCCAACATTTGCTATTTCAATAGTTAGACTTTTCATGAAGGTGGAACTTTGTCGCTATCCCCTATTACCAAAAACAATCTTTGTATATTATTTATTGCAGTAAAGAAGTTTGAGTATTTGAATAGCCACCCTTTTTTTCCACACTTACAGTTCCCAAGAAAACCCCAAATGGACACACTGTTCAAGAGGATTTGGTACTTCTACTTAAAGCAAAGTGAATGTCACCACACCACAGCCATATAAACTAACTTTAAAAACTGAAGTCCAAGCAGTCAGAAGAAAAATTCCATAAAACAGAAAAAAAAAAAAAAAAGAAATCTGGGAAAACAAAACACAAACAAGAAATACCCTGTGGATTCATTAGCAACCAGGGTGGCAGGCTTTCCTCTAATTCCCTTTAAAAGCCCATGACTACCTGCAGAGCCTGGGAGTGCAAATCACATTACTGGAGCCACCAGATGACCAAAGAAAGCAGTGGAGGCCTGGTGAAACCAGTAAACAAAAGGCAGCATTCCAGCTGAATGCCGCTGCTAGAGTCAGCATTGTAAGATGCTTGGATCTGATAACCCAAAAACCAGATTAGCTGCAGGCAACAAAAGAGTAAAATGAGAAACAAAGGAGTCATTTTGACACATGAAGAAATCATTTCCATTAAACCATCTTGAGTTTACTGTGTAGTTATAAAAACTGCTCCTACTTGAAGTGACATTTGAAGCAATGAAGCTGTGACAGTGCAGTGTCTTGGAAAAGCTCCTGAAATAACACATCCCTGAACACCATATAATTTAAAGAGGCAAACTGGCCTCTTTGTCTTTGAATCTTTATGACATTTTAAAGGTCTAATAATGATTTTTAAATCTGTTGTACAGATTTCAGTCAAAAGACTTAACACGTATGGCTAGGCTTGACAGAAAGAAGATTCATTAGTTTCATCTGTATTTAAAAGTCTCCTGCAGAGAATGCACACACCACAATATTCTCATGTAATTATGCAGGAAGGTTGCCTTCTCTCCCCAGTTCCCATCTCCTCACATGCATGTCTCACTTACTGTCAACATAGGAAAGGAAAGAATAATATTATATTCCTTATCAGAAGCTTATTCCAGGATTTTCATCCCAAAACAAGCCTAGGCACATTATAATCACAAGGACCAAACTATAAAACATGAAAGTCTGTAAGGATATGTAGACACGAGAGAAAGAGAGAAATCAAAACTTTCCAGGCTAAAATTGGAATATTTGCCAGAATTTTGTCTTATACAATTAAGAATTCTACATACTTCAAGTTAAACCTAGTCTTTTTCTTTCTTCACGAGATAGTAAGTTGTCCTGCTATGAAATAGTCACAAACTAGAAGTTCTGCAGAACACTGTGGTATACAGAGAACATTTCAGCTTGCTAGCTTTGCTCTCTGCATCTCCTGTTGCTAGCACACAACACAGAAATCCTGACACACAGTGAGGGAACAAGCCTTCCTGGAACAGCACATTTCTTCCCTGGTTTTTGCACACCTACAGCAACTAAACCCGTTAGCATCAGTAAGGATGGGATCTCACACAGGAAGCAAATGCATCCTATGCTTCCTAACTAATCAGCTAACTGATTCCTCTCAGTGACAAGTGCAGAGAAAATTGACCCAGAAAAACATCTCAGCAGAGTCTGGTAGGGACAGCGTGAAAGGACAACCTCCAGCTGTGTCCAGGTACAAATATATGATATGCAGAGACCTTGACATCCTGCTATTGAGGCTCCGTGAAAGGCTTGTTAGAAAAAGCTTTGAGGACACCTTCTGCTACTTGGTGACTTTGTCAAAATACAAAGCCATTAAACATATCTGAAAGGGGAAAGACATCATGCAGGCCTCTATTTATGGAATATGGCCATCCCTGAGGACATCTGTACCAAGACACATCACAGCCCAAAAGCCCAATAGTACGGAGTAGATGCTGTGCACGTGTGGTTTTCAAACCATTCTGCTCTGGAGTACTACCATGATATCCACACTGCTTCCAGTATTTTTGCTACATACATGACCTGAGAGAAAAAGGTGGATGGGCAGAAGATAAACAGAGTGGAAGCCCCTCTTCTCTTACTGTTCATTTAAAGATGTCTTCTTATCCGAAACAGCACTCAGGCATAAACATGCCTTCATAAATTCACAGAAGGAAAATGAGAAAGGTGTGAAGAACCGAGCCAGGAAAAAGGAGATTTCAAACAGAAATATGGCCTGTGACCAAAATGTGCATGCATATGTGCTGTGTAACCCTACATGGAGGGGAAAAACAAGATACTGTTGTACATCAGGCTCATCTTGTACCCTTATACTGAGGAGATTCAGCCTATCATCATTCAAAGAAACTTGTGTTTGTATTTACAGCAATCAGCCAATCTAAATACAAAGATGGATGCAATTAGTAATCACATAAAATTATCCACTTCAATGCAGTTGGCCTTTATACCGCAAAGAGAAACAACATGCTTCGTAGTCATGAACAGTTAGACTATGATTAGTGATTTTACACACTATCTTTCTAATAAAAAAAGTCAGAGCACTCTAAAAAAAACCTGATCCATTCAGAATTCTTTTTTAATTAAATATTCAATATGATCAGACCCTACATTTCAGTTACAAATGGCTTTTCCAAGCAAAACTTTTATTTCAAGTTGTATTGCCCAAGTTCCCTCATCACTAATATATTCCAGAAAACCGGAAACTCTGTCAGGGCTTGCTGCTTAACTGCTGTTCCTTGTGCAGAAAGACACAGTATGGCCAGACTTTCCTAAAATTGTTAATGTTAAAAGCTTTCCTCTCCTTGAGTAATTCTAGTTATTTCTGCATAGGGGCAAGCACCTGACTCCCAAGTCTTCCCTTAGCTGGGAATGCCATGGACCCTGTTCTAGGCAGTTTTCTGAAGACCAGGGAGGTAGAGGAAACTGGTTTCTTGTTCCTAAGGTGATTCAGCAGAGCTGGCACAAGGTCTCTAGACAGACCCCCACATACACAGAAAAATTGAGGGGCTCCTTACAGACCTGATAGGAAAACCACAAACAGATCAGGGCATCTTCACTACTCATGCTGCTCTATATCCTCTATGACTGCAGTTTGAGTCTACATCTTCTCTCACATCAAAAACTGCTTTTGTTGAGAAGCTCCTCCATATGAAGACTTGCACAGAGAGTTTCCTTGAGCAAAATTTTGGACCACAAAGATCAGACTATTAAAATAGTTATCCCAGTAGAGTAGAGGAGAGGAGAAACCATTCATAGAGAAATTATATCTAATCCAGACACTGCTTGCCATGCTGGAAGTCCAGGAATATTCATGAAAGGGGCTATTGAAGCATTCTACCAAACGATGAGAAGAGAAACCAAGCTGCTCTGTGACCAATTAAAAAAGAAATCTAGCAGAGAGACACATGAAAAACACAGGAATGGGAAAGACTACTGTTCCACATTCACAAGGATGCTAGTGCTTTTACTCAGTTCTTCTACATCTCCAGTGCTCTGGCATGAAGAGAATGGAAAAAAATGGCCAAGGGAAAAAAAAAGGAATTTCATAAGAAAAGTAAATAGAAAGAGAATACCTTGTCCTCTGTCACACACACTGAAGTAAAGAGATCTCATGAAGACTCAGGAATAACGAAAAGATCATTCTACTTTTCAAGTACAGGAGGGAGGAACAGATAGAAACAGTGAGTGATAAGGAACTCTCTCTGCTTGTGATCACAAACCTGAGAGTCTGATAAAGGTGGGCTAAGGGGGATAATGGCATTTTCTTCTCACAACATCATAATCAACTTAAGCTGAGCTTTTCTGAACGGATATGACTTTCCTACAAGCTGATACTGGGCTCTATTTTTGCCAGGGCTTCTTCAGAAACTACCTCAAACTGAAAAGCCTGTACAGAAAGACCCTGAAAAAGGCACTCACATTCACACCAGTTGATTACAACACAATAATCACAAGTGTATACCAAAACATGTATTAAAATAATCTAATCCTCTCTACAGCTCTGACTGGCTCTGAAATGCAAGTCCCCCATCTGTCCCCCTCTTCTTTCAAGGAAAAAGTCTCTATTTCTGCTAAATGCATTGGTTTTCAAGGCCATACCCATACGCTGGTCTATAAAGAAAACAAAATGCTTTGATGAAGTAAAAAAATAATCTTTCCATAGAGATCAAAAGGAAGACAAATTTTGCTCCTCACTTAAATCTACTGTTATTATACAGGCATTTTCAGAGAGCACATAGTGTAGAAGCTAAAAAGGCAAAAAAAAACCCCAAAAAACCCCTGGCTTCAATACCTGTCACCCTTAAAATTCCTAACGTGACAACATGCAGTACTTCCCCACCATGTCCTACATGCTTCTGGTGCCTTCCAGAAAGCCTTTTTATCTGATGCTGAGAACAGACTCCTGCTGTAGATCTGAATGCCGAGGACTGAAAGTACTGCACAAATGACAGAGAGTTGGGGAAAATGAGTGGTTGAGTATAGAAAAAAATAGGAAATCAATTCTCAGAAATGCTATCTTTGCTTCAGTGCTTCTCTTTGGCCTCCTCCTCCCACACTTGCTCTCTGTCCCTAGCCAGCTTCCTATTTTACTAGCTCTTTTCCTAGCTACGCACTAGTGAAGGAAGGAAAATTTACCAAGATCATCTGTCCTCTCCCTGGTGCATTATGTGTCTGTCTTAAGAGTACTGTCTGGTTTACCCTGGCCTAGGTTTGGCTGTCATCTAAAAACACAGAAATTCTTTCTTTCAGCCTTTTTTGCTTCCCCATGTATTGATTCTCATCCCATCTAATGACAGGGTTTGAGAGAAGCACATTTTTCTCACGGAAACACTAGGAAAGGAACAGAAAGATGAAAATTACAGTGTATGAAGAATAAACAGACATATTTTTTAAAAAAGCAGGGGCCAGCTGGATAACAATTCCAGATAAGATTTAAATAAACATACGTGGGAGGTAGCAGGAAAGGCAGTTGGTTCCTCATGCTCAGACACACAGAGGTAATGACCTCTGTCTCTTGCTCTCCCAAAGCTAACAATGCTGGTTATTGCACCCCTCCAGTGAGCTCTGGAAAGGATCCAGTGCACTACTGATTACATTTCATCCACAGTTAGTTTAACCTTTGAAACATGACAGTCAGTGGCAATGAGCAGGCCAGCATGTAAGGTCAGCTCAACCTTGTTGGTCCCAGCATTCTCCCAGTGTTTGCACAGAAAACAACCTGGTGATCAGGGATTCCTACCCTGTAAATACAAAAGGCCCAACAGGGACTGTGCCAGAACACTGATTTTATTGCAAGGTGTCATTCATGGCCATTAATCTGTCAAGACAGAAAAATACAGGTTCTCCTCTTTCAAAAAACCAAAATAGTATTAGACCGAAATAGTCTCATTTAGGAAGGCAAAAATGGGACTTATCTACTGTCAGGTACTAGGGAAATGTTGCACATTACTCCTCCAAGAATATAGAAAGAAAAAAAATACCGAAGAGAAAATAAGTACGCTCTGAAATAACGGTGAGACAACTAGGTCAGCAAGTGTAACAGGAACACTTTGTGCTCAAAGGAAAGCTAAGAAACCAATTCCTGTTCAATTGCCCATTTTTCTCAAGTTACTTCCTTTCCAGAACAGCCTCTTTTGAAGCTCACTTTTTACCTGCTGTACACCCAATTTTAAAATGAAAAAACAGCATCTTCAATTACCCTGAGTTTCTACAGAAAAGTACAGGACTTAGCAAGATCAGATACCTTATCTCTTTCTAAATATTATTTCTATGTTTCAACAAAGCCTTAAGTCTTGGGAAAACATATGCAAAGGGAGAACAACAAAGATATTCCTGGCTTCAAAAGGTTCTAGTTAGTTATTTAGAACTTATCACATTTTCCTTATGGATACATTAAAAGCATTTTTAATGTATTAAAATGGAAAAAAAATTTCTGAGAAACTACTGCCTTCTAACATAATAGCAGCGATGAGGATTTTTTTTAGACATGCTTAACTATCCCTTGGAGCATGTGCACTTGAATTTTTCATTATTTGTGTGTTTGCGTGGACAGCTCAGGGAGCACAGGCTTTTCAAGAGCCAGTAAGAGGTGAAAAAAAGGTCACTTCGGCAAAATTCATTCTCTCTTAAACTCTCAGGGAAATGCTGCTAAAAAGCAACAACAACAAGCCCATCACCTCCTCCTCTCGCTATTAGCATTTCCTAACATTCTCTCAGCTGTAATATAGCATATATCTTTGATTATACCCTATCATCTTTTCATCCTCTCCTAACAGCAGTTTTAACACAAATGCTGGCAACAGAGCTGTTAAGAGCAGGAGCTGGACTAGACCTCCAGACGTCCCTTCCAGCAGCACTTCAGCACTGCCATGAACAATCTGCTCACCCACGAGCTCATCTGTTGCTGCTGCAGAGGGAAGGCCTCCCCTGCTTCCATTCACGCTGCTGCAAATCCCCACCATTAGGCACAAACTGGAAACCTTGCCCCTGGATTCTCCTGGAGGCAAAGCCAGGGTCCTTCAAAGTAGGCAGAAAACTATATGGGCTTGCATAAGGAAACAGCTGTGCATCAAGGTTCACTGTGCTGAATGAATGTTAATTCTTCTGTTTTGAGTGGAAGGAGGAGTCTGCTTTAAAAGCTCACAAACAAAACAGAGCCTTTGGAATATCCACAGCTGCCTTGCTCTCTGAACTTGCTCCCTCCCAACTGTTCACACCTCGCCACCCCCATGAGTCCCTAAAATTGCCTGCACCAAAATATGTAAAGCACAACATGCTTTTCCAATAGTCTGTGTTACCTCAGAGCTGGCAGTATACATACTGGGAAAGATGCTACCCTGACCTACAGATTGGCTGCTTTCCCAAGCATCCACATGAGACAACAGGCCACACAAAGGAAAAGAGTTACCCCTAGTCTACAGAGAAGTGGGTGCTGGAATACACTGGGTACCAGGAAAATCCGGCTCCAGAGAGTGAGACCACAGAGTACAGATGTTTAAACAGCTCTCCTGACAGCAGCAAGGTCAGGTCAGAATCAGGGTGAAAAAAAATCCCCTCCCAAGCAGAGCTGGTGCTGGTGCAGTAACTGGCTGCCTCTGGCTTGGAGAAAGCTCATCCACCCCGGCTCAGGAGCTGGCCAGGCTGGCTCCATGCAGCCCCATTTCCATTCCTGCAGCCAAAATGCCTCAGCATATGCAGAAGCACCATGCAAGTGAGACGGTGCCAGGTAGCAGGGACCCAGCAAGGCTCACCAGTGCTGGGCTGGTCCTAAATCAAGGTCATCTGCCCCATTAGGCACTGGGGGCTGAATGGGTCCTGAGGCAGATATCTCAATAACAAGGGGGCACAAGTGGCAGATAATGGAGAGAAAAAAACCCTCAGGGCTTGGGGTTGTTTTTGAGGGCCTTGAAAGGAAAGATAAAGAGCTTAGGTCTAACATTATAGAGACAAAAACAAAATGCTGGCAGAGAAGTGCAAAAAGAAAGGTAACACAGTGAAGGTGACAGACTCAGGAAACAATTGCCACACAGACTAGGCATAAGGAGACATTTGCCCAGTCCGATGAACATGGTCCTGATGTGGTAAAGATGGAAGGTGAAAGCTTGGACAGTGGTATTTTCCTCTCCAAATGAAAGGGTAATACTGCTAGGTCAGAGACCTTATACAGGACACAGGCTTGGTCTGAGTGGGTGAGTGGGCACAGGGATGGGTCTAGATGACAGGTGGCTCAGGCACAGTGGCAGAAAAAGGACACATGACAGAGGTCCAGGAGCTAAACATCCTGGAGGAGATGCCAGAGAGAGGCCAAGATACCAACGCTAACTCAAGGAGACCAATGATTCACTTTATGGCCTGAAAGCACTTCCCACCAAGGTTCACACAGGAAGATAATGTTCCCTTCAAATGAATTTATGCAGACGGCAGTTCATTTGTCAGAGCATAAAAAGATCCACTTCCATTTTAAAATGAGAACATTCGAAGTCCTCAGCAGACAAGAACCAACAGAGACCCAGCATCTGTATGTGAGCAGTTTCTGCTCATGCCTGTTGTCTGATTTTAGTGGGAGTTTACACCACCAGAGCTACACAGGCCTGCTGGTCTGAAAAGGTACATGATTATATCCCATTAAATTTCATACCAAGTCCATATTTCTCGAAAGATGCAAATGAAAAACCCATGGATTGCACAGGCAGATGTTCCTGCAACATAACTTTTGAATTAAAAACAAACACTCCAAAACAAACTGTTAAAATAATGTGAACCTGGATGCTTCAACAAAAAAGCACTTGTGAGGTAATTAACTTTTTTTCTCTTGATTTAGCTTAAACTCCCTCTTTACAGATGCTAAGCCTCAGTAAGACTTAAAAAACCCCCCAAATCGACTGCTTCAGAAAGTATTCCTTGCCCAGTATATTCACCAGTTTCCCGTGCCTTTCTCACATGAACTTGTAATCCTTGATAAGGTTTACACACGTGAAAATAAAGTTTTAAGATGAAAATCACCATTTCCTCTACACAAAAATACTGTATCACATCAGGCATCTGACACAGTAGACAAAGCCCAGTGGCAGAAGGATGTAAAACAAAACATTTCATTTCACCACCGCTGAAATCAGCTACTGAACCTTGCTCATTGATTTTCCTTCATTAAAAAATAACTGATTGTAAAAGAAGAGTTGCTTGGCAGGATCAAAGCCTATCCTACAGGAAACACACACACAAAGCATTTGGAAATGAGGGTTAATTTGGCATGCAATTTAACAGCATTAGCTTTTATCAGCAGCATTTCAAGGTCAGGCACAGTCATGTTTAAAATGTTTAGTTTTGTTAGAGTTTCAGCTACCGCATACTAGAGTTCAAAACATCTTAAACCAAAACTAATAAAGTGACATGGATCTTTTATTAACTCAAGACTTGATCCCTTCAAGAAAAAACCCCAAAATTATATCAAATTAGCAGATTACAAAAAAATGCTCTTCTTCATCTGAGCATGGGGTTGAGACAGATTAGGCCAGATGGAAGGAGTCCTTTTACTGACATAGTTTGTTCAAAATTTAAAGAGCTTTTGAAGATCCTCATTTAATATATCGAGTGACTTAGTAAAAATGACTTAATATTTCAAGTAGTTAATTTCTTCAAGTCTACAGTTTAGATTTATTCTAGGAAACCCCCCCTTTTTCTTTTCTACCTAAACCTAATCTGCTCAAAATTAAAGTTAGCACATTTTAAAAGATTAATTCAAAATATAAAATCATTCATTTTGTATTACACTTTACACTTAATTTATTCCAAAATGTACAAAAGGATGATGGATAAAAGAAAACATGAAGCAGATTTGCTCAGCTCCAATATAAAATACTCCAAACACTTACTGGAGAGTTTCCCTTTTATTGATTTATAAACTCCAGAAACTAATGAGTGGTTGCATGTTTTCACGTTCACGGTTGTGCTGTGGAAAGGTTTTCTGCATCTTTTCATTGAAAGCTTGTTCTATATAAAGAACCCTAACTACCCATAATGAAGACAGACTTTAACAGCAGCTGGCACCAAATGTTTCACGAGATCAAGTCCATACTGCACTCGAAAAAAACACTTTGATTAATCAATTACTGGCAGAACTTCACAGCACTGTGGATGTGTGCCTAAGAGCTTTACAAACGCTTATGGGACAGTGATGTTAGGGGGCTGAAATCTCTTAAGCCTCTTTCTTTGCAATTCTCTGCCACAGTTCAGAAGAATGCCACCCCATTACACCAAAACCAGCACGGAAAACAGCCACTCTTGCCTCTTGCATGAGCATAATTAATCTTCTGACACCTTGACAAAGCAGCTTGTTGATAGTCAAAGAAAGGATTTTTCTGATTTCCTCCCAAGACAGGAGATGGTCTTTATCCATCATCCCTTCTTCCTGATCTCTTCTTCCAGAGTCCCCACATCAGCAGAACTGTCTATCAGAGCAGACAGCAGGAGGGAAAGGTCTGACTGATTGATATGGCACCAGTGCTCAACAGTGCTATTTAAGTGTAGGAACCCATTGTGAGAATCTTACTTTACAGCAGTTAAACAAATATAATGGCAACCAATTCAACCATTGTGCCACTAGAGTCAGCTCAAGCTAATAAGTAAAGTTAGCTAATTACACTGATCTGATTTAAAATCCAGACAAATTGTAGAGACAGTCAGCATTACTGTGCACCAAATGAGTAGAAAGTGTAAAGAAAAAAACGTTTTGCACAGATTATGCTTTCTGAATTGAATTATGGCTGCTTCTCACTCTCCCTTGTGAGCAGGATCATACGCCTTCCTTCTCTCCCTGGGCCTGCTCGGTACTCCTAAGTAATCAAAACAATTTTTCTTATAATGCAGTTAAAATTTCCTCCTCTTCCCTTACTTACCCCAAGTTCTAACACATCTAACTGTTAAAATTGTGAGGAATTCCAGTTTTTGAGGGGAAAACATAAAATTGCTTCGAAGAGGAGGATACCACATACTACAAAATGCACCAAACCCCACACTAGTAACGTATCTTTGAAGATGATTTGGTGTAACCAAAGTACAGGTGTCCTGATGTAAAAGAGATTCTGCACGCCTCTCACAAACAGTTACTTACTATGCAAATCACTGGTTTTGCATATAGAAATACATATTTTCTTATATACACATTATATATATATCTATTTTGTAGTTCCTCTCCACTCATGTTGCTCACCTTCCCAGAAAGAGATAAGCAAAATATTTGAGCATAATTATATGTTCATTTAATTATTTCCTACACTTACACAGACGATGGACATTGTGTTAAATATGCCTTTTAAAATCTCTAAGTCTTTGATAATTGATGGTCACAGTGGAAACCAGTCCAGGTCAGAGAGGACCAGGGCACGGCACTCTGAACTATTACCAGCCAGGGCAAGTCCATCATTTCTTGGTGATCTATTTCAAATACAAATCAGACCATAATCTCTACAGGCCTCTGCCTCACCAATGTAGCAACCAAGGCAGAGGCACACAAGAGCCAGTGTTTTCTTACTGAAGTTGCCAAGAAAAAGACCTTCATCTGGGTCAGAGGAACTTGGTAACGCCTGGGTTTAGCAACGCCACTCTGACCTGGACTGTTTCATTCAGGACTTACCCTTCCATATAAATAACTCCCTGTGCTCTCCAGCCCAGACCAGTTCTCCAAGCAGTCCTCTTTCATTCATTTACACCAGAGTAGCTACCCATTTTTTATTATCTCTGTGAATAAAATTAGCCATTCAAAAAGTGAACATGGTGTTCTTGCCATAAACTTGCTGAAATTTCAAGGGATACCAACCAGGCTGGAGCAGTTAAATATTGTTTATGTCAGAGCAAGTGTAAAAAATTACATGTTCTTTCTATCCAGCATACTGTAGCCACAACCCAGAGGAAGATCTGCCTTTCTCTTCACTGGCATTTTATGCTTGCAAATGTTGAGGCAACTATAGGAACAGCTGCCTGTAGTCTCCTGCTTTTCCTTATGTAGTTTCACCACCTGGGTTCAGGAATCAACAGACCTCTAGGTCCTCGTGCCAACGTGATAGATGAAGCAGAGATGGGAAACACTGGCATAGATGATCAGATCACCCAAATCCAAAGACCTGTGGTTGAAGCAGGGAGGATGCCAGTTGGGAGGCAAAAGGGACATAGGTGGAAGAAGAAAGGTGGTCTCTGCTGCATGTGGCTAAAGAAGAAAGGGGACTTTCTACACTGGAAAGGACTAGCTTGGAACTGATGAGACAGAGCAGCAAGACTAGGCAATCTCAGTTCAGAGGAAACGTAAATGTGAACAAAAGGCTCTGGAACACAAGACTACGGAAAACAAAAGGAATATTGTTACTTCAGGGGGCAAAACTTGAGGTTATTCTCTAATCTAAATATCAAACATTTGCAGATCTTCATATAAGGGATGTGAAAATACAAGTAAGACTGTCTCGTTTCTTCCCCACTCCTCCAGTATGAGCTACCAAAAAAGCTGCCTTCCTTCATACCCAAACCATCTTGTTTGCCTCAGAAATAGTAACGCTTTTCTCTGGATTGCAGTCCCACATATTTTCTTCAAACTGGGAATGCTGAGTCAGACTAGAGGGGGAGAAAATGTAGATCAATAAATGGTAACTTGCAGCTTTACAAATGCCCAGACCAGGCAAAGGTGAACTCCCCAGAGCAGAGATCACACAGCTTTCTGTCCATAAAAGCTCTCTACTCCTCAGCTGAACACTTCCTCTCTCTGTTGTCAAGTCAGTGGCAAAAATTTATCAAGTGTTTACTGCCACAGTATAGAGTATTACTGGATCACATGAACTGGACAAGCACATTAAAGATCACCAGAGAACTGCAAAGGATTATTTTCAATGAGACTCCAACTATGCAAGAATTGCTAGCACTGTTCATCTAACAGGTCTGTATTCTTTTTCCTATATGCAAAAACCAAAAGCAAGCTAAAGGTCTGTCGGTCAGAGGAAGTTTAACAACAAATATAACAATTTCAGTGTCTGACTAATGAATTTTGCATTACATGCCTGAAAGCCAAGGAGTAGCTCCCCCCCAGTGGTGGAATGGGAGAGCAGTGGGATCTGCAGTAGCTCCTGCAAAGATAAGGCAGGCCTTTGAGTTTGTTTCTTTTGTTAGCAAAGCATGGACTTGACATACAGCCCTGACTAGGCTGTATCTTCCCAGCACATGCAGAGCAAAGATATTTGGAGGGAGGAGGCAGCTCAAGAAGCAGAAAGAGCCCACCCACAGCTGCAGGCAGCTTTGTGGGCACCATGTTCTGAGCAGTGGACTGGATAGCTCACGTGGAGCTCCTCGCAGTCCTAGAGTCAGTATCTATCAAAGTCCAACCTTTCTCTGAACAGTCAAGCTTGGGTACCTTTGCACTGCACTGCAGGGAAAAAACATGAAGAAATACCCTGTTGGTGGGTTTTCTGTTTGATGGTAGAATGAATCAGGACATTTACATACTGTAAAGTCCTTACAGTAGTGTGCTACTTTAAAAGAAGGCAGTGCATTTATTACTGGTGTTTTCCCCCTGCATATATTAAGTAGAAGATTCTAAGTATATGCACATTCATTTAAACCAAATTCATGGAGCAGATTTGTGGATGCTTTTGTGTTGCAAGTAATAGTCACAACAGTGAGTACAAAACATTTTCCTCCCCATGCTAAGTACCTCTTGGGCACTTAGGTACCAGCTAGCAGAGTTTGAATGTGAGCTTCTCTTCACTAGAAATACAGGGTTTCTTTGGAAAGATGAGGCCAAAGGGCAGTTGGGCAATGAATTCATTCCAGTGAAGAAAAAGCTGCAGATAGAGACTTTGTTTGCTTCGTTACTAACAACCTCCACTACCTTTCTGGCTTGCTTAAGGTTCTAAGTCATAATTTACAGCACCATGACAAATTTCAACCAGATCAAATGCTTCTTCCCATCCTTATGTCTGAATTGCAGATAGAGGGAGGTGCAGTCCTATTAACACCGGGAGCTATAGGTGGTGTGTCAGTCTCTGGAGAAGCATTAAAGGGAAAGCTGACTCCAGCAGCAAAGCTCCATCCTGAAGCTGAATGACCCCTCAAGAGTATTGAAAAAGAATATTTTGACTGACATCTTCTCCACACTGACCCTCTGAGGTGGAGTTCACCAGTCAGCTGGCTGTAGGATACTATGATTTCCCTTCATCAAGCAAAGGACATGACTTCCCATCTCTATACTGATGGACAAGAAGCTGCTATCAGTTTTATCCAAGCAGAGAATTTTATTGCGCTTATGTTAAAGTTCTGGTGAATAAAAATAAAAATCACGTGCCTGAGCACTAAACATGTAAATACTTGTCAGTTTGCATTTTTGGAAACAAAATATATTTCTGTACTAGAGGAAAGTGATGGTGATGAAGTTTCATGACAGGTTGTGCAACTTTTTTCTTTGCCAACTCAGTTATATGCCACAAGTTTTGACTATCCACCAAAAAAAAAAAAAAAAATTGGGAAACTACAAGTTGCTAAACAGCAAACAGCTAACACTTGTTTCAGATAGAGCAGAAAACAACACAGAAACAAAACACATGGCATAGAATAAACAGATAAAAGCTCAGTACATATGACAGTATTAGTCGATAGTTATTTAACAGCACTAAGTAGCAAGGAACAAACTGGAACGTAGCACAGTCTAACACAGTTCCTCTGACTTTTTGCTAACAGCCACAGCTGCACCTTCTGGCAATCCAGAATCTAGCACCTGCAGAAGGAAGCGCAGTGGAGTGCTCTTCTGGTGTACACAGCTAGCAGAGATTAAATGAAATCTGCCCTTTTGAAATTCAAAGCAAAAAGCAATTCTCATTTACAACAGAATCTTCTGTTCAAACATTCAGCTTCAATGAAAAAAACCCCAATGCTTTTTAGACTACAGTAAAATATGACTTTCAACCATGACCAGTAGTAAAGTGTAACTGTTTTTAGAGAGATAACACAACTTTGTTGTCACCCATTTAATTTCCTTCCCCACAGAAAACCTCAAAAAACAACCCCCCACTAGAACTACCAATGAAAACATGATTCCTCTCAATTACAAAACTCTCTCACCTATGCTCTAAAAGACAAACAGCAATACAAATGTTTGAATTTCAAAGTTCTCTATGAACTACTGATTTATAACTTAAGATGATTAGCATAAATAGTTTGAATCAAGAAAATCCAAATCATATCCAAAGTTTTCATAATACTACTCTTAGCCATACATGGTTTTAATAATTCAGATAAATATTTTTCAGTGAGGTCTGCATTTCCATGAAGCTCTGCCCTGAAGGGTTACTGCAAAGACAATGAAAGAATTAGGTAGCATTGTTAAAATACTTCATGAACCTACATCATTTACATTTACATATTAACAGTGTGAGGCAGATAATAAGGTAAAAACACAAGTAAAATAAGTTTGAACACTCTTTAAGCAATTGTAACTTTATTAAAATTCTGTCAACGTTTTAATACAATAGCATGTGTTTTGAAATCCCCTGACTGACAGATCTTCCAGCAACATGCACCAGCACTATTCAAAACCAGCATTGTTCTGACCTTACAAACTCACCCATTGCAGCTCCATGACCATCAGGATTCAGATGCTTATTCAGCTCCACCAAAATCTCTAGACCTGAGATTTTCAATGCAGGCCATTCCACCAGCAAGAGCAAAAGACAAGACTGCAAATACAGATGTTTATAATTTTCAGAGACAAGGCTGGTTTGGAAGAGCAAAGACTGGAAATAGTTCATTCCAAAATACTATTCAGCTCAGATTTGAGCCAGTCACTTAGAGACTTGCCATCAACAGCTGTTTGATGCACAATAAGAACATAAACTCTAAAAGCAGGATTTAGGAAAAAAAGGTTCTATGTATTCTTAGATTATTACTTCAATGTAATTTTAAGTCACTTAAATTCAACATGTGCAATTGAGAGAGGTGTCTGAATGATTTGTGCTTGTTCAGTGCATGTTGCTCTCATCATTTAGAACATTTCTTATCTTCAAAAAGTACATTTTGTTCTCTGCCACTCAAGCATGTACACCAAACCCTAAGCTACAAAGAAAAGCAGGTATGTTGAAATGAATTATGCTGGTTTTTCATTGAGATGAAGCACAGTAGAGAAAACCAACTATATTTTTTCCTGCCCTTTCTCCACCCATATCCTTACACATATCCAAAGTAAAGAATATAGTTTTTTCCTTCCAAGGTATTGTTTCAATTATATTTTAAGTTCCAACATTACATAAATCTATTCTTCACACCATCATCCATTACTCAGTGTCCAACCAATTAACATCCCCTTCCAAAGGGAGCACAGATTAATCACTGACAGTAGTGGCTCCACTTGAACACTGTGGGAATTGAGGCAACTCTTTATAGGACAACTTTTAGCCCAGGACATGAATTAATATCTAATCTAGTGTTCTGCAAGGCTGGTAACTATTTCTTTGTTGTTATTTTATGTGAGACATCTCACACAAATATCAGAGTTCTTCTTTTGAAAGTAACTGCAGTGACATGAGAAAGCAGGTGAAGTTAAGTACAGAACACTTGATAATACTGATTTTGGAAAGGAGAGCTGAAAGTGATGGTTTTATAAAAAAATGCTTTTTCATTTAGAAAGAATTTGTGCTTTATACGAAGCCCATTTTGGAGCAAATTCAAACCATTTTGGACTGATCAGAGAGGTATGACAGTCCTCACTTGTGTTTTTTTGACATTCAGTGTGTTTACACTAGAGACATCTGAAGACCAGTTCTATAATGCTTAGCAGTGGAAATAGACAATACAAAATATTTTTGTCCATCATCTATGTGCAGCCTGATAGCCTGTTTAGAGATTTATTCAACCCAGTTTTCAGAAAAAGAGAAATAAATGGAAACTGCACAGACTTCAAAGTCTGCAGATTTTATTCTTCACTTCCATTGTTTGAATTGTGGTTTGAAATTAAAAATTTGTAAAGCACATTACAATAAGAAACAGAAGAGCAAAGCAATAATCACACATCTCTAGAAACAGATAAATAATGTAAGAGAATGATCAACAGATGTGCTGTTACATAGTGAAAGTTAAAATAATTACAAGTTCTCTGGTATAGGTGCATTTTACATCAATGGTTTCAATTAGTGCTTTAATGAAAAATCAGTTTATAGCCATTTAATAGTAAACTTAATTGCAGTAGTAGCTATCAAAGTGACTTGTGAAACTCTACACTTTTTTCTAACCAACATGCCTTCATTTTTGCTAGCAAATTAGCTAATATTGTACTCTCTGAAAATGAAGAATGCAAACAAGTTTTAACACTACCATTTAAAAAGGTGAAAATTTTTGTTACTGCAGAGCTGTAACCATTTGCAATATTCAAAGGCTGTCAAGTCAATGACATTTAAGCCAGTCTTACAAACAGCAAAACTGCAATATGGTTCTAAATTAAAGCAAGTTATCCTGCTTGGCATCTTGCTTACATATGGTTTTGCCCAGTGATTCATGCAGCAACACACAGAAAAAAATTGTGTGAACACTGCAGAAACTAAAGGTACAGTTTTTATTTTTATTCAATCCAGCCCAGCCAGAGAGAAACTGACAAGTTAAGAGGGTCTTTTCTAAAAAAGAAAACAATACTACACCAATACAAATATTTCAGTCACCTGCTAAATATTACATAGAAATTATTTGCATATAGATTTTTGTGTGAATTAAGTGAAAATATCCCAAAGAGCTTGACAACAAAGAGACTACTGACATCCAAATATCATATGTGCTTGTTTCAAGAACATGGCAACAAATAGGCAGAGTGGGAGCAAAAGCTCTACATGGAGTAAGCCTCTAACCCTCTCTACCAAAGAACAGGCAAGAAAGCTAATACAGCACAACAAAAAGTGGGTTTAGAGACCTAATCTTAAGAGCAACGTAAAGAACTGACTTCACATCTTTTGCTCCTCTACTACAGCAAATGCTATATTGCCATGAATTCACACCATAGTGAAAAGATGACATCTTCAAAATTAACTTCATGTTTAAATGCTGTTCTTCCTGCTCTGTCTTTCCTGGTGATAAATACAAGGAAATCAATGAGGAAACATCATTTGAAGTGAGCCATTCATCATGTACCGAAAAGGGTAAGTACCCCATAAATTGCAGTGATCCGTTTCCTATTAGAATTACACAACAGAAGGCAACAGCATTTCCATTAGCAATTTTTATGACTCTGTAGGTAGAGGATAAGGCTAGGAAATGGCTTATTTTTGTCAGCTATAAAGCAGTTGTTGGGTGGGGAAGGAAGAAAATTTTCAAGAGAATCAGAGTTATTAGTAAATCAAAGGAGAGGGGGGCAGGGGGAGATACAACAAATAATGGTCCCCCCAACTACACGTCTTCATACTTAGGAAGTTTGTGGATTGGCAGTTCTCCTAAGTAATACTAAATATTTTAGTAAGATTCACTGTCATTGAAACCTTATTATACTGCATGTAGGCTTAAAAAAAAATTGCTATCATTGCCTGTGACTGCTACCTAATAAACAGCACTTCTCTACAACTTAGAAAATGGATTCACTATTCTGAATGTTCCTCAAAATCCAGTGTTATAAAAAGCATGAAATAACAATTCAGGCTTTTAAACAGAAAAACAAATTTTATTAAATTAAGCGCTGTCTTTTTCTCCGTTGCTATTGCCCTTCCCCATCCTATCCTGTGCAACATTCTATGTTATCTGCACCAAAACCAGGCAGGATGAACACACGAGGTAGAAAAAAGAAATAAAAATTGTAGGTTTTGATGTGTCCCTTTACAATTAACAACATGACTGCCCTCTCAAAATAGGATTCCTCACAGAATTCCTCACATCTCAAAAACTGTGAATCAGTATTTATTTATACAAGTTTTTGAGCTTAGTTCTACCAGAGTTTCCACCTTACAGAAGACAGTGCAAGCCACCTGATTTCTTTGAGCCAAAGTCCCATGGAAAGCCAAATTCAATATCCCACACTCACTCCATGATGGCTAACCTGAAGCCACAGGTGCAGGACCATAGTCCACTGAGTGTAATAGTGGTGGTAAAAACATGACAGCCTAGGTAGCTAGTCATGAGTTTTCCCCTCAGGAATAACTGGCATTACCTCACAGACCACCCACAGATGAGCCCATCCCACAGTAATTGTTAAGCTACTTTATGTTGCCAGCAGCCAGGAATAAATGAATGTTATTACAATCCTGAAAATGAGAGGCTGTGGCCTTCACTAGTAAGTGAGGTTGGTTTCACCTACATGAAACCTCACTAATTACTTTTTCTTCTTTTAACATTTCAGACCAGCTTTCACACACACACCTCCTTCTTTTCCTCAATGAAAAGTTAATAATTCTAGTTTTCTGAAACAGTCAAGTGTGTAATTGTAATAATTGATGGCTTTAGCTGTTTCCCAGAGAACTGATTTTACTCTCCTAACAGTGCTCTCAGGATCTTCTTCATTAACCTTTGTAAAATCAGAGCTCAGAATGTGATTTCACAACAGTATTTTTCTTCCCTTTTTGCCAATGTACCTGCCATACCTGGGACAAGACAAGGGAACCACCACACACTGCAAACACATTTGTGGCACATTCTCCTTGCAGAATGAAGCCTACGCATCAGCAGCAAGTTAGGAAAAAACACTAACAGTTGTCTCTGCATATACACTATGCTGAATCAACCTTTCTTACACGTGACTGAAAGGAGCCCCCTTTATGCTGGCCCAAATTCAGCCACACCACCAGAAAGTGGTAGGTACATCTTTACAGAAGGTTTTCTGTGAGCTTGATAATTTTCCTAAAACTATGTATTATGCTGCAATTTCTACATTTAATTTCTGATCCTACTTTCTGATACTCCAGGACTCACTCCCAACTATCCTGCTTCACCAGCCTCCTTTTACAGCATTCCTGTGTTCTGGTACAGAGTTTGAGTCCAGCATCAGTCTCGGCCCAGACTATGGCCTTTGATGCTTACTCTGGCACACTGGCACTTTCCCACGTTCCACATCACAGCCTGGCATCCACACCCCTGCCTTGCCCTCAAAATTAATGTGTTTGTACTTCTTTGGTCTCTGACCTTGGAATTTCCTGACCCTGACCTTCTTTCTATCCCAGCAGCAGCCTGACCCAACCACTAAGCCAAACCCACCAATGTCATGGCTACAGCAATGTGATCACACTGCTGTGACCATGTGTGGGATAATTAAGCCCCAGATAGGGGAGGAGGTGGGCAACCTCCATTAGCTGATGGTCTGTTTTCATGAAGACAAGCAGAAGTCAAGTGGCACTGCCAGTATTCCTACAGATCAATGAGAACACTGGCACTCCCTTCTCCCATGCCTGCTTGGCAAATGGGAGCAGCAAAGGGCTTTGGAGTTCCTCTCGAGTCAGGTGTTACATGGGGAACACCAGTAATGAGGCAAGACCCTGTCAGTCAAAAGAGTTATGATATTTACTGACAGCATGTATTTGGGCTGTGTGGAAAGGTTGTGGTGGTAGAAGGGTGCAAGCGTGACTTCTGTGAGAAGCTGCAAGAAGGTTCCTGTGTCCAACAGAGCCCATGACAGTGGACCCCAAGATGGACATGCTGCTGACAAAGGCTGAGCCCATCAGCAACCATGGTAGTGCCCCTAGAATAACAGAGCTAAGAAGGGGAAAAACTTGCTGTGCAACAGCAACATCAGTTGGAAAGAGGAGTGAGAATGCGTTAAAAAGCTCTGCAGACACCAAGGCTGGTGACGAAGGAGGGAGAGGAGGTGCTCCAGGCTCAGGAACCAAGATTCCCCTGCAGCCTGTGGTGCAGACCATGGTGAGGCAGGATGCCTCCCTGCAGCCCATGGAAATCCCTGGTGGAGCAGAGATTCAACTGCAGCACACAGAGGACCCAAAACCCTGCTCAAAGGAGGCTGTGATCACTTGGGATACCCACACTGGAGCAGGCTCATGGCAGGACCTGTGGGCCAATGGAGAGGGAAGCCCAGGCTGGAGCAGATTTTCAGGCAGGACTTGTGACCCCATAGGGGACACACACAGGACAAGTCTGTTCCTGAAGGTCTGTACCCTGTGGTAAAGAAGGTGGAGAGTATGAGAAAGCCTCCCCCTGAGGAGGAAGGAATGGCAGAGACAACATGTGATGAATTGATAGTACTGCTGGAGGGGAAGAGGGAGACAACTTTCACAGAATATTCTGGGTTGGAATGGACCCACAAGGCTGAGCCCAGGAAGTAGGGAGGGGTGGGGGGAAGAGCTGAGTTTATTTCTCATTACCCTACCCTGATTTGATTGGTAATAAATTAAAACTATTTTGCCCAAGTAGAGTCTATTCTGCCCTTGATGGTAATGGTGAGTGACCTCTCCTTGTCCTTATCTCTGCCCACAAGCCTTTTGCTGTATTTTCTCTCCCCTGTCCAGCTCAAGAAGGGAGTGATGGAGTGATTTTGGTGGGTATCTGATGTCCAACCAGGGTCAGCTTAACACACAGCATAAAAGTGACCAAAAAACCTTGATAATTTTTTAGGCATTACAATGGATAAATTTCTGTGGCAACATATTATTCTGATATAACCCTACTGTTTCCTCTCCCAACTGGTTTGTCAAACTCCAGACCAGTCCCTTTCCCTAATCTGAGTCAGGTTTACTAGGCTGCACTGGGACAGTTCTCATCATTCCATAGGATTTTCATCCCACTCCTGAAGTTTTATTCCAGTACAGCAACTCTCTCCCATCATCCAAAGACTCATTACAAACAACATTGCCTATTTGTACACAAATATGTCAGAAACACTTGGTTTCAGCACACCTTTTCCCCCCTCATCTCAGCAGTTCTCGGGTTCCTTGTCCATATTCTCAGTGTCATTGCCCAGCTTTGCCTTCAGCTCCTGTTCACTTCCATTTCTGATTCTCAGACACTGCCCCTCCTCATGAAGCCAATCTTGATTTCTTTTAACATGTGCTTTACCTTTAGTTTCCAAGCCTTCAGATTCTATTATGGCCAGTCCAATCTCCTTCTTAATTTGTTATACATCCTTCACTCCAAGCTTCCCTATCTTTCTCAGCTTCCTTTTTTACTCACCCCATGATTATTTCCATTTCCTCACCATCTTTCACATTTCCTAAATCCAATCAGTAAAGTCATACAGTCACATGCACAACATCCACCCTTAAAAACCTCCTCAGTTTCAGTGCCTGACCTTCACAGGGGTTGGAAGGATCAGGGGGTACAACTAAAGGCTGTACAGCTGCAGGCTGTAACAGAGCCATAGGGGAGGCAGAATTTTAGCAGTGCAGCCCTAACAAGTTTCTGAGCATGAAAAAACTAGAAGTTTTGCCTCTTAACTCGAATAGCTTTGGGTAATTTCTGAAGGGACAGCAAAGATGTAAACTCAAGATTAAATCTACTCCTGCCAAGTACAAAGTAATTAGACAGCAAGGATTTCAAAAAAAGAAAAGCAGGCAAGAACTATGTTTTCACAGTATTTTCCCTTCTGCAAAAAAAGCAATTGCTCCAGCTGTGTGCCTGATGCCAAAAACTGCCAACAACTGAAATAAGGGGACAGAGTATTCTGCAACAGCTGTTCAACAAGCCCAAGTTTCACACAAATGACTGAAGTCTGGTAAAGCACTGGAATACTAAATTGTGCAACAGAAACCACTTGCAAATCTCAGCAGATTACAAGTTTCACCTATAGTTACTTAAAACAATAAAATAAAATAATCTGCCTAAAAGTACTTGCTGTTTCTTCTCATTTGTTTCTAAAAGGGAGTCTTCCTTCAACTGTCAGTTTTAACCTTGGCAAGATTTTTAACCTTCATTTTGCCACCACTATCCCCCAGCTCCCAAGAGGATGCAAACAAAAACTTTTAAGCTTACATTTAACTGCTTAACATTAATACATCTGGCTTTAGACCAACTCCTTTAACTTCAGACGAAATTCATATGGGTTTGCTATTACCAAACACAAAGTCATTGATTGCGTAATTTCCAGTCTCTTTTGAGACAAAGATTCTCACATAAAACAAAGCTCCTCTTTTTAGTAATAAATCAACAGTTTTGTAAACTGATAAAATCAAGTTCTAGTATCACATCTACCATATCTGCATCAGAAAGCCACAAATTCAGGCAAGCTTCAAACTAATCAGCTTTCTTTTTTTTTCCTAATTGATGAAACTTTCCTGTGTAAAGAAAAAAAAAAGAAAAAACAAGATGACCTCCACATTTAGCCTTGACAACCAGGAAGATAAGTCATGAGCAAAAATTTCACAGGAAAAAGATTAGGTCATCTAATACCTCGTCTTCTCAGGCTATTAAGAAGATACTTCCTAGCGCTGTATCCACTCCAACTGTGACTCAACTTCCTGATGTGTGACCTGCTCTCTCTCAAAATACTAGTTTAATATTTTACTACTCCAGAAATCACTCAGTGCAGTAATTGGAAAGTATGGTTTCCAAAGAAACAAATAGTGGCTTTCACATTTCCACTTCAAATTTTTAATCATTGTAAGGGGTGACTAAACACACTGCAGTGCAGATTTCCAGCATCCCACAGAGGTAAGGTCACTGTATTACCAAGGAATTTGTTCAGAATTTTTAAGCTCCTGGACACTCAGTTTTGAACACCTGAGCTGGAAAAGAGAAGTTACAACCCACGGCCATTTGTCCTACAGCTGCAATTCCCTCCAAACACATCATGTCTGTTAAAAAATCCTGAAATATACATTCACATATTTTCAGCCAATTAAAGAGCTTTATTTGAACATCCTAGGCATACCTCAGAGATGCCAATATTCAAATTTGTTTAAAAATTTATCTTTCAAAAATATACTCCAGTCACCATTGGCACTTATAATCTGGAAGTACAAAATCACCAATTTTTTTTCTCCATTAAAGTTTAAACTAGAGGTTAGAAGAAAGTTATCTCAAAAGCACAAAATGCATTTTAAGAAGCTGATTTTCTTTTGTCTTTTAAAGATGATAATAATATTGCTAATCAAGTAGCACCTCAGTGAGCCAGTTGCTCCTGTTTTTCATGGAAGTATGAAGGAAAATCATTCAAAGCCAAACTCACTTAAGCTGGAACAGGCCAGAAGCAAAGCAGCTGCTTTGACTCCATCACCCCTCACAAAGCAGGGAAAGTAAGTCAATAAACTGACCCTTTAATATCTGTCTAGTTCAGTAATTGTCATCGGTATCCAGTTGGCATTAAAAAAAAGTAGTCATGATCATGACCTTTGCATTTTTGCAAACATTAGCCATTGTCATGAGGAAGACCCCTTTGGCCTCATAATTCACATGCTGTTAACAACCAGCAAGAACACAGCGTGTGTCAGTTACTAAATAATGTAAGAAAAATTGGATGTCACACTCATACCCCACTGTTCCTGTGCAAAGCAATGAGCATTAAACTAACCTATATGACACCCAGAAGTTTAGAAAGATTAAAATTAATCTATTTTTTACATTCATGTGACTTCTTGGACCATATTATTATTACTTTGGGGCAAGATGAAGGATTATTTGGCTTATTTGTATTATTTTTATTTATTTTGAATTTTTTCTTTTTGCCTGGCTTCCAAGAGAAACACAGCTCATATTACATGTTTTCTGTCAAGCACCTCTTAAACCCACAATTCCATGCAAATTAAACAGAAGAACAGAGCTCTGAAAAATATTTCAGCTTCTCAATATTCATGAGGAAACTTAGCCAGTTAGGCAGGACATTTGACTGTGTAATGGTAGTACAAAAGGAAGCCATTGGAAGGGCTGATCCTAACCACATCCTAAATAAAGAAAACATTTTAAACCAGAGTTTATTAACAAAGAAGAAGCCAAATCTCTAGGAAACTAACTTCTTCAGTTCTGGTACTCCTGAAATCGCTTGTTAATACTTAGTCTGATTACCTATAAAATCAACATGGTGCAGACAAGACACCTGTATGCTGCATTCATCTGGCTTGCTGCCTGAAAATAGACTGTGAGCAAAGAACAGACCTGGAACAGTTTCTGCAGCCCACCTTGCCCAACCCAGTGACCCACACTAATCAAAGAAGAACAATGGAGTGGTCAGATCAACCTAAAAGCAGACACAGCATGCCAGACCACAAGCTGCCTTCCCTAAGTCTCACAGTGGCCAACAGCAGATACTCAGAGAACACAAACTCTGTGATGCAGTCATAAGTATCTGAAATATTCTCCCAACCTCCACTAATCTACAGCTCAAGGCTCATTTAACAGGAAGCATAAATTTATCCAGCTGCTTTAGAAAGCATCATACCTGCATCCTGAGAGCATAACACACCTCACACTGATACTTACCACCTTTTGTTTGCATTCAGCACGACCCCGGCTAATTTCATTTGATGCTCCTCAGTACTTTTTCTCCAGAAGACACGAACAGCTCTCACCTTCTGCCCCACAGTATTTTATGGACTTCAGCTGTCTGAATTGCAGGGCTGAAGTCTAGTCAGTGTAGCTGTTCCTTACATAACAGTAGTTGTTCTACACTTGGATCAGCCTTATTTCTTTCTCTGTATATTTTCCAGTCTTAATATCTGTTATCACAGAAGCAAGATGAATGAGACAAATTGCACACGACCTTCAAGATGTAGGTATACTAAAGATGCATGTGCATGGCAGAGTAATTTTTTTTTGCTTTAGTTTCCTTTTTTTTCCCATTAGTGACTAAACATTTGCTTTTCTTTGTCTTTCCCCCCCGCCGCTACCATTAGAGACCATCAAGCTAGCACATTAATAGCACCCTCCATTACAACCTCGAGACATTGTTTTTGAGCAATAGCCCATTCAGAGCATCTATACAAAACTGACACACATTCATGCACTTAGTAAGATATATACTGCGGTATTTCCGAAAGAGAACATTGTATATCCCCTGCACTACTATCCCAGTCCATCACCAGGATGGAAAAATAGTAGAACAATTGGAATTCAGGTCTATCTTTCCTCTTCTGTTATTATGGTACGCGATTGATTCTGTTACAGTGTTTTGCAGTGATAAGGAATATACTGCATGTGAAAGAGAGATAATAAACCATAGGTCACCTTGAGCAGACAAGGAATTCTGCACATGGCAGCTGAAGAGCCCAAGAACACTAACAAACCACTTTGTCCACTCATTCTGAAATTTCATACAAACCTGTGTTGCATTTAACTACAACAAGAAAGTGTGTACTAGGTCATAGGTTTCATTAGAGATATTTCAGTACAAAAGAGGATTAAATCATCACTGTGTGAAAACCAGAAGATAAAGTGGATTTCTCCTCTCTCTTCTCCTGAAGGCTGGCAAAGATCAGTGAAATTAAACACTGCCCAAGGCAATTGTTAAAAGCAGTTTGGCCATTAAAGTCATGTCATCTGGTGACCCAACTGACCTACATTAAACCCAGGCTAAAGGGCAATGTCATCTTTCTTTTCCTATAGATAGCATGACTTTGCATCTTCAGCACAGATGGAAGAAAACCCCCTTGGCCTTCTGGTTTCTACTGATTTCCTTGCTACAAACCAAAGTTAGTTGCAACCAACCTTTTGTACTTGTTTGGCCTTAGGAGTACTTCAGTATTGTGAAACAGCTGCAAACCTGCAAATTTCCTCCCTTAAGGTTATTCAACCTTTATCTACCTAACCAGAGGCTGTAGCACTCCACACATTCAAGGAAGAGAAAGATTAATAGGCTAATGCAAATATTACAAAAACTGTCTGTTTCATTATCACCAGATACATTCAGTTTAGATAGTCTGAATAAATGAGACATTATAATAATTTTTCAATTATAACAATAAGTGTCAGATGAAGAGGTTACTCAGCAAATAATTTACTGTAGCTCTAGTGCATGGCCTACAGTTTTTCCAACCAGATTTGAGAATGGGACATTCTTTAAGAATTTTGTGTGGAAATTCCATGATGTCAGTTTATGGGACAGAAAGAGGATGAGAAAAGAATAGGTTTGTATGGTTTTCTATCAATCTCCCTTTTGTGCAGTTATTGAGGAGAACCCCCCCAACTTATTCAGTCAGTGTTTCTTATAGCAAATGGTGTTCAGCACAGGCTGCTTTAAGAAGATATAAAATAATCAAAATCTTGCAGCCTTAAAAGGATTCTTTAATTATTTCTGAGTTCTGCTCTCCCAGAGAAAACCATTTCATCAAAAACCAAAGAATATTCTTACATTTCATTCTATCTCTGTTCAATGTGGGCTGAAGATACAACACTAATTGACATTGCAAGAACTTCCTTGTTTGCCAAGACACTTTGAGGAGATGCCAGTGTGCCAGAAATGAAATTTATAGCTTGATCTGCAATGTCTGTGTCTCTTCATCAGCCATCCTTGTCAATGGGAACACACTGGTAGGCTGCCTAAAGGCTCAGAAGAACAGAATTTGCATCTTCTGCAGTTTATGCAAATTCATAACTTATTTATGTTTCATACTATGCTATTAGTCTAGAAATTATATGTCTGCTAAAGCATTAAGTTGTTTTTATCCACAAAGAATAAAAGTTATTCCCTTGTTTGATCCAGGAGCACACAAAACATTCCAGCAACTAATTCTTCTTGTTGGTCTTACCCACACTTTCAGTCTTCAAAATCGTCTAAAACAACTGCAGAAACGCATACAGTATGTGAGAATGCAAACAGCTAAATTAACTCAGAGTTTAACTTCAACTTGCTTTTAACAGCCAAACCATACAGAAAAAGAAACCCACCTGTTTTCTCTGGTGCTCAGCCACACTTAGATCTTACTGAGGTTAATATGCTCTACCTCACTGAAGGGTAGTAACTTACTGTTGAAAGATCCAGAGGTAAGTAAGAAGCAAATTCTTCTGGCTGCTATTTAAAAATAAGGGCATTCAAATATCTTCCATTAAAAAAAAATCAAAAAACCAAAAAAAACAACAAAAAAAACCCCCCAAACAAACAAAACCAAAAAAGCTAAACAACAAATGCAATGCTTTAAAAAAAAAATTAAATCAAGGTTGCAAAATTCTGATCTCAAATTCTCTGTCAAGGCTGGCACTCCTACTTATGAAGCACCCAGAAGAATCTCCTAAAATCTAACCAGAATGTTGAAGGGAAGAACACATACCCAATGACTCATGAAAGTTTAAGTTTCATATCATTTTGTTAACATCCTTCAGTTTGTCCGAAACAATTATTTTGAAGAGAAAGGTTTCTGTTGGGTATACTCCTTTCTTAAGACTATCATGAAAAAAAAATTTTCAACAGGAATTTAAAACTGAATCTAAAAAGTTGACCAAAAAAGATAAAAATCATGATTAAAAAAATGAAAAGAAGTAGCATTGATGAAAAAAATGGGTTGAAAAATATGATTTTGTACAAGACCTGCTCCTGGCTTTTGGATGGGGGACCAAAAGAGGGAAGGAACAAGGTTAGTTTTCATTAGCAAAGTGCAAGGATCCCTTGAGGTCCATACAAATGCTTTTAAATGATATTTGGTTATATTTGGAATACCAATGCATACACAAGGCACCCTAATATCCTCCCTGCTTCCTAAAATGGAGGCCACCTCTGAACAGCTCAGTACATCAGAGATGGGTGCACCTTCATCCCTGCTCCAGCAGGGAAAGAAGATACTTATTACAGAATGGAAAAACTCTGCCAGAGGGGTGCTACAGCTTTCTGCCACATTAGCTTTCAGTGATGATCCCAAGTTTGTGAAACAGCAGTATGACTTCACTATTTTACTTATTTTTTAAAAAACCAAGTTCTTGTGGACATTTCTGCATTCAAGTCTGTCCTTAAAAACCTTACACTTTGGAGAGGTTTTCTTTTCAACTAAAGAATTTACAAGCCCTCCTAGTAAGCTTACAACTGACACATGTTGAATACTAGCAGCTTTGGATCTCAAAAGCTTCACAAAGCATTAAAAATAAAATTGCTCCCCCTCTTCTGAAGTTCTACAATTTTCAGAAAACTTAAGTGCTAAAAGTATGACAACAGGTTTAAACAGGTTTTAAAAAGCCCATAAAAATAAAATAAAACATTTAATAAACAGTTGTAATCCTATAGTGCAAAGCATATTTTTTTTGAGTTGCATACCTTATTTCTCTTATGCATTATAGATATTTTTAAGTGAGATGGAAGGAAGATGACCTTTCCTTCAGTAATCTCACAGAAGTATACCTATTTTCATAGGTACATATACATTCATTCATTCAGGTTTTTGTATGTACCAGAAAAATTTAAATCTTGTTATACATAAATAGCTTATTATAATGCTAAATGTTGACAGACATTTTGATGTCAAATCACACCTTTATCCAGGGCAATGTAGCAACCACAAGTACAAAACTATTAATGAAACAACCTAATCAAATTAAAAGCTCCCCTACAAACACTTTAAAGTGATAACTTGTGAGAGCTGCGTGCCAAGCACCTTCTGTCCTTGGTTGCAGGGACTAATTCAGTCTGCATTCGGCTTCACCCCTCTGGCGTCAGCCACCCATCTGTCACCTCCCTTCTTCTGGAGTAATCTGCTCTGTACTTATCTGAACACTAGACTCCTAAGTCTTGGCTTCCTCAAGAAAAGTTACCCTTTGCTGATATTGGGCGTAGAGACAGTTGAGAGCAAATGTGCCTGGCTGAGCACAACCAACCATCAGCAGCATCTGCAAAACGGTAATCAAATGGTGCTCAACAGCCCAGCCCCCCACTCATGCTTCCAAAGTAACTAGTTTTATCTGCAAATAAGCAGCAATAAAATAGTTTCATATAACCTACCTTTATAAAGAAAGTGGTCTAAGGGCATACTCTCAGTCTTGCCTAGATGAAGACAGCATGGACACTGGTGGTGATTCATGTCAGCAGCATGGGGAAGTCACCCACTGCAGAGATTTGTCCAATAAAGGTCTCTGGAGTATATGGCAAAAGACTCATTTCAAGGACACACAGGAAGAAAAATACTGTATTTTCCCAGTCTGGCAGGATTCTACTCAACTAGGAACATTTTATTTTAGTCAAACAAAATGGAATCATTATATACCATACCTCAGCAGCGTAGCACAAATTACCATGATGTAAAGACCTCACTACTTGAAAGAATTAGTATTTACACCAATTATTTAAAAAAAAAAATAGTTCTCCTAGCACAGATGCTAAAGATTTTTGCTGCAGCAAGGCACTAACTTTCAAGAAGTCAGCAGGTACTAAATCAATTTAAATGTCATATTCTTGGAGACACACTTACAAGCCTGACCATCTCATCTATAATCCAGTTTTCCAGTGAAGATGTGAATGAGCATTTTTCTGCTTGATCTAAATGGACACAGAGGAGCATCAATAAAGTGTGTTCAAGTACAAGAGATCTGCATATAGTTAAACTTTGTTGAAACAAAAGTAATTTGCTATTTTTTTCCCAGCTTCTTTATTTTTAAAGTATGATTTCAGAGATGCAGTAGGTAACACAGCGTACAAGAGTCAGGTCACTGTCTCAGATGTACTACAAGCAGACAGGCAATAACCTGATGCAAACACAAACTTCAGTTTCTTCACAATTCTGTTGTCAAAAAAGGCACTAAGTCACATATGGTACTCCTCACATCTGTATTCAGAGTTCTGTAATTAACATGCCTCAAAAAAAAAAGCTTTTTCCTGTGCCTAAAATCCCTACACTAAACCAGTGTGACATTTTGTACATAGCTTCTGAGATGTAGCACTGAAAATTTAAACAAGGGAAGGTAATTGATTCATTACATCTATTTCTACTATATTTCTTTTTGTATTTTTTTGGTTGCCATTTCAAAAGGCATTGTTTAAATTGCCCTAATCTGCAAACAGCAACAATAAGTGTAGCAAATACTTGACAATGAAGATGTAAAGCCTCTAAAAACCTGTTACCTTAGTAACCATGGGAATGCAGGAGAATAAGAATACACGCAGTGTCAGGACATCATTTTGGATTCCACAGGGTTTGGGTTAAAATACAGTCAGCTTTCATTAGCTTTTTGTTTTTCCCAGTAGGTCCTTGGACTTTGAAACAAAACCTGAATGACAGCTATGAGCAATTCCAGCCTCACTGCTCATCAGCCGCACCAAACAACAGCTCTTCACTGTGAACCCCCCTCCTCCGCACTCAACAGGCCTCGAAACAATCATTATTTATGCTGCTGAATCCTCTGGATATCACTAATAAACTGCATTCCAAAAAGAATAGTAAAATGAATATGCACTTTCACAGTACTTGGATAATTCACTTTAACAAATGCAGTGCAAGGAAAATAAAAAGTCAGCACATCCTCCCAGGATATTTCTGTAACCCCACAGTTTATTACAGGCTTTACAGAGTACGCAAATTCAACACCAACACTAAGAAGAATTTAGCTGCTCATTTAAGTAACACTGTATTTCCATTTTACTTTTGAAGGGGGAGGAGAAAATTAAGAAGATAAAGAATTGAGATCCATGCCCCCGCCCCCACCAATGTCTGTTGGGAAGTCTGTGGTCAAGACTGAACAGAACAAAGATTTCCTAACTGCAGGCGTTAGCTGGCTTAATTTAGGTCCATCCCCTTACTCTGCTACTATCTAGTCACTTAGGAAAACAATCTGAAAAAAGCTCCAGGCAAAACCACTGGAAAAATGAGCAAGAAATTCAACCTCGTGCGAACAAGAATGAGGAAGGAAAGGAACTTCTCTTTGCTCAATGAGGAAAAAAAGTAGAAATATTGGTCTACTTGGCCATCATGCAATGACAAAAATCTTTGCATCAAAAGCCTGGAAAGTAACAGTAGTTCAGAGACACTGGCCTTGCCTTGCCTTACATTGGTTCCCTTCTCTTTCCACTGGCATGGTATTGCTTTTCCATTCACAGAAATTGTCATTCCAGGACAGTGTTGATACATGTAAGAGCTACATTCTCCACTTATTTGCAGTCTTCTGTAGTCCTTTACACACATATATAAAGTAGTACCAGACAGAGGGAACACTTCTTTTATATGCAATATAAGTCTAGATTCTCTGTTTTTACACTACATTATATGAAATGTTTGGACCATATTAAACATTATTAGTAAACACCAAAGATACACTTTCAAAGCACTCATAGAGCAAAACAGAAGTATATCTCCAGGCAACTGCAACTTACAAGCTAAATCAAGAAGACCACCTAGATCAAACCAAGTTATTATGTATGGAAGAATACTTTCTGCAAGATCCACTCACATGTTTTGTAGGTATATATAGCAGTGGCTATTCCCCACTCCTGAGTGGGAAACAGGCCCATCTCTACAATGGTAAACACACAATGACATTGCGCCAGCAGACTACAAAAGAGCAATTTTTATTCAGAAATATGAAAAAGTAAGTTTTGAGACACTAGCTTAGGCCTCAGAACATTAAGCAAAGATTAGAGGAAGAGAACAGCCCAGTATGCTCAAGGCCTGGACCTCTTTTAAAGGTGAGTGTTCACCTGAGCAATAACTTGTTAAACAGATGAGGTCTGTGGTTGACTAGGAGGCAATTGGCCATGTAACTCCACAGAGGACATGGGTTTTTTTCTTTCCATGTTACGTTTCAATTCTGTAGTTTAAGAAAGCTATTTGCTGGAAACAAAAGGCTCTCTTTTGCTTTGTTTCTTCCTCCCTGGAAAGCCTGTCAGTGATGCTGATGGCCATACCTTCCTCGAAGGGGAGCTTGGCACTGCACCTTTGATGCATGTGGTTTTGGAGTTAGGGATTTTGGCTGGCAAGGAAAGGGTAGAATCATTCTTATCCTTACAGCACAAAATCGTTGCTACAGTGCCCAAACTCTGTCCTGCAAACCACAAATAGGCTTTTTTTACAACCAGAGAGGAAGATTTCTCAAACTCACATTAAGGATGGCACCGCTGTCAGTTCTGTAAACGGAGGCTGAGTCAGAACTGCAATAGGAACACTGTAACAATGACATACACGAGGTGCATACATGAACTCACCCAGCATGGAAAAACAGCTCATCATGACCCTATCTCTGTGTTCCCCCTCTCAAAAGAAAACCCCTGCCAAACACCCTGACACTGAATAGCAGTTTTTCAGACTCTGACTGACTGCATTCAGATGGAAAAAAAATGTACATAAATAATTCCATCCTTGCAAAAGCAATACGAGAAAGTGAATGCAAGCAGATGCCAGTCCTCTACCGACTTCCCTTTCTAGAATTACTGCCCTCCTGGCTGTAAGGTAAGCCACAGGTGCTGTGCCTTCTGACTGGTGAATCTGGAGATGCTTTTATCTGGAAACAAAGGACACATCAGATCTATTCTAAGGGGAGAAGTGCAGTACAACCCAGGCAGAGAAAGCACAAGGATAAGTGCAGGCCTGTATTCAAACTGCTCTGTCATCTGCTCAGCCATGGACTCAACTGCTTGCCCTAGATGCCAGAAGGACTGAACTTTTTGTCAAGTCCCTGCAATTTGACTTGTACAGCTTAGTAATGCTGGTTTAAGGGTTCCAAGAAAATCTGCATCAGAACAACCACTCATCATCTTTTCTATGTCAGACACAAAAAATGTGTTCCAAATATCTAAAACAGGGCTTTCAAGCCTGAAATAAAATTTCCAAGTTGTTTTTTTTCCCCCTCACAAAACTCATTCTGCAGGAAGAAACAAAATTTAATCAGTTCTTAGAATAGCTCAGAACAGTTCCTTCACTGCCAAGTTTAAACTCCCAGGTCAACATCGACCTAGTTGGCACGAGCTCTACAAATTATTTTTTGACCTCAGTGTAATTTCAAGACAGACTGAAAATACCCAAAAGGCATGTAGGTGGTACCTATCACTTTCCACCAAAAAAAGGGCAAAAAGCAGCACATACACATGTTCAATTAATTTTACACCATTACAAGTGTAAAATCCAAAAGTATGATTTCTCTGCCTAAAGGAGAATGCATGTTTAAAAACAGTTCACTTGGCACTAATACTCTGGGAAAAAAATAAATCTACTCAGTATACTGATCACTTCCACCCCATTTTGTTACACTGCACTGGTCAAGCTCGGCATATCACTCAGCAGTAAACTAGATCAAGGAATTCTTCCATCTGAAAAGTAACCTGGAAAACTATGTTGTTTTTCAAGTGGATCAGCTCCTCTGCCTGATCCCAGCACACTCCAAACAAACAGCAGCAAAACAGGGGGGAAGGCTGAGAGCGGGGTGAGGAAATGGGTAACCAACAAGGAGGAAGTGCTGACTGACCACAAGCCACAACGCTGTCACACAGGCTCACTCACATGGTTTGATATGAACCTCCCTTATTAAGCCAAATCACAGATGAAACTTTCTTTTAAAAGGAAGGAAATCTCACAAGTATCCCTGACCCAACACTCACTAAATCAATGTTTAGTAGGTACCCTGCCATTGGCTTCAAAAAGAACTGAATCCACATGCATCCAGGACCATGCTGAAAGCTGCAGACAACAGATCTCCGACCTGTGGAAAGCAATCTGGAAAGCATGTGGGAAAAACAGAAGAGAAAGGGAAATGAACTTTTCTAACACCTTCAAGTCTGTGAAGTGACCTTTGGGAATTACCTCCAAATTTCATCTAATGAGTGACAAGTAGGCTAAACTCAAATAAGCAAAGACCTGTAAGATGCCAAGACATTTGTATTGAAAGTCTTTCCTTCTCACCCTCCTCTGTTACACAACATCATGGAAATACTCCAGGGAAGAGTTTCGATGACTGAAAGAAATAACAGTGACTATCATTTTCCTACCGCATTGGGGAACTTCACTGCTTTGTTTGCAGATATTACTTGTCTCTTGGTGTCACACACACCTTAGCTCCCCTTCAGCAGATACCTGGAACTATGAAATGCTTCTCTGAATGCTGAAATTCAGGGCAGGGAGGAAAACAGTATTGGAATGCTTTTAAATAATCGCAGCTATGGAGGAAACACACAAACTGGCATATGCATGGGCCTTGTACCTTGCATGCATAAAACTAAAGGAAAAATACAGGCTTCTGCAATATAAATAAAACAGATGACTTTAAAATAACCTGAGTTCAAATCTATTCAGCACGCTACTACTAAGCAAACATCAGGAGGTACTCAGAGAATGATTTTCTGACAATTAAGCAGGAACAATAGCAAATATTCCATTTGCAATTAAGAATCTGGGTTTTGTTTTCACAGAAACAGTGGGGATTTCTTCAAAAGTAACTTCAATTAACTTCTGCTCCCCCCCACTGACAAAAAGGCTTAATGGGCTGAAAACCATGGCCACTGTTCCCCAGCAATTTCAGACTGAAAAAACAGCTGATTACATCTTATCTAAAAATGTTTCAACTACATTTATTACATTTGCCTACTGTACTGCAGGCATTCCCAAAGAGCTAAAAACCAAAAACCAAAACGAGAACACAGATAAATAAATCCTGGTAAAACCATGGTCAGTAGCCTCTGAAAAACCAAAATCCCTTGAACATTAAAAAAATTATTAAAATTAATAGGTCTGTTTTGTGGTTGCCACAAGCCAACCTGCTGATTCAGGGCAATGTCACCAACAGTATTCTTATCTGTAAAGGGTAAGAATCAATTGTTTGACAGAAACAAAGGAGAGCTCAACAGGAAATCAACCAGCTTGGGACAGATGGTCACTGAATCAAGTTTCACCCCTCCCCTCTCCAAAAATAGGCTTAAGAGGCATTTTCTGTTACCAAGCAACAGCCCAAAGGAAGGCATAAATCTTTTCCTACGTGTTATTCCCCTCCTCCCCGACACACATACATTTCAATCTACTAGGGCGGTATGTTTGTGGGTTTGTTTATTTTCCACATAACAGGTAGGGGGGTTTATTCTGTGCACTGACAATGCCTTTCTGCATGCCCACTAGCCATGTTTCCTTTTCTTCTAGGCAAGAAGGTTAACTGTATCCACACTATGAGAACTACCATGAAAGACGGGTTACAAGCAGGCATCCAATGTTAGTTAGTAACCCCTCCGTGTTCAGCCAAGGTGACCTGAGAAATTACTCCCTAAAGAGGGGAGTTCCTGATGACTATTTTATATAAAACCAACATGACCTTCATCACACCCTGACAAAAGGTCACCACCGTTTTTTTAAAACTCATCATAAACCCCTGTGCCTGCTTTAACCTATAAAAATCCATAAAATTTAATTCCCTGAAAAAGCACCACACTATCTTTAATATAACACACAGACCAGCAGATTTTTAAACCATTTGAATTTTAGGAGCATTAATTCTCCAATACATCAAACACCCTAAGTGAGAATTGGGGTATGGGATGAGTAGGAAAGGATAATCAACATTTACTATTCTGGTGAGCCAGGGGAGAAAAGCAGGGCTGGAGAGGGGGGTGGAATGGAGGGGAGAAAGAGACCCGAAGAGGCTGTTTGCAGAGATCAGGGAGGAGGGGGAGGGGAGCAGAGCCTGGGGTTGAAGGACAGCGCCTCTGAAATTCAGATTAGCATCCAGGGAACAAACCGGTTTGTTTGACCCCCCTATCATACAGACTGGGAACAGACTGGCAGCCAGCAAAAAGAGACAGGAGTTAAATTTAGCCACACAAAGAGTAATCAGCAATAAATTAAAATAAAATAAAATAGGTTTATGATTACAATCCTCACAGAAATTAATTAAATGGGGAAGTCTCACTTCGGCAACAAACTGGGTAATCATCCTTTAAAAGCACAGAGCCTGGATTACCGCTGACACATCCTTAGACTACTAAAACATATGGCCAATAAAAAAAAAAGGGGGGGTATGGGGGGAGGGGAAAGGTTGTGACAGCATGTGGTCTGCAAGAGCTTTATTTACTCCCTCCTCAACTACTGCTTGCTTTAGCCAGCTGAAGACCTTCTGCAAGACAGAGCCTATTTTCACTGGGTATTTCATGTACTCCTTTAACACCAGTGCAGATACTGGTGACCACCACTATGGTGGAGAAACAGAGCCCTGGCCGTGGGGGGGGCTTCACTGACCAAGGGCCTTTGACTTTCGGATCCATTTCACCACAAAGTCACCTCGGTGGAGATGCTGCCCTGGCTCTCTGCACATGGCAAATAGTTTCCACAGGGAAACCAGAGACTGCCATGTCTAAATTCAATTAATTAAAATTAAGTTAATTGAAATGAAACAGAAGGTTTGAACACAAAAGCCAAATAGCTGCTTGTATCTGTGCCAAGAACACCATTTGTTTATCGAGGACTAAAGCTTTCTGACAAAGCATGAAGCTTAGCAGCCAAGGACCTGACCAGGAGACTTGAACTAAGGGCCGTCTAAGCTCAGCCATGGAAGACCTTAACAGCAAATAATTACTGTCATACAGTGCTTTAAAAACTCCCAGGCCAACAACCACCCTTGGTTTCGAGAGAGGGAAACTGAGGCATGTAGAAGCCATGTGTCAGCTCTCAGTGGCAGAATTTGGAAATAAAACCAGATCTTCTGCAGACCTAAGTCCACGTTGTAATATCTCCCTAAGCATGCATATGAAAGCAAGTTGTTATTTATGCAAATTCTTGGCCAACATCAATATTTTTACAGCTGCTTTTCCTGGCCTCTTCATAGCTTAGAAAGAAACCTGTAGATTAAATCCAATTCTTTGCCGAAATTAGTCTCTCTGATCAGGCAGGCAATGATACTCATCCTAGAGTTATTCAGGAATGGATATATTTATTTTTCTAACACATTCAGAATTTGGCTAAATAAGATATGAAAGTACAACTCTTCTGTAATGCATGTTAACAATTTTTCTATAAATAATAAATTAATAATGGACTGCAAAGGCTTTGTTTCTTTTGTACATCAGTGCAAATGGTGGGAAATATACCACGGCAGCAAAAGCCACATACTCTTTACCTGCCAGTACATAGACCATCATCTGGGAGAAAAACCTACATTGTAGCTTTGCATAAGCGTTTATCATAGTTTTAGAAGAGGCACTTTCTCTTCCACTCAAACATACGTCCTTTGCTCCACTCTGCCACGGTAAAAGAGAAAGAAAGGTTGCTTCCTTTTCCCCTCTTAAGTAAACCATCATGCTTTTCTTCAGTGACCAAAGAAATTTCCATATTCCTTGGCCAAGGTGGTATCTCCAGTCACACTGCATGTTTTTTGGTTGAAATGTAGAAGGACATAAGTTTACCTCAAATCTCTGTCAATAAATCTATGATTCTATGAAATGAGGTCTGAGGAGTCTGTATTCCAGTTTTGTGTTCTCAGAAAAATCACAACAGGTTTTCTTTAGATTCTCCAGCTCTCAACCTACTAGCTGAGAACTCTAGGTCTTCTAACACAGTCTATTATAATAATTAGTTTAACTTGACTCTTTACCTTGAACTAAGCCACTCAACAGCAAAATAAAGCTTATATCTGTGAATGATCCAAACAAGTCCCCATCTCTTCTTGCCATAGAACATAATAGCAATTGGCAGTGTTCAAACCCTAAGAACATTCCTCAGTCTCATTAAAATCATAATAGTGCTTCTCTTGGTTAAAGGACGGGCAGAGGAATAGAATGGTAAAGAACAGCAATCATCAGTTAAAAGCTCTGTCAAGCAAAAATAAGTTTATCCACAGAAACAGAGAAAAACAATTACAAAAGGGATAACCTACCAGGATAGGTAAGCCAATAAAAACTGCAAGTAGATAATTGCAAGCCTCGTTTTTAAAAAAATAAAAAATCAGAACATGAATATTATCCTTAGTGTAGCTAAATGGTGGCATTGCATTTAACAGCTTACTCTCCAGTTTGACATCAACCCATGTTAAAAGGGGCTATTTCTCTTAAAACAATATTCTGCTTATAGATTTATAGTTTGGGGCTATTTTTCCTGGCACATATAATGACAGAATGGACACAAGATTCACTAGTGCATTCTCTTATCTCTGCACACTGGCTGAAAGGAACACAGTCTATGTAATTTATTCCAGATCAGAAAGGCGCTGTGAGAACACAGAGAATAGACTTAATTTTCAACAAGCATTTATTAATGAGAAATTTATCAGTCTCTCTCAGCATGAACTGCAGTTTGGAACAGGGAGGACATGTTTCAATGAATTCGTCCTGAGGCCAGCCTCCTTCCAGGCATATGGCCCCAAATACACTTGCTTTTGTCTTTGGGGCAAAGGATTAGTTATGAATCATAACTCAGTTCTGCTTTCTGGCTCTTGTTAACTTGCCAGTCAGCTTCTTCCTGAGATGAAATTTCTCAAAGGAAATTCAATCTGCAGTTGCAAATTTCTAGGTTTTTTCCCCCCCTTGCTATGTTTTTTTACAAAACCTCAATCTCCCATGATTTATTCACATAACCATTTGGAGCAGGAAAAGGTATGTTATCATCCAGCCTCCGTTCCTCTTTTCATAATTGCAACAAAAAAGCACAATCCCCTTCTTTCCACACTTGGCTGGTTTTCCTCTACATTTGGAGCATGTTCTGCTAGAATATGGCAACTGGGGAGAAAATGCAACCCACATACTGAATCATCACATAGGAATCAATATGTCCAGAAAAATAAAACATATGGACACACATACAACTCAGCAGAAAGATGCTGGAGAGCATGTCATTGAAAAAACCTGCAGTTCCCAAACCTCACCAATTAACAAAGTAAGAAGTAGAACTGATTGACTGAAATAACAAGTATCTCCTTTTTATGCATGCTTTATTTTAGTCCTGAAAAAGGTTTAAAATTAATAGTACTGGGATATTTCAAATTTCCTTAGAGTATAATGTTCAGTTATGAACACAAATCTAGACAGACTGATTTTAGACAATGCAACAATGTCAATCCATCAGGTATCATTATTACCCTTTGATGCTCAATTTTCCATCCCAGACAGGCCAAACAAGCTCTTATGGAGTTACTCAAGCTTTGCAGTGCTCCTATTAACACATGCCCAGCAATGCCTCAATCACCAGACCATTTGTGTTGCCATCCACCAAGAAGACAGGACCAGCAGAGAGCTGCCAGTAGCAGAACTCACGGAGTCTCTCTGTCAGTGTGTGTGACTGGATGTGCAACCAGCACACATTTCTGATGATGTACAGAAAGCATATCTAGCACATGGCAGAAAAATGGCCAGAAAAGAGACAGTGGAAAGCGGGTTAGCAAAACAGTTCAGGCTGCCAAGTAGCCTGCTCCTTGAGTACGTTTGCAAAGCCCTTGGGCAAAATTAATTGTTTCAGGAAGCTGTATCTTACCAGTAGGTAATACTGCCACATTTTATGGGTTTTGTACTACCCCACTTTACAACCAACAACAGACGCATTCAGGGTGGAAGGGATCTCTGAAGGTCAACCAGTGCAAACTCACACTCCTGGCAGGGCCATGTCAGAAATCCCATTAACACAACACATATTATGAAGTATTTTGGTTCACGGCTGATCTGCATTGATGATTTTGACTTATTACCCTGTCAAATCTAAATGTGAGGTTCTCAGTGATTCTCAGCCAAAGTACAATGATTCAAGAACCAAAGGTCCATTTCTTAAAAATAAAAAGCCCAAGGAACAAAACAGCTTTTCTCAAGGAAATTAAATGTTTTATTGATGCAAATACTTCAGCTGTTTCCCAACATGCAGTTTTTGCAATTTGGACAAACTGCTAGTGACCGACAAAATAAAGATCCAGTCGTGTCAAGGTTATATACTGAGGTTCATGCTGTACTTGTTTATATAGTGAATAAGGATAGAGAACACACATTTAAAGTATCAGTATCATACACCATAAGAAGTATCAAAACCATGCAGCATCTGTTGCATTCCTCTTTCTTTTTCAGCCCTAAACCCCTGAACTGCAAGTTACTGAATTCAAAGTTGAGCCCATTTTCACAGGAAGATTTGATTAAAAAGCATCTGGAAGAACACTGTCTTTTACTGAAACTAAGTCCAAGATCCAATTCTCATTTATTACACTGCTGGGACAGCATCCTTTAAACACGGTAATCAAAAGCAAACATGTTTTTTTTTCTTTCAAACAGACATCAAAGCAACAATGTTGGGATGAATTTTCAACTGTTCTGAATCTACAGGTTAGATAGATCTGCCTTTTCCAGCAGGAGGGACTCTGACAACACACATACACCCAACTTCACAAGTTCAACTCAGCAGTTAATGTCTGGCATAACACATAATCAGAAATGGATTTACTACTGTGACAGCAAATGGAGCTGAAAACCTACACTGCACTGTGTAGGGGAGTGCTTTACTCCTATGGCAAGCACAGCCTCCCTCTTTCTACACCAAATCCACATGACAACTGGAATCACCCCAAAGCCAAGCTTGACAGAAGGCCAGTCAGCTGTGCTGCAGATGAAAACTGAGCATCTATCTGCACAGACACCAGACACAAGGCATCTCTCAATAAAACAGCCAAGCTGGACAGTCAACAAGAAACATTGTTCATTATGATAGCTGAGAGGAACCAGAAGAATCCTTTTTTTTTTCCCCCTTTGTTTTCAGTCTTTTCTGCCACTAGGTCACATCTGCTGACTGAAATAGAAGTAGAGGGAGTTGTTTGTGGTGGTGGCCTTTGATTAAGAGCTTCCAAGGCATACTGTTTTGAGTAACATTTCTAGTGGCACATCTACTACCCACTAAGAACTTCTGGTCTATAAAGACAAACTGTGAACACAAAAAACTAGTAGAAACCACCTCAGCCAATCAATTATTAAAGAAAAAGAATCCTTTAAAGACCCACTAAGGTACTGGGCCAATATGATATTAGACCTTGGCACTTCATATCCTCTACTCTTTCATATATGTATATATATGTACATGCACAAACACCCACGCTATCCTCTCTAGCTTTGAGTACTTTGGAGGAGGCAAGTGCCTATCTATTTTCCATGCAGCACCCAAAACCCTTCCAGACATGTAGTAAGAAAGAAGAGTATTACTAAGTTAAAGCAGCAAAACAAAACTAAATCTGTATGTTTAGATGCTCTGTCATTTCATAGCTCTTGACACAAAAGTTTGTGACAGCTAATGTTTTGATCTTCATGCCCTTGAAATCCAGCTCACTTTCCACAAGTGCTATAACCATGACTGTTATTTCACCTTCTTTCTTCAAGCCCAGAGTCTGGCAGGCAAGTTGTCTTTATCCTACTCAAAAGGCTTGGAAATTGAGTGCTGACTTTCCTACTGGAAAAAAAATGGCAGGAACTGTCGAAATTTGCTGAAACTGCTATAAAAGGGACTATGAGGTTATGCATATTTTTCACTCTGAACTTCTGCTTTAAATATCCCATCAGTATGCCTCTGTTGGAGCCATTAAAGTGTTCTTGGATGGCTTTACCTTTCCCACCCTTCTCGTCTTCTAGGTTTTCTTCAAAATTGCTCGTTGGGTGGTACTGATCACTTGGCTAATCCCCCTAATTTCTTACTGTTCTCACAATGGGAAATTTCCCTCTCAGACATTAGGACTCAAAAGAGTAACAACAGTATCTTAATACCTTATCTATACAAATTAATTTTTGAAAGCATTTTTTACAAGAATAAGAAACCACCATGTTCTTAAATGCCACATACATGACTGGCAGGAAGCTGTTTCCCTCTTCTTGATTCAGCACACTGTGGTTGTAAAAATCAAGACCTATTTCCCAGTCATCCCAAAGGAATCACCAAACTGCACAAAGAATCTGATTCTGTATAAGTTGTTTAAAGAAATTACAAAGTTAAGCTTCCTTTATGAAACAGCTGTTCTCAAAAGGCCTGAAAGTGTAAGTGAGCAGGAGGATAAAGCCACCTAATGCTCCAAAGCAACAGAGAGTTTGGGAGACTTTCTGAGAAGCCACAGGGAGATGGTCAGTGAGGAGGAACAAAAGCAGTAAAAGTAGATGGCTTGTTCTCCTGAATGGCAAAACTGAGATGCAATCGTACCCTGTGAAACACATTATCACCAAGGAGATAGTAAGCAGAGAACTAATAGCAGTGAAGTACTGTACCAGCAGTAAAAGGACACAGGGCTCAGGACAGGTAACAGAGCACTTGGCACTCTGCAAATCCCAAATCAAGACAAAGTCTTGTCACAGATGCTCCTCATTCTGAAATATCAGTAGCATAGGTAGGCAACAGTAATGTTTACAAAACTTTGCTGTGAACATCCTGATTTCCCCAGCCATTCCAGTGTAAAGAGCTAGTTGTCCAGATTCCTTACAGCATCAGAAGCAGCGGAGCTCAGCTATTTGCATCTGCTGTTCCGTACCACTACACCATCTCTTTGAAGTGGGTGTGATGGAGAAAGAGCTTGGATCTCACCAAGCCTGGAATGCTGTGCCAAACTTCACTTTTTTAATAAGTGATCATTTCCTCTTTATGATAAAGACTGTGGAGGATCAGGCACACAGCAATTTCCAAACACTCTACTAATTACTCAGTTACTCCTGAGTGGTAACACAACAAGGGAACATATAACTCAGAGTACACACAGTCTCTCTGAGCACTGGCATTACAGTTGCATATGAACCACCTCTATCTTTTAAAAAACAGCTAGAAATAAAGCAGGAGGGGATGGCATAAGGAATGTCTCCCAAATTGAAAGCCTAATTTAACTACCAAACTCCCAGAAAAATTGTCCTGAGGTTTAATTTTGCCTACAGATCTGAGAGTCTATGGGGGTGGGGAGGGACAAATACTAATATCTCTCAAATATGCAGAATGCTAGAGGTAAAACATCTCATATGCACATTAACACTTCTTTATGAAGCCAAATTTAAATTTAGTATGGCTCTAGAGAAAAACAGCAGCATAAAGAACCTTTCAAAATAGGCTATTAATTTCTCTGAAATTTTGGTGCTGCACACTCCACTCAACAGAGAAACTGGTGCTGCAGAGGGAGGTACAGCAGAATTTGGTGCAACAGGATAGGAGTACCAGGAAAATGTTCAGCAGCTTAAAATAGTCAGCCACCTAACTAACGACTTCACACTGTAGGTTCTAGGGAAATATTATCACTTCTGGTGAGACACACCGATGAATCTTCATTTTACAAAGGAAGACTATTAATAGGGTGTATTTCAGACCACTGTTACATTCAGTGACTAACTCCTTCACTTACCTCGAAGTGCTCTGATCAGATCACACCAAGGGTCTTGAAAAGAGCTAATTACAGACAATGATAGAGATAGGAGACAGAGAACAAGATGATCTCTGCACAGCATTTCATAAAACTAGTCACTCCAGGCTTGTTCATGGAACCAGTACAACAGATGTCTGGTAATCTCTTAAGTAACAGTATCTTAGGTCTGCCCACACTGTTTTCTGCTCACAGCTCCAGCAGTTTGAAAAACTACCTCAAAATAACCTCTCTAAAACCTTACATGAGAAATATTAATTGAAGGTTTCTATCATCTCTTGTCATACTGAGTCAGGCTGCTCCCTACCTTCTTACTCTTCTGGTGATTATATGTCACAACATACAGTTCTTCCTATCTTCTATATTTTATAAACATTATATTAGTTAGTGTACTATAACTACTAAAAAATTAAATGCAAATTAATCAAAGCTTTTGACAGTATAAGATGCAAGATTTTCAGAGCAAGTATATAGAAGTTTTTTATTAAACATCTGAAATGCCATGGAACTTAAAATGCTAATTCAATGAGAATTACATGAAATACACTTCAATCAAAGCAGTAGTTTACACAATTCTCTATGGCCTCTCATGTCCCAAAAGAATTTCACAGTAGTTGTGACATTACTGTGCAACAGAGTAAGACAGCTGTACAGGCTTCAGGAGTCATCTGAACCACACCTAGTTACATTTTATCCTCACAGAATCATAGAATGATTTAGGTAAAAAAAGATCTATAAGACCATTGAGTCCAAACATTAACCCAGCACTGCCAAATTCACCACTAAACCATGTCTCTAAGTGCCATGTCTACACTCCTTTTAAATACTTCCAAGGTTGGTGACTCAACAGATTCCCTGGGCAGCCTGGTTCAATCCTTGACAAACTTTTCCATGGAGAAATTTTTCCCAATATCCAATCTACACCTACCCTGGTGGAAGTTGAGGCCATTTCCTCTTGTCCTATCACTTGCTACCTGGCAGAAGAGATTGACCCCCATCTAGTAACATTCCCTCTGAGCCTCTTTTCCTCCAGGCTGAGCAACCCCACCTCCCTCAGCCATTCCTCATAGGACTTCTGACCTTTCACCAGCTCCACTGCCCTTCTCTGGACACACTCCAGCACCTCCATGTTTTTCGTGTAGCAAGGGGCCAAAAAGTGAACACAGGATGCAAAAGTGAACACAGGCTCTCCAGTTCTGAATACAGAGACAATCACTGCTCTGGTCCTGCTGTCACACTATTTTCTGATACAAGCCAGGATGTCACTAGCCTTCTTGGCCATCTGGGCACATGCTGGCTCATGTTTAGCTGGCTGTCAACCAATACCCCCTGCTCCTTTTCCACCCAGTAGATTTCCAGCCACTCATCCCAAGGCTGCAGTGTTGCATGGGGTTACTGTGACCCAAGAGCAGGACTTGGCACTTTGCCTCATTAAACCTCATACAATTGGCCTTGGCCCATCGATCCAGCCTGTCATTTCTGTAAGAACTCCATACTTCTGTTTGATACTTACAAGCCAACAACAACAGTGTACAAAATTTGGTTGTCCCCATTGCGAATAAACACTGTTGCAAGTTTCTGTCACCTACAAGTTCCTCCAACAGATATCCTGGTTTTTTTTACTTCTGGATTATAAAAACATTAATGATTCTATTTAATTATTAAGACTCTAATGCTACTGGATAGTTTACCAATACAAGCACTTTCAAAGAATGGCTCCTTGGTTTTGGGTCATCTCCACTACCTACCTGCAAGTTCAAAACCATTAACAGGGGCTATACTAGCTTGCTCAGAGCTGCAGATAAGCTTTTGCAATGACTCACAGAAACTTAATTTACTAGATTTCTCCTTATTACACATGGATATCTTCAGAGTTCTTAGGTTCATGGACCAATTTTATTTCTTGTACAACCAAAACATATCTTGTTTCCTTCTCCACACAGAATGCAGCATGAAACAAATTGGTCAGGTTCAGAATTTTTAAAAAATAAAACTGAAACTACATAAAGGCAACGGAGTTTCTAACAAATATTGTTACAAGCAGTACTTTTCTCAACATATTAATGAAGGTAATATAAAGACAGGATTAAGAAAAGTCAACAATTCTTAGAGAAAATAACAACGAATTAATTGCAAAAGTTTAGTGTGGTTTTATGACTGCTGCTGTAATCTGTTTCAGAATACTAGAAATATTTTAAATGCTTATTATATTTATTGAACTCTAGTTCACAGGACTAATTCTCTAAAAGACATGATTGTCTGAATGTCATGACTTATTACTCCTTCATTTGTTGGTTTTCCCAACCAACAACTTTGGTTTTCTCCTCCTCACAATTCTGTTTTAGAAACAAAAGAAAATGCATCTTTTGCATTATGAGCAAATGATTATGCAAAAATAGGCAAAGCATATACATCTCAAAGAGGCTATCCCTCCGAGGTATAAAGCCAAATATCTGAAATGGTTTTTTTTTATGTTATTGATTTCACAATCCTTTTTTGGCAAGAGTCAAGATGTGATGCCTTAATATCATGTCCAAGCTCCATGTTTTGTTAATTACGTCCTACCTAGCTAAATGCCCCCCGTAGTTTCAATTAGACATGGTATTCTTCCTCACTTCCCGTCTTGATTATTGTGCACTGTTGCTAAGCGCTAGTTAACAGTTGCCACATTCACCCAAAGTTGGCTGCGTTTCAGTGGTCATTCAAAGAATTAAATACAAAACATATGGTACAGAACCGTACAAAGAAAAAAAAAAAAAAAAGCACTTTTAAAAACCACATGCTTAATATAAAAGGTACTACAAAATCCTGACAGTCCTATGCCCACTCCAGATTTCCTAGAAAACCTTGAAAATTAGAGAGAAATGCATTCAATCTCTTTTTTTAGCTTCCACTAAAAGGGTTCCTAGAACATATTTTTGACATTATTGAGTCTAGTCTCACACTGAAAAAATAGCCCAGCATTAACAGTGTGACAGGCTTCAAGGTACAGACATTTTTTCCCTCAAAAAAAACAGTTTAACTCTCTATATCTCATAGCAACTAATTAGAGTCTCCTAAATTAGACTCCAAGTTTTCTTTACCTTGTATCTGCAAAATACTTTGGACATGACTTGTTGAACGGCCAAATATCAATGCCAGTAGCTATGTGTTTCAGAAGACCTTGAACCAAATGTGCTTTTGTTGAATTCCAGACAAACTTTTCACACTCCTTTTATCTGTGATGTCCTCATGAGATCTTAAGAAACTTCACGTATTTTTATTATCCCAGTAAAACTCAGTAACCAGTTTGCCTATTACTGCTTATTTCCTTTACTATTACATCTTAGACTTAAAAACAGCCTTACCAAAAAATCCTCACTCTTTATGATTGTTACATTATCTACAGCCAAACCCAACCAATAAAAACTCCTGCTATGTACAAATTGTTTCTTATGGCTCATTTTTATTTCCTGGTAAACACCTTAGAAAAAAAATTGTTTTGAACAAACTATGAACAGTAAGCAAAAACATGCACTATATTTGTTATCTGTATTTACAGATGTTGGATTAAACCTTCAGGGCTCATAATCCAACAATTTAAACAGGTACATAATGCACATATCGAGCATTACTCATTGACTTTCTGGAGCATTTTGTTGAGAATACTTGAGAATACATGAGAAAAAGTATGCAGATGTGGAAATGCTAAAAATTACAAATAACTATTTCTCAACAGCTCTGAGAATACTCACACAATCCGTTTTCCTTTGCAAAGAGGTATTTAACAAGCTAATCCTCCAGCTTCATAAGTGCTGTTGTCATACTCACAAGCAAATTCTTACAGGATAATGTTTAAAATTTGTAAAGTTTCTTTAATCCACTAGCACATATGTAATAAGTTTTTCAAACAACATAAGAACCATTCTTGTTTCTCTTTAGAGGGCAGATCCCTTAATAAAAAACAAACTTAGGTGTGCATTACAGAATTTAAAAGTGCTGAAAGCTTTAGCTGTCTCAGAAGCCACATGTGTAACTATACCTGCTACCGAAATATGCACCTATTTGCTTCACCTCTTGAACAGGAATAATTGTAAAAATAAATTAAACAAAATAAAGCTTTTGTAATTCCTAGTCAGGAAATAAAACACAGCACTTTCTTCTCAACAGCTTTTTTATTTCCATCTTTTAAAAAGCTCTTTGTATCAACGTGTCAATGAAGTATGAAGAGTACGAAATATTATTTCAATAATACTTAAAATAGCATTCAGTGGAAAAGTCTGAAGAGGCACCAGTTCAAAGAAAGGACCTTTTTAACGTTATTCCATTTCCCTATCTTCAGGGTATTCAAAGCAAACACGCTGACAAGCAGCAGACACAGGGAATATTTTTCTGTGGGGTAACTCAAAGAGTCTCCCGCACTTCAAACACATCTAACCATTGATAATTCCTAAATTTCAGAATATGGATAAATATTTGCAGGCTTGGGGCCTAAACAAACAGCAACGCTTGGCCCACCCGCTGAGCTGGCCGAAATCCTATGGGGTACACAAAGTTTGCATCTTTCGGAGGTTTCGGGGAGCGCTGGGAGGGACGGGCCAGACCCCAGCGGTACCTAAAGGCTCCCGTGTACATCTGTCAGCTGCCGCGGGGAGCCCCGCCGGCTTCATCCCAGCCGCTTTCCCCCGTTCTACCGTTACTTCCCAACAGCAAAGGAGCCGTGTCGATCAGCTGCCTCCGCGATAGAAGCATCACGGACAGGCCGCAGGTGACACGGCCCGCGGGGCGCCACCGCGCACCGGGGCCGCCGCCGCCCCTCCGCCACAGCCAAAGCCCCTCACCGCCGCCAAGGGGCCCGGCACCCTGTCCTCTCCTCCCTCCTCAAACCCGGCCCGCACATGTCCAGAAGTGCCCCCGAACACCCCCCATCCCGCGGGCCACCCACGGCCGGCGCTCCCCGCCCCGGGCGAAGCCTCCCGCGGGCGCGGAGGGCGAGGCGACCGAGCCCCCTCTGCCGGCGGCCGCCCGCGTGGCAGCGCGGGGCGGGGGCGCGCACTCGCCGCCCGCCCGCTCCCCGGCAGAGCCACCTGCACCCCCCGCCTCGTCCCGGGGCTTGGCCGCCCGCCGCCCGCCCGGCTACAGCGGCTGCTTTACTTGCTCTCTCACCTCCGCCTTGCCCCATCGGCTCGGGCAATTCCCCCCGCCCCGGTCCAAAACGCCGGTAACAAAGGGCTGGAGCCCCCCGGGGGCGGGCGCCCGCAGCCCGCGGGTGACACGGGCGCTGCCCGCCGCGCCGCTGGCAGCCCACAGCCCCCCGCCGCTCCCGGGGCTGCGCCCCGCGGGGTGACAACACCGAGCGCCACTCAGCCAGCGGAGACGCTGCCGCCGCCCCGAGCCGCTACCTTTGTGCCCTCCCAGAAACCGGCGAGAAGGCGAAGCAAAGCCCCGCGCCGCTCCCTTACCTTGCTGGGCAGAGAGAGAAAAAGTTGAAGCGCTCCCCTTCTACCCCTCCCTCACTTTTTTTTCTAATTTAAATATTTGAAATTTTGGGGGTTTGGCTTGGTTTTTTTTTAATTTCCCCCTCCCTCCCCTCACGCCGAGCGCTGCGCTCAGGCAGTACCGCCCGGCGCCCTCGGTGCCACCGTCTCCCTCGCTCCCGGTCTCGCTCCCTCTCTCTCTCTCTGTCGGCTGGAGGAGGGGAGGGGAGGCGAGGGGAGGAGAATGGGGCGGACCCGCAGGTGCCGCCCCTCCGGCTCTGTCAGCGGGAGGAGAGGGGTCGAGGGCCGGCGGGCGCGGGGAGCGGGCGGTAGCCGCGGGAGTGCTGCGCTCAGGTGCGGGGGTGGCTGACGGCAGCGGCCCCGGCCGTGCCACAGGGCAGAGGGGCTGGGAATGGGGTGCCAGCGTCGTGGCAGGGACTGAGGTGATGGAACGGGCGCTGGTGTGGAGATGAGTTAGGGGAGGAGGCAGGTGGAGAGCAGTGAGGCTCGGTACGTAGCGGCGGGGACTCGGTGAGGACGAAGCTAACTGGAGTTCTTCCAGTCTGTGAGGGAAGGGGCGAAGCCCTGCACTGAGAGGAGCCAAGCTAGGAAGAGTCAACACCCTGTCGGATATCCAGCGTGGCTCGGTGGGCGGTGGGACAGAGGATGGCACTGGGAGTGCCCTCTGCCCTTGAGAGATGGCCCTGCAGTGCGCACTGGTCAGGCCTGTGGGCAGAGCTGAAATTTGGGCGGGAGGATCACCTCATGTTGTGTTTGGGTTTAGTTAGCAATGAAGCTGGTCCAGGAGTGGTGAAGTAGAAGCTGAAGGGTTTTAGAATGCTAGGAGGGTGCTGGAGACAAACAGGAGTAGGACACTCTGAGTATGCTTGTGTCTGATATTAAATTGAACAGATGGGTAAAGATGAGGGGATCTGATCATGTTGGAGAGATTGGAAACAGAAGGATCTGGAACATTTAGAGCTATAAATGGGTCCAAGTGTGTGGGGAAGCAGTGGATTCCTGGTGCATACAAAGATGAAGGTCAGACACCGTAGGAGTGTGGGAAGGAGACTAGAAATATAGCCAGATGCTCTGAGGGTAAATATCCATTGAACTGGGGGAAAAAATTATTTTGCATTTCCTTCCTTTTGCCTTGGATTGATTAAGTGACCATACAAACCATGTCCTTTTTCACTTTTCACAGGACAATTTCTTGAGAGTTTTTCAAAAAGCTTTTCTCATCTCTTGGGACCATAGGGCTCAATCCTATGCAGTTTTATCTGTCTGCCTCAACACCTGAAAAAAAAAAAAAGGCACCGTGATAAAAAAGTGGTAGTGTTGTTCATTTTCTTTGACAGGAACCTGCTGCAGTGGGACATCGAGAAAAAGAAGTCCAGTACTTTTCTCGCATCCTTTTCTTTTGTACTTGCTGGTTAAAACACTAAGTTCCAGCACCCTTCCCATCAAAAGGTGGGAGGGGAAAAAACTGTCCATACTTCTTGGAGAAAGCAGAGATGGCACAGCAACAATGTGGCACTGCAATAATGCTGCTTGGTCCAGAAATGAGAACAACTGTGACAGAAGAATAAATGTAAGGAAGTTCTGGAGCTCATGGCTATAGCCAAGAGTGTGATTGATGCAGAAAAAGGCTAGGTTCATTGAATGTTCAAAACCAAGGCACCTCTCAAATAAAGCAGTGCAATTGGGTTGTTCATTGGCTACTTTGACTCTGATTTCATGCAAATTTTATGTGAATAGCTACATCAGTTGGCTTCGAGAGGGCTATTGACATGCTTGAATTGCTTAGAGCTGGGCTTCAGCTGTGGATTCCCTGAAAACACGCTACCTCCATTAGTCTAAATATCTTGGTATCTATGTATTTATAAAGTTGCTAATAATACAACCCTTAACAACAAGAAGCTAAAAATTTAGTTGAATCAGAGTTTAAGAGAATTTACCAAATCAGGTCAGGCTTTAGGATCTAACATTGTCACTTTGCCAGTTCTAAGAGGTACATTTTTATGCTGTGTATGTCAACCCTGCTATTGATACTCCACACAAATATAATGAAATTAAGTAACGTCAGTGTCAGTCCTTTAGAGATAATGTTGCCCTGTGACTCTGGACAGATTTAGATAGTAACTATTACTGCTATTAAAGGTTTGTGAGAGATTTGAAAGCATATCAAGGTGTCTGTATAATACTATGCTACAGCATATGATAACTCTAACTCAGATAACTTAATTACATCTAAATTGATCCCAGTAATTGCAGTCTAGATTTCCCTCAAAATTTCTGTTTGATTTTAATTAGAGATATGTACTGAATGAGAGAGAATTATTCTGGTAGTTTTAACGCAGTAACTCTTTTCCTATTTGGACTTATTTGTGTTTTGCTTTTTTGAAAAGGAAGAGACATTAATTATATGTTTTCTTCTAACTTTCTATTTTGACTATCAACATTTACAGCTTGTAGGGTGGTTTCATCTGTACCATCTGTGGGCCATATTGCACATCAGATGGCAGGATTAAATCTGTAACAAGAACGTTTTGGGACATAGAAGTCTTTCAGGGTTTGAAGCCATGATATTCATAACACAAATGTGCAGAGCCACTCATGTATCTGAAACAGAAGACAGAGAATGCCAAAGCAGCTGCTGGAGTGAAATAAAGGAGAGACCACACAGTTTGGGGAATGTGACGGCATCAAGAACAAAAGGACATTTGAGGGAACAAGAAAGCACAACTTCAAGCAGTGAGAAATAAGAGTCAATCATTAGGAATTATTGACAGCAGACATGCAGTTGCACAGCAATTAGAGACTCACTTTGGGAATCAAGGTCAATTAATACCGAGGTAAAGAGGCAGCATCAAAAAAAAGCACCTTGTTTAGCAAACAGCATTTTCTGATTGCTGACTAGGCAACATAGAAGAAAAATGTCAATCATGGGTTGGGTTTTGGCCATTTTCATACAAGGCAAGATACCATCACCTTCATTCTGTTGTAAAGGACTTCTGTATAAGAACATTATATGACACTACACTTTGTGCAAAGATTGATGAGACAACGCCCAGTGGAACTACATAAGTTGACAGGTATCATTCAGATCTGAGCCTTCACTGTATATTACATTTCATTCTGTCTTCAAGTGAAAGTCTCTTCGCTTTCTTCATATTTACTGGGTTTGAGAGCAATAGGGATAAGGTCCATTATGATGTAATGCTCTGAAAGCCCATTCCCCTCTTCCAACTCATAAAGGCAAACTTCCAACAGATTTCAACCTTCTTTTTAGATCATTCTCTGAAATGCAGCTTGTGTTTATAGTTGTCATGCCTGTTACATTTAAATATTCACTGATTATCTGATGTATCCAACCTCAGAAATTAGGTTTCAAAAAACATAAAGAAATAAATAGTCATACAAATGAATGCTCTGCTTTAATTTCTTGTTGTTTGTGAACTCTTGATTTCATACATACTAAACCCAGTAATTTATATCCTAGAAACACTCATATCAATGTTTTATTTGATCCAGTCTACCAAACCTTTAGTATTAAATTTTGCCTGAATGCAGTGTCTGAATTCCACAGACCTGGTGTTATCATTGTTAAAATTTGATTACAGACTTTGCTTTGGTTTCTTTTTTGGGGCTAAAGTGAATCCCACCATTCTGACGGGTAATTCTGGTTTAAACTTTCTAAATAACTTATATCCTTCTGTATGAATCACCAATGATCTCTTAAGATTCATTATACTTTACCCCTTTATTATTGTGATGTGAATTATACTTTCCCTAGTAATGCTGTAAAGTTCTATTTGGTCTATTTGACTTCGAGGAATCTATGAAATGCCCTATCCCCTTAAAAACATTATTCTAAATGGTTGAAATAGGTGAATAGGATGAAACATGAAGCAGGAGATGGAGATGGGGAGTCAAAGTACATAAAATTAAATACTTTTCATACAGACAGTCTGAGGGCAGAGCTAAACTGAATTCAGACCTCATGCCCAGACACCGCTGTAATTCCAATTCTAAGTCATTGTATCTAGGCTTCCTTATTGCTATTATTTTATGGAAATGTTTTTAAAATCAGTATTTTGGCATCAGTGTTTTTAGCATGAGTATTTAGCACACCTTCTAAAAAAAATTGATAGCGCACAGTATGATGAAAGAGACAAGAGTGTTCCTCACAACTAGTAAGGACATACTTTCTTTATCTTTCCATTACTCACTCCATAGAAATTGAGAAATCCATCAGCAGGCCTTCCTGGAAATTTAGCAGTAATACATAGTCAGTGACAGGCATATACTTTCGATTGCTTTTTGATTTTGATAGGATTTTGCAGAGTGATCACAGTTAATGAGATGATCGTTTTACAAAAAGAAAAGGATGGTTGTGGAAAAGTCCTGGAGTTAGTATTTTGAATTGCAGTCACCCTGACTGTACAAACTATAACAGAGTCTCCATTTTTTAGGAGCTTCTATAAAATATTTGGTAGTGCATTGTCAGCTTTTGTTTACAGACTGGTAACTGTACACCATCCATCATGCAAGACACGGCAGGATGCCATTTCCTTTGCTCACAAGCCTGTCCTTAGCGGCAGCCTGGATGCCAGCTAAAGGGGAAATCCACTACATGAGAGAGGCTGTAACAGTGTTTGTCTTCATAATTCCCTAAATAACTTTGTTTCAAAAAAGGCAGTGCAAAAGGACTACCCCTTTTTGGTACTACCATAGGTATTGCAAGAAAGGATGTTCTCTGTTAAGGAAAACTCTTTAAGAGAGCCCTTGTCAAAGCTGATCATTTACATAGTTTTTCTGTTTTCTTTTTTCTTGTACAAATTTTGATTTCATATTTCACTTTCAGAATTCACTGATCTTTCAGTGAATCATTTTTATTAGTTAATGATCAGGGAATCATTTTTATAAGCTAATCTGTGCATTACTTTAGAATGTAGTTGAGCAAAATGAATCATACAGTGTGAATTAATGTTTTAGGATTGAGCCTGGTTTTTATACACCATGAGATTAGCACAAGCCATTTTGATCTTTCAGTGAGAAGATACAGACAGATTTTTTACTATACAACAAAATGTTATCAATACTGCCATCATTTTTAAGAGGGAAATTTAAAACATGGTGACTGGTTGAAATTATTCAAGAAGTGTTTTCTGATTTTAGTTGGGTTTGTTCACTTTAACTATATTATAAAGAATTTCCATGTATCTTTGAATACATGGTTAGTATGTATGGTTAGTATACTCATGAGGCCCATAGATCAAGAACTCTTTTTCCCCCAGGGATATCTAGATATAGATTAGTCTTTTCTTCATCAGGAAATATTATTAAAAAAAAAATTTGCCAAGGGTACTTAGCTAATTGTAATAAAAAGGAATACTACCTTTGTTTAAATGTTTTCAAAGTGCAAGACCATATGAAAAGCAATCTCAACAAAATGGAAAATGTATGCATAATACTGACTATTCTATCAAATGCTCAGGCCTACTCTGGATTTTTCACCATGGGTTGTCCCTTCAGAGACACTACTGAAACTCAGATTCATTGCCCCTAATTGACACATCTCCATTGCCAAACACATAATCTAATAAAATTATTTTATAGCCTAGAGTGAAATAATACTTTTAAATAGGGCTTACTTACAGAGGAGGCAGTCTTGCCTAACTTTTAGAGATATAAAACTTGAGATCTAATCTATCTTTATTTATAGACAGTGAAAATTACTTGGCAGTTTCATCCCATTCTTAAATGAACACCTTCAAAAGGCAATCCCTCTTCTCTTGTACTCATTGACTTTTCAGGGAATTTAGAGACCTAGGTTAGACTACACACCTATTCACCCAATACTGAGTGAATGCAGACCATCTCCTTGTGGTCAGCTGATCATTTACAGATGTTTGCTGTTTGACTTACACAACAGAACCACTCACAGGCATTTTAGCCACTCACTGGCTAGTTGGTCATATACACCAAAAAGATAAATTTCCGTTTCATGTAAGCATTTACATTCAGAGCTTACAGAGGTGGGACTTTTTCATGGCACTGACATGGTTTGAAGAGTAAAGCTCAATGGTTAGTTTGCTAAATTCCAAATTTGCAAGGTTTCCTGTAGTTGTTATCAGCAAGAGCAGTGACTCTCATCAAAGTTGGTATAGAATCATAGAATAGTTTGGGTTGGAAGGGACACTAAAGATCATCTAGTTCCAGCCTCCCACCATGGTATACCTTCCACTAGACCAGGTTGCTCAGAGCTCCATCCAACCTGGTCTGCTTAGTTTTGATTGATGTTTGTTGGGATATTTATTCTGAATCCAGCTGGGAAATGGCAATTAGTTCCTTTGCTACTTTATTTTTTTTCCCCTCTTTTCTTAAATAGATGTTTGCACTGCATAAGAGGTGCTGCTTATGAACTACAAGTAGGCTAGCAATAGCAAAGCAAATGGCCCTGAATCCATATTGGAGTCAAGACATGGAAATTGGTAATTTTAGAGGTTCAAAAACAGTCATCTAACAATTGCAGCACCCATGTCTTTAGTGGAATGTCACCCATGGCTTAAGTGTTGTGTTTGTAGTGCAAGGAATTTTTAATGTTTTCTATTACCTATAATCTATGCAGGTTTATCTATCTAGGGTATCCAATTTTCTTCTTGGTTTGTGACTCTGTTTTGGTTTTGCCAGAAAGTCACAGATGTGTTTGAGCTTTTGGGGTTCTTACAAATGGAAAATACTTTTAAGATGAGGTGGATAAGACTGCACAAGCCCTAACCATTCTTGGGTTTGTCACTGTTCCCTTTACACAGAAAAAATTCCTACTTAAAGCAGCCTCTGGTAAATTCCCTGGGCTTGTGTAACTGCCAGAAGTAACAGTAAGTCACTCCTCTCCCCATTTTCCTACTGGATCCACACACATCACGGTAGACCGGACTTGATCCTAATGAATAGCTTAGCAGGTAAGGGAATTTAGTCCAGCATTCACTGTATCTTAGCAGGCTCAAATACTGTCTTAGTCTTGTGGAGGCAAACATCTAAGCCTACACAGATATCTACTCCCTTATTTATAAAATCTCCATCTTCTTCAGAATTTACAGAGATATGTGAATGCAGAGACGGCTTGGCCCAATTTTGTTGAAGCACAGGAAAAAAAATGGGTGTGTGCCATGGGGTGTGACCTGCCAGCAGCTAGGTTTTCCACAGGGAAGGTTTCCCACAGAACTTCAGAAACATGTCTGATACCCACCATGCCTCTCTTGGGCAGCTTCCAGGGTCTTGACATTGAGGTGTCTTAACCTGCACTCTGCAGGTGTGCAGACACAGAATATTTTAGTTACTCATCCCCCAGCTGTTTCTCCTGTTTCTCAAACAAAAGAGATAAAGAAAACAAACCAAGTTAAATACTGCAGTATCTCTATGCCTACAAACCTCATTGCACATGTGAGTTTTAATGTATTAATTACAAATACTTCTGTCCAACTACCCATCTTCTTTCTTTTTCTCTGTGTGTAACTTTCATGGGAGATTAATTTAGGTTAATGTCTCACAAAGCTACTGGATTTAATACTGAGTTAGATTTATCTGTGTCTCAGAGAAATCAGCTGCTTCATAAAATTAGTGTCATTTTCTGTCTTTTACTATATTACCATCTCTCAAGCACATGGTACTACAAAATGCACAGTGAGTTAGTTACCTTTGCTAACAACATGCTGTACAGCTTTTGGATTTCTGTGGGTCTTCTCGTGGCATCACTGAAAGAGAATTGGTGGAGAGTCCCTGCTAGCATTTTGAAAGCAATCTGGGATGAGATTTGTATACGGGTTGGCCAGCAGGCAAGGCTGCTATACTAACTCCCTGCTATGCTTTGCCATGGAGTCCACAACAGACAATCTATGGCCCCCAGTCCCAACTCAGACATGTTTGGATCCTTATGACTGCAACGTGAAGTTCGGGTCATGTATTATTTACATACTGCTTTTTTGTACTCCTGACAGTGAAACAGACAGGACTGTGATTGCTGTCTGCAGGGAAGGAAACCTGCCTGCTTGCTCTGCTGGTTAGAAACTGTTCCAAAACCAGCTGCTGTCCAGTCAGCCAAAAAGAGCAAGAAAATCCTGAGGGCTACAAAACATGAACTTATTAATGCTGTGGGTTAATCTCTATTCATTTCCCTTATTATGTGTTTATTGTGTAGAATGGCCCACGTTCCAGCAGCTCCAGAGAAAGGGCAGATCCAGGTTATGCAAAACAAATTCCTCTGGGTTTTCCAGTTTGTTTAAAAGAGTTTTTGTTCATCTGAATTAACAAAGAGCCATTTAAGTTTCTTAGTATGTTCACTCATGACTTTAGGAATCTATGAATATGTATGGTATTCCTGCCCTCCTTTGCTTTTTGGTTGGTTGGTTGATAGGGTTTTTGGCTTTGTTTGTTTCTTTGCTTGTTTGTTTTCCCTAGCCTGTGAAGGTTTTTCCTTGTAAGTAAGTTCAGTTTTATGTGACGTTTTGTAGTTGGAAGTCCAAAGATTCCTCTTGGGTTTTGGCACCCCCAAATTGAAGTAAGGCATACTGTTGTCTGGCTCAGCAGGAACCTACCCAAGAGACCGCCTGAAAGTAACACTTTTCCTAAAGTACCAAATGAGCTGTGTGATGTCTTACAGATGGTGGCTCCAGCTGTGGTGGGAACTTTTAGTGTTGCCAGACACTATACTTTTGGTGCTTGGGTGCTGTCTACATCTGCTGTAATCATCAGCACCAGGAACATGAACATTATGCAAAAGTAAACTTGAAAATCACAAGACTTTGACCTTTTCAATTCCAAATTAAGTTAAGGGTAGAAGAAAACGTGTATCACTTGTGAGGTGAAGACTTGACAAAGGAGTCCAGTGCTGTCAGCAAGTCAGAGCTGAAAACAGACAGATATTTGGAATAGTTTATAAAACCCTTCAAGGGATGCAACTAGAGAGGGAACCAGAAATCACAAAAAATGGCATGAGAAGATGGACATGAAATGAAGGCAGGTAAACACCATAATCATTAAAGTACTGGTTGAAACAGAATCTGTTTTGACTTCATCAAACACTTTGGTCAACTACCTGGTCGTTTAACTGCCCGCTGACTGGGAGAACAATGTTGCTACTCAAATCTTATCTGGTTTCACTGGAGATGAGTTGCTGAGCAACCAGTAAGACCAAGAGCAAGCTGAAGAATGTAAACGCCACCTCCCTGCGTTTGTCCTTCATTGCATCACCATCAAGCATACTGCCTTCCCCTGTAAACACCAGTTGACACTTGCCTATCAGGTAACAAGAATAGAAATTCCATCACAACATTAGGGGAAAAAACCCTTCCAAGCACTGGTTACCCAGAGGGACTGAGGAATTTCCTACCTTGGCATATTTACAACTGAAATATGACTGCAAAAGAGAGAGCGTAGCATGTGTTAAATTGGACTGTCCTGAGCAGGGGGTTGGAGCAGGCACTCTCCAGTTTTCCCTTTTTTCTATCATCAGTAAGCAACTGCATAGTGACTCAGTAAAAAAGAATGGACTCTTTTAGGTACTTTTAACTTCCCAGTTGCATACACTGTGCTGCTTTAACTAAAATGAAAAGAAATCACACAGAGGTGAGGTGACAAGATGCAGGCAACTTGCATATACATAAATCCTCACACAGGGATATTGTGTGAAGATTTATGACAAATGCTGACATTGGCTGCTCTGCACAAAAGCAGTCCAACAGCAAAATATGAGGGCAGAGGAACGGGTCCTTGAGGTTGAGGAAACCCTTGCAAAAAGGAATTATGGCAGACTTGAATGTGCTGGGTTGATGGTTTTACTAAATTATCTTAGTGGTCTTTTCCAACCTTAATGATTCTATGATTTAATTTGCTATTTTCAGAAGTCCAGTAAAAGAAATAATCTTACATTTACCCCCAGAAGTGTATAAGATTTTCCTTATACACTCATATAAGGTTTCAGATAAGTATCCTACAGGAGGTAATTTTGTTCCCAGTCACAGGTAGAAGCTGGAAACCTTGACCTCAATGATATTTACTTCCATCTAGGAAAAAAATTCAATTGTATTGAATGGTTTCAGTTCCACGAAAGTTATACTTGATAACAATCAGAAATCAATCTTTCAGATAGAAAAAGCTTTGCTTTCACAAATTTCAGCATTTTGTTTGCTGCATTACAGCATTTTCTTGTCTATAAAGGAAGTCCCTGGACCATTAGGAACTCCTTCATGTGTGCTTCTAGTCTAACACAGCAAAACAACACTCACCTCTATCGCCACTAATGTGACAACATCCTCCCAGATCCAAGAATAGAAGAATTAGACCCAAAAGTTCAGCATATTGGTAAGATTAGTGCCAAATCTAAAAATCTTCCTTAGCCCAACTCAAGAACTCCCTTGACTGTACATCTAAAAGTTTCCTTACCCCTCTAGGTCCTCCTTCAGGGGGAATTTCTGTTCACAGTCTGTGTCCCTCTTTTGTGAGTCTTTTCCAGAGCCACTTCTTCAAAGCATAGTTTCCCATCTTAATTTTGTGGCCTTCATTCTCTGGTCTTAGACATATAGATTCATGTTTACCTATAATAAGGTAGTCTATTATATGCTTGCTTTTTGTTTACCATCTGATTACATCAGTGGCCAATTTTCGTTTCTGTTCCTCTGGTCTGTTGCCATATGATGAGTTTATGTTTTTTTCTGTACCACAGATCAAAATGCCAGAAAAATAGCCCGGAGACAATCTAGGTGGAGCCCCTGAACAATGAATGATACTGAACAATGATTGTTTAGCATTAAGACTACTGATAGAGTTAACCACTGGATTGTGAACTGATATATTGATATGCCATAACCTCTCGGTGAAAGAGCTGCACTAAACAAAAGACTTACATGTCTAGCAGTTTTATATGAAAGTAAATCTTACTCTTCTGAGAAAGGTACTAGATTACCTCAGCAAAATCTGCTTTCTTGGCATAAATAACATACTTCCTTTTATCTTGGTATTTATTTACAAAGTCATTTTGGGTAGCACACATTTCAGGCTATTAACTTCTATCAGGCCCATAGCCAGAAGAATTCAGGCAATGTCAGGGCTGGACAGAAGTTCACTGCCTGAATCGCCTGGGTTGTTCTGTGTATCTTTCAGAATACTTTCGGCGTGAAGCTTTTTCGACCCCCTGGAGATCCCCTGGACTTCCAGTTCTTCTGAAAGTGAGCGTTAATGACAGACTTTTGCCAGCTCTTAGGAAGTTCTGGGGTGCTGACACATTTTCTGATGTTAGGATGTCTGGTATCAGTGGCTGTTGTTTAGAGCCTGTTGACACACCTATTCTTTCCTCCACAGCAGTGGCTCCACTTGCTTTTTCTCCCAGATGCAGAACTGAGGTATTCATTGAAATTCCCAAAATAAGTCCATTGCAAATCTTTGTTCGGTTTATATTGTGCATAGTCAAAAGTCCTGGACAAACCTGAGTCAAAACTGAGGCAGAGTCTTAGCAAATCCCCTCTCAGTGTTTCCTGCTAAAATAGAGTTATGTTGTTTGAGGCCTCACCCCTTCCTATGTCACTGGTGCCACTTATACCGTCCTTATATAGCAATTAATATATTACTAAAATCGCTTTGTTAGTATCATTTTAGAGAAGCCTTCTTCTGAAATGTTTATTCTCTGTATCTATGCTGCTCTTCATCTCTTGTCCTTCTGTGGTGATCCATGGCAGTCGCCTCTCCTGGCTGCGTGCCGCCTGGCACTCTGTCCTTCCCGTGGAAATCCCGACATACCCTCCAGTACCGGCACTGCCTCCGTGTGGGAGACACACCCGAACGTGCTCGCAGCGCTGCGAGGGGAGACCCTCGGGACTCCGGGGGATTTATCGGCGGTGGCCCCAGCTCCCGGGGAAAAGGGACTGGGCCACCGGAGCTCGCTGCCGTAATAGCGCCACGGACGTCATCCTCCCACTGAACCTTCCCTCTGCGCCTAAATGTTTTTTTTTTTTTTTTTTAATATATTTATAATTTTTCCAGCTCCCCACAAGCATCAGTGCCTCGCAAGCAAACAAGTCCCCTCAGGCGGCGGGCCGGGCCCGCGCTGCCGCAGTGCCGCCCAGCGGCCCGGAGAGCGCGGGGAGCCGGGCTGGGCCCGCGGCCGCCTGGAGCTCAGTGCCCGGCCCGGGGCAGGGCGAGTCTGCGGCACTCGCCGCACACAGTTCCCCTCAACATGCTGCTTGCTTTCTTCCCTGCTTGGGAGCCGGCCGCAGCTCATGGCTGCCCGGGAGCAGAGCTCTACGCTGGGGACGGGGTGCGTGTTGGCTGGGCTGAGCCCTCCCCTTGTCACCCCAGCTGCCTTGTCCAGCTCCGTGGCTTTTACACCTGTAGATTTATCATCTTTCCCTTGAATTACACATTCCTGTTCCGGGGCATTATAGTAAAATTTAAGCAACTCTTATTTTCTCCTTTACTACACAGATAAGTAACCATTTCCCTTTCATTTTAGACCTTGCATCACTGTTTTCTTCCTTCCCTGTCTGGGCCAGCCCTGGAGAGAGTAAATGTCTGTGGGCGATGGTCCACAGGTGAAATCTCTGCCCTGCTGGAGAATGTGACAGTGATCCATGTAATTTCTAATCAGGTGAAATCCCTTGTCACTCAAGTCAAACTACGCCAAAATGCACTAGCAGCAGCAAATGATGCCTGAAGAGACATTGTGAACCTGACCGTGGAAAGAGCCTGTGCACGTCTGAGGGAGTATCTCTTCTGGAATCTCTCCAAAGGATACAACACTGCTATGTCAAGCTACAGCTCATATTTATAGGTACTAGTACACTCAGTAGGGCCAGCTCATGGGAGAAATGCAGATTTAGTCTAACTTCTCTTCACCAAACATCTGTCTGAAGTAAAGTGTTCTTGACGGTAAATGAGGGTGTGTGAGTACACCCCATTCAGGATAGGGTGGAACCAGGATGTTGCCTGCCTGAGAATGCGAAGCTGCCACTTGGCAAAGCACACAACCCCTGGACATGTGCCCAGAAAACCGGAGCACCCCACAAAAGAGATAAAGCAAACAAATGAAAAAATGCAAGCAGAAGAGAGCTCTCAAACAGGCTTCCTTGCTTGGGCCAGAGGCAGGTTATTTTTTATTTTCTAATTTTGACATTCTCCTGTAAACAACACCCAAGGACAGAGAAAGCACTGCCCACCTACCCATCTACCCTTTGGCTGTGTCCCTTAGGACAGTGCACTCACAATCCTTGAATTTATTTTTTTTTTTTGTCTGATAAGAGAGCACTTAGGCTCAAAGTTTCAGCTTTAAATCTGCCCTCAAGTTCCCATTGTACCCACTTTCTCTGGATAAGTTGGCCACCTCAGGAACCAGCAGCACCCTCTTGCATCAAGTCATCTGTTCTTGTCAATAGACTTCTTGTAGTCACACTTCAAAGCTCTGCCCCTGCACTGCTCCAGTTCTATTTGGTGTTTACCCTGTGATATCCACATAGAAATGGCATTATAAACTTCACCATGATGTGTGCTGACAACCTGGGACCAGGCTGGATTTTGGCAAACAGGACTAGGGAAGTACAAATGGTGCGTGTGACTTATAGTGTGCCTCTTTACAGATAGAAACCCATATCTGTCCCTGTGATCATCCTGAGTTTCTTCACCTTCCACATATGAGGATAGAGGGAAAGGGTGGATGCAAAGAAGAGGTCAAAAGAATGTGCAAGATACCTGAGGCAAATTATGGAAATTACTGCAATGCAGAGAGTAGGGATTATTAGATTCTGACTTGAATCTCAAATTAAAGGACTCCATGACTGGCATCAGCAACCTCGAGATGAAAAAATTATGAAGAAGCTGAGGACTGGCTGATGACATTTGTTCTGACAGTATCACTACAAGCCCAAGTGCAACCTGCACAGAGTTAAGATTGTTTCAAACAGAATTCAGCTAACAGCATGACTTTTTTTTTCCAAAATATTTTACAGTATGTGACTGCCAACTTCTGATCTGATACTGGAAGTCCTAAAGCCAAATTTACTGTGTCCCCACACTACCACTCCTTAAAATGTCTTCATTTTTTTTTTCTTTACATATTTTTCATCTGACTGGTGGTCTGGCACTATTTATGTTATAAAAATCAAAATAGTCATTGCCTGAGGTGACTACATTTTCAGGGAAGTGTTTCATGTAGGATCCATCTGCTGTCTTTGAAAACAACAGTCTGCATTGAGCCACTTGATCACACCAATTTGAGTCATTCACAAGTGTAATTATGGCACAATATTTAAGCTTCTTTTTTAGAAACAAAATGCAAAAATGAAATACAGAAAACTTGAAAAGTAAAAGGAAGAAAAAAGGAGGAAGGCATTATTTTTTTCTCTTCTCTTTTAGCAGAACTTTTTCAGTAACAGACACAAAATGAACAAATAACCTTTATATAACACCTTTCAATGCTTATAAAGGAATGTTATGAAATTCCTTTGTAGGCTGAAATTTATTTTTCATGAAAGAGATTTATATTTGACTGAGCCCTTAAAAATTATTCTTTATAACTACTTATATATAGCAGACATTTTTTAATATAAAAGAGACTTTTGGTCAAAGAGTTTTGCATGTTCTGAGCAACTCATGGAAATCTTTGTTACATTGAAGAAGGCTCCTTTTAGTTTTGTCAATACCAACATCAGAAGCTACTGTAAGTTGTAGCTACAGAGTGTTCCTTCCTGGTATACACTTCCAGACCACCAAGTTTTTTGTACTTCAAATCCTTGCATCTGGTTTTGGTTTTTCAGGCTTTTTGTCCTGGAAACAATGCATGCTGCAGTGTGTAAATTAAAGTACCATTAGACGTTTTTAATGTGATTTATTAAAGCAACACAATTCCTGACAAGTAAGGAGCTATGGGTGTTTCAGAGGGTTCTAATGAACTGTATGGATAGCTTGTGACTAAAGATTCATTGGAGTCCTATCTGTCCACTGATCACACTCTGCTGTTACAGCATGAAGCAGCTCATTTCTCAAGGAGTCTACAACATCATTGCAGTGTGACTATTCCATAGTCAATGGGACAAAAAAAGCTCTAAGTAGAAAGTGTTTGTAACATTTCATAATGTCTAATGCAAAATAGTTGATCTCTTAAGTGTCAAGCTGGCTCAGTTAGAAGACATTTGAACCTCAGGACTTAGTCTCAGGTCCTAGTTGTTGACACTAGCAAATGCTTTGAAGGTAGGGAAAGGAGTGTCTTATTGTTATAATTGCTGTCCTTTGGCTGAAATACTTAAACAAATTGCATTTTCTTCTGCTGAGAGCTGTTTAACCCAATGTAAATGTAGATACAAACAGAAGATAGCTGGTGTTTTCAAAGCCTGAACATCTATTCTAGCTTCCCCAGTTTGGTTCTCAAACTACGTAGGCCAAGCCTTTCTAGTGCCAAACTATCATTACCCTGTTGAAAGCCACTTGGGAAACCAATAGGTTTTTTTAACCCCATTCCCATACTTGAAAAGTAGTGGGGGAAAAGAATCATCTACCCTATGACTTGCCAGGAGGATTGCAAATAACTTTTATATAAATGTGAATGGAGCCACAATTGAAATCAGCAAACTTGAGCTACAACAGGCAGGTTAAGTAAGGATGGAGTTTTACTCCAAGGGATTTTATCTGTGAGATGGCCAATGCTCAAAGGTGTGAATTTGGGCCGGGGGAATCCATCCTTTTGCTAAACACACCTTAATGAACAGGACAGCCTATCTACCAGCGCTTGGGCTTATTTTCACTGTTTCGGGATTATTTGTATATTTGTATAAAATATAACATCTAAAAATCACCTAACACACTAGCTCATGAAAGTCCAGCCGTCTGATACAAAACAATCATGAAACAAGGATCTATACTATTCATGTTAAGTTTCCAAGAGAGTCAGGTCATGCTGCTGTAACATGGCTTTCTTCCCTTTTAAATTGAAGATGTTCAGCAATATTAGTAGGGAAAGGCTTTGGAGCTCTCACCACCGAAGGCAATGTCATGAAAAGCTTGTGCACTGCCATGGCTGATAGCCTCCTGCTGCTGAAAGGTGTTTGTAGCTCCTGGCAGCCTCCTGATGACAGCAGCTGTCTAGTGACAGATGTCATTTAGCAAAATCTAGTCCTGCTCTAGTGATAGGTACTGAGAAAATGCACAGCTGAACTCCCCTTATTGTTTCTCTTCCCTCATTAATGTTCTCTTACAGCTCTGAAATCACTATTGCTACATATTTTTTTCAGTCTGTGTTTTCTTGCAAGGAAAAGCTTACCTTTTCATTTATAAGCTGACTCTTTTCAACAATAATTACATGACAATAACTTGTTCTGGGAAAGAGCAAAGAGTTAATTTTTTTTTTTTCTGGCTGGCCCCAAGTGACCCCTTGTTCCCACTGCTTTTGAAATTACTGGAGTTTGCTTAGACTGAAAAATTACAGCTATAGGAAAAGTTATGCTTCACTGATCTATTTTTAAAAGGAACAGCAGAATTTTAAAAATAGAATCCCCTGATTTTTTTTCTAACTGTGGCATCTCCAACCCAAGTATGTTGATGCAATTTCCAAAGCACTAAGAAATGTCTTAGGTCACATTTAAGTCAGGTCAGCCAAATCCAGGATCAGTGAAAAAATGAGTTGTTCATCTGGTCTGGAATGAGATCTTTCTTCCCATCATTCTTAGTTATAAAGATATCTTTTGTGTGGTTGAAGCTAAATTTAAGCCCAGCCTGAGTGTATTTGTGTACTATCTATGCATGTTTTATGCATCAGCAGCACACTGCATTAGTAGTCTCCACATACAATTAGGGCTTTATGTTTTTGAAGTCAGCTAACACAAAGAATTATATATTTGCAGAAAAAAAAAGTCTAGAAGTAATAGGTATAGGTGTTTCTTACTTAGAGCTACAGTCTGATTCTCCTCTGACTTGTGATGGTTTGGCTCCATTTTCTTCAGAGGAGTTAGTCCTCTCCCTGATTTGAGCACCAGAAGAAGAGAAGAAAATACATCCTGAATGTATGCCTAGAGAGATCTGCTTTTATAAAGCTTGCTTGTGTTTCAGATCCTAACCCTGTGGAGGGGAGAGCACCGAAAAAGAGAGCAGATTCTGCCACGGACATTAAACTGTGTGGTGTTTCTTCTGACCAACGACTCACAGCACCTCCTGAAAGGCTGGGACTGAGCCCGGCTCTGGTGACCGATGCTGAAGGGGTGGACCTGACCCTGATGTGCAGCTCCCGAGGGAGCCAGACTGCCGGTGGGGGTTCCTGCCTGCCCCTGGTGATGCTCCAGTGGGCAGGCGGGAGGACGTCACGCCTGGGTGCAGGAGTGAAAGTCACGATCAGAGAAGTGTGGACAGAATGAAGGACACGGTAAGGTGAGAATGTACTGATTTAATATATGCACTACTATTTTGCAAAGAACTGTCTTACGGGCTGTTTTTTTCTTTGTGAAAGCATTCAGCTACTGTAATAGGATTTAAATGTATAATGAGTTGAACTTTAACTGATCTATAGTAGCAGTTAACTGGCAAAGGAAAGTCCGTGTGTAGCTATTTCCTGCTGCTACAATGTTTTGATAACAATGGTACACAAAGACTTGTTTTGTTTAGCATGCGCCATATTATTGCATTTTAGACAAAGTCTTGATTCTCTTAGTCCAAGACAAAGTCTCAGTTGTCTCACTTTGAGCCAAAATCTCAGGACAAAAAATATGGACTTGAAATGTCCCAAACTACAGAGGAGTAAGGAATCAGATTAGCATCAACTTCTGCTTCTAGCTAGAGTGAAAACAAAGATAAGGCAAATATGTATTTTCTAACTGGAGTGACACATTTAGGAAAGATTTTGTACCTCATCATTCCCTAATTATGAAATCAGAAAAATTAAAATATTCTTCCCATTCTCTGCACATGCACTCTACCCCAGGCAGACCTGTTCTTACTGTGCTGAGATTTGCTTTCCCACAGCAGAGTTTCCCTTCAGGAGCTCACAGGCACGGAGAGCAGTTTTGTTTACCACCCTTGGGTGCAAACCTCGTTAACTAACGTTTACTTTTGTGTTTTCAGCTTTCAGTGATGAGGCAGGTTGATGGATAATGAAGATGGTGGTGGTGGGGAGAATGGTAAGGAAAATTCAGGAGCTGGTTTTACATCTTTCCGTTTTTCAGGCTCATAGGTAAAATGGCTATCGACCTTTTAGCTACACCAAAATAAGAAACCCCAGCCCTTGGCAATGGTGACCCTTCTACCTTGGTTTTGGTTTGTTTGGTTTTTTTTCAGGATGGTGGGAAACAAAGCACAGCCAGCCTCCTGACTTTGCAAGTTATAAATGTTACACAAAATTCTAGTTTCAACACTGGAAAATGTTTTCTCCTGTTGTTCAGAGTGACTCCAGATGCTGATGTATTTAGTTACACAGCACAAGTAACCCAACTGGAATGAAAAAGCAAGGTAATTGAGTGTATATTCGTCTGTCAATGTTCTTAAGGGACAGACTGTTCAGCCTGCCAAGTTTGCTCTGTTTATGCATGCAGAGCATGAACTTAAAGCAACTGGAGATTCCCACAGTAGATTCTCCCTGGTGAATAGGGGATCTCTTATGCTCTAATGTGGTGGAGGTGGCATGATTCCTTCTACCATAACCATTCCCCCATGTCTCACAATATCAGGAGATGGGCTAAATATTTGGCAGGAAAAGAAAGAAAAAAGTCATGGCAGAACTGAGCTTTTCTGCATCAAATGTTCTCCTGACCCAAGTTCCATGGTTCTTCTAGGAAGAACCATGTGCTTCTTCCTAGGCTTTTCTATGTGTCTCACTGTTATAATATCTGGGAAATTTACATATATTTCTTCATCTTTCTATTCTAGTGAAGTGAAGGATTGTCATCCCTATATGTGAAACAGAACATGGGGATCAAAGCAAAACGTTTATTTTAACTTTGGGTGAGCAGTCTGGGACAGTTGTGAGCGAGCATTTAGAATCATAGAATATGCTGAGTTGGAAGGGGCCCACAAGGGTCATCAAGTCCAGGTCCTGGCTCTGCACAGGGCAAGCCCAAGAATCACACCACGCGCCTTAGAGTTTTGTCCAAACACTTCTTAAACTCTGGCAGTCTTGGTACCTTGACCACTTCTTTGAGGAGCCTGTTCCAGTGCCCAACCACACTCTGGGTGAAGAACCTTTTCCCAATATCCAGCCTAAAACTCCCTTGACACAGCTTCATGCCACTCCTTTGGGTTCTGTCACTGATCACTGGAGAGGAAATCAATACTTGCCCCTCTACTTTCCCTCATGAGGATGTTGAAGACTGCAGTGAGGTCTCCCCTCAGTCTCCTCCAGGCTGAACAAACCAAGTGACCTCAGCCACACCTCGCATGGCACCCAAAACTGCACACAGGACTCAAGATGAGGCCAACTCCAGTGCAGAGCAGAGCAGGACAATCCCCTCCCTTCCCCGGCTGGTGATGCTGTGCCTGATGCACCCCAGGACACCACTGGCCCTCCTGGCTGCCAGGGCACTGCTGACTCATATTCAACTTGCCACTGAACAGGACCCCTGGGTCCCTATCTAGAGCACTGTTTTCCAGCCTCTCATTCTCCCAGTTTTCAAATAACTTGCCTTTTTTTACTTTACATGGCTTTGTATTTGACTAACTGTCATTCCTTATTTAAGATAGTTCCACAGGGGATCTCTGAGTGGCTAGACCATACAAATAATCACAAAACATAGGAGCAAGTCATTGCCTGTAGCAGAGCAGACATATAAGACACATGTGAGAGAATAACCAACTATGGCAAACATTCAGTGCATGTTGGAAGTATATGAAAGAAAAGCAAAAAAGATGGGAGAATCTGTGAAACAAAGGAACAAAAGACTATTTGATCCTGTGGTCTGGGAGGAAATCAGGGAATGTGTCTCTGAAGAGACATTTCTAAATTGAAATTAAGAGCCTCTTTAGCTGAGCCCTGTGTGGTAGGAGCTGGTCAGGACAAATAAAGGAGCTGCCTTCTGATGTTTGGCTTCTGCTCCATCTGAGGAAACAGTCTTGTAACCAACTCAAGGGGAAAGTGGCTCCACCGCAAATTTCTTCACGCAGTAGAAACAACCCTCAGCACATTGGCTCCAATGCCATGTTAAGGCACAAGTGCACAGACAAAAGCATCTGGCTCCCAGTTGGAAAGGCAGGCTCCAAGAGCAGCTGCCAGTGCACAGCCCGTTTGCTGATATGTGGGTTGGATCCACTGTGGGCATGCTACATAGTTGGCATAGACAGGTGCAGCAAATCTTACATGTTAGATTTAAAAGTGGGAGGACTCAAAAAACACAAGTATGGGAAACCAGAATGGTTGTGCATGCAGGTCAGAGTTACTTTCACACATGTGCCATGCCCAGAGCTGCTTAGCTGGGCTCGCCCCCCTGAGCTTTCCAGCTCTTATTGCCATCAAGTGTCCCACTGACAAATCTCGCCTGGGCAGTGGCAAGCTGTATTTTCCCTCATGGTCCACTGTGAGAACCTGTGCTTTCACCATGGGTGGTGGTGTCTGTGATGAGTAAGTAACCTTACAGATATGCAGGAACCAGTCCTGATGAACCAGCACTCAATCCATGTCACCAAGTGTAAGCAGAACTTGTTGGCCCAAGCCTCCTGGTCTCTCCTGCAAAGCAGACAGGCAAGACTGAAAAGAACTGTGGGCAAGTGGGACGGGGCCAGACACCCAAAGAAAGCCAAGTCTGAGTGCCAGCAGTTGAGCCCCTGAGACTTTCTGAGCTCCGCCATCTACAGTTCTAGTTGCTGAGCCTCTTTCTTCTGTGCTTTCCCATGAATGAGGGATCCTTGTGCTGGCACCAACACATCTGGGACCAGAAACCACAATTAGAGACCTCCCTCTTCAGATGTCCATAGGGATCTTCTGTTTGTATCTCAAAGCAATGACAGGGCGGTGGTAAGAAGAGGATCATCTCCAGCTGTGCATAAGCATGCTGTGCAGTGGCACCTGGAAGCAAATGCCAGAGTGCCCTAGTCACTATGGGGTATGTGTATGAAGACTGTCAGACCATGCAGTGGCATCTCCCTGGGTTTAAGGGGCTTGGGGCAGGGTAACAGGATCATGTGGCAAAGAACAGATTTCCAAGGATGCTGGGTTCACTCTGCGGGGCTTGGTGTGCCCTTCCTGGTCTGACAGCCGTTGCAGCTGAGGGATCTGCTGTTACTCCCATGCCTCAGGCAGCCATTGCCTCCAGTGAGAAACAGGGAAATGGGAGAGGCAAATGAGTGAGAAAGGGGTAAACAGTATTTTGCTCAAACTGAAGTGAGGAATGTCCTTGCTCAGCAGTTGTTCTCAGCTACCCCAGTGTCCCAGGGCAATCTCCCTTCAGCAAAACAGAAACTGATCCAGGCCAACATCTTATTTAAGGGAGAGCAAAGAGGATACCAGGATGGGAGAGCAAACACATTCACTGCTTTTCAGGCTATGTTCCTCAGGTTTTGTTGCTCATCCTCAGTTCAGCCCAAGGTAATAATCACCAATGGCATTTTCCTCACTTTGTATAGTGCAGGAGAACCTGGATTTCAAGCCTTTGGCAATTCCGCAGTGGGTGGATACACACTCTCCCCAAACAAGTGTTCTTCCTTCCTGGGAAAGTAAAGCCAAATTTGAGTTAGAGAATCAAATCTATTTACATGAAATACATAACACATTCTAGTAATAAATTAAGTAATGGAAATGAAATTTATGATTGGGTAAGTTATTGTAATAAGATGAGAAATATTTATGCAAATCAAAATTCTTAACCTCCCAGAGGCAAGTATTCAGTGCATGGAGAAACTCTTTCGAGGTGCCCAGCAGTGCTGACACCAAGCAGCATCTCCATATTTTTCCCAGGAAGGTGTGAGAGCACAAACAGGCCAGCAAACCTGGAAGCATGTAAAGTAATTTTCCTAGCTGTTAGTGTAGGTTACTGTGCCCTGGGTGTTATCACCAGCTCCTGGCAGATTTGCTGGTCACCATGCCCCAATATGCAGGTTCCTGCTTCCAGTTTCTGTTGTGCTTTTCTGCCACAGTCACTTCTTTCCCCTCCCACATGAATTGCTGTGGAGTAGTAAAAAGGCAGCAGCCCAGAGGGACAAAATGAAAGGCAGCAAAGAGTTTTGTGGCCTGCCTGCTTTCTTTTTCTCCTCTCTCTAAGCAAAAAAGTTCCTGAGCATGAGCAAGCCTAAATGTAACTTGGCACCAGTGCCACAGGATAAATGTCAGTATTTTCCCTGGCAGATAGAAACAAAACTGTCCTAGAAGATTTTTCTCATGGCCTTCCTCATCTCAGAGGATGGCCTTCCTGCTGCGTAGGTTTCTCACAGTCTGTGCATCCCCCAGAGAGCAGGTGAGTGGGGTTTTCCTCCCTGCACTTGCAGCAGGGGAGCCCCAAGGGCTGCCCTGGTGATGGGGTTAAAGCTGCTCTCTGGTATGAGCTCTCCAAGAGGTGCTGAACACGGGAATGTACGTGCACATGGGGAAGAGCAGGCACAGCAACATTGCTTGCCTGATAAAGCCACCTTGAGCTCGGTTATCACTATGGGATATGCTTACAAAAAAGAGCAGGCTAATGTGATTCAGAGTAGTCAGAGAAGACAGTTTACAGACCTGCCTCTTGAATACTGCAGAAAGAAAGAAAACCCCCATGGCAAGTTGGAGCAGCCTGTGAAGTGTAGCAGGATAAATAACTCCTTGCAAGCAGCAGTTGAAACAAAAACAGGATCAACAGCTGCTCTACCCACCTCACAACTCATCCTGCCTACTCCAACTTGAGCTTCCGGCTGATGCCAAGTTCTCTTGCTTTGAAAGAAAATGCTTAACAGTTTGATCAACTGAGATTGCTGGACAGCATCTCTTGCAGATAGACAAGCATTTCAGGAACCAGTAGCAATGATGGAATGGCCACAATATAGCTGTTATTTCTCATCATCAATATGGATGTACAGAGTGCACACTATTTGAAGTGCACACTATTTTTAGATATCTGGATGTATTCCTAATGAAGATTCAGCTTTCGGCCACTACAGTCCAGTACTCTGTCTAGGAATACTATAGCACAGATACCAGTTTCATCAGCAAATAAAGTAATTAATGTTTTCCACCCTAGATCATTTTTCTGTGTAGTTTTTCACAGAGAGGAAACCAAAACAATAATAAATATATGCTGTGGATAAACATTAACTACCAAATTTTATTTCAGTATATTGAGAGTAAATTAGGATTATCACGGGAAAAAGTGCTTGATATTTTTTTACTGGTGCCCATGGGAAATGCTGATCACCTACATGCTTCAGTAATCCAGCACATGTGTAATAGCTCTTTGTTAATTCCAATTATTCCCTCTGCAGTTTAATCTTCTCCAGCCAAAACCAGAATCCAAGACCATGTGTACACTTTCCACAGTAACAACAAATCAGACAGTGTAACATTTGTTTCGAAGGATTCTTCTCCATCTGGTGGTAAGGGGAAATATCAGAGAGAAAGGCCATATCATTCACAAACAGGACAACAATTACTTTGCTGGTATGAGGGTAATGCTCCCTGCACAAGCAGCAGATCTACAATTAGTGCGGTCAGAATTTGCTTAGTATCTGGGATGAAATCCTAGCTATAAAAGTGAGAAAATTTTCTATCCCATATGGAGAAGAATTTCTTCTCATTATCTACACTGCTCAGCACTGGGTTGATGAATAGTAAGCTTGCTTAACAGAAGTTAGATTAGGGGAGTCTTCTGTATTTAAAAATATTTTATTCACCATAAGTCTTTCTAATGGGCTGCTGACTGACCTCTTTGCTTCAAAAACAGTAAACAAAATAGCCTGTCCATTTTTTGGCTCATATGTCTAGACATGAGAGGAGACAAATGAGATCTTGCAACTTGTAATATGACAGGTTTGCAACCTGCAGATTTCCATGCAAAGACTATGAAACACAGCTTTGAGTTGTTTTACAGAAGGACTTCATGGTGGGACTGTCTCTAAAATACAACCTGACATCTTCAAAAGTGGAAAGAGCTACACAAAATTACATGCTCCCCTAGAGTCTGAGTTGATTTGAAGCCCCAAAGGCAACCCTGGGGTTTTGTACTGACTCCACATACTGAAGCTATGAAGTTACACTTGCTCTCTCTCCAGTAACCTTACCAATAACTACTACTTGTAAGCAGAAGACATTTTCATTTAAAATCAGGATGTCTCTCAATGCTACTTACTATTGTGCATGGAACTAGGACAAGCAGTCTTTGCAGCTGTCATAACTTTCATTCCACAACGAAACTAAGATGTTTGTTAAGCATCAGACTCCAGTCCTTGAGACAATTAACATCTTGGCAAGTCTCCTGCTGTGATATCTGGTGGACAGTCATCAGTACATCAAATTATGCATGCTTGCAATTTGATCTTGACCAATGCAATTTCCTTCCCCTCTTTAGGAATTCTTTCACTGCCTCTATGCCCAAGGGATAGATGGAAAAGATAACTGTACACAAGCTGCTTCAGCTCTGAAGCTAATATTGAAAAGATAATTTTACTTCTGTTTATACTGCTACTTCATTCTACAAAAAATTATCTTAACAATCTGGGAAATTCAGCATTAAAAAAAAAACAAAACCAAGCCAGAGGAAAATGTATTTCCATTTATCCAAACTGGCTCTTTTGTAGTCTGTTATATCCTATGTAGGAGACAATGACTTATCTATGGCAGAAAGGCAAATTGACACACAGAGAGTTGTGATTTGGTAGAATTCTCATCCTATAACTTAATGCTTTTGAAGCATTGAATAAAGCAGATTTGAATTAACTGACTATGGAAATTATCTTAAGTGTACAAATAATATCAAGATGCAGGAGAATGCACAGATTGGTTTGCCTGTTCCATAAGTTACTGAACACTTCAGAGTTCATATTATACAGGCCAGAGTAACCTTATTTAATTAAACAAGAAGGAAACTTCTCACAAAGCAAATAGAACTTTATTGTCAATTAAAACATTCTGGTTTAGACTATTATTCATACCTGTATGATATCTTTAGAAATATTTTTTAGGTATTTGTGAAATTTGACATCTTTTGGAAAGTTTAACATCTTTATTACCTTCGGCAGACCTTTGAAATTCAAAGTCATTAATCTCAGAGACAACATTTTTCCTGTGTTCTGTGAACTTCTGTGTGAGAGTCATTGAGATGGAAACTGTTTGGAACTACCACTGCTTTTCTCTTGTTGGTTTCTCCAGGAAAGGTCAAGGCAGTCTGCCAGTATAGTAATTGGGCAACATTACTGCTTTAAAGACCCGAGTCCTTGCTGACACTGAAACAGTAATAGGAGATGAAGCATTAGGAGGAATTGTACAGCAAAAGCAGAATGAAATTTCTGGACTCAATTTAATAGAGATGAAGCTTAAGGAGGTTTAGTACTGTAGGGGAAACAAAACTTGATTTCTACTAAGTGATCTTCCAGCTCCAGGTTCCAAATTACTCCTACTTATGCCTTACACTCCAATCCTGATTAATTAAATGTCTGCAATGACTCAATAAGTGTCAAGAGTCTGTGTTTCTCTGTACATGTCACAGGGGACTTCCCTCCTCTAGCTTTTTCTCCCTTGCAAACAAGCTAGAACATCCAATTCCCTATGCCCCAGTTATTAAATAGTGCCACTTAAGCTACAGTGTCAGTTCCTGATACATTAGAAAATGGCAGATTTAAGACTCTCTGGGCAATCTTTTTTCGTCCCTCCCTGTGTGCATATGTTTTCTTACAAACCCTTCCTTGACACAGTCATATTTTAGACTTTCCCACAGGATGCATGGCTCATTCTGTACAACACAGGATAATCACACCCAGTGGCAGAAAGAAATTAGCATAGCAATCTTAATCTGGTATTTCCTAATTTTCCTAATTTCCTTATCCTTCAATGTTCGGTTGCACTAATCTAAACACTATTCTTTTAATGTAATTTTTTTAATGTTACCGTTTAAGTATATATGTATGTGCATTTGTGTATCTCCCCATCTATCTGGATATGTTAATGTATTGGTAAACACAAAAGAAAAAGATAAAAGTTGTTTGTTTTTAATTCTTTCAGAGCCGTTTGATCTCTCTGCGCTTGTTTTAGCAGCTGCCTGACTGTTTTTCCTCATATGTAAACTTCAAAGTCAATCAGAGGTCAAAACTCCGGACAAAGACAGAATAAGGAAAACAGCAGTGACTGGCATATGTGATGGGAAGAGGCAGAGGAGCTGGGTTGTAGAATATTGTGTGTTTCTGGACTCAACAGGGGGGGAAATTATCTACCCATTGGACGTAACATTTCCTGATCTGAACGTTTGATATAGTCGTTGAGGCCTGATACTTGCCTGAAAATGTATCTCACAGAGAAATGAAGGGTACAGCCATGCACAGAAGGACTTGACATTCACTGCTATTCTTGGTTCAAGCTGTCTGAAAATAGCTTAATACATTAGCGTAGAAATGCTGCAGAAAAACAACTGGTTTCTTTTAAATGCAGAGGGTTTCAGGGGTGGGTATTGGTTTTGATTCTCAATTTGTTATTTGCTATTTCTGGTCATAGGATATTCAAAGGAAATGCAAGTCCTGGAGAGGCAGCTTCTGTAGCAGAGTAATGTGGAGCATTTTCTGTAGGCATGTGCAGTCCTGGTACAGGATGTGTCTTCTGTTCATGCTTCTTTTTTTTCCTTCGGGAGAACATCTGCCTTTCCCTCCTCCATCTGTCTGCGGAATCAGGCCCCTGCTTGTGCAGAGCCCGGCAGAGGGCCATGAGCAAGGGAGAGTCCCTCCAGCTGGGGGTTGTAGCCTTGCAACTTACCTGGCACCTGGTAAAACAGCCTGCAGAAATTGGGAACACCTTAGTGATTCACATATCCTCGAAGGAGCTCCTGCCAACAGAGTAGCTGGAGAGGCCCAGCAGAGGCAGAGTTGGAATCCTCCATATATCTATATCTGTAACTATATCTATATCTATATCATCTATATAATCATCTGTATCATCTATATCTATATCTATATCTATCTATATCTATGTATATTTAGATATATTTGTGTCTGTGTGTCTGTGTGTCTGTGTGTGTGTGTCTGTGTGTCTGTGTGTGTGTGTGTGTAAGACCACAGCGAATCTTAAAATCATAGAATAGTTTGGGTTGAAGGGGACCTTTAAGAGTCCTCAGATTTAGTGTAGATTATGGAAATTTGTTTAGATGACCTACAGAATAATTTGTTCTTAAAAAAAATAGCCTTTACCAGTTTAGCCAGCAGGGAAGATGGAAATGGGACCAGTGCCAATGCATCTCCCCCAGTCTTCTTCATATTCGTAAGTTTTGGACACCCTTTGCTTTTCCTACAGAAGGCTTAAAAATATGTGATTTGTATTGTATGGGCCAGAACCAGGTATTCCTGATGGCATCCCAGGGGGCAGGAGGCCCCTCAGCAATGTAAATTCTGACCAATATTATGGGGGGATTGAAAATGCCAAAGCAAACCTGGTGATCCTTCTGCAGGAGGCAGAAGGTAGCAAACACTTGAGTTACAACATAATTTTACTTATTGTTAATATTAAGTTACTTCAATTATTTCCCTCAAATATATTAGCTTGTATTTGTTGCTTCTTCTACTCCCACATTAAAAAAATCCAAACAAACAAACTCAAAAAACCAAACAAAAACATGTGTAGGTTCTAGTTAAGCTAAAAGTCAAGCTGTGAACCCTGGGACTGTAAGCTGTGCTGAACGACAATGTTTTAACAGACACAAGACTTTTTAGCTCAGGGAAGCAGACAAACCTTTCCAAGCGGCATGAATAGCAGGCAGAGGTGTAGCCTGCCACTGAGTGGGAAAGGAGCTGTGAATGGGCTTCCTTGCAGCTTGTGGGATGGTAAATGAGTAAGAGAGCAAGGGGAGGAAATATTACAGGCCTGGCTGGCTGGTGTGACAGGCAGAACACACCTTTCTCCTACTGTGAGCCACCCTGCGAGGCCTGAGATTCACCCTTGAAGCACCTTTTAATTCGAGGAATATAATTAATGTGTGGCTTACTGTCCCTTGTTACCATGACCAGAGGCAAAATTATTCTCTGTAGCTTCTCATTCAGTGACCTTTTTCTACATAGTTCAAGGCCATTGAACATCATGCTTTCCCTTAATTAGCTAGCTACCAGTTTTTGTTTTAGCTGAGTGTTAATTTTCAGATTTGTTTCAATGAGCTCTGCAAGAATTAAAATTTTACTCACTATTTATCATAAATTCACAATTCTCTGCCATTAACACCAAAGTGAAGAAAAAAAATCCAGCAAGAAGCCGGGGAGAGAAAAGGAAGAAAAAGTGTGAAGAGCCTCTGCAAAAAGCCATGTAGGAAAGGGATATTAGTGGTGTAAAGAGCAGCTGAAGAGATGCAGGAGAGAGCAGCTGGGAAACAAAAGCAGAAAGCTGCTGAAGCAAAGTTGGCTGTCGGTGCCTGGGATGGGAGGAAGGGGAAGTGGGAGCAGAAATGGGAGCAGGGAGTTTGTGTTTGGTCTTCAAGCAGAGGGTGAGGAGCTTAAAGTGAGGAATTAAAAGAGAGGAAGGAAGCCAGTGAAGGCAAATAAAGAGTGGAGATATAGTTTATGTAGTGAGAAAAAGATTACTTTAGGGATAGCATTGGACATCATATGCTGGTGGACTACATAACATTTAATCAGCTTGAAGCAGTGGTCGTGATTCTTCAGGAGACAACCTAGAAAAGAATACTGTGGCTTAATTTTAATCCTTTTTTAATCCAGAGTCTCTCCATATAAAGGATGAGCATTGTGTTGCCCTGAGCACTAAATGGAGTGCGTTGTGTTTTGTGCCTTGTCATTGATTCTAAATGCCTTTTGTGTTTCGGGGCTCTGAAAACAAAGGTCAAGTACTAGCAAATTCTGTTTTCTGTGAGAGATTTAATTAAATCCTAAGGACAAAGGCAGAGTAGTAGAAACAGCTATTGAGTGTGAAAGATGGGTAAATTTGCATTACCATTTCTCCATATCAGTTTGCACATGGCTTTGTAATTAGGTTTTTTTGTGGGTTTGTTTTTTTTTTAATTGACAGGAGAATAAATATTTTAAAAATCAAGTTAAGTCTTACAGATGTTATTTTCTGCATGTAGGCTGTCCAATACATGATTGGAAAAAGATGTGAGGAAACAGAGTGACGAAGTACATAGAGTAGGATGGAACAATTTCTGAATATAGACTTGGCCTAGTAATTCAGTGAGTTTAAATTGTAGGGCTGGAAATGGACCAGGCTCCTTAGGTGTTTTTTATCCTTTATGGACAAAAGCAGCAAACCAGAGGGTTTCAGCAATTAATAGCATACTGCTAATCACAACTTACTTTTGAATAACCTGAGTAAATTGCTCAGGTAACTGTGCTGTGGAAAGCTTTGGAGCCAGAGGTGAAAATAATTTTTACTTGTTCAACATCAAGTCATTATTGTATTAGTCTACTATGCTTTAGAGTGTCTGAATTTTGGCATGCTAACCTATTTTTTTTCTCATTTAAATAACAAAAAATGAATTAACATATTAAGAGAAGCCAAGTTATTGAAACTGAATGCAGCTAATTTACTGGCAGACAGAAACCGAGAGATGACACATGGCTGCCCCAACTGATCCTTCAACTTAAGAGGTGATAAGGAAGGAATTCTTCTTCTGCTGGTGATAAGGCCTCTGAAGCAAAGAGGATCACCTTATAAATCTAGCCATGCTAGTACATGAAGTTGGGAAGATAGAGACGATGAAGTCATATGTCTATGGGAGCAAGAAACCATCCAGTTTACCCACAATTTTGAAACTATGTATGAGTAATGCAGCTCCTTCTCCCAGTGTCAGATTTGATGTACAAGAAAAATCTCATAGACAGTGGGTCTAAAACCAGACAAGTCAGAACACGTCACAAGGAAGAAAAAGTTGGGGATCCAGAGGTGCAGAGCAGATGATGCTCTGGTGCCCCAAGTCCCACTGTGGGATTACCCTTCCAGAGCAAAACTTCAACTCTGTGCAGATGCAAGGGAGGATGCATCTCATAGGGGGGCAGCCCCCATGGCAGCCAGACTTTGTAGGTCACAATTAACCCACTACATTTTACCTGGAAGCTAATGGATTGCCCCCTGGGGCAGACCTGCTAAGCCCTCTCTGTTCCACTAAAGCATTCTCTCTAATAAATAAGCTTTTGTTCTGTGCCAGGGTGGTCTTCTCCCACGCTTCCTGCACAGCTCTGCACCTCTGTGCAGAGACATCTTGCAGACATCCCTGCTGGCAGACATGACTCATTTTGGGGAGTCTGCGTGTGGGGTTTTGCAATAGTCTGATCAGGACATGAAAAAAGACATTAACGAAATGCGTGTTCAGAAGTACAAGGCACCCCGCCATGCTCACATAGATGCTATAAAGATGACTGCTGTGAAATGATCTGTTGGCTACCCAGGGTGAGGTGGGGGGATTAAAACCTCCACCCAGCTGAGAAGAATGGTGGCTAATAGTTGATTGTCTCCCACGCTTCGCGACACACACATTTCTTTCCTTATTTTCCGATGGCATGGCACTACCTCCAGTGCTTTGCAGGCACTTCTCCTCAGACTCAATCCAGTCTCAAGAAGCCAAAATGAAAGGCTGGATCTCATTGCTCACATCAAGTGAAAGGGGGGGATTTCAACTTAACAAAAGGCGGAGCACACACCCTTCTGGTAGGGGATGCTCTGGATGCAGGTTTGCAAAAATGATTTAAGGACAGTTGCAGTTATTGCTGTGTGAGTGATAAGTCTGTGATGTTTCAGTGCCTTTTAGGAGTGAGTCAAAAAGGAAATAGTAACAACTCACCAAAAATAATCGTATGGTCATCAAATAGTAGAAATACTGGCCACAAGAAATTCTTGCCATAGTTGCCCACAGTGCAGATAACATTACTGACCACTGACTGTCACAACTGCATGATTTTTTATAATTGGATGGATTCCTATATTCAAATTACTGAAACTACAAGTACCATATCCAAACTATAAAAGAGTTCAGGTTTGTTTCTGTGAAAAGGTCTTGTGTTTATCCAACCTGTAGTAGTTCCCAGCAGGTCCCTGTGGTGATGGCGCAATAATTTTCTACACATGTGAAGGTAGCAGCATTATGCTTCCAGCACTGTGAAATGTCCATAGGAGTTCAGACCATGTCCACACCGTGCTCAGCAGATGTGGTGGTGTAATCCAGCTGACTGAGGAACAGCTGCACGAAGCTGCAGCAACACAGGGTTTGGGGCCTGGGTAAGTAACATGACAGTCTGTGGAGGCTGATTGTGTCACTGTACATGCCTCAGCTAGCTGGCTAGAAACTAGCTCAGATAAGTCTGAAGGTATGGAGTTGTATGTCTCTTTTCTGCATGCACACTGACAGGCCCAGGGATAAACGTCTGATCTTATGACCTGGAGCTAGCACGTAACTCATGTTACCTGCTGTGACTTCAGCCAGCTGGATTATACCATCACATCTATCAGCACAGTGGGGACGTGTGCTAAGTTGCTGTGGATATTTTAAAGTGCAGGCAGTATAACATCACAACCTTCATGGGAATATAAAATGATGGCATGACCACCACCAAGGAGTGTGGAGAACTACATAAAATCAGGTAAACAAAAGGTATTTTCATTAAAAGAAACTCAAGCTCCATAATAATTTGGACATGGTACTTACAGTTTCAGTAATCTGTTTAAAAGAACTTACTCTAGTTCTGAGTTATTCCATAGTTTCAACAAAGTTCGGCACAAAAAAATGAGTGATTGGAAAGGTGTAATGATGTAACTCTTTACAAATACTGCTTTGCATATGCATGTTCCCAGCTTTGTTTTCATTGTATGAGACTCCTGACGGACAGCTTTGTTTGCCACAGTACCTTTTGTTTCTATGGTAAAGGTTCTAGAACATCAGCCAGAGGCAATTTTTGCAAGTATTCATATGGCCATGGGCCATGAATGAGTCAATCACCTTGTACTGTTTTTAATCCACTGCTTTATAGAGCAGCCTCATCTATTCTTATGGTGCAGAGGCAGCTTAGGACAATGCTGACATTCTCCAGTCCTGGTGGATGGGCTTTATTTGACTCTGGAAAAAGCAAATCGAGTTGGGTCTTTTTCTCCCTCTGCCTAAAAACTCTCCATCAAGAAGGTATTACTTTGCATCTACTACACTTTTGGAACGGCCTGTTCCTGGCCTTAATTTGTTCCTTCGCCAGATTATTTTTGCTATCATCAAATTAGGAGTCTACAGAACCATAGAATGGTTTCAGTTGGAGAGACCTGTAAGATCATTAAGTCCAACCATAAACCCAGCACTGCCAAGTCCACCACTAAACCATGTCTCCATGTGCCACATCCACACATCTTTTAAATACTTCTAAGGTTGGTGACAAACCACTTTACAATCCTTTTGGTTTGTCAGGAAGAACTTTTTCCTAATATCCAATCTAACCCCTCACTCGTGCAACTCAAGGCTATTTATTCTTGTCCTATCATCTCCCTTCTCCATTTCAAACAAGGCAGTTCTGGGGATTTGAAGTAACAATAATTACAATAAATAATAAAGAAGCAAAATAATGAGGTAAAACTGATATAAAATTGCCACCTTCTGAGTATCCAGAGTTGAATTAGTCAACAGACTTACACAGTATTTTACCACAGGAAGTAGGAAGTTTGGTGTCTTTTATCTTCAAGAGGGAAGGGAGAGAAGAATTAGAAGAAAAATATGAACTCTTTGAAGAGAAAGAGCTTGCTTACACTTTTATACACATAGTTTTCTATGATCACACCTATAAAATTTTCAGATCTGGGATTTGGGTTGTTACGGCCAAATGAAAACAGAATTATAATAAAAGGCAATATATGAATAATCTCTGTTGTCCAAGTCTAGACTCTCTCAAATCTTATAGATGTGTTCTAAGACTAGCAGAGCTCTACAAACAAAACAACAGTGATAGCATTGATATAAAAGAATAGTTAACTGATTGCCTAGTGGCATGAGATTAATAGAAGAATTTTAAAATATTCCAAATGTGAACAAAATCAGCTTCTGGGATTTAGTTATGAAAATTCACCAAAAAATTACTAAGTTGGCTCATTTATAATTCTTGCAGTGCAATGAATTTGAATTCTTTTTTGGTGACTAAGCTTTAAATTTTTTTTAAATATCCAGAAGATAGTCATATGAAATCCCTGCATTTTTAAAAACTGCATATTTAATGGCATTTGAGTGTATTTAATCTAAGACAAGGCATGTAGAATCTCATGAAGCTTCATGGTATAAAAGCAATTGTCTATAACTTGTGTTGTGAATCTTCACACTGTGTCAGGAATGGCAGCTTCTGCAGCTCTGTCCAGAAAAGGATCACATGGATCCCTCTCCGTTTATACCAGCAAAGTTATGAGATGTGTCATTTAGAAGTTAATTATCTGTTAAGGCATGAAACCGTTAAATATTTCCCAGACCCAAGATAAAAACCATGGCTTTTTATGGATTTGTCATAGTCTTCATCAGAGAAAAGCATTTACAGGGAGTGTAGATATTTAGGACAGCACACATAAAAACAAAGCCAGGGCAATCAAAGCTAGTTTACTTTTAAACTCAGCCCAGTTTACTTTAAACTTTTGTCTTCAGAAGAGCTATTTGAGCAAGGACTGTAAAACTAATTCAGCCACAGGAAATCTGATATGTGTATGTCAGGGAAGTTGGAGTAAGGTGGGGTGGGATAAATTTGTTCTAGGAGAGATCACTTAGGGTTATGAATTGGAGAAATAAGAAGAAAACTTCTTAATCTCATAGGTGACTCACAGTTAACAGGATAACAACAGTGTAGAAAATTGGTTTCATGATAGCTTTTAAGAGGTCTAAAATGATGATAATCACTGTACTTTTAATGGAAATACATATTTATTTATATTTCCGTTTATACAATGGAAGATTGTATAAATCTTCTTCAGGAGATTACTTCTTAGCTCCTGCTTTAGTATACGCCTACCTTTCTGAAAGCTTCATTTTTTCAGGCAATTTTTTTCCCCAGTTTTTCTTTGACTTAGAGTTGAATTCGTTTGACTTTTTAAAGATTTGCAACAAGAAGTACTTGGGCCATTTTTAAGCTCTGGGATAGTGAAAATAAAAATGCTTTTTCCCAGGGTAAAAGAAGAATTTCTGGCATCTTGACATTTTCTGTACCCACCAAGTGGCTTTAATGGGAAAATGGTATTTGCCACGGAAATGGTCCTTACTGAGGAATGAAGCTTTCAGCATTCCAGTCGAATTTTGATTTCAAATCAGTTTGTGAGCTTTTGCCATACGTTAGTTACAGGCTTTTTTTCCTGCACTATTAAAGCATAAAAGCACAGAGAGCCTGTGCTGTACATGCACTTGTGGCTGATGTTGGCCTAAGCCATATGGTCACCAGATATGGGAGTTGCTATCTGTGTCTGGTCTCACAGCTCCCCTCTTTTCCAGATACAGCAGAAGTTATGTTGGGAGTGTCCATGCTGTTTATATAATGATGCCCTTGTCTGCTGGCAGCAAATGCATGTGTGTTTGCTCTGGAACAGACAATGCCATCCAGTTGATTTCTTCCCTTGCAGCAGTTTGTTTTCAGACCAGATCCTCTCCATCAAACTGAGCCACTGCAAAAATTCCAAAAGGTGATTCCTTCCCTCCCCACCCACCCCACAACCCCACCCCATTCAAGAACATGCAAGAAAGATTCAGATTCAGGTGCCCAATTTCTTACTCATCACTCACCACTCACAGGCAGTCAGAGCAGGTTCTCCTCACGGTTCAAGCACTAGATACAAAAGGAAGTACAACAGAAGTACAACAATGCTTGAGAATGCACTGTAATAGGGAGCAGCAACAACTGCCTTCTGTTGGGAAGCTGGGATACATTGGAACAGGCAAGGCCATATTCCTGGAGCCTCACATTTTTCTTAAATCTGGTGACATGCAGGAAAAACATATTTGTACATGTATAGGTATATGTTGCACTGTTTCAACATAAAACATCTGTTTGCTGAACAGATGTTTGAAAGATACATCTTTCAAAGGAAATTCTCTTTCGATCTATTATATGCAAAATTGTCTTGCGCTAGTTCTTATTGCCTAGGCCACTTCTATTCTATTCTATTCTATTCTATTCTATTCTGTTCTGTTCTATTCTAATTTCTGTTATATGTCCTATGTTTTGCCTCGTCAAGGGCCAAGACAACTTTTCTGAGCATATTAAGTTATGACTAATATCTCTCTCATTTCTCTACTTTCTCTCTCCTATTGGTAGATCATTTAAATGTGTTCACTACTCAGAGCACTTTGCACCTCAAGCTTACATTCTGTAATTCCTTGAGGAGTCTTTTCAGTGCATAGTGAGCCCCCAAGGGAGGTGAGTGGGCTGCAGTGAAGTCACCAACATGACTGCAGCTTTAAATCAGCTACTTACAGCCACCAGCATTCACTACCTAACACAGCCTTTATTTTCCATGTTTTGCAAGCACACTGAGCTCAATGCTAGTGTGGCTTTATCATTACCCAAAGTCAGTTCAGATATGTCTGCTGAAGCATGCATCACACCTTGCCTGAAGCAGGAAGCTCCTGCAAATGGCCTGTTGCACAGAGGGGCTTTAGCAAAGGTAAAATATTTTGCCTCATGACTGGATTTGTTGACCAGTTTTCATCCCAGAGCTTCAAGCACACTGGCCTTGGATACTAACTGTCTCTAGGACTAGAGCAGAGGCTAAACTGAGCCAGTTTTGCAGGCCAAAGAAGGAGGTGGACCGAAGGCAGGCTTAACATTATGTGATTTAAATGCTGATGGTTTCATGCTGACTAAATCGGAAGCTGAATGTGAGAGGACCTCACGCATTACTAACTTGGCCTAATATGGTGAACAGGATATAGTCTCATTTCTGTCTTGTGCAACTCTTCTGAAGTCAGTAGCTATATCAGGAACACAGGTCTCCCAGCCTTTTCTCTCATTCTGAGAGAGTATGCCTTTTAAAGATGCACAACTCAGTGACCTGAAAAAATGTAGATGGCCTTTGACTTTATTACAAGCTCTTTTGCTTAATTTTTCTTAGCTTTTTCACAAAAGGACAGGCCTTAGAGTACCTGCTTGGAGAGGGCTGAGCCAATACTTTGAGTATTTCACTGCTCTTGTGTTCTTGCTGTTTGCAGAATTTTCCTGAACTGGGCACTACTGAAACCTCTTACATGCACAGTGTTATTACTCTCATGTACAAGAATATCATTTGCACAATAAACAGTATTATTTGTATTTTTATAAGAGTTTTATTATGGTTTAGAGGAAGCCAATGTAGTCATTCTACAGTTTACTGATATTCTATACTTAATAAGAAATTTCAGTCTTTGCCAAACAATCAGCTCTTAAGTCAGTGTCAATTTGTATCACACAAAAAGCAGGAACATTTAAATATCTTTTGAAACGGGCAAGACAATATGAATATGGTTTCAGTTTTATTAGGATTATCAGTTTGTTTTTTTACTAGGTATGGACATCAACTTACATACAGACACTTGCAAGAATTAGAGACTACATGCTTTTGAAGAGAGAAAAAATGATCTTTCAGGCTTGCATGCTTTATCAGATCAGTGTTATCAGGTCATGCACATGTTGAGTAATTCCTATTTCACTCAACAAAACCTAGCTTGATTCCAAAATATGTGACACAACAAATGCAACTAGAAGAAGTTCTTGCTTTATTTATCAGGAAGACAAAACAAAACAATTCAGTATTCAAAAGTTCAATGCACTGGTTGGTTATGTAGGATGGGGATTCATATGATTTCTAAGTGGCCAATGCTAGAAATACGCAAGTTCCTAATCACATAGATACAAATAATCTGACTGAAGTTTGTGAAAATGGGCTTTGAGATCCCAGCATGTGCATGAGTGTTCTCTGGATGAAAAACTATTACGTTACACTCTCAAGTGGCAACATGAGTACTTTATCACACCAGACACTTAACCCATACCTGCTTTTAAAACTTAGAATCTATTATCCTTTTTGATGCTGGTAGCCAAAGCCTCCCTTTTACAGTTTCGAAGCAATGCTCAGAGTTTCCTAGACAGCTGCACGAGTACCTCCCACACAAATTCTATTCTATTTGAGACAGACAGACAAGCACTTTTAGTCCACCACAGTTGTGAGAAAAGCCCAGTCTGACAGACACATTTGAAACACACAGAGTTTGCAACCAGCTGAACACAAACACAGGGCTTTGCTCACCCCAAACACTGGTAGAGGATCTCAGGTGTACTGGTCCAGAGGCTAGATCCTTCACTAGAAAATAAACATGTGAGGCTGGGCCTGTCTGATGCCCAGCTCCCATCTCTCTGAATTCTCCAAGTTGCCAAACAATGGGATGGTGCTTCTCTCCACTTACTGTGTTGAATCTGGGCCACTAAAAAAAAAAAAATCCACAAAGAAGCAAAGGGCAAGAGGGAGCAAGACCCAGGTAGCTTTGTTGCAGGGAGATCTGGAGAGGTATTTTGCATTTTCAAGAGTACCTGTAAGTTTTCCCATAGACATTGGATAAAACACAGAAGTGGCACCTGCTGATCACAGTGGTGATCCTGCCCACTGAGATGCAGATTCAGGCTTCCTCTTCCATACTCTATTACAGGCTCATGAATTTTGCATTCTTTCCAGCTAGCTGCCTCAAATCACCCTGCTGAGGCCTGGCATCATCCCTGTGTGTTTTAATGTCTAAACAAGGTGCCCATGAGCACTGCAAATTATGTTCTGCATCTCTAATGATGATTTTAATCTTGTTTTAGATGAAGACTGCAAGAAGCATTTTCTGTGTATTTTAGGAATTACTTACTGCATCACATATGAAATGATCCCAGACCTACACCCTGTAGCTTGTGGAGATGTTCTCTTTGGACTGTGGTTGCTGAAATGGAACATCTGCATTTCCAAGAGCGACCCAACCCTCTGAATCAAAGGGCTGTGGTAGTGGCCAGCACAAAACAAGAGAGAGAGAGAAATGTTGCTGTAGCCTGTATTTTTGCTTTAACTGTACATACTTCTCAGTAGAAAACAAAAACAAGGATGCAGGCAGCTGTGGATAAGAAAAAGCAAAATGTAGAATGTCATTTCTTATTTTTTCTGAAAAAAGAAAGATAGCAAGTAGTGACATCCAAGACTGAATACCTCAAATGCTCTAACACTTGGCTATGAATTTGTTTCTTAACCATGACATTGAAAATAACCCATAGGGCTAATAATTCAGGTTTGCTACAGGCAACTGTTCAGTGACCAGAGATTAATGACTTGACAATCTCTATGCAATTTATTGTGATCTTTGTAAAAGTGCTATTGCTATTTATGGCACTGCAGGAGAAGTCAAAGAACCGAACCAGGATAGCAGCCTGTGTCCGGTATTATTTGAAATCATCGCTTTGCTGGAGTCTCAAGATGAGCCACAGGAGGGTCAAGTTGGACATTAGGAGGAATTTCTTCTCAGAAAGGGGTGTTAAACAGGTGGAGTTTCTGGAGGTGTTCAAGAAAAGAACAGACTTAGCACTCAGTGGCATGATCTAATTAACACAGTGGTGTTCAGTCGAAGGTTGGCCTGTATTATCTTTATGAGAGGTCTTTTCCAGCCTAATGGGTTCTGTGATTGTTTACTTATTTGAAGAAAAGGTCCCTGCTGTGGTCTCAGGGTAAGGCTTGAATTAGAAACACCAACACAGGCTGCACAGGTCACATGTTTAGTGCTGTTTGGTGTTACCTTGCACATGGCTCTTGTCCGGACATAAACTCGAATGCTTTGAACTTCTGGCACCGTGGAAGATGGCCTCTCCTTCCCTGGACACAAGGGATGGCAGAGTGGCTGTGGTTGGAATGGATCTCTGGAGGTCAACTTCTCCAGTCCCCCTGATCACGCAGGACAGAATCACAGAATGGGTCAGGTTGGAAAGGTATGACAGTGGGTAATCTGGTCCAATCTCCTTGCTCAAGCAGGATCATCCCAGAGCACATGGCACACGACTGCACTCATCCAGTTCTTGAATATCTCCTATGATGGATAACCTAGGGACCACTCACAGCCAGCTGTCCAGGGCCTGGCTTTTGAGGATCCGCAAGGACGGAGCCCACAGCAGCTCTCGGGGTGACCCTCGCTGGCACCTGTCCCGCTGTGCCCGCGCTGTGCCAAGGCGGCGGGAGCCACCAGCTCCGAGGCGCCCCCGGGGAGCCGGGGAGGAAACACGGCGGCAGCATCCCCTCGTGGCACGGGGAGCTGGCGGGAAGAGGCGCTTCTCCCAGCGGGACACTACCCTTCGGCGGCGCGCAGTTCCCGCCGGAACCGCCGGGCGGGGGCGGGCACACAAACACAGGGCTCCCGGAAGAGGGATGCCGCGCTGTCACTGCCGCACCCCCGCGCCGCGGCCGAGGCCGGGCCGAACGCCTTCCCTCCCGCCCGCTCCCGCCTCTCCAGCTCTTGCCTTCACCGGGGCAACGAAGCTGGTGAAGGGTCTGGAACGCGTGTCCCACGAGGAGCGGCTGGGGCGGGGGGACGGGGGGTGGCTGGGGTTGTTCAGGCGGGAGAAGAGGAGGCTCAGGGGTGACCTTATCGCTCTCTACAACTCCCTGAAAGGAGGGTGTTCCCAGTGGGGCTCGGCCTCTTCGCCCAGGCAACCCGTGGCAGGACAAGAGGATATAGCCTTAAGCTTCGCCAGGGGAGGTTTAGGTTGGACATTAAGGAAGAGTTTCTTCACAGAAAGGGTGATTAGACACTGGAATAGGCCGCCCAGGGAGGTGGTGGAGTCACTGTGCCTGGAGGTGTTTAAGGAAAGACTGGATGTGGCACTTAGTGCCCTGGTCTAGCTGACGCGGTGGTGTTCAGTCACAGGTTGGCCTGGGTGGTCTCAGAGGTCTTTTCCAAACCAATTCATTCTCTTGACTGATCCTGTGATTCCTTCCCAGGCGCGCGCCCCTCCGCCCGCCTCACGCGCGCCTCCGTCTCAGCGCGCGCACCTCCCGTGCCGTCCCCGCCCGCGCCGGAGCCGTTCCCCCCGCGCATGCGCCCCGCGGCCCGTCCCGACTGTTCAAACAGGAAGGCCGGACATGTTGGTGGCTCTCGCAGGTTCCCTCGCAGCCGCCGGACCTCACGCTCTCCCCTCCCTTTAAGCCGCCTCCTTCCCTCCTCCCCTGGCACGCCGCAATTGCGGGTCGGTCCTGAGGCGGTCCGGGCTGCTGTCCCGTCCGTGAGGCGGAGGAGCGGAGAGGGGGGAGCTGAACCGGCGTTGGCAGCGGCGGGAGGCAGCGAGGAGGAGGAGGAGGAGAGAGGAAGAAAGATGCTGCTGCGGCCGCTCAGCCGGTGAGGTGACTCGTCTGCCGCCCGCGGGGGCATTCGCCGGGTGCCTTCCTCGCCCCGTGCCCACGGACGGACCGACCCCACGGCGCTGAGACACGCCGCGCAGAGGATTCCCCGAAGTTTTCTTTTCCCATCCATTTTTTGCCTTGTTGCTGTGCCTGCAGCCTTTTGTCTTTTTTAGTTTTCTTTCTTTTTTTTCCTTTTTATTTTTTTTTCCCTCCCTCTTCTGTTGTTTCTTCTGGTTCACCGGAAAGAAAGTCTCGCTCCGGAACCTGGCACCGACCCGCCGGCGCTGCAGCGGCAGGGCGAGGAGGAGGGACCGCTACGCTGGATCCCAGGACGGCTTCCCTGGCTGGGAAAATGGGAATGCTGAGACGGTGGGGCCCGAGCAGAGGAGGGAGGGAGAGGAAACCTGCTGCTGCGGAGCTGTGAGCATCCCGGGAAGCTGCGTGCGTGCCTGGAGGAGAGGGGGGAGAAGCAGCCTCGTCCCCCCTGCAGCGGGTTCCCCCTGGGTTCCCTGCCCCCCCTGACGGGGAGTTGCCCCAGAGACTTCTGTGATTGAAGGGATCTCGCAGGAGGCGCTTCCTCAGCCTGGTACAGGCTGTGGTGTGGTTTCTCTTTTGTGCTCGCCTGTTCCGGTTTTTTGTTTTTTTTTTACTTTTTCATCATTTTTTTAAACCTAACTTTGCTCTGGAATAAGGGAAACTTTTTATCTCCGGAAACATGTCGACGGGAGAAAGTTTTGAGTCTCGGTTTGAGAAAATCGACGTGACTTTGAAGGACCCCAAATCCGAAGTGAACGTGGACTGTTTGCTGGTGAGTAGGGAGCTCCGATGGGCCCCCGGTCACGTCTCCCCGAATTCCTTACCCTGTGGGACCGAATCTCGCTCTCCTGGCTGAGTCACCGCCCTGCTCAGCTCCGCACTGGTGTTTTGTTTACTCAGCGTTGGGCTGAGGGTGCGTGAATGTGTCTGTGTGCCGGCAGAGCGGCTCATGCCGAGGAGGCGCCTGCCCAGCCCTGCCTCACACTTGTCATCTCGCTCGGCGCAGCGCTCCGTGCCTCGCCGGCTGTCACAGGGGCGGTGGAGCCTTTCCACAAAGGCGGAATCCGTGAGTGCCGCTCCTCTGGGAGCACAGCACTTCAAGTAGCTTTGATACCAATGCTCTCTCCCAACAACTTTTTTAAAGACCGAGGTCCTCTTATTCTGTGGTTAAGCACTGCAGCGCTGGCAGTCACATACAACACGACTAATAAGCCCTTACAGGTGGACAGGGGTTTAAATGCATTTTAAACTGGTTGTTGTGCTAGGCCTGGGGTAGAGGACTGCTCACTTGTTGTTTCCCTAGTTCGTACCTAATCGCTGGATCTCACCAGTGCTGTCAGTGTTATAATTGCATCATAGGAAAGCACACTGTAACACTTCCTGATATAAAGCCAACCAACGTAATTTCGTAGCTGCTTGACAGAAATGGATGATCTTTCAGTTCTCATTTAGTTCACTTAGTACCTCAGTAGAGTGCATACCAAGTCCAGCTAATTTGTTTGGGATGCAGCTGGGTCCTTAGATATGCCTGGAGATGTCCTTAAATAGTACCAAAGTGTAATTTGTGCTTTAACACTGAAGTAGAGGGCTTATTTTTTTTGGAGCAGGCGATAGAAATTCTTTAGTGTATTTTTTTTCCTGGCTTTCTGTTGTCAGAGAGAGGAACAAATAAATTGAATTTGTGCCTTGTATGAACTCTGACATTTGGGTTTGGAAGGGAAGGGAGGTGTGGGGGTGGAAATAGCTCTTAATAGTCATTCTTCATTTTCTGCTGCATGGATCTTGGCAGAAAGCTTGCTTGAGCATAAGGCAGTGGAGAGATTAAGAGAATAATGCAAGAATCTGTACAAGTTCACAATATTGTTTACTCTCCTTAGCTTGTTACTGGTTTGTGAGCTTCTGAAGTGTTGGCAGCTCAAATCTACACTCCTAGATAAAAGCAGACCCTTGTGGATGCTACTGCCACAAAGGAAAATAGCACTGCATCTTCTAGTTAACTTGCTTCTCTTGATCTGCTTTACATATCTGTCATCTTAGAACCACAGCTAATGAGGAGACCTCTGGTTCTTAAGATATAGTGTGTCAATTTTGGTAACTTGAGACTAATCAGACATTTTTACACCCAGGTTCCATTGATAGGTGTCAAGGGTACAGAGTCAGCTGGGAGTCTTGAGTTTATATTAACCATGACTCAATTTGCTAGTATGAGCTTTAGTGCTGGCTGTTCTATGGGCACCTTGCTACAGTGATAGGAAGGAATTGGCAGGTATCAGACATGCAGTTGGTAGTATCTTTAACCGTATTCGTTAATCTTATAATCAGTTTAAGGATTTGCCCCATTTCAGTTATCTTAATTGTGATTAGGAGCTAAGCTGTAGTCAGTTTGGGAATGAATTTGTTGGGATGCTTCCTGTCATGCTTGTTGGAAGTTTTAGAACATGTGTTTGCATCACAGATATAAATGTCCTTTAAAGTGACAATTTTTTAGGAAATTTCTTCTAAACTATTACCAATGAAAAAAAGAAAATGCTGCTTCTGAGGAAATCACTTGGTAGGCTAATTTTGCATGTGTTCAGTCAATAGATCAGTCTGGCTACTTATACTTTGTTTCAGGTGTTCTTGGGGTCTTTTCTATAGAAGAATTTGAGTATCCCAAGACTGTCTAAATAGCTTAAATATTTTACGCCTGGTTTTAATGTGATGATTCACACTGCAAGCATCATTCTTGGCCCAAAGTACTACTTATATATCAAATCCATTAAAATCTGTGTAGATATGCTTTTAAGGAAGAAATGCTTAGGTGTAGGTGTCATTGATTTGCATTTAAAATACTTTCTAAAATGAACTCCCCATTCCCCTCCCTGCAAGTCTCAGTTAAAGAGGGAAATCTGACAGACTTTAGACATGGTACACTTAAAAAGAAAATAAAACAATGGTTTTCTGATCAGACAACATAAAAAAAATTCTTCTTAATAAGACTTGAAATCTAAGATTTAGGGTTTTTTACCTTTCATTAAGGTTCTGCATTGATGTTCCTTGTAACTGCTTTCACTTTTTCTAAGCAAAGGTGTTAGCTAACTGTGTGTATCTGAGTGGAAATAGATGAATGGCTGGTACACAGACACTTCAGCATCTGATATTCTGTATGTGTAGGTTTAAAATACTGGGGTTCATTTAGGTTCAGGAAACATTTTCTTTGGCTGCAAGAAGAAAAGTCTCAGCAATGCTCTCGGCTTCTTCTCTTAGGATGGTTTTATCCTTTAACTTTGCTTGATTTTTCTTCTTATACTTCTTCTCCATCAGTTTGTACCCCTTGTAAACTAACAGGCAAGACATGGAATAACCTTAAAATCAGCTTTGTAGGCATTTCAGGTTTTGTAAATGTCATAAGCAATGTTCTGTACGCTAGAAAGATTCTAAATTTATATGTGAAGTAGTATGAGAACTGTAGGAAAAGGTGGGGGTGGGGGCTGATACAAAGGAAGATGTGTTACCGTTTCAGGAAGGTGTGGGAGAAGAGTGCTGACAACAGAGCAGAGCAGGCGGAAAAGGCACACTAAGGGCCTTATAACTGCACTGTACATACTGCAGGAAGGAAATTCATAAAGCTGAGGTGCAGGAGAGAGATGTGTTTATTTCTCCTGTTTTCTCTTATGCCAGTGTAATAAAAACAGAGAAAGAAAATGAATTTAAGTTGCAACTGCCTGTAACTGAATTTGTTTCTTTGGGGCTTCCATGCACTCTGTTTAGTACTAGGCAGGTGACTCATAGATAAACTGCCTTTTTTTTGATGAGGCATGAGGAGGCCAAACCTGAGTTAAGCATGTCACAGCATCATGTAGTGCATTTTCTCAAAATATTTGGTTCTAGGGAGTACTTTTGGAAACTGCAGTCCCCAAAAGGTCTAATAATGCTGTGAAGGCTGTGTTAGAGAGGCAGCCACACTCTGAGGTGTGCAGTGGTCAGATCCTGGTGAATTACACAGGGGTGCTGAGTAGGCCCAAAGGCAGTGTAAGTAACTAACTATTAACTTAAGCTGAGTGTCTCATTTATAAGCTTAAACACTGAAAAGTAGTATTCCATTAACATAATTCTACAGCAATTTTTGGAATAAAATAGTGTTTTCTTAAATTCTTAGGGTTTATGGGCTTGCAGGTTTTGAAGAGTAGGGAGTTAAGACGTGTAATAAGTGAGTGGATGTGGCACATTTTGGCCTGTGCCTATGCTTTTGATTCTAAAATAACTATCAAATTTTCATGAGAATGTATTTTGGTGCTCTCTCTGTCCAGGTTAGACCTCACAAAGTGTGTTTTCATGTTTTATGTAGGCACTTGGGTTATTATTATTAAAAAATATTGAAAATATATATATAACAATATAATATGATTATTCAGGTACTTAGTCAATTACTTCAGCAGTTGATTTTTAAAACTTCACACTTTTGGTGGTCTTAATCTTCAGAGATGTCAAATGTTTCACTTGGTGAGCAGTTTGTCTTCAAATTAACTGACAGCAATAAACACTGCCTATGACAAACTTGTTTTATCTAATCTCAAGAGGTTTCCATTTTTGTTGCACCAAAAATACATAGCTACAGAGCTTGATTCACCTGTTTTTCCTAGGTCTGTTTCATCAGCTAGTTTAATTCATGTTCATCTGTCTTGTATAGGAAAAGGCGAGATGATCTCCTCATCTTTGGGATTTGGAGTTCTATATATATCTCTGTTACAAGACATTTTTCCCTTCTGTTAAATGTGTTACAGAGCACTTTCTGAAAACCTTGTGATTAGGGATTTGGATAATACATTTTAAAAAAGCAATAAATAAAAAGTAAGTAACTGAAAGTACCTTTACTTTAGAGGTATCTATCCAAATAACTGTTGAAATCACCTTCACTGAAACCACACTAACACTGCTCTTAGTCTGAATGGTTAAATGCCAGAGATATTTGGCATCTAACAAGCTTCCTTGATTGTTAATGAAGCTTCTTGTACACAGAAGAAGCAGAACTTCGTGAACATTTGCAGATTGTCAGTTTCAGAATTCTGTAAGTTGTCTGAAGATAGTTCAAAGTAAGGGAAGGTGTAGTGACTGACAAAATCTCCTCAGATGTGTTTCTACCATTCTTCAGATCCAAGAGGAAGGTCCTGCACTTGAGTTGGGATAATCACCAGTATCACTACCGACTGGGTGTTGAATGGTTTGAGAGCAGCCCTGTGGATAAGGACTTGGGGATTTCATCTCAATGTTTGGATCCTCTGTGAGAGAGATATTGATCTTTTTGGCAGGGCCTGCAGTGTCAGGACAGGGGGCAATGGCTTCATATTGAAAGAGGGTAGATTTAGATTGGACATGAGAAGAAGGTTTTGGTTTTTTTTTTTTTTTTTTTTTTACTGGGAGGGTGGTGAGGCACTGAAACAGACTGCCCAAGGAAGTGGATATACCATCCCTGGAAGTGTTCAAAGCCAGATTGGATGGGGCTTTGAGCAACCTGGTCTAGTGGAAGGTGTCCTTACCCATGGCAGGGCGTTGGTACTAGTTGATCTTTAAAGGTCCCTTCCAATCCAAACCATTCTGTGATTCAGTAGTTAGGTCCAAAATAAGACTTTTGGCTGACCTAGAAATTTAATTCCATGTCTTCAAGTTACCATATCCAAGCTTTATATGCAAAAATTATTAATGTTAATTATTGACATTAATGGTTTTTAATATTACCATTAATGTTCTTTAACATTAATGTTAATATCTTCTCATCACCATGGATTATTAAATATAAAGGTTGATGTTAAATTAATGATAAAATATATAATTTGATATGTTAATCAAAGGTAAAATACAACTCTGAGTTGGCTTGGAGAATACAGTAACTTGATGGGTTTTTATTTCAGGTTGCATATTTTTAGAATTTTTTAATATTGTGTTAGCCTTTAGAAAGTTAACAGTAGAGATATGAAACTGTCAGAATGTTTCATGGTGTATGCTAGGTTTTGCAGAGGAATTAATAGTTAACGTAGCCAACTCTTCTGCTTGTGTAGGAATGTAATTATTTATTTTTCCTATAAAAAGTTTTAATGAGGAATGATAATAGAAAGTTGATGTTAAGACACGTTTCAACAAGAGGAATAAAACACCCAACCAAGCTATAAATGCTCTTACAAAGTAAAAATATTTGTAAACAATGTCCTTTCCCCTGGCAACTACAGACTGGGTTTTTTATTGCTTGAGGGAAGGAAGAGGGAAACACCTGGAATTTGTTTGTTGGACAAATTGAAAATCAACCTGTTGGTCTGTAAGTTTTTGAGGACAGCAATAGCTTCAGGAGTCACTCATTGAGAATTTAATAAATACTGAGAAACCCTGTGAGCAGATGATGTTGGTAGCCTCACAGTTGCTGTTAGTAGAATTCCCTAGGTCATACTTAAGTACTACATAAAAATAAAAAGCATTTTTAGGTCTCTTACCAAAGAACACTGAGATGTTTGTCTTGATACAGGATGTTTATCTTGAATTTAAGAGGTCCCAAACCATGTAATTAAAACTCTTTTTTGGTGGATGTTGCTTGATTTTATTTATCAAAACTCCTTTGTCATCAAGAAATGCCAGTTCCAAATGGAAATACTGAAAAACTGAACTTACTTCTCTGAAAACAAGATTGGAGAATGGTTGAAAACTTTTCTGTCTTTGCCTTAATTTGTCCAGTCATTCCAGCAGCAATAAAGGCAGGAGGATGATGAGACAGTACTGGTAAAACTGCAGGTACTACGCTGGCAACACCCAGTTATAGTTCAGTTAAAGCAAATGCAAATAACACCATCTTTTAGCTTCCTCAGCAATCTGCTGAAATAAACACCGGAATTAACAGCAAGGCACACAGCATGGAGAGCAGACAGGAGGAGCGGGAAGCCACGTGCAGCAGGAAAACTGTGCCGCTGGAATATTGGCATTGGAACAGGCTGCCCGGGGCAGTGATGGAGTCCCCGTCCCTGGAGGGATGTGTAGATGTGGCACATGGGGACATGGTTTAGTGATTGCCCTTGGCAGTGTTGGGGGAATGCTTGGACTCAATGATCTCAGAAATGTCTTTCCCAACCTAAATGCTTCTGTGAGCACTGATTGAACAAGAGCTGAAACCGGATCTTTGAGGAGAAGAAAGTGGTTTGGAGCTGCTCTTGTCCATGGTGTTTTGCTGTGCTGAAATGAATGGATTGCCTGTACTGAAGTCTCCAGTCAGCAGAGTAGAGTCTGTAGTGTTCTCAGCATCAGCAAGGTATAACATGCTGTGGTGCATCTTCAGTTTCAGCTGTCTGGAGACTGTCTAGACAAGCGGGAGCTGCTTGGCCGGGTTGGCTGCCGTGTTGCTAAGGGAGAACCGGAACAGGATCAGGACCAGCTTCTGACTGGAGCACAGGTCAAAGTCTGTTCTGATACTCAAAGTCTTGTAAAGGATTTGCTTTCACTAACTGAAAGGTTGCCACTCCCTGTCAATATTTATACAATACAAACTGTCATGGGGACAGTATGTAAGATCTCTTTATTAGTAGGTCCTAATTGAAATCCAACTGCAGAATTCTTTATTTTAGGTTCTCTTACCTTTCTTATATGCACTGATTTTTCTGTTTCTTTCATAAAGTTGAGAAACAGGTGAAGGTTTACTTGTCTTTTGTCAGTTGTGTGGTCTGAGATGATGAAGAGACCTAAAGTCTCCAGTCAACCTGGAAACTACAGGAAACCCCTGTAGGAAACACTGCACACACTAAGGTTTTATTTTGGGCTCTAGATTGGAGCTACCTAAATGTGTTTCTGGCTTGTGTGTGTCTGGGCTGCAGGGCTTATAACTGAACTGGAAATGCAAGTGGAACACCTCCTTGTTTTTTCTTACAGATCTTCATGAGTCATAATATTCACTTATAAAAAATCCTTGAATTCTAGTAGTTATATAAATATTGACTAATTATATCTTTATATTTTTTCCTCTTAAGACCAGCATAGTACTCAGTATGGATATATTCAGAGGAAAACTTCATGTGAGATATCTACATAGAAAATGCACTAAGACAAGATGGCTGTTTTCTTGTGCAGTCACTGACTGCTGTGAAAATACTGTTTCTGTGGAGGCTGAGCTTAATTTTTAGCAAATACATAATGGCCAAAAAAACCCCCTGACTGTACAAAACTTAAGTGTGTCATCTGGAATGTGCTTTTTGAAGAAGAGGAAGCCAGAAGCTTCTCTTGACATCTGGAGATTTCAGCTAGGAAATTTTTTCCTGTTTTGTGGTTGGAGAAGTTATGTTTTTCAGCAGATGGTTAGTAAAACTTGTATTATAGCCATAATGGTTATTTCCAGAGGGAAACTGTGAAGGAATGATGATGAGGCATTCATCTCAGGCTGGCTACTGTTTGATAATTTGTTTCTTTTGTCTAAATCAGTTACTTTGGATGATGATTTGGAAGTCTACCGTTATTGAATACCATGTGCACAGTGAAAGTAGTATTTTGAGTACAAATGATGTTTTTTTTCACAGAACTATTGAGGCTGGAAGGAACCTCCCTCATCCCCCTGCTCTGATAGAGTAGCCTAGACCAGGTTGCCCAGGAACGCTTTTGAGCCTATCTCAAAGGTGGTGAACTCTACAACCTCTCTGGGCAACATGTAATTTTCCACTTCTCAGCAGAATACTTACTCCGCTGATGCTTCACACAGCAAAAAATAAAATTCGACAAAACTACATAGAAAGGTTATCAGTACTCATTTGGCATTTATTTGCAGAGTTCTGGCCTTCATATTCAATAAACCTATTTCTAGCCCAAGTAATTTTTGAAAGGTATCTGCCACAGAAGACGAGAGGAACCTTCTGTGTGGAGGCATTTGTAGATTTGGAGATTTTAAGCATAAAGATTTGTATCTGAGGGGTCAATTGCTGTGAATTCATAAGCTCATGTTTAATCTGTGACTACAGTTGAAACATACTAGCTGTAGAGTTTTTCTGTTGGAGCTAAAAAGAGGGTGAATGCCTTGCTATGATGTCCAGTTTGCACTCAGTGAGTGCCACTTCAGTTTTTCATGATTATGAAACTTGGTAGCCTTGTGTTTTCTGTATCGGTGTACACACATAATTTTCCTCCTGACAGGCAGTGAGGGAGGCTGGGTAGGACTTCTTTATTGGCTTGGAAATGTGAAAGACTTTCTGATACTGATGGGACAGGAACCTGTCCCTGAGAGACTGCCTGTGGAGTTTTCAGGCAGAGTCTTCAGAGGAGAGCCTTCAGCTTCAGACTTTTACTTCATAGTAGCTGAAGTGTAAGGTCTCAGTACAGCAAGCACCATCTTCCTAGAGAATGGATAACAGTCCAACGTGTTAATCCCACTGTTGAGGTCTGCGAGCTTATTTGAGTATGAGTGTTGAGTGACTCTGTTAAGTATTTAAAAAGGGAGGAAACCTCTCCAGCCAGGAGGTAATCAAGTAGGAGTGGATAGGGAAGATTCTTCAGGGAGGAGTGAGGCTGAGGGTAGGACAGTCAGTGAGTGCTGGTTATACTTAGCTTGTGCTTTTTGCAGATGCTGGATTGTGTGAATAATACCAGGCAGGGCATGAAGCTTTGATTGAAAATAGAGGTAATACTGGTGCCTCGTAACTTTGTATTGATACTATGCGCTGCTGTCAGTGTTAGAGGTGGAATCTTAGAATTCCCTTCTTTGTTATGAAATATGATTATACAAATGTATTTTTATACTAATCTCTTTTTAGAAAGTCGCTTTGATTGTAGGCAGGCAAAGAATCCTGTCAGTATTGAGCTGAGAGAATTTATTTTCCCCTTTTAAAGAGGGAAGGTGGTTCTGCCACTTCAGTGACAGTTTTTTTTATTGCTTTAATACATCTTCTGTGCATAGCTGTCCTCCTCCTTCAACTTAATTTACTACTAAGTTCATTGGGAATTAATAAAACAATTGCCGGCATAACAATGATACAATTTTTGGTGGTCTTGACCATTCAAGCCTACTGTTACATGCTATATATCCTCTTTTGTGGAAATTCAAGGCTAGAAGTGGTGCCAGCCAAATGTTAGACTTACTAGGAATTGAAGTTTTTGCTCTGCTAGTATTGGCAACAGTCATAATGGCTTTTGAAAGAGGGGCTATTGTTGCCAACTCTAGTGGAGCAAAGATGGTGATGTAAATAAAAAAATACCCATGAAGACCTGTGAATGAAAGCTGAACTATTGATGTGATTGCGTATTTTATTAGGTTGCTCTTTGTTTGAGCAGTGGGTTTGTTGGTTGTTTTGGTTTTCTTCAATACACTGAATTTATAATTGGACATGTCATTAAAGAGCTAGGCTTTCTCTGTAAAGAATAAATCAGTAGGCTTCCTGGAAGAGCTTTTGTCTTCTGTCTTTTACTAAAATGCCCATGACTATTTTTAGTCTTTCTCATACCCCACAAACTGTTTTCTGCATGTGGTTTTTGGAAGTAGCATGACCTTAAAGTGTTCAGAGATGGTTTTGACTTGCAAAATCAGGTGGTTGGAGAAATCATCAGAGCTAGTTACAATGTGGTTCTGAATCAAGCTCTGAAGACTCTTGTTAGGAAAACCATATTTCTGAGAATTCCGGGTTGTTTGTCTAAAGAATGGAGTTGTAACACAAAGAAGGTCTTGTGTCATGTAACTTGCACACTCAGAGCTGTTCATTGACTCTGCATGGCAGATTGGATTGGAATAGGGAAAGGACTAAAAGTCTCTCTTGGCTTTAATTCTTCATGAGTGTAGAGTCACAGGAGTCTTTGAAGTGTTTTCCTTTTGTTTCTTTTCTGTCCTCAAATGCCTTCCGGCTTTGATAAGAAACCTTTTGTCCTTCTGAATGCAATGTAAACATAACACTATTATCATCAGTAGTTTGGACTTGTGATATAAGCAAAGATACCATTTAGAGGTAAAATTGGGGTGTTATGACACTGGTGCTGCTGGAGCTGCTTTGTTTCTGGTACCACAGTGGCTGTAGACGACTCCTCTGTGACATTCTGCTTTCTGTACAGTTGATTTTGGCTGGTATTAGGGAAGCGTCACGATAGCTACATTGTTCTTTGGTCATGGAAGTCAGATTAACTTCACCTTCATATAAAGAATATTTTATATCATATAAAGAATAGTTTCTGTAATAGCTCTTGATAAGTTCAGGGGAAAGAAGGGTCTGAGAATTTCAAATTCTAGGGGAGAGAAAAAGGGATTTTTTTGTTTTTTTTTTTTTGTAATATACCCTTTTTCAGTGCAGTTTGACAAAAGCAGAGGTATGGTCAGGAATAAAAGATTGATTAAAACCATTTATTTGCAGGTTGGGAAGTTTATTTCAAAGTTTCTGATGCCCTGTGAGTAGAAGCTTAATTTTTCAGTTAAGGATTCAACCAGAATAAGCAGCTGAAGGTTTTCATTCAAATCTGGCTGTCTTGTGAGATGTTGGCTAACTCTACCAAAGCAGGACATCTTTTGCTTTCTTGTGTATTTCAACATCAGCAAACTTACCTTACAGTGGTTCTGCATTATTCATATTTTGTGGGAGGAAATAACAGTATTCAGCAAAGGTGTATTGTAGAAACAAGTTGAAATCCTAAGCTTTCTCCTGACTGATAATTCCTCTTACAGGCCCCTACATTTAATTTAAGAAAAGGTCTTATGAGCTGATGGGTTAGCAAAAGTGGAAAAAAGGAGAAATGATGAGTTTTTGAATAATTACTTTTAAAAGTAATATGATGTTTTTACAAAATATGTTTTTTTTTCAGAGGAGTTGGAATCAACATAACCTCTTTCATAACAGTGGAAGAAGACAATCTTATTTTAACAAGTAACTTGGATCTTTGAGCTATAGCTTATGCTTAAGATTAGACAATTCTCTGTACATCTTGCTTCCCTCGAACTACATCATGATAAGCAAATGGCTTTCAGGTATAATGAAGTGCAGCTCACAGAAATGAGCTGGTTTATTTGTTAAGCTTCCTTTTTGCATCCAGAAGAAGGTGGAAGCAGTGTCAACCATAAGAACACATGATTAAGTTGGGCAAGATACTTGTATCCTCAGTTCTGTAAAACACAAGAATCACTTAATTTTTAAATACATAAGGGTGGTGTCTGTTGTCATGATTTTATATTCTTCACTCTTCAGATAATTTCTGTTTCACTTTTACAGTAGAAGTAAAACCAGTAAGCAAGTTCTGATATGAAAAGGGGAAGCAACTAATGGGTCAGTCAACAAAAGTGATTTTGTCAGTAATACCTGTGCTGACAATTTGTAGTCTCGAGTTAATTCTTAAACTTATATTTACCATACTTAATTACCTAATTACTTAATTCTTGACAGTTATTTTTTTATAACTTTTTCCTTTTCACTATGGGGTTGTGGAAAGTCAGTCATTAAATTTAAATACTTTCTTTTGTTTGAGAACCAGTCAAATCTCACTTGAAAAGGAGTTGAAAATTGGTGTGCCATGTTATTCTCTTGCCTTAGTAAATAAAATATCAACAATTAAGGAGCATCAGTGCAATATCCTTGATACTGTGATACATCCTTCTTGATTTTTGAATATTTTTAACCTCAGAACACAACAGATTACACTTATGATGTAGCAGGGGTAGGGTACAAGAACCAAAAAAAAAGTGCACTTTGTGGAGAAGGAAGTTGTGTCCGTCTGAAAGATATATATACAAATATGAGGTTTGGAAAACAGGCAGAGAAATTAGTAAGATGATAATTAAAGATGGTTTTGGTGTTGGAATTTTTTGTTTGGCCTAATTTGCCTTAAGTTAGGGCTTCCTGATTTCTTCAGCCTTTTTGTGAGACTGTTTTGAATTTCTGTTTCCTGCATCTAAAATAAGGAAGTACTTCCCCCACCCCCCCACAATTTGTGGGTTTGATGATCTGAAAGCAGGCTACTTTTTGTACTCTTTTTAAGGGGTAGGGAAATTTCATTGGTAGTACCATTGGGTGTTCGAAAAGCAGACATCAAGCTGCAAGGGTATGTGTCAAACATGAATGGCCAACAAAAGCCTCCACAGCAAGACTTAAAGTCAAAAGGCAGGTATGAGTCTGTTTAACATTGCGTCTTCATTGGTGTGTTACAAACTGCTATTTTAATATAATCCATTGCTTTCAAATTCTTAAGTATTTTCATAGAATCACAGAATATATGGAGTTGGAATGGACCCACAAGGATCATCCTGACCTTGCACATTACAAACCCTAAGAATCACACCATGTGCCTTAGGGTGTTGTCGAAATGCTTCTTGAACTCTGTCAGGCTTGGTGCTGTGGCCAGTTCCGTGGGGAGCCTTTTGCAGTGCCTGACCACGCTCTGGGTGAAGAATCTTTTCTGAATATCTAACTTAAACATCCCCTGACATAGCTTCATGCCATTTCCTTGGGTCTTGTCACTGATCACCAGAGAGAAGAAATCAGTGTCTTCCCCTCCACTTCCCCTTGTGAGGATGTTGAAGACTGCAGTGAGGTCTCCCTCAGTCTCCTCCACTCTGGACAAGCCAAGTGACCTAAGTCACTCCACATATTGCTTCCCCTCAAGGCCTTTCACCACCCTTGCAACCCTCCTTTGGATGCTCTCTGATAGCTTTGTATCTTTCTTATATTGTGATGCCCAAAACTGCACACAGCACTTACGGTGAGGCTGCCCCAGTGCAGAGCAGAGCAGGACAATCCCTCCCTTGCCTGGCTGGTGCTGCTGTACCTGATGCCTCCCAGGACTTGGTTGGCCCTCCTGGCTGTCAGGGCACTGCTGGCTCATGCTCAATTTGCCATTGACCAGGATCCCCAGGTCCCTTTCCACAGTGCTGCTTTCCAGACTCTCATTCTGGTCTGTATGCACATCCGATGTTGCGCCACTCCAGGTGTAGAATCCAGCATTTGTCTTTGTTAAACTTCATATGGTTGGTGGTTGCCCAGCCCTCAAATTTGTTGATGTCTGTCTGCAGGGCCTCCCTGCCTTCAAGGGAGTCAACAGCTCCTCCCAGTTTAGTATCATTGGCAAACTTACTTAGTATTCCTTCCAATCCTGTGTCAAGTCATGTATGAAGCTGTGGAAGAGCACAGGGCCCTGTGGAGGGATGGAGCCTTGTGGAACTCAACTAGTGACAGGTTTCCAGTCTGATGTCTCTCCATTCACTACAACCATTTGTGTCTGACCTGTGAGCCAGTTGCTCACCTATCCTATTGTGTGTTTATCTGGCTGAATGCTGGACATTTCGTCCAATGGGACACTGTGTGAGACAGAATTGAAAGCTTTACTGAAATCCCAAAAGATTATATCAGCTGGCTTCTCTTGATACCTAGGTGGGTTACCTTGTCATAAGAGGGAATTAAGTTTGTCAAGCAGGACTTTCCCTTCACAAACGTGTGCTGGTTGTGACTGAGGACTGCATTGTCCTTCAGATTTTTTTCAATACCTCCCCAGATGATCTTTTCTATAATAGTCACTGAAGTGAGACTGACAGCCTATAGTTTCCAGGGTCATCCATCCTGCCCTTCTTGAAAATTGGGGCAATGTTTACCAGCTTCCAGTCAGCTGGAACTTCTCTAGATTCCCAAAACCGTTCAAAAATTATTGAGAGGGTTATCGTTTTGTGTTAGAGTTGTGTTTTTCTCAAGTTACAAATGTACTCACAGGCAAGTAGGGAAAACTGATTTACATGAATATGGGCCTATGACTGCAAAATATCGTTTCTAAGTAAAGAAAATTAGTTTCTCTGCGTGCTAATGCATATTAGTACATGAACCTAAAAATTACTGTGCTTCAATATAATAAGTAAATTTTTGCAATACATTAGCTTTTTTTTAGTAGCACGTTCATAATGCTCATCATTCTCTTTCCATTGAATGTGTGGTAGAGAATTACTGTGTTTTTTTAGGAGGAAAATTGTATGCGAAGAGGAGCTTAATGAGATTTGTTGCTTTCAATGGAAAGATGTCAATATTGGTTGCTTGAACTGTGTTGTGCATGTATATAAAGCTGTTAAAGTGAAGATATATGCATTTTATGTTGCAGTTTAACTGCAGTGTCCAATGCTCAGCTGATAATGCTCAGTAGTATAACAGGAGGCTGTTCCTGTTTGCCATAGTTTCCAGTAACGTAATCACTGGAGGAAAGGGGGAAGATCACTAAAATGTTCCATTGACCTAAGCAGTTTGAGAGTTGTAATAAATAAGGTTCATTAGTTCTCTGAAATAATTCTCCATCTTGTTAGCCTTATGTACTGAGTAGGTAGTGGTTTGGCACTTTAATAAATTCATCTGCAACTATTGCTTGCTTTTTAAGTCTGAAGGTGTGCTTAACAGATTTCTAGGAAAGCCTTTCTGTAGAAAGCTTCATTAATCACTTGAGATTATCATTAAATAAATGAATTCACTAAGAAAAAGACATTTATGTTCAGTACCTTCACAGACTTTTATATATGTGCATACACACACTGTATGTGATGAAAAATGTGAAAACATGACATTAATTTTCCTTTAAAAGAAAAAAAAATCTGCAAATTCAGTTAAAGTACTCAAAACTTCAGGAAATTGATACGAGTTTTTGTTTTCAATACTGTGCAATTTAATTTTCTACTCTAGATTTTGTTAGAAGGAAACTAGGATGAGAATATTTCTGTATACTGAGTGGTGACACCAAAATTGCAGAAAGAATGAGCTAACTAAAGTTTGCTAATATAGAGTTGAATTACTATTGGTGAGACATCAAACATACACTATTTTTAAAATAGATCTCGTGGTGGTCAGTGGTTTTTACTCAGGCTTGCACCCTGTCACAAGTGGGATCTTCCATGGTTAATGCTGGGCCTAATGCTGTTCAGTGTCTTCCCACATGAGCTGGATGATGGCATTGAAAGCAACCTCACCAAATGTGCTGATGAGACTGAACTGGGTAGTGAAGGGACCCTTCAGCAGGAAGAGTCATCTTATGAGAGACTTGGACAGGAAGAGTGGGCAAGCAAGAACAGTATGGTGTTTAACAAAGTCAAGTGCAGTGTCTTACACCTGGGATGACATAACCAAAGAGCCCAGTACAGTCTGGGATCTGTGAGGTTGGGAGTAGCCTTGCTGAGCTTGGGGTCCTGTTGGATAACAAACAGGATATGAGTCAGCAGAGCATGGCTGCAGCAGCAGAGGCAAACTGGATCCTGGGCTGCATCTACAGAAGGGTTACTAGCAGAGTTGGGAGATGCGATCATTCCACTCAGTGCTGCTAAGGCCACATCTGTAGGAATGTGTCCAGATCTTGTTCCTGCAATTCAAACGGGACACTGACAGGGTGGAGAGTTCTAAAGGAGGGTCACAAAGGTGATCAGAGGGCTGGAGAACTTGCCTTGTGAGGGAAAACTGAAGGTGTTTCCCTGGAGAAGGCCTCGGGGGACCTCATCACAGTGTTCTAGTACTAAAAGGTCAGCGACAAAGAGGATGAAAGCTATTTTCTCATGAGGACAGAATAAGGGTCAACATGCACAAATTGCATTAGGAGAGATTTATGCAAGAAAGATTTTTTTTGCTGTGAGAACAGTCATTGGAACAATGTCTCTAGGGAGGTGGCAGAGTCACTGTCATTAGTGGCTTTCAAGACTCAACAGGGTGTTATGCAATCTCATTGAGGCTCTCTATTATGAACTTTTGTGCCAGATGAACTTTGAGGTACCACCAAATCTAGGCTGTTCTGTGGTTCTGTGATTCTCAGTCTTGTGAGAAAACACCTGTGCAGTGTTTCACTGTTGGTTTTCCCTTTGCCTTTTCCTAGCATCGTTTCAGAGCCTCAGTGAAGCTCTTAAATCAGTGCAACAACGTGTTTGCTGTGGTGCTAGTTAAGCACAAAGTAATATGTGCTAAGTGTACAAATTGTTTTCTCAGCTGTAGCTGTCAAAGTCCCATTTTCTGAGGTAGCACTGTACAGAGTATGGTATCTGTGCTGAGCTGCACAATGTTCATTTCTCTTTTAACAGTAGATCTGGTCTGATGAGAATGGAAGAGACTTAAAAAAAGAGAAAAACCTTTAAAGCTATTGGCCTGAAGAGATGGAAGAACCTCAGCCACAGAATGCATGCACAACAAATCTAGTTTCTAAATGGAAAAAAATATAAGCTGCTGTTATTTTCTTAAGTATTCTTCACTCTAAATGACAACTCTAAATAGCAATAGTATCTGAATTTAAAAAAGAAAGCAACAGGAAAAGCAGCTCCCACAGAGATTTTGTTTTTTCTCTTTGTGACATCTAATACTCTAGAAATTAAGATGAACTCTGTCTGGAAGGAGGAAAAGAATATTCTGAGGATTTAAACCAGCAAGTTCAAATTAACCATTTAGATTGGAAAGATACCTCTGCTAAGCTAAGAGAAACTAGCAAAATGATCAGGAGCTAGTAGGAGTTTTGTCTTATAGTGGTTTCAGGTGAGAAGTTGCTTAATTAGTATATAACTCTCTAAATTAAGACTTAGCATAGAATAAAGTTTTCAGTAAATAGCATGTAATTCTTCTTTGTGAGTATGGAAGTAGTACAGGTAATTTGGATATGAAAGATTATTACCAAATATAGTCAGATAGAGCCAAGCAACATTTAACTTTTACTACATGAAGACATGCAGTTTATTTGAGCGTAAAATCAAGGCTTCAAGTATGCTTTCAAAAAATAACTGAAGTAGTTGGTTGAATCTGTATTTCTGATGGAGCCCTAAGAATTACAAAAACCAATAAATTGCTCAAACTATGCTCTAATTTCAAGTGTATTTTGTTTCTCATTAGATTATTATTCTGTAATAAAACTTAGAAGTTCCAGGGATTTGTTTTAGAATTTGACTTCTATAATGAGACTGATATTAGAGGGATCTGTAGCAACAATCCTTAGGCCAGTCCATCAAGAGTGAAGCCACAGTTTCTGCAACAACCTCTTGTCTCTGTTTTGTAAGCCAGCATCTAATACAGCTACTGCCCTCATGCTGCATTCAGTAGCTGTAGTATTTGGACATGCCTTTTAGAATTTACCTTCCTTTTATGTTTGGTTTGACAGCTACCATGATTCATAGCAGAAGGTATATTACATGGAATAAGAATGCATTGGAAGAACTCAGTAAAAAGGGCAAATCAAATTCCAACTATTGCTTGTGGTCTTTTCCCAGTTGCAGTTATGTCAGGCTGTTTGCATTCCCCATTCAATTTTGAAGTAACTAATGCTCCATCTGTGGTGCCAAACAGGCAAATTCAATCACTGTCAATGTGGTGTGGCAAGGAAAAGAGGTTAAATCAGGATGTCTTTTAGTCATTCCTTCATCACCAGCATTCTCATTATGTTTCTGCTAGTTCAGAATAGTTCAGTGTGTTGGTAGTTGCCTCTTGACAGAACAGAAGATCTAAGCCATGTTGGTCTTTTAAGACACTCATAGCTATGCTTCTCCTTTTTTACAGAAAGCCAGATACATATTTTGAGGATGGGATAAGGAATGTAAATTATATTTAGTTTTATCATTTTTAAGATTATATTGCTAGTAATTAAAAATCTAAAAAAAATTGGTAATGAAAAGTCAAAATGTATTTTTGGCATGCTCACGATACTGAACACCAGTTGGAAACAGAGCAAGTCAGGCTGTAGGATATTTAGAAGATTTTCTGTTGTTAAGTTTCACTTTTATGTAGAAAGTATGTGAGAATTCAGAACTACTCCACTCAGCTTTTTTTCTGAGTTTTCTTGCTCTTGTCTGCTGGACTGCCATGGACTTTCATATTGGTTTTCAGAAAGAATAGCTTAGTTCAATTCATAGCAATTCATAGACTGATTTTCTGCTGCGTTCTTAATTCTTTACAGCAACATGTACAAAAAGAGGTATCATCTTTACCTGTGTTCTTATTTATAAAAAGTTGGCTTTTAACTGAATCTGTTGAACTGGACTAAGTGTCATCTTCAAAGAATAAACAGATTAAGAAGTTTTGCAGTGAGGTAAGGTTAAATAAATTGGAAATTTGTCATGTCGTAGTTCAATAGGTAAAGGGACAAAATTATAAGAAATGACCAGTTCTCATACTTGTCCCTTAAATCTAAATGGAAAGGAAAGAAAGAGAGCTCTAAACATGTGAATATGACATGATGCTAGAGCTGATCTATAGTGGTTCAGAAAAGAGGAAATTCAGTTCTTTTCTGTTTGCTACAAGTCACACAATGTGTTACCTTGACTGAACCAAGTAAAGGGGATTTTGAATGTGCTTTACATGACAGTATTAGATGAAATGCTGCATTGCTTGTCTTCTCTGGGGACTGTCTTAAGCATATAGAGCTTTGTGTCATGAGTTGCTTGAGCCTTTAATTTACTATTGGTTTATTTTATAGAAAATACGTTTCCATCAATTTTGCTCTCTGCTTAATGAGAAACTAAATGACAGCTACTCAAAATGGTCTGTGGGATGGAGGAACAGAAAATGTCACGTTAGTGTGCTCTGATTTGCCTCATGGCAGGCTTTTATGGTGTGACAAAAATACTGCCTGCCCTCATGTCCTGTAGAGATGAAGTTAATCAGCCCAAGCTCAGTCTTCCTCCCTTGTAAGGACAGGCAAGAGAGACTTTGACAAGATTCCATGGTAGTGGCAATGGTCCAGACAGCCCTGGCTCTCTTTCCTCTTGGGCTAAGATTTGTTTTCTCCCATGTTCTACATCCGAAAGAAAATCATGCCTTTGGAGTACATGTATCAGTCTACTGTATTCTCTTTGGGAGTACATTGATCAGTCTACTGTATCCTCTTTGGGTGGGGGCGATGGTTTTCTCAGGTTCTGAAGTGCTGTGTAGGAAGACTGGTATTAGGGAAAAGTTGACTTACTCTTTCAATGTAGCTGGAAAAGTTGGTAGAAGAGTTGGTCTTATAGTTACTTTTTAGCATTTTTGTATTTTTCATCCTTATGATCACAGTATATGAGCTTGGTGAAAATACCTGGTGTTGTCAAAGTTGAATACTACTGTTTTATGAAGTTCTGCTGTCCGTGTCTTATACATGAGCAAGTATATTAGAAATGCATGTCTCATGCTTGTGCAATGGAAGTGTTGGGAAAAGCTTCTTTCTTGGTATATGAAGTTGGTGGCTTTAGTTTTCCTCAAACTTGAGTCTCAGAGCTTGAAAAGGAACATAGAAAAACTTACTTGCGTGTCCCTAACAAACTTGTAGGCTTAATAAATCATAATACTTTAGCACTCTCTTGAAATTACAAGTGTTAGATCCTCTAATGGATTTCTAATACTTCCCCTCTTCCTCAAGTCCTGAAATATTGTACTTGAAAATCCCAGATAAACCTGCTTGTATTGTTGCAGTATTGCATGTGATAAAATCATACTGATTATCATGAGAGAGATTTGCAGTTTGTCAAAAGCCACCTTTAATTTTCATGGACAGCTTTGGTTCTGTTCTGTCATTTCAGTATTGGAATGTGGAACCATGCTTTCATGTAGGTTTTTGATTTTGTAGTTACACCTCTCTTTTTTCTCATGCAGTCCAAAGCATTCAGGATTTTAGTCATGACTCTAACATGGTGTCAGAAAGCGTAAAAAGAGTACTTAGAGGAGATTGGCTTTACATTATAGAATTGTAGAATGGTTTGGGTTGGAAGGGACCTTAAAGATCATCTAGTTCCACCCCCCCCTGCCATGGACAGACATTTTCCACTAGACAAGGTTGCTCAAAGCCCTGTCCAACTTGGCCTTGGAGACTTTCAGGGATGAGACATCCACAGCTTCTCTGAAAGCATCTATTGTGGGAGTATTTTTATTTTTTTGCCTGAAAGTAGTCATTATTAGTGGCTTGATTATACACTTAGACATCCAGTATTAATTAAAAATTGTGTTACTAGTGGCATTGTTTGTATATGTTACCATTTTTTCCTCAGGTGGGTTTTGAAAGGGAGCTTGTCTCTTCACACTTTTTTTTTTTTTCATTGATTAAAGGTAATGGGTAAAAGCATGTTTTTTAAATTTATAAATTTGTAAATGTTGCTCCTTGGGTTCTGGACTCTGGAAATAATCTGTTTGCAGAACTATTTTGTTCTTTATTAGCAGTGAAAATCTCTCAGAAATGTGGGAAAACTTGCTGTTTTGTTCCTGTTAGTTACAAAATCCTGTCAATTCTGACAAATCAAGAAACAACTTGTCTATATTTAAAATAATTCACATGGAATTTTTATAACCTTTTAAAAAAATAACATTACTTGAAAGTCATTTTTATGGCTATATTCATCATGGAAAAAAGAACAAATATAGAAAAACATTGAGTTTATGCATCCAGACATCTATTTATTGAAAGTGAAGTTTTTCTTTTAATCAATACATGAAAAAGAGGTATATGGGCTTCTCTAGGGTTTGTGATACAAAACTGCATAATGATGCATAAATTCTTAAATAGTGTTAAGTTCTTGTTTAGTTGCATATTTCAAATATCTGCTTGACGTGTGATTGCTTGTGCTGGAATGTTTATTGCAGAAATGTAGCGAGAGCTCTGACAGGAGATTATGCAATCAGAAGCTTCTCAGAGTTGATTCTTTGCTTCAGTTCTGCTCAACTTCCCATATTTTTCATTTTGCAGGCTGGTTTGCATGTGACATTAAGGAAAGGCACAAGTTACTATTTCAGTTTCTACAGAGTTTTTTTAGTATAATTCTTTCATAATCTTCATTTTTGGACTTCTCTCATGGCTATTCATCTGTAATTGTAAAAGTGTTTTCACTTGTTCTAGAGTTTTAGGGAAGAATTTCCCTTTTGGTGGTGGGGAAAGGGAGATTTTGTGCAGTGTTTCCAGACTGCTGGAAAAATTATGATGTTCTCATTCTTTCTTGGAAAGTTATTCGATGAATTGTCTGTGCTCTGTTTAAAAAATTAAGTACTTTTGTTCTCAGTTTGCCTAGCCTCTGTTTCCATTCCCTGTGTTATTTTTCTGCAGGGTGGATATTATTAATAGCAGAGGCTTTTTTTTTCTTTCTTTAATACACCTTTTTAGAGTCTTCTCTAAAGCATAATTATTGAACTAATATAATCTCTAGAGACCAAGTTGTCAAAGCTGAAGAGAGAACTTGCCTTTTTATTGCTTTATGGTTTATTGTTTATATCTGTAGTTAACACACAGTTATGTTTGCAGCAAACACAATCCAGGTTAGGTGGACAACAGGTTCTGTATGGCTGATAAGGTATTACTGCTTTAAGAAAAGTTAGTTACCTTTCCACTGACATATCATAGTGCAAACTTTGCTGGTAATGTTTTTTTTGGTTTGTGTTTCATAGCAGAGGTAACACTTCTCAGGCAAAATTTTGGTGGGAGAGCTAGAGGCAGCAATTTAAGCTGTTGACGAGAGAACTTGCTCGTTGTGCTATAAGGCAGAGCTAAGAGATCTAAAGTTGCTTTACATATTTGACAGCTTTTATAAGAGATACAGCACTTTTATATATGTTATTTGCCATAACTACTCTGAACATGTTGGTGTCTTGCTAATTCACATCTTATCCAAGTGACTAAAGCTTACTTTCTGAAGTCAGGTTTCATGGATACCTGCCTGGAAAAAAATCTGGGACGCAGACAGAAATTTCCTAGGCAACAGATGTGGAGGGGGTTCTGTTTCCTTTGGTAAATGCCACTGTTTCTTAGTGGAGTTGTGCAGTTTCTTTCCTTTTGTTGAACGCTTTAGTTGACTCCTTGCAGATTGCTGCAAAAGAAGCCTTAGACTTTTGAGCTGGGACTGGACCAGTTTATCTTCATTCTTTCCTATCTCTGATCTGTCTTTATACCATTTTGTCGAAGGGAAGTTATGTACCAGTATTTGCATCCATAGTGTTAATTTTTATCCATGTTACTTTTGCTTTCTAATGAGCGCTCTTTAGAGTGTTGAGTCCCATTGATCTAAATTGCTAGTTTTAAGTGTGTGTGTTTAAAATGAAAATGTTGGGACTCCCAAATCGGAGCAGCAGATCTCTGTGCTGCCTGTGGAAGAATCTGCCCTCACAGGATAACCAAGAAAGCTGTGGGGACCTCAAAGGACATTTGCTGATGTAATTTATGAGTGATGTTTGGCTTTAAAAAAAAATTAAGTAGTTATTTTACATCTTAGGTGAGGGAACAGGGCTTGCCTTATATTTTTGGTTAATATCATAACGTTGAGAAAAGAATGTATACTCACTTCTTTCCACCACGAGGTATTTCTGTGGATAGTGTTACCCTGCTGTGTGTCAGGTTGGCTGCTCATCTCCAGTTGCATTTGTTACAGTAGCTGGGAACTCTAGACCTGTGAGGCATTTCCTAATGCCAAGTGCTGCAGTGGCTGTGGAATGCTGCTTCCATGGTGATAACCATCAGTCAGTTAACTACCAGTACTCCTAACACTGTTTAAATATATATATGTTTTAGCTGCACTTGCATTGATCGCATTTAATACAGTTTTCTTGAAAAGGCCAGTTTTAACAAGCTGTTCTTAGGCTTTATTTAGTTCTAGTGTTAGTCAAACATGGTTTGATAAATCATTTAAACCTAAAGGAGGCAATCTATTCTCTCATTTTCTACATTAAAATATAAACAATCTGCATAGCCCTCCAGGTAGTTCTACAGCTGATTTAGTATTTTTATGTAAAGTATTCTGTTCATGGGTAGAATGTGCCACGTTTGGGATAGAAGCTTTGAAAATTGTAAAACTTGCCCACAGAGCTTATTAACCAATGCAAGTGAACTTTTTTCTTAGGAAATGAAGCTGCAAATACCCAGAGATCTCACTTGCTGTGAAATGAATTAGTATAATTTGACTTAATGGCAGTCAGCTTTTACTTCTGTTTCACATCTTCCTGAACTATTTTCAAATTATATTGTACCTGTTTCTACCTAGATTTTACTGAGATATATTCTTGGTGCTATCTTGGTCTATGCTTATCATCCTTGAAGACAGTACTCTCTCATCTGATAGTTGTTCCTGAAGATGAAACACTAAGTGGAATTAATTCTGATGCTAAATTGAAATAATAAAGCACTCATATAATAAATTGAAGTTTGGATATAAAGATTATTAACCACAATAAATTATGCTAGTGTAGTGAAACTAAAGTTGTAATATGGTGTTAGAAGTTTGAATTGGGAGGGGAAAAAACTCCCACTGAAATACGTTTTCTGGAATGCATCTTCAAACAATGTCTGTTTTCCATAATTTTAGGCATGAAATAGTCTCATGAATAGGTGTCATTCAGAACAGATCTAGTGAGTCAAGATTTCTGCACTTAGTCAGTGGACAGAGAGGTGCTCTGGTGTGAAGGATCTATGACTTGTCCTCAGTTTTAGTGGAAGACTGTGGTGTGTAGGTTCCCTGAATCATCTGTGTAGTGGGTGCTGGCAGTACTCCTGCATGCTTACTGTATATAAATTGATTTCACAAATTTGCACTACATTTTGTTTGAGTTTATTTTAAGAGATGCTTCAGGTGGTAGGATCCATTGCTGAAGACGAGAAACAGCAACACCCAAAAGTGCGTGTGAAAAAACATCACTACTTGTACGTGTATCAGTCTGTAGACTTGCACCTGAGGTTTCCATAAGTGCTAATATGGCTTATAACAATATTGAGAGGTCTCTTGGCTTTCGTGTTAGTGACAGTGGTCATTTTCAGGTATGTGTTTGCTTATCAATATATGTTGAGATGTCGATACTGATTTATGGTCTAGTGAGTCATGTAGTAAATGTACATTCTAGGAATTTATCAGTACAAATGTTGAACGGCTACAGTTTGGACAGAAGGCAAGTACATGTGCTTATACATGTAACTACACAGAATGTGGGTGAAGTTTGCAGCTACACAACTATCCTTTAAAAAGGCCAGAATGAAAGCAATAGTTCATACTGCTTTCAATAATGCTGCCTTGAAGTTTCAAGACCTCCTCATTCAGATGTTAAATCTTCACTGAGTCAAATGTAGCTCTTTATTAACACCCTAACCCCCCAGTATTTCTTTTTGAAAGGCTGTCTATTTAACCAAATTTGCAAACTTTTGTGAGTATTGCAAGATACTAGGAAGCAAAGAGCTCTGTAGAGTTATATCGTGCTGGGTGATGAATCAAGGGCCTTTTACTCAGGCTTATGTGTCAGTTTGTGTACTTTGCTGCTCTAATGATTTAATGAAAATTCTTAAGTGAGGTGCCTTAACTCTGTCTACATTGTCTTGTCCACTTTAAAGATGAAGTGTTAAATCGCAGTTTTCTCTTATTTGGACAGCAAAATTAATGAGTGTGATTAACTTAAAACTTAGTGGGATCCTTTGTGTACTTGGTTAGAGATAGATAGATAGATGTAGCACCATTGGCATAACTGACCAGAGAGATCACTTGTGTATGACAGGATATTATTACGAAGTATGATGAACATGAGCAAATCAAGGTCAGTCAGGTTTGTTGATTTGAGAGTATGGGGGGAAGCTCATAGTACTATAGAAACAGGAAAACGGCTACAATATAATATGGATAGTTAAGAGCTGTAGATCTTAAGACTTACTTTTGTCTTTCCGAAAAAGGAAAAGTGGCAAAGAATTTAAACTTGGGTAACTGCCAGCCTGTCCCAGGAATGCAAATTCTGTATGCTGGTAATACCCATTAAGTGTTTAAGTTCTTTGAATGCTAGATAAATAGTAAAATAATCAAGTGTCTCAATAACATTTCAACTGAATTTCATATGTTTTTATTTATTATGTGCTAGATGATACTGTGTCATAATGAAATGTATATGAAAAAAAATTTCAAAATATAAGGATGCTGTGATTGTACCCTGATAATGTAGATCATATACTCCATTTTCTACTTTTTATCACTAATGAATCATGACATATGTTTTGCTAAATTGGAATTGGTTGATGGTATATATTTTGAAATATCCATGTGAAATTGCAGTAATTAATACATCTGAATAAAACCAGCGTTATTGTAGCGAGTTTTGAGATTAAGGAATGTAGTTGCAGAGTGAAGAAGTCTAGTATAATCATAGTAGTACTGGCAGTTCGATGCATTAAAATTTTGGAAACAAATATAGACCAAAATTAGGGAAAAAATCCAATTAATGTGAGACTGCTTAAGACAAGCTGAAAAAAACCAGTCCATTTTAGATGAATTTAAGGAGAAGAAGTTAGTGTAACAACCTGAGAAATTCAGTGTTAATAGATTGTGTAGTTAATGATGAGTTTTATGTTACAGCATTCTGTATTTTTAGAAAAACTGAAAGGAAAGTAATGGAAAAGGCTGTTGGACTTGGCTTGTTTTATGCATAAATGAATGAATGGAAAGCTGGTGATCAGTCTATTCATAACAGATAGGTAATGGAGTTTAACAGGTGTATGGTATTTCACTGTCATAAGGGATCTAAAATGGTGAACAGTGATTAATTAATGATGATAGAATAGTAAAAATTAAAGATCTAGCAAATTAAAGAAGCAATTAATACTTTGTGGTGCCTGGCTGGTTAAAAGTGTTAGGCAAAATTCATCACTGAATGTTGAGCGAGTGCATGGGAGAAAAACCTCTCATCTTTATATACTTATGTTATTAAATACTGAACTAGCTTTGATTTGTAATCAAAGATGAGAGGCCTAGTTTTGTGAAAGAGTCAATCTACTAAACAGTGACTATAAAATTAACCCAGATATTTCAGTGAATAACTGAAAATGTAATGAAGGACAGAACAGGAAATGTTGTGCTGCATTGTGTGCTCACAACTTAAACACAATGTGCAGTTTCTCCACACATGCCCCTGCCCCAGTTAAAAAGTACATAGTGGAAATAACAGCACCAGAAGTTGCTGATGATGGGAATTGAAATAGCTTTCATGCAAGGATAATTGGAAGAGAGATGGCCAGTAGTGAAATGCTGCAAGTGTGTGAAGCTGTGTCGTGGGTAAGGAGTCATTGTCCCTTCTTCGGCTGCAGAATGGTGAGCTGGAAAGGAGGTACACTTTCACAAAGCCTGTGGATGGTGGGATTCACATCTGCATGATGCTGTAAATGCAAGAAACTAAACCAGAGAAAACATTTAGACAAAAATCACTGAAGAAAATGTTGCCTAGAAAATTTTTGTAATAGTTAACTCTGACAGTGCCATTTCTGGCTCACACATACACCTGAGCAGTGCTGTCACGTGCAATACTTGCTCATATCCTCTTTTCTGGACACTCATCATCTCCAGAGCCAGTATGTGCATGTAGACTGACCTTTGATTTTACTCCATCTAATTATTCCTTTAAGTGTAATGAATGGAATTAAACCAACAGAATATATGGAATTGTTGGTTTCGTATGGAAGAACTCTCTCTCTGCATGTTGTAATGGCTTCCTAGTGTGCCTTTTTTAAAATTTCAGAATAAAATGAGGTATTTTAAATAGATAATGAAACTATTGGTTATTTCATTGAATGAATGTGATATAGAAAAGGGTGTATCAGACCATGAAACTGACTGAAGAACAATTAGAAAGGAAGTTTTTCCTCTGTTCTTTTTTAATTACCTCTGAAGTATTGTTACCAAGTGGAGGCATAAACCAATTTATTTTAGTAATCTAATTTAACTGTTAAAAGGAAAATGTCTGTGTAGACCTCAAAACTAAGCAGGAAAATTGCTCTGTAGTGACAGAATATGGTGGAACTTAGTGTTAGCTGAAAATACCTCTAAGCTGCAATAAGTGTTTCTAAGAAGTATGGAATGTGCTGTATTTAAAGAAGACACATACTAAAAATACATGGACCCCATCCAAGTGGAGAAAAAATCCATCATAAAAATGAGGCCTTATTTTAGTAAAGTGCATTAAACTATTGGATGTATGGCTGCCTATTATAAAGACGTCTTGTCATCCTTTTTTTTTGAGAGGAAAAGAGTATGGCTGCTATGGGTCTTGATGGAAAGATGATGTTCCTTTCTTCCTGTGTTAGCAAAAAAAGTCAGATAACATATTAAAAGATTGAGCAAGATGGAATGCTGAGAGATGAGTAATCTCTGCACCCACTGACAATAATGATCGTGTTTCATTTTGCCTTTAGCTGTTTTCTCCTAATCATTATTTCTACTACTCCATAGTATATTCCTGTCTTTCTGACCTGCACCACTCTGAACCAGCACATCTCACTTGGAGCTTGTGTATTCCTCCCTGTTTGTTCACCAGTGATACCACTTAAAAATAGCCATGCTTCTGTGCTTCCCTTTGTGCTGGGACAGCTTGAAGCATTTTCAAGTTCTTCTGTCTTAGCTAGTGTAAGTGAAATGGGCTGTTTTGTGTTTTATGTTATACACTAGATATCCCAAGTATTTTACTTCGATTATTCACAATTCCATAAAATTTCCTTAAGCTTAGTCTTTCATTTGTAGTAACTTCCTTAGATATTGTTTGCATGATCTTGAAATGTGATTTGAAATGACTGTGAGATCAGTAGCTTGAATCTGTATTTCAGAGTTTTTTAGTTTTTTACTTGATGGAGTTCCTGTCTGAGAACTGGAAGGTGAAGAACAGAACAGGAAACATTGTGCATGGTGAATTCTGAATTAAACAGTATTGAAATTTGCTTTTGCCTGATAAAAGTGCATTTATATACTTTTCCCCATCTTAAATTTAAAACTTTAAAAAATAACCCAACAAAATACCTAAGATGCCTGAGACACCAAGGAAACCATTACATTTTCTGTAGTTTATGCTTCTTTTGGCTTGGACATATATTTTAGTACTTTGAAAGAACAGGTATGATACAAAAGTAAGATTGATGTTAAAAATTCAAACATATTCCCGTTTTTCCTATATTTTTGTGTTCAGTGTTTAAAACCTCCCTTCAAAGCAAGTCCTGTATTGAAACAGGTAATTTCACAACCCCAGAGCAAACCAGGATTTGAGAATTTTGTGCTTCTGCTTAACACGTGGAGGTTTTCTGTGTTAGCCGTGAACTTGGAAAAATTGATTGACTCTACAGATTTTCAGGCTTCACAGCAGATTGGACCCTAAATTTTGACAGTTCGTTGCCATCTCTAATTTGCTTTTAAAAATCACTGGATGTGACCCAGCAGCCTCATAGCTGTTGCTGTTTTTTTCTTAGTTCTTCACACAGCGTAGAGATAAGTGCACAGAACCTACTGGTGGACTTTGTACTGCTGTGCAAGCAGTTTTCATGGTTCTCTGTTTGAATTTACCAAAGAATTGAGGTTTTCTCTGGATTTCCTGGGTATTTGTCATGTATCTTTGGGAAAGGTGTCTTTTAGTAGTTTGCAAAGTATTTCTCACTAAGTTACACTTACCCTGCATGGCTTTATTTCTGCATCTGTCTTGAGTCTAGAACTGACCCATTAAAGGTTGTTTCATTGCTACTTGCTTTCCTTTTTCATTATCAGTGTCAGTCCAAAACGATGGTTCTTTAATACACAAGGTGCAAAATCTGACTTAATTTTAGATAAATGAAATACTGTGATGCTTTTCTTGATTTGTATAATTTTCATTCTAACATTTCTTTGTTCAAAATGAGCCACTGTATGCGGAGGTAACTTAAAACAGCAATGTTTTTATGAATTTTTATGTTTTTATGGACAAATTTAATAATATCCAGACGTGAAAGTAACTCTGATTATCCTTGCAGTCACCCATTTTCAAATTTGAGTATGATTTTACTGCTTGTTCTTATTATATATGTAGTAAATAATTTCTATCTCACACACTTTAAAAGTAAGGACTGCAAGCCTAGAAATAATTTTGATAGCACTTGTTTTTTTTACAGTTAAAAGCTAGTCCTAAAAGCTGAGGCAAAAAATAGACTTGAATTTGAAGGGAGAGATCAAAGACTAATATTTCAGTCTAAATCAAATGTGTTCACAACTATATATTCCTGGAAAATCAGCTTTCAAAAAGCTTATACACTAGCTTTTCTTCAGGCATAGTTACTTGATATATTTAGCAGTGAAGGACTGATGGATCAGTTTTCCATCCTGAAAAAAGGATTGAAAAATCCTTTTAAAAGCTAAAAGCAATCAAATTAGGTCTAGTCAGATCTGAACTGATCAGATCAAAGATATGTCTGGTCTAATAGCTTGCTCCAAACAGGCTAAAAATAGATAATATAGGCACCTAGCTATGAATTGGACAAGTAAGTATCAGTACATCTCTGGCATGCTGTGGTAACATCCATCAATTTGTATTTCAAGACATTTGTCTCTGTTTTTGCAGTTGTCACTTAGACAATACCTACCTGAGAGAGAAGACTCCCTAAAGCTCTTTGATTCTTCGTTATGTAATTCCTTAGAACACTTGATCATTTTTCAGTAGAAACCATATCTGGTTTTCAGCCCAAAGACTGTGTTCTCCAAGAACATGCTATCCACTGAGGAATCATTTATACCTAGTGACAAATGTAGACTTAACCTTTAAAGTCACAAAGTTGACAGCACTTAATGAGAAGACCTTAGAATTATCTCTGTCTGTGTTACGTTTTTCTGTTGGGTTTTTTGATGATGTTTGGTTTGCTTTTGTTCGTAGGGATGTATTCTGTGGTAATAGTGCCAGATGGGCTTGTGGCTGTTTGTTTCTAGATTTAGGTTGGAATGTAGAAAGCCAATACCTTTTTCACAAGAATTCCCACTGAATTCAATGGATAAAATGCAGGGGTTTGACTCTGAGAATTAAATTACCATCATTGTCCTATTTGCCAGTTGCCATGTCATGTTCAAGTCCCTGCTGTGCGACTTTTTAATATTACTGAACTTCATTAGAACTGCTATTTGTTCTTTTTGTATTTGGAAAAAGTAATTTTTTTCATATAAGTATGGAGCTAATTAAAGTAATTTGTAGTACATAGAAGCACATGGAATTAAATTTTGATGAGTCCAATGGAAGTGAAGGAGTAAGAGCTTTTTCATGTAACTGCTAACAGTCATTAAATAATGTGAATGATTTCATTTGCATGGAAAATTGATAGGGAGAACTGTTTTTTTTATCTTGGCTCTTCAGTTAGCAGCATGTGTAATTATTTTTCCAAATACTTAATTTTGCTTGTTGCTCTGTTTGTTTTTTTTCTCAGGATGGATTAGATGCTTTGGTATATGACTTGGATTTTCCTGCCTTAAGGAAAAACAAGAACATTGACAACTTCTTAAACAGGTGTAAGTATTTAATGTTTAATTTACTAAATAACAGAAGTCTGTAATATCAAAAAGAAAACACCTGTTCTAGCTCTTTATAAGACTGCTAGGGATTTGGGGTGCATTGAGTTTTTGGGTGCAAATTGTTTTAAGAGTCTTATTTATTTATTTCCCACTGAGAACTGACAGCTGCCTATACAAATCTCATCCCCAGCAATTGAATGCCCAATCTGTTGCCCCTGTAAATGGCCTTGTCTGTAGTGACACAAAACCTTTTAAGAGAAAGGCCTGTTGTCTTTGTGAGGGCAACTCGCTGGATTTCCATAACTTGTTTTCTCCTTTAATGCACTAATATATTGTAAAAAATTAACAGTAAAATTACGTAATGATGTATACAATGTCAAGAAAAATATTAAGTATTTGTTCATTAACAGACTGGAGCATGTATTTTGTAAGCTTTTGGGTTTTTTTAGTATAAAAGGTGTCTTTTAATGCAAACCTTATATGGCATAGCTAATGCATTCACTTGTGTATGCAGCTGATGTGTCTGCAGAATTCTCTGCATTTTCTCTGTATTTGTCCACTAGCAGATTTCCTGCACATTATACACTATGATAACATTTTAAAGTGAAAAAGTTGATTTTCTTAATAGAAATCATAATTTCACCATTTTTATAATTAAAAAAAAACCCAAAAAACCAAAACACAAACAAACAAAAACCCAAAAAATAATTTAAGAATCAAGTCTTTTCTAAAGGCTGCGAAACAGACAGATTCTGAAGATTGTGGCAGAAATACTTGCTGGTTGAAGGCTTGCTTCTGCCTGTGGACTAAATTGGCAAACCTTGAAATTAAACTAATTTCATTAATTTCATTAGATTTTTACAGGCTTAAGCATCTCAGTTGAATTCTATAAGAAATGTTTTTTGTGGTAAACATATAAAGTAATTTGACTAAAATAATTTTTATCTTTGTATTATTGAAATTTATGGGGGGGAAACAGAGAAATTTTTCTTTTTCCAGGGTGTGTTTAAACAGTTTATTGGGTGCAACTGTAAGCTGTGATAGTGAATTTGTGATGTTTATTTTACGTTATTCTCTGTTGGTGTGAGTACATGAGTCCACGAGATGTAGTTGATGGCTCACTCGCACCTAAGCTGGTTACTGAAACCCTAAGTTCAAATGTTCTGCTTAACTTTTCACAGTTCAAACTATATTGATACCATATGCTGAGTTACATGCACATTTTGTATACTCAGTTATTAACTGAGAAGGTGTGGTGAAACTCTTGGAGAAAAGGGAAGTTTTATTATGCAAAGGAAATACTCATTGCATAATTTGTATGTACTTTTTATGAGTAGTGAAATCATTAGTGAGTCTCAAAAAGCTTCACTTTTGCAGTTGGGGCTGAGTGAAAGAAAACTTCTGCACTTACAGCCTGATAATGAATATCTTTTAGGCATAAATTATATACTGTGTAAGATGTGACTTGAAGTAATCTGAAGGTGGAGAACAGAACACATTAGTTCCCTTAAAACTGCCCTTAGAACATTAACTTGCAATGTTTGCTGAAATATGAAAGCAAGCTGTGGATATGCAAGTAGTGTCCTTAGAGGGAACTGTGAAGTCTAGTTTGCCTTGAATTTCTTTTTAAAAAAAAAAGACATTTTCATGTTTATTTTAGTTTCAGTAGAAGACTGTTTAAAATACCTTTTTTTGCAGTATTAGCTGCCTGGTTTGCACAATTATTGCAGAAATTTAAAATAAATCTCTAGATGGCAAATAAAATCTCTAGATGCCTCTTCTATTTATAGACTGATTTTATTATGAACCACCCCTTATCCCCACTTTACTTCTCTTTAATTTACATTGTATATTTGTGGAGCCTCAAAAATCTGCCTCTACGGGCTGAGGTTGTGAAGATGATTTTTGCAAATGTAGAACCTTAATGATTTTCTACCATATAGAATTAAAGGAATAAGGAAATGAGTATTAAAGGTAGCTGAGAGTCCTTCTTTGCAGTGGTGACTCAGTTTGTTTCAAGGCAGCATGTAAGCTTATACCTGAAGTTCAGGGCAAGTTGAAGAGGGCAGTTTTTTGCCATGGGAGCCACCCCTGCTGTTCATACAGCATAAGCTGGCCAGGTCCTCTACTGGTCCTGGGAGATAAGGAACTGCCTATTTAAATATATTGCAGCCTGGTAAGCCTTGTTTAATAGAACTTAGAATATGGAAGTTGAATTTCCAACACTGTTGTTACTGTAACACGTTGTCAGAAGATAACTGAGTGTCAGGGATCTCAGTAAATTTCAGTTTGCAACTGATCACAAGCCTGGCTTACATTATTTTAAAATCCTTAGTCTAGGTTGCTTTTCAGATACATTTTCCTTAATTCTGCTTTGTTCGTAGCCAAGGCTTGTGGTTGAATACCATTTAAAGGATTCATATGCTCAGCTTTCTTTGCACCAATGTCAGGCTTTTTCATTCAGAAGTGGTGAACCTCCTGTTGTGAGATTACTAGGCAGGAAGGTACCAATAGCTAGAAAATTGCTGTCATGAAAATTGCTGCATTTTAGTTCTGTGTAGTCCTGCTCCTCCTCTACTGCAAGTGTGTTGTCACCAGGGCAAATAAGGCAATGCATTATTTGTTGGAACTATTGAATATTTTGAACACTGTGTGAAAGAATTTGTCAGAATTCAGAATTTTGCTATAATTTGCCAGAATTAGCCTCTGTTACGCTGCAGAATAATACATACAATATAATACATACATACATATGATGTAAATTGTTGGCTTTACATTAGACTGTAATGCCACAGAGTATTTGTTCAAACAGAGCTATGCTTGTTCCCCTTGGGGTAATAAAATCTCACTGAATTTTTATTGTGCATAGGCTGCTTTTGTTTTAGATTGTGGCCTGTGTGGGTAGAAATCTAATGTTAATTTTCTGTGAACTGCCTCGTCATTTTTTAACATACAAACTTAAAACATTTTATTTCTCCTCCTTTCTCTTCCTCTGTCCTTAAACTTTGCTTTTAGGCGTAGAATATTATTTTAAAAAATAAAACATAATTGCATAATTTATTTTATTAGAAGCAAATCTGTTTTAGTAGAACTTCCTGGCTTTTAGAAATATTGAAGCATGAAGCTTTTCTACGTAGTCTCATGCCAGTGTTGACCCACATGGATTAAAATAGACTGTTTTAATCTTTTACCAAATTTGGAATTAGAATATCTGCCCACTGGGAGTTTGTAAATTATTCTAGTTTATAGAATGACAGGTTTATATAAATAATTGCAGTGATTCCCACTGCATGTTTTAAATTAAAATATACTTTTTTGAGTATTAGGAATCATGAAAGTGCAGAAGAGCAAAACTTTTTTTAAAAATATTTTTTCAACTGTCTTGCAGTGTATTTTCTGATACACTTTGCAATATTTGTTGCATATTTATTCAGAAATAGCCTTTTTATACTGATCAGCTTGCAAGCAGGATCATGCTGGATATGAAATTTTTGCACAGCTTTTTTTTTTGCAGGTAATTATTTTTAAAGAAATTTCTGGATTAAGATCTCCTTTAATGTGATTGTACAGTAGAGTTATTGCATTATGTTATGTCAGGTTTTGATTACTGTGGTCATGAGAATGAGGTCATGCATTCTGCAGAGAGTTTTTCAGTGGGAAGGCAGGTACTTTGAACAGGACTTCTAGAAACGATGAAAAAATTGAAATGAGGCAAATGGGTTTAATTAAATTGACTAATATGAAATGTGAATTTTGTTTCATGTAGATAAAGACACAGTAAATAAAATGAGAGATCTGCGCATGAAAGCTGAAGATTATGAAGTTGTGAAGGTGATCGGTAGAGGGGCATTTGGGGAGGTTCAGTTGGTAAGTTAAGTTTCTATTGGTGCATTTGAATGTATTTTCTAGTATTTGCTCATGCATCTGTTTCTCAGTGTGGTGTTTAGAAGATGCAGTCTTAAAGCCTTTAGCTCAGTGAAATCTTGTTTCTTTATGTTTCATGGAAGTGTTCTTGAAAATGTCATATTCGAGCCCTGTCCAAGTGCACAAGTACTTATTTTGCACTGTAGTCTTTCTTCTCTCTTAAAATAAAATAGAATGTGTGTTCCTCATAATCAAGAAAATTAGCCTTTACCACTGTTTACATGGACACTTGAAGAAGTCTTAAGGGCTAGAAGAGTTTCTGCCAGTTCAGGGACTACACCAGATTTTTGTGGACATAGTTCTCTCAGATGAGAGATGTGTATTGTTTGTGATAGGTTAGCAGCCAGGCTTGTTCATCCTGCTTTATTTAATTGAGTGCTGGTGGGAGAAACTGGAAATACAGCAGCAAGTATACACATCTGCTAATGAACTCTGGAAAATGCTTATAGTTATAACTTTATGGTATTTAACAACATTGACTGCCAATATTTGTCCTTTTATGGGCACATACATGCAAATTACATGACTCTTACGCCTGTGAACTTCCTGTGTTGAATAGTTCTACCAAGTATTTTAGAAGTAATGCATTGTCAGATAATGGAATGTAATTATCTTCTGGACCCACAGTATATAATCCTTTATAAAAATGTGAAGAGTCTTATAAAATGTGTTAAACGGTAAAGCAGGGAAACTAATGTTTTCAGTGATGTTCGTCATGTGTTAATATGGCAAACTAGTAAGTTCTATATGTCACATTTGTCTTCACAGGTAAGGCATAAATCCTCAAGGAGAGTGTATGCTATGAAGCTTCTAAGCAAATTTGAGATGATAAAAAGATCAGATTCTGCATTCTTCTGGGAAGAAAGGGATATTATGGCTTTTGCTAATAGTCCCTGGGTTGTTCAGGTAAGGTGATATTCTATTTTAAATATTGCCATTATAGAATAGTTTGGTTGCGACACTGCGTGACTTGGAATTACATGTTTTTTGGTCTGCTAGGGAATACATGAGTAACACTGGGAATAGTGCACAAAAAAGCAGATATCACGCTTGCTTCAAACTGTATTTTATCACAACATTTACAAGAGAAACTGTTCTGTTTATTATTAAAACTCTTTGCCAGATATATATTGGTGCATCTGCTCTGTAGTAATTATTCGAGTCATCCAGCATGCCAGAAAGATATACTTACGACACAGCTTCTGTGTATTCTAAATTCTGTGTGTATCTTTGCAAATTATGCCTGCTGTGGTTATTTTTTCCTCATTTTGGCGTTGTCACTGACAGATTTTTGGGAGGCAGTGCTGCCTTTGAAGTTCTAAGGAGCGCACCTGAACCAATCATCATGCATTGTGTGTGCATGTCAGCTTGTTAATTTAAACTCTTACCCTTAAGCATATAAATTCTTCTTAGGTTGGAATTACACAAACTTATTCAAGATTTATCCAAGTCCAATCGGTAACTGCATTACTATCTGTCTAGGTGTGATTGTTCAGAATAAAACTTAGGAATTTCATACAATTTTAAGTAAAGAAAAATCTGCTTACCCTACTCATATTTAACAGAGAGCTGACAACTTTAAGGGAAATATTTTTATTGTTTAAAATTTAGGCTCATTTTCTACATAATAAATAAATGTCAACAATAGAGAAAAGGAGCGTTCAGTGATAATACAACTAGAATCAGGCAGATGTTTGCAATACAGTAGTTTTGTGTTGGCATATGTGCCAACTAGCATCCCAGTGAGAAAAGAAACGTTTCGTCTTCTTAATGTAATGAGCATTCTTTGAAATGATCTCAAAATTTATTGCGCCAAATTCACTAACCTTAATTTGTAACCAGCATTCTACTTCTTCCTGGGTAATATAAAGGAATGGAGAACCTGGCTAAAATTTGCTTTAGAGGTTAATTTCTTTTTAGGAGGTCTGCAGAATAATGCAGAGTTGCTGCAGTAGTTGTAGTAATTAAGTATATATTTCTGTTACTTTGGAAATCAGTTTGTGCAGAATGTCTTTGATTGCCAGCAAGTAAAATACTAATGATAACTGGAACATTAAGCAGCTTATTTTTTGTTTTTGCTCTTTGCAGTTATTTTATGCATTCCAAGATGACCGTTACCTTTACATGGTGATGGAATACATGCCTGGTGGGGACCTCGTGAATTTAATGAGTAACTACGACGTTCCAGAGAAATGGGCAAGATTTTATACTGCTGAAGTTGTACTTGCATTAGATGCAATTCATTCAATGGGTTTTATACACAGGTGAGAAAGAAAAAGATGTTACATAGGCGTGTTTTCTTCCTGGTGCTGCCAGAATTACTTCAGTTTAGGCAGTTTTAAAATTCAAGATATTACTTCTTATTATTCCTTAATTATTCCATCTTACAAATTCAAAAGTTGTTGCCATAAGAAACTGTAAGCCTGAGGTGATACACTCAAAGTAAAGGTTTCCAGTGGGCTGATGTTCCTCAGTTTGGGGAGCAGTAAAGTTGTCCCACTTTACCGAAAGATAACAAGTACAAAAATGGTATGAGCATGTTGGCCCCAAAATGGTTCTTTTCTTTTGATTAGAAAAAGCTGTTTAGGGAACTTGATCACAGTAGTACCCACTGTTAGGAATTAATTCTCTGCTAGGCATTTGAAGCCTCAGTGACCCATTAAACAAGAATCTGTGAACAATGTGAGGAAAATGTTCCAGCCATATGTTTTCTTGTAAGGGGCAAGATGGAAAGTTGAGATGCAGAGCAAAGGGACTTGGTTTAGTTTTATATTATGCACTTGCCCTAAAGTGAAATGTAGTAATTTCTCAGATGGGTTGAGAAGTTTTCCTTTTGATATTTGAACTTGTATCTGTTGTTAGCTTTTAATTATATTAACTAGGAGCAGAAGAATAATTTCTTCAACAGAAAATACGGGAAGAATTTGAGTAGTGTAGTATATACTATAGTACATTCATTTTTAATTTGTAATTTGGTCACAAGAACAGTGTTAACACATAAGCTTTTGCAAAAGAGCAAACACAAAGCAAAATAAACTACTAATCCATTGCTCGAGTAGGATCTAGAGCATCATTAATTATGTAGCTATGCTGCATCTAATGGGTAAATTATATGGCTGAATGAACCATTTGTACATGCGTATTGCAAGCTTTAGAAAGCAGGCATTAGAAGATGCCAGCAACACTGAGTTTTTTTTAACGAAAATGTAGATTATTTTGACACCAGCAGATTTTTGGAATTTGTCTTCCCCTGTCGTTAATCTGTTCAACTCTGATGAAGGAAAAGGAACTTAGGAAAGTATGGGCCTACTGCGTAATGTGACAGGGTCTGAGTGACAAAGGACATGGGAATGGCTGAGGCTGCTGCTTTTGCCTCACCCTTCATTGATAAGGTCTGCTGTCAGGCCTTTTGGGTCCCTGTGCCCAGTGGCAGAGCTTGAGATTGGAAAACGTTGCTCTGGCAGAGGAAGATCAAGCTGAATTCCAGTTGTGCAAACTGGATATGCACCTGTCCAGGGCACAAGGTGAGACATGCCCTGGGTGGTGAGGGAGCTGGCAAGTAGTTTTATGGTACTGCTTTCTGTCACCTTGGAAGGTGTGTGGGAATTAGGAGATTCCTGATGACTGGAAGGATACAAATGGCACACCTGTCTTGCCCCAAGAAGGGCCAGGAGGAGAGAGTCACGGAGCTGAAGGCTAGCCAACCCAAGGGCAGTTGAATTAAATTCTCAGGAAACCATTTCCAAGCATGTGGATGGGAAGGTGATTGTGAACAGCCTGCATGGATTTATGAAGTGTAATGCATGCCTTCCCAAACCAATTACCTTTTGTGTTGAGGTGATGGGCTTTGCTGCTGAGGGCAGAGTATGTTGTTAGTCTTGGCTTTGGTAAGGCTGTAAGTGTAGCTGGGTTAGAAAGGTACAGTTTGGACATGTAGAACTGTTCAGATACTGTTTGAGTAAATCATGGTGTCCAGCAATAGTCAGCTCAGTGATTCCTCAGAGGTTTGATGCTGGGATCAGCACTGTACCATCATTCACAACATGAACAGTGTTCAGGCAAGATAGAAAGCATTAGTCACCAGCTGCCCAGCAGGGCTTTACAAAAAAGGTGGAGCCAGACTTGGAGTTGCATGCCGAAAAGATGAAAGGCAATGGATGGATGACACAAGTTGCAGCAAGGGAATATCAAGCTATTCATTAGGAGTTGTTTTTTCCACTATGAGGGAGGTCAAACAGTAGAAGAGAGCCCTGGAGAGGTTATGGAATCTCCATCCTCAAAAATAAAAAATCAAAACTTGCCTGGACTTGACCCTGAGTAACCTAATGTAACTTTGAAGTTGAATCGAACTTTGTAGCTATACTTTGATCAGGCAGCTAACTGAGAGTCTTACAAAAATCCCTCCCAACCTAAATTATTCTGTGAGTGTACTGGTACATTTACACTACATTTCATCTGACAGTTACGGCCAGAGTTCTCCTTTGAGGTCTCCGATATATACTTTATCCTGAAATTTCTGTTAAGCTATCTTGATAATTGTTTCTTACTACTATTCTGCTTCAGTATATTCAATTAGCATCAACATGCTGCACTTTACTGGTTACTTTATTAAAAATTCTACAGTGAAAGTACTTTGTGGAAAAGGGTACCAGGTAATACTCCTCGAGCCATGTTTCTGTTCACAATAATAGAATTTTGAAGATGACATCCAGTTGTTCCCTTGAAATAGAAATGGTACAGAAAAGAAGCTAGGTTTTCAATGTCTGTTTGACATAATTCAACCGTTGAGTGTTTTTTAAGAACTTGAGGTTCAAGATTAGTGTCCAGATCTATTATATTTGGTGTCATAAGGGTGTATTCTCACGTGTTCTGCTTTTTAAAAATGTTGTTGTTCAGCAGTCTGTTGGTCATGATGCTTAGAGAAAGCAGAAAAAAATGAAGGCAATAGGGGTGCTTTAATGTTGCTGGTTTTCCTTGCCACATTGCATCTGAAAAGCAATTTACTGCCATTGTTTTTGTAAGTTAAATTGATTTTTTAACTTTTAAAATTACATACTTTTCTTCTTTCAGAGATGTGAAGCCTGATAATATGCTGCTAGATAAAGCTGGTCATTTAAAATTAGCAGATTTTGGTACTTGTATGAAGATGAACAAGGTAAACATTTGTTTGTAATTTCACTTCTCTGTTTGTGAAAGGAAAACATACTTAAAAGTGAAAAGATTCTGAAAAGTTTTGAGCTGGTGAGCAGAGTAAAGTTCCACTCTGTTCCCTTACTGTTCTTCATGGTCTAGTGAAAGGAACTAGATGACATTTAAGGTCTCTTCCAACCCAAATCATTCTGTGATTCATGCATCTTATTCAGTGGCAATGTAAAGTGCAAAAATTGTTCTTCAAGTACTGTTTTCTAGAGAAACTTTCTGAAGTCAAGCTTTTTATTGTCTCTAGATGCTCAGGGTTATTTCTTTAAGCTAGTATGAAAAGGTAGTGCAAAGAAATGAGATGATTTTTAAGTAGCGTGCCAGAAATGAAAGAATCAAAACTGCTGTGCCAATCACTGAATAGCAGTTGTACTTATTAGCCATTGATGACATAGCACATGGGCAAATCTGAAGGAAACAGGTGTCACAGAATTATTAATTTTAAAAAAAATATATCCTGAGGTAATTAAAATGTTTTGCAATAATATTGGAAGTACTGTGAAGCACTGTTGTTCTGTACACAAAACTGGCTGGTTTGTGTCAGCCTGCACATATATTTGAGGAAAACATATTGTGGAAATCTGAAATATGTGGTACTTAGTGAAGCTCGTGTAATATGTACAATATGTTCTCATCATATTCCAGGAGATTTGAATAAATTGCTGTGCTTAGCCACTGAGTAAAAGGCACCAATGAAAACCAAGTGCAGGCTATGTGTAAAAATCCTAGTAGTCTTGAGCCTTGTCTTGGTTCTTGTGGTCTTTTGAAAGAAAAAGGTTACTCTAGAAGAAAAGCTGCTCAACATAGGAACTTAATTTAGGATTTGCTGCATATGCAACACTAGATTAAAGCTTGTTTTATTTGCTTAGTTATATATTTTATGCAGGTTTTTCTACTGATCCATTTTTAGGAGTGGCATAGGATTATTTTAGTATTGCCTGAGTGGCACTGGAAAAAGGTGTGTGGTTGCAGCTTCAGCATTCTGGATGACAGCTCCAGTATGACTGATCTCAGTTCTCCCAGCCGTTTCTCAGGGGTGTGAAGAACATCAAATGTTCTTCTCACCTGTTACCTGTTTTGAAGTCTGTCTACTTAGATTTTCAAAGCCTTATCTACCTTTAGTCTTCCTAGCATTCAGTATATTGTGTCAGAGGCCAAAAACTTGCAGTTCAGCTGTTCCTGTTATCAAAATCCCTGATGTTGACCCATTTATGCTAACAGAGGAGCTTTCACTGTTTAAAGTACATCCTGTCAGCAAATGACACATTTATACTGGCATGAGGGGCTTTGTGGTGTGTGCAGGGCCTACATGCAATTCTGATTACTTCTTGAATACTAACTGAGATTTTTAAAGCAACTGCCATTGTGTTTGAAAGATCTAGTGCTTTGTTCTGGCTTTAGCAGCTTAGACGTTGAAAATACAAAAAATCCATTTTAAAAAGAATGTTGATAAAATTTGGTGAGGATCTGTTGATACTGCTTAAGCTGCATAAACTCATGGAACTTACTGGCTATTTTGGATCTTATATTTGGGCCTGGCTGTTTTCCTCTTCTTTGTAGGAAGGAATGGTACGATGTGACACAGCTGTGGGAACACCAGACTACATCTCTCCCGAAGTATTGAAGTCCCAGGGAGGGGATGGTTACTATGGGCGAGAATGTGACTGGTGGTCAGTTGGAGTCTTCTTGTATGAGATGCTTGTAGGTGAGTAGTAGGATCATCAGAATTGACTACAATACTTAACCAGACTCTCATGTTAAAATCACTCGTTTTTAACATTATTACTCTTCTGGCATAAGCTGTGGTTTACAGATCCTGGTATTTACAGAATATGGTTTAGAAAAATTCTGTCATAGTTCTCAAGCATTTGTCCTTGCCTATTGCTCACTTGGTTGCATCAATTGTTTTATGTGTAATTCAAATATTGCAAATCAAATCTACAATAATTTTGATCTGCTTTTTAATGTTTGTGGTTCTGCTTTCTCAGGTGATACACCTTTTTATGCAGATTCTTTGGTTGGAACATACAGTAAGATTATGAACCATAAGAACTCTCTTACTTTCCCTGATGACAATGACATTTCTAAAGAGGCAAAAAACCTTATTTGTGCCTTTTTAACAGATAGGTAAGATTTATATTTTACTCATAATGAGAGTAAGCCTTCATTAAGAGAATTTCTTGTCATGTTGAGAGAAAATATGTATTTGTATTTGTGCATTTTTAAACAGCTCAGGAGACGTGAAATACTAATTCCCTGGGCATGAATGCAGTGTAACAACTTGGCAGTTTTATGAGCTGCCCATGACGGTAGAAACAGAAGCAGCAGAGCTTCTTATAGACAAAAGTTAAAATCAGACTGTGTTCTGAAATGTAGCTGCTGTGCTCATATAGATATCTTCTTATGACAACTTTTGAATTATGTCTACTTTTAACTGTAGTTTGAGAGGTGTTTTATTGTCTTTGCTGTTAAAGTGAGTCTTTCCTTCAGAATAATTTATGGACTCTCACCTGTTTGACCTAAACACTCTTTAACAGGGAAGTGAGGCTAGGACGAAATGGCGTAGAAGAAATTAAACGGCACCTTTTCTTCAAAAATGATCAGTGGGCTTGGGAAACACTCAGAGACAGTAAGTATAGTGCTCTTCTCAGAAGTGGTGGTCTGGCTTACTCATGTATCATGTTAGCAAAAGGACTGGTGTATTTTGTTTAAAGAGGTTTAAAGTTTTATTTTCTCTGTGCCAAGCAAAATTTCTTAGTGACTTGAGTAATATCATGATTGTTATCATACTGTTTTGCATTTTTTCTAGCTGTAGCACCAGTTGTTCCTGACTTAAGTAGTGACATTGACACTAGTAATTTTGATGATCTGGAAGAAGACAAAGGAGAGGAAGAAACATTTCCCATACCAAAAGCATTTGTAGGCAACCAGCTTCCTTTTGTAGGATTTACTTACTATAGCAACCGTAGGTAAGTATGCAGCAAGCAAGCTAATGGTGTCGTTTTTTGTTGGCATTTTCTGACTCATACCAACCAGTATTTAGGTATAAGGGTATTCTGATACTTACTAATGATTCTGAATACTAAAAATTTTACTTTTTAAATACTTCCATAGTGATAACCACTATGGCTAGGCATCATTACCTTAAAATATCACACTGTATTGTTGAATGTCCTGTTCTGTGTTGAGAAGGTTATATAGTGATGCTGCAGAAGCTAAGCAAGAAAAATCCACTGTTGCCACTACTAGGCAGAGCTGCCTGCAGAGCGTTGAATTGTGTACAGAGTCAATGAATCAGGTTTTTGAAAGTCCAGTGGTTTTACTGCAAATTACCGTCCCTGAGCTGTATATGAAGTTTCCATACTTTACATCACGATGTGTTTGAGCGTGTGGTAAATTAAACCTTGGCTTACTAGAAATATTTCCTACTTGCCTGCTTTCTGCTTCGTATTTTTTCTTCTTTTTAAGTACAGATCCACTGCAGAGTGAGATCGTGATACTTTATGGTTTTCACTTATTGCTTAAAAGACTTGTAAATTGCGTCAGTTAAAATTGCATTAATTCATGCTTTCAACAGTTATTATTATTGTAGGCCCTATGGATAGCTATATCTACATTCAAAAATCTCAGTAACTTTTTATTGTTTGTAAAGCTGCTTTCAATTGTGGTGTCAGTCAGGCTTAAAATGGGCTAAAACTTCTAGTAGAACTGTCAATTAGAGACTATAAGTTTTAATAGCATTTCTGGATAGGAAAATCTTGAAAGAAATAAGTCTGGTTTTTGTCCTTGTGTAGAAGGGGAAACACTTTTGCAAGCCTGTGGTGAAATTCTTTCCATCTCTGTAAAGAGTTGGATTTGTTGTTACTTTTTGCCATAGTAAGGTGTAAAAGGATTTGCAAGCTTTCTATAGACTTTGGGTGAGTTCAGCAGTTCAAGAGTTTAATCTACTGTTCTCACTTTAGTCTGTAATTTAAAAAAGCCTTAATCTTTGCCTTGCAGGAATATTTTGGAATATATTATCAAGCAGTAGTATATCAGTAGTTTGTAATAAGAGAATTTCTTCTCTCCCCATCTTCCTTTTTGGGAAACAGTATCAGGAATGTAGAGAAATAAGTGGCTGCGTTCTTGCTGTTGTTGAAGAGCTCTGCTGCTAATACTATTGTAACTTTGTAGGCTTACAAGAATTATGATGCTGGCCTAGAATTGAATTTTGTCATGTAGTATTCTGCTAGTGTGATTGTCTTGAAAAGTCTGAAATGACCATTCATACTTGCTAAACCTGTAATCCTAACTTTTGTTTTCTTTTTGTACTGAAAATAGTTCAAGCATTAAAAAAAAAAGAATCTGTATTTGGACACTTTAACACACATTTTGGAATACTAGCTGAGAATGTTTTGTAGCCCTATCTGGCATGTGAGTTCTCATCTAGATTGTGATGAAGCTGGTGCTGTGCCTAAGCATCACATTCTCACTGCTCAACAGCCCTGGTGTGCAAAATGTGGTGGCTTCTTGTACTCAAGACAGCAAGCCTGTTTCTATAGGAAACTATTTCATTTCCACTTTGTCATTTGATTATCTGAAGACTAGTTCGATGCTTAATTTGACCATGGTTTGCAGATGCCTTTGATTTTATCCTCCTTGATCTTTTGGAAAGATTTTTTTATGCCTGAAAATATCCATGTGAAACAAAAAGAGGATTTGTCCGTCTTTCTCAGTTCATGTGTTGGGGAGTTTTTCCTCACATAATCTGATGCACTTAATAGGTGCTTTATGTCTCTTTAGATCAGTTATCAGGCCAAGAATATCACATCAAATACCAAAGGAATTTGAAAACAGTAATTTGTATTTATTTACCTGACTCTTCAGAATCATCACAACTAGAAATTTATGGTATTTTTAGAAAACACTTACGTAAAATAAGAACACTGGCTGCAGGGCAAACTTTTTGTGTGTGGAACTCTTAGTAACTTTGTTGAAAGTTACACAATCTTTGCGGAGTTTGCTTCATTACTGCTACTTGCAGTATAAGTGCATGAGTAAATATTTATGGGATGGAAGCCAATGAGAGTGTTGTAACCAAGGAAAGCAAAGTTTTTTTTTAATGCTTATTAGAAAAAAAGTGGTTATATTAGTATTTGGCAGAAATCCTTTTTTTCTGGAGGCCTTCTACTTCAGCTTTCTTCTTTAACCTTTACAATTAATTGAGTTTTACAATTAAATGTGCTTAAATCTGATTATGTTACTATTTGATTATCCACATTTAGGAGCAATAAATCTGGGAATTATGTTTTAGGATGACTGTATTATCTTTTTTTTCATAATCTTGCCATTAAGCAAGTTTTCAAATATCACTTTAAAAATGTTTTTTGCAGGTATTTAGGTGTCCCTGCAGAAAATTCGAATGATAATAGAACAGGCTCCAGTGTGGACAAAAGTGTGGTATGTTTTCATCTTTATTGTATCCTTATAAAGAATGTACTGCATATATAGGCATAAGTTGTTTGGGTTTATGACTGTATAAACTGGGAAATACCTCAAATTATTTTAGTGTTTGGGATAAGAGAAATCAATGTATAATTTTTTGCTCTTTAGTATGGCCTCCCTAATAAAGTTATTGGAAAAGCAGAATTTCACTTCTTCATATAACATTGGTTTTCCTGAATTGAATAAAATAGCCAAAACTCTTTTTGTGGAACAGAATTCACAGTTTTTCTCTTCAGAAATATCAAAATGCTTGTGCAGTATTTTAGAGTGCCTTATTGATCCTGGGTAGCTTTGTGGCAACCATGGAGTCTGGACTTCAGTGAACTAAGTGAGAGGTAGAATATAATGTACCAAGCTTGGGCATTCTGCTCCTTTGCAAGCTGTCCCCACAAGTTGTTGGGAGTTGGGGCACTGAGGATCTGCATTTTTAGAGCAGTTCACCTAGCAAGAAATAGTCAGGAATTCTTTCAGTTACGTATTCCCAATCTGGTCTTGGCAGTCAGATTTCCAGGAAGATGTACTAAGGTATTTGTAACTTGGTTGAACACTTGGATTCTGTTTAAGTTCTGATATAAATCAAGCTATTCCCTTAGAATAGTTTGATATTTTACAAATTACATTCTTTCCAGAAGAAAGCATGGTGAAAAAATTGATAATTAACTCTGAAAGAAATCTTGGCTTTGACTGTGATTTATTTTTTAGTATTTTGTTCTGTTTTTTGCTGAGAGTAAAAAAGACACTGATCTATGTTCCCTTTTCTGTTAAACTGGCAATATAAAGGTTTAATGACACCGGGCACCATGCTGAGAAAATTTTTACAGGGCAGGGGAGGTGATTGTGTCCTTTATTGGGCAACTGAATTAAATCATTGAAATGTCTTGATTCTTTATGTATATTGATGTGTTCAATATATTTTCTTTTCCTCGTAAGCATTGGACTGTTGATACAGTAAAATTTGAAAACAGAGTCAGACTTTCAAATATTTGAAAGTGTTTAAAACCGTGTGCTGGCTTCTGGTTGACTTAGAAGACAATTATTGAATGGACTTGGCAGACTCAGTGGAATACTACTCACTGTGTAGTTAAATAACCCTCAATTGTCCTGTCCATATTGTCAGATACATTTGAATGTCTTGTGATTTTAGCAGTTTTGGGAGGTGAAGGTCTGGAAGGATTTGGGTGATATAGGAAGGTTTCAATAAATGTTAAGTCTTTACTACAGGGTGTTTTTACCCCACAATTCTTTCTCAGTTGTTTTTCTTTCATTACATGCTGCAATGAAAACGGTAATGTTGACACATGGTTAGCACACTAATCAGTTCTGGAACTATAATACAAGATGGTACCTGGTCTCCCTACATTTTGATGTACTGAATGTCTTCTGGGAGAGACATGAGTGCCACAGATTTCCAAGAAATTGTGTTTTGCAAGTGTATAAAACTTCACAGAAGTAGGCCATGATGTTGTGCAAAAGTGGAATTCAATGTCCTTTTACTAAATATCAAACCTCTTTGAAGGTCTGATCGCATACTTTGGTTTAGTGCTGCCATAACCACCTGTAAATAGTTTAGATTGTAAGAAAAAGGAGATTAACAGATTCCTTTGCACTGTATCTTAGGTTTTCTTCATTGCTCAGGGTACAGAACCAGATTCACGTTGCTGTAGTGATCAAGAAAAAAGAAAAAAAAAGTATGACAGTTACAGAGGGATTTTTCCTGATTTCTTTGCTGCAGACAGGCTTTTCTACAGTCCTTTTCTCCCCTGCTTCCTGCTCAAAATGGAAATCGAGAACAAGCTAAAACTTAAAGGAGTGCTTTCATACTGAGTTAATTGTAACTCAGGATTTTCTTGAGGTATTCTTTAGTCTATTGATAGCAGATTGTGCAGAACTTTGTCCGGAAGCCTGTTGTCTGCTACTGATATAATTAGACTGCTCAGCAAGCTCAGATGGCTCCCTTGGGGTAGAGCCTGATGTGAGAACATCCAGAGACAGAGAGACGCAAGAGGATGCGATAGCAGTCCAAGCTAGTAGGAGTCAGTACAGAAATGCCTCAGTTACCAGATGTCTTTTTAGACCTGTTTCTCATCTATCCCATTTAATTCCTCTGTGCACCCTGTCTGGAAGGGCTATAACATGAGTAAAAAGAAATGGAAGAGCAATTACATTGAGACTTCATTATCTTCTGTTTGGGGCATTTGCTGTGGTCCTTTCTTATTAGAGTGAGAGCCTTTAAATAGTCTTCCTTCATGCTTTACTTCTCAGTGGTTCATACAAAGGAGATAAATGTCTTTAAAGGTCCCTCCTTTTTCCTCAAAGTTTAGAGTTAAAGGCCATCTCTTCTTTTTAACTACAGCTATTGTCTGATCCAGGTATTGTTATGTTCTATGTCACCCCATTAATTTGTTTTCCAGAGCTTCTCTGTTAAGTGCTGAAATGTCTAATTTTTGGAGATATTTTAAGATTTTGGAGTTAGAACAGGAAACAAGAAAGCAAAGGATCAGAACCACTTGAATATGTTACTTTGAAGAGAGTTTAGATTAGGAATGTAGTGGTTCTCTATGAAGTTCCAAGAGCATTGAGGAAAACGTGGAAAAACTAAATAGTATGAAATCCTGCCAGTATCAGTGGAAAGGTGTATAATGAATCAGCATGAAGTTGACTTAATGAGCTACCTCAAAGCTGACACCATCATGTTAACTGAGCATTTTGATGTTGGAATGGGATTATTGTGCCTAGAGATTTGGTAGAAGGTAGATATTTTGAGGCTACATGAAAATTAACGAATTTCTGAGTTTATCCTGCTGGCAAACAGTACATGCTATGCAGAAATATGCTGTAATAACATCTGAAGTTTGTTACTATTTTTCATACCTTAGTACAGTTCTAGCTGTAAAAATGATCTCTGACTAAATAAATGGTAAGAGCATTTTCTCCCCATTGCTAATAACTGACAGGCCTGGTTCTGATTCCTGAACTGGTTGGGAGCTTGAAGATGAATTGCAAAATACACACGGTGGTTCATGCTAGATGAAGAAATTTTGAGACTAACTAAAGTGCTTTTTTATATTTTTGCAGTAAGATCTTTAGTCAGATTCTGAAGATATGTAAAACAAGGAGGATTTGATTTAGTGAATTTTAAAGTTTTATGTGCATGCAAGTGAAAAAAAATGTATTATTTCTTGGGGGGAGGGGGAAGTGGCACTCATCACATTTTAATGAGACAAAATGTTTTATTTTGGTAGAGGAGAGTAAACTGATACAATGTAAGCAGAATTGAATATTATTAAATACTTTTTTAAAGTTTCTAAATTTAATGCATGTTCTTTCATGTACAAATATATACTTAAAGCTGGAAAATATGCAGAAGATGATCTATGACTTAGAAGAACAGCTACATAATGAAATGCAGTTGAAAGATGAAATGGAGCAAAAGTGCAGGTGAGACTTTGAACTTCAATTGTTTACATAATTTAAATACATCTAACACTTCAGTTCTGTGTTACTGCTTTAGGGATTACCAGGGCAACACTAGGAATGATATTGTAGTTCTCCAAGGGAGTTCCAGGTACAGATTTAAGTAATTCTAAAATTTTCTTGAGTATAGTATAAAGAAAATGTTTTCTTTTCGTTCACACCTATGTAACACATGTTCTTTTTGAACACTTAAGTGTTTGAGTTTACCTGATATCTCTGTGTTCAGATGTTTTAATGGACTGAGGTGCACACTCGTGCTGATCTTTTTTTGGAAATGTAAAATTCCGTATATATGGCATATATTGGATTATTAAAATTTATTAGCTATTTTATTAGTTAAATACAGGGTACTTGTTGGAAAACCAGATTTTTTTTCTATGACTGTCATATAAGAACAACTATTTGTTTTCTAAAGTCCTGTTTTTACCATGTTGAAGAAGCAGCTGCGTGAGAATTTGCATTTTCTTCCGGCTTCACTTATGAACAAACAGTTGAATTTCTTCTTTTCTGATAATCAGGCATTTTTACTCAGATTCACACAAACTAAATTCCCCTTCAGTTAGCTTTTCCTTTGAAGTCTTTTCCTGAAGGACTAAATACTGCCAGGAGGCAGCTCTAGGTATAGGATACAGGAAGAATTTAGGCCTGTGAGTTAGAACCGTAGTGTGTAGCTGTATGAGCTACTTAGGTGTACTGCTAACTGAAGTGGTCTGGTGGGAATTTAGGCTGTGTGACACTGTTGCTTACTTAAACACAAGCTCACTGTTGGCATGTTCTGATTTCTCTCCACAAGCAGCATGTACATTCTTGAAGGATATTCAGTAGCTGTCTTCCTGCACTACTACTGAAGTTGTCAGAGCACAGCTGTGTCTTCTGGGGTGTCATACCATTCACTGCAGAGTTAGTCGATAGGGTATATTGCTGTAACTTCACCTTTTTTTGTACCTGCCAGGGGGCCTTGTCTGGCTCCTTTCTGTTGCCTCTTTGAAGAGAGATAGCTACCTACAAAAATGCAGTGGATGTGTCAATATTTTTCCAGTTAAATGAGGCTTTACTGTGTGTTTAGCCTCACTCTCACTGTAGTCCAATGTTCTAATACATTGCTTCAACAGAGAGACTTTCAAATGATATTATTCAGGTACCTTTATCTGTAGTACGGAGCTGTCTACTGTGGAAGTAATGAACTATTCTAGATATTTGGAAGTCACAACTAGAGGAAATTTTAACAACTTACCTGGATATTCTAATCTTAAGAATAATCTGTTGTGTACACTGTTTTTATATTTGCAGCTTAAGGGATAAAATGTGGCACCTAAAGTTTTGCATATTTAATCTACAACAAAGTTGATAAATAGTTAATGATACATTTTACAAATTATTTCTGATGATTGATTGTCTTCTTCAGATTTAAATGTTTATTACAAAATAGCATTAGTCAAAATAGAAATGTTAACTTTATTAATGGTCACAAATTATTTCACTAGAAAAACAGTATGTATAATGTATCTATTAAATGATCTTGTTTCATTTTTAGATCTTCAAACATAAAGCTAGACAAGATAATGAAAGAACTGGATGAAGAGGTAATTTTTTTTTTCCTCACTGGAGCTTCCTTGGGTAATTGGGTAAAGAGTGGAATCAGGAATAGTAGTTTCATGATTCTAAGATATTTCTTCTGAGACTAAAAAAATTGCTCTGTGTTCAAGTTTGAGACCAAACGATCATATTTCAGTACACAACATTGGGAAATACATTTTTATTTGTACACATTTTAAAAAACTTTTCTTTCTGTAAGTCATGCTGATTTCTGTTTCCTCTGCTAAATATTTTACTTATTCTTGGTCATTGTAATTTTTCTGCAGTTTATCAAAATCAATTACTACAAAAATACAGATGATTTTCTGTTGAGTCCTTCTGTTGTCTCTTGATAATAATTTTAGTAGTTACTTTAGATACAATCATACTAACAACAATTTTTCAAGTAATTTTATACATTTGTCATGTAGATGTTAAAAAAGCGGTCTTTTCTGAAAACCTTACCAAGGAAGCCAGAAATCCATTAATTGGAAAGAATGCATCAGTTTCCTAGTTTAATTAGTTGCAGAGATACTGGTTTAGGGAACATTCCTTAAAATGTTAGTATAAAATACCAATTCTTTGAATTATAGGGAAATCAAAGAAAGAACTTGGAAACAACAGTGTCTCAGATTGAGAAGGAAAAGATGGTATTACAGCATAAGATAAATGAGTACCAAAGAAAATTTGAACAAGAGAATGAAAAAAGACGTAATGTGGAAAATGAAGGTATGCAGTATTGTCTGAACATTGACACTGATGAGGTATATGATGTGTTTTGGGGAATAATTTAGTATCATAGTATCTCAAATGCTATGGAACTTTAAAGAAAAGGGATCTTTTCAAATAATGAACACAGTTTTTGAGTTTATTTGCACACAACTTTTTGTTCTTGTTTTTATTTTAACACTTTTTTTTTGTTCTTCTTTTCAAATTCTGTTCTCTGCACTGTGCATTGTAGGTCTGCAAGCACAAGACTTGACCTAAAAATATATATAAGAAGCAAAAAGTCAACAAAAGACCTAGTCATGCAAAAAGTACTTTTGAGCATATTTGTGTAAAAAAACAAGAACAAAACCCCAAGGGTTTTTTTTAATCTGCTGTATTAATGATGCAATTTCTCTTTAGTGTCTACACTAAAAGATCAGATGGAAGACTTGAAAAAAATCAGCCAGCATTCACAAATTTCAAATGAGAAGATAACACAGTTACAAAAACAAGTATGTTTGTATTCCTTCTCTTCATTATTTCTTAGATTTTGAGCATTCAAATGTAGCAGAACCTGTTCCATAATCATTATATTTAAGACTCATGTCTGGTTTATTTTAACAGCTAGAAGAAGCAAATGATTTGCTGAGGACAGAATCTGACACAGCTGCAAGGCTGAGAAAGGGTAACACAGAAATGAGCAAGTCATTAAGTCAGGTAGAATCACTGAATCGAGAACTACAGGAAAGATGCAGAGTTCTGGAAAGCACAAAGCTGCAGGTGGAGAAAGATTATTACCAACTACAAGCAGCTTTGGAGTCAGAACGAAGGGACAGAAGTCATGGATCTGAAATGATTGGAGAACTACAGGGTAATTATTCTGTATTTATACTTTACCCAAAAAAGTTGTGATAACCCTACTTTTTAAGTGAAGTACAGTTAGGTAATGGAAGGAAAGCCAATCTGCAAACAAGGTGTGACTGAACAATTTCTGAATATTGGATCTGGGTTCCTGATCATGTTGAGGCAGCTCTTGGGAGGGACAGAGAATATCAAAATCAAGAGTGTCAATCACTGATTGGGACTTTGGGGCTACCCTGACTAAAAGTCTGAGTCCAGTGGTGCAAAAATATGTAGAGCTGATACAGTGCTAGGGAAGATGCAACACTGTCTTAGTGCCTTGTGTAGTAACCAAGTTCATGTATCCAGTACTTTCTCCTCTTTCATTTGTGGAGAAAGCTATTTTTTTGTTCAGTTGCATTTGTTTTCTTTATGATGTTTCTACATTACTTTATAAGCAAAGTGAAGAGCACAGTAAGGGATGCAGATGTGGAATCTCTTTTTTTCAGGATGCTTGAAATTTTCTATCATTTGTACTGATTCTTCATACTAGAAACTATTCAGATGCCTTAGTTCAGGACTCTGCCTGTGCTAATGGACCCTGACTCCTAACTTGCCATTTTGCACCATCTGTCTGCAGTATTGAGTTTCCATGAGATGCAGGCTTTTGATGAGGACTCTCCTTACCAAAAGGGAACTTTTAAGACAGAAACCTTTTACCAGGACCTGTTAGTGACAGGACAAGGGGCAATGGTTTTACATTGAAAGAGAGTAGATTTACATTAGATGTAGGAAGAAATTTTTTACAATAAGGATGGTGAGACCCTGGCTCAGGTTGCCCAGAGAAACTCTTGTTGCCTTGTCCCTGGAAGTGTTTCAGGCTAGGTTGGATGGGACTTTGAGCAGCATGGGCTAGTGAAAGATGTCCCTGCATGTGGCAGGAAGGTTGGACTAGATGGTTTTCAGAGCTCCCTTCCAAACCAAATGATTCTACTTAGTATTTAGAATAAACTTCCAATGCCACACAGGGATAGATGCCGTGGGGTTTGAGGAATAGTTCCTTTTTCTATGTCATAGCACTTGAAATCATAGAATGGTTTAGGCTGAAAAAGACCTCTAAGATCATTGAGTCCAGCTATTAACCCAGAACTGCCAAATCCACCACTAAACCATGTCCCCAAGTAGACACATCTTTTGAACACTTCCAGGGATGGTGATTCCACCACTTCCATGGGGAGCCTGTTCCAGTGCCTGACTTCCCTATGATTTGAGTCACACTTAGGTGAATACATGTTGTGTTAGTACCCACAGATCCATTTGAGACTGACTTTCTGTATAATGTGCCTATCTATGCATTAGTGAAGTTAGCAAAAGGAAAGGTGCTTGTTCCATAGCATAGCAGAACTTGGGTTAATGAAAGAAATGTTGAATATTAGATATTGGAAGTGATGGAAGGCAGGAACCATTTTTGCATGATTGAGTTTTGTGAATTGTTACTGATGATGTGCATAAAGAGTGTCTAAAAAGGTCCAATTCCTCTACAATGTATAGCCTTTGCATGGCTGAAAAATTTGAAGTATTTGAAATATTTTGTGGGCCCAGAAATCAATAAAAGTTGCAAAGAAAATTGATTTAAGTACAGTAACTAATATTAAGTGGTATTTAATTTTTTGTGGCAGTTCGCATTACAACTTTACAAGAAGAAGTGAAAAACATTAAAAACAATCTTGAAAGAGTAGAAGTGGAAAGAAAACAAGCACAGGATATGCTTAATCATTCAGAAAAGGTATGGTGAAATGGTGTTGAGGCTGATGCTCTTTTTCAGCTTTTGACTACATTTTCAAGTATTATTTATTGATGTTTCCAAGTCCAGTGTTATTGCTTTAAATTAGTCTTGTGTTTAAATTATTAACTGAGTACTGCTAATTTACAGTCTCATCAGGATGGTCTCACAAGTCCTTAGGTAGTTTTTTACTTGTAGCATTGGGCATAAGAAATGTGTTTTCTATTCACTGTCACTGATTCAAGATCCAGCCCTACTGCCAATAGCAAGGAATCTTTTCCTGCCTGCCTAGCTATGACTGCAAAGACTTGCTTCTGAAAATCTATGAGCGTCTTAAAAATTGACATTTCTTTTCTGCTCTTACTGGATTTCAATTTGACTGGATCAGCGCCAGGCAATACTTTTGATCAACTTTGCTGAATTTTTTTCTATCCTTCCATCTTTAGTTGTTCTAAGTTGTTGTCATATGAAGCATCTATTTAAAAACAAGTCCTTGTCTCTCAAAGCACATCTCCAGTGCTTGTTTGATGAATTACTGTTAATGCCTGGCAATCCTAGCAATGAAATAATAGAATTCCATCCAGGGTAACAATAATTCAGATTCTTCTGAGCTCTAGGATGTCAGTTCATTAGTTGTATGTTTCCAATTCAGGTGATTACTGATTATTCAAACTGAAAAGTTTCCATTATCTTACAAATTTAGACTACTGAAAAAAAGTTAATGAAGTTTTCTCCAGAGCACTGAGTACAGTTTTGGTCTGTTACTGTTCTTTACTAAGTGTGGAAAATAATATTGATAATTTCTTGATAACAAGAAGTTAATAGTAAAAAAGGAAATAAAAATGTGATTCTCTCAGGTACTACAGAAATGTGGTAACTTTTTCCTTATCTTTAGGAAAAGAATAATTTAGAGATAGATTTGAACTACAAGCTGAAATCCTTACAAGACCGGTTAGAACAGGAAGTCAATGAGCACAAAGTGACTAAAGCGCGGTTAACTGACAAACACCAGTCAATAGAGGAGGCAAGATCAGCTGCAATGTGTGGTAAGTGTTTCCTGCGAGTTTCGGGTAAATACATAATAAAACATGTTTTGATTGATATATTAATAGGCATTGTCTTTCAATGTAGTGCTCTTACACAAGTGTTTAATCCCTTGTGTAAAGAGAATACATATCAAAATCTTAGAACGTGAAAACTACACATTTTAAATTATTTTCTCTAACATGCTATTTCATAAAAATTTTATTATTTCTTAATGGTTTGCATACCTTACTGCATTTTTAATTCAAAGCCTTCCTTGGCTTCTAAAATGCTATTGAATCTTGAAATTCTGGCTAATACTAAACAGAATTGGAAGAATGCATTATCAAGAGAGATGTCTTAGAGCATTCATTCTTGTGTAACTGCATTAAAAATACCAGTGTTGTATTAGGCTTGTCTGAAGTGAAGTGAGAAGTTTCTTTTATAGATGTATATCCATGAATCAAAGGTGTGTCTTGATCTCGTGATTGAATATGTCAGGTTTTCTCTGTGAAGGTCGTCAGTGCCTAAATGTGGTTTTTAGAGTTAACATAAATGGTAGCATTTCTTTTGTTTTGCTCTACTATCCATTCACAGAAATAAAACTTTGCCTTACTCATAATGATTACTTCAAGAATCTGTGGGGTTTTATTTCTTTCACTATTTATCTTTCAGTTGTCATGATAATATTCCAGTGCTTTGAATGCAGATTGCAATTATATTTCGTTTTTAGTGTTCCTTGTAATAATGCCAGGATCCTTTTACTTAGTAATCAGTCCATCAAACAGCAGAAGAGCTTAAATAGCTGAACAGAAGTGTCTGAAAAATATTAGGATATTTAAGACTGTTCTTACAAATGTATGCTTGCAGATGCTACATTCTGATTTTTGTTGTTTTTCTTTCCTTAACCTTTTTTAGAAATGGAAAAAAAGATAAGGGAGGAACGGGCAGCAAGAGAAAAGGCAGAAAATCGAATAGTTCAAGCTGAAAAACAGTGTTCCATGTTGGACTTTGACCTGAAGCAATCTCAGCAGAAACTGGAACACCTTCTTCAGCAAAAGGAGAGACTGGAAGATGAAGTAAGTAAAATGTTCATCACTAATAATTTTCTATATAAATAAGGAATTAGAATTGCACTGAGAAATAGAAAATTAAATTCACTTACACTGAGCTCCTCATATAGTACACCTCTCAGTAGAACTGAGGATAGTTGTTGGCCTAAGTAGCTTTAGGTAATTTCTGTTTGTTTAGTAACTCTTGCATGCCTTACGTATTTGAACCTCAGTTCAATGTAACACATTTTTTTGGGTTTTCTCTTTAAAGAAAAAATTTGCTTGTGAATTTGACTGTGCAGTCTCATGTGGATGATTTACAGATCCAAGTTTGTGTTGTCTAGTTTGCATTCTTTCCTTTTGTTCAAGGAAATGCAATTAGAATATTGAGTGTGAAAACTAGATATTAAGAATAATAGCTTGATCCGTACATTTTCTTTACAGGACAGTGGGAATGAAGTATTTAACACCTTTCTAAGGGGTCACAACTCATGTAAATCAATTTTTATGTGGTTGGTAAGCTGCATTTTTTTCTAGGGTGAGAGATTTTTAAGATCTGACATCAAGGAGAGGTTTGCAGACAATTTGGATTTCTTCCATTGTTGTCTTTCAGATAAGTTAAAACAAATCAGGAACTTTGAAATAAGCTAAAACTGGGAAATCTTTATCATCCTGCAACATCACAGCCACAGGTTCTGTAAGGGCAGCAGCCTTGTGTAAGATTATTGCACTGAAGTGTTTAGAGATTTAGGAATATTTTGACACATGGTATGAAGTGTAGCATCTGGTCAGTGGTGTTTAGTATAAAATAATCCATATATGAAACCTCTTCAGCCTCATGCAATTGGTTATTTAGCTAAGGCTCCTAAATTGAAATATTTCTCATTTAGGTGAGGAATCTGACACTTCAGCTAGAACAAGAGACAAATAAGCGAATAATGGCACAGAATGAATTAAAGGCACAAGCTTTTGAAGCTGATAACTTGAAGGGTTCTGAGAAGCAGCTGAAACAGGAGATCAATACGTTGTTGGAAGCAAAGAGATTACTGGAATTTGAATTGGCTCAACTTGCAAAGTAAGTAAAAACCTGAAGCAAAATGGAAAAAATTGCTTAATTTTACATGTTTTGCCTGTTCCTGCCAGTGAATAAAGTTCTCTGGTGCATAGACATTTTTTCCTAAACTGAAAGAGTATTTTTAGCTGCATGTTATGATTTCTGTGTAGCTGCATGTTATGATTTCTGTGTAGCCTTCAGTGTTGGAATATTTTTGTTATGAGCTATGATGCAGAACAGTTCTTGACTCACCATTCTGTGTTCAGGTATATATATATATATGTATATATATATATGCCTTTTTTATTTGAGTGACTTCTGCATGGATTGACTCTGATGCTACTTACTGAATCATATGGGACTTTTAGTATATAGGAGTCAATAGGTTTTCCCTTTAATTGCCTGATTAATTTTCCTAGTGTTTCTTAAACTGACTTAAAATGAAGACATTTTTCATTAATTAGACTTCTATCATATATTCCTTCAGCTGACTTGACTATTCTCCATTTAGAGTTCTTCTTGGCTTTTAAATTACATACTGAAATGATCATTACTTTAGAACAAGAACTGTATTAAATTAGAATTTTAGGATACAGCAAACTGTTGCTCTTTGTGAAATAATGTGTGTGCAAACAGAAGATTGTTGTAGGATGCTGTTCTGGTTAGAAATTGTTTTTGTCTTTTGTTAGTAGCTGACTTGTTAAATGTTTCCTTTTTTATTCCTTCAAAGACAGTACAGAGGAAATGAAGGTCAGATGCGTGAGCTTCAGGATCAGCTTGAAGCTGAGCAGTATTTTTCGGTAAGACTTGTAAGGGATTGTGTGTGCTACATTTTGATATAAAATCATTTAACCATGAATAGATGATAGTAATTTTTTTTAAATGTAAGGAACAGCCTGGCATAAATCAGCAATTCAGAAAATATTGTTTGAAATACAAAATCGGAACAAAACATTAGAGAACACTAGATGGTGTCTCTAAAATGTTGCCTTGTCAAAACGTGTATATTACATGGAGTAACTCTTACCTGAATTATTCATCAGAGTTGTTCCTTGAGGTTGGAAAAGAGATACTTTTCTGACATAATTGCAAACTTTGTAGAGAGTTCAAAATCTCCATACTTACTGGAAAATACTCCATGCTATTGATCTAGCATACATATATTTAAGAACCATAGATTCAGTAGCATTCTGCATGTATTCCTTATTCTAAAAAGATACATTCTCTGTACCTGAATCCCTAAAGAACCTGACTGGATCTCCAGGTAGCCAAAATGTGTATTTTTTAAATTTGGTTTCATCTGTTTCATCTCTGGGAAAAGAAACAGTAACATGAGATTCTCTGTAACATCTGAACTTCAAATACATTTGTGACTATAGACAGACTCATTTCACTTGGGGAAATACTTTAAATTTGGCTCTTCCTTGGAGAGGCAATACAAATTTTTATGTTTACTAAACTGCCTATGATTGTCATTTCATTATCTGCTACAGGAGCTTTTTGTGCATTTTTCCATGACATGATGTTAATAAGAAGATGCAGAGCATTGTTTTTCTCAGTTTTTTTCTTTTTTTCACTAAATTGTGGTTTAAATGAGACATTCATAGTTAAGTCTGAATATTTAGCAAAAGTAGTTTACTGTAGAAGATCAAAATTTAACTTTCAGAATTACAGGTGGTGTTAATAACAATATAGTAATTAAGAACAGAAGTGATTCACAGAAGTCATTCACTTAAATCAGGCCTCAGCTGAATCACTTAGTAAGAGAACGTTTGTACAGAAAAAACTTAAGATTCCAAGAGAAAAGGTACATGGACACAAAGAGAATGCAACAGATGAAAGTGCAGAATGGTGTTAGGCTTGTTTGACTGACATTTTGAGACTGAGGCTACAAGAGGATGCAGTTTCGTCCTGTTGTCTCTATAATACCTGCTCTGTTGTGTCCCAGTGCCTTCCTTCTCTTTTGCAGCAGGGGTATTTGTGCAGCTGTGTAGGAAAACAGACTAGAAAACTGAAAATTCCCAACCCAAAAGAAACTGGAAAGAAGAATCTCAGAGGCAGGAAAGGGGAAATTTCATTAACGACAATATTGGCATGTGTTGTGGTTTGACAAATTCAAACTAACTAGTCTGAAAAAAAGTAAGAATTTCAGTATGAAATCTGAGTAATGATTCTTTTTTTATGCTTTCTTTCACAGACACTATACAAAACTCAGGTTAAGGAACTGAAAGAGGAAATTGATGAGAAGAATAAAGAAATGCAAAGAAAAATGCAGGAGTTGCAAAATGAAAAGTATGCCCATTATATTTCTAACATACACCTAAGTTTTTCCATGCAGTATTGTCTCACTGATGAATACTTTGATTCAGATTTAAGATGTTTTAATTCCTTCAGAAAAAGGTCTCAAAACTGTTCCATAACATCTTGTAAGATGGCAAATACATAGGATGTTACCTCTACTCACAAAACCAAATATGATAATTCCTATTTGCTTTGGACATTGTAATGTATGGAAGAAGAATAATCACTTCTCTGAGAATTTAGTAAGATTCAAAAATTCAAAAAAACATTCCAATTTGTGTTAATCATTTCACCAACTTTTAAAATTTGATTCTATTACCCTGATAATTACTTAATATATTTCTATAGTCAATAACATAATTTGAGAAAAAGGTAATGAAAAGTCTTTGAATTTGAAATTTAGTATACTTCTGATTACAGCAAAAATAGTTATAACAATATATAATATTGTTAATAGTGCCTTGTGATGTACTATTTTCTAAGATATCAAATAAGAAAAATTCATTAAGCTTGTTTTTCCAATTTCTTAATTTATTTCATATTCTGAAGAAGGAGACTGCAGCCTTATGCATGAAGTACAGTTTCTTTCTACTAAGTCTGTGTCTCTTGTTCTGCTTGAGCATCAGCATTGGAAAACAGTCTGAAGGGCAGAAGTTATGTACAGTGTTCATAATACATTTTGGTGAGCTAAGAAAGGGAGAAAGAAAAGATAGTGTGCTAATAAATATGATGTAGGAGAAAAATACATGTGTCTCTGCAAAGTTGTTCAGTAGTGGTAACCAACTTATAAAAAAATGGGGAGGGAGAAGGAGGTAGGCAAGACTTCCCTTATTCTTCTTGGGGTTACTTAATTTTTTTCTTACTTCTTTTTATGGATTCGTTGTATTCTATTCCCTCACTGTTCTCTATAATCTTATGTTCATCATAAGGGTTTCTCACTTGGATATAAGTATGGGAATTGTGATAATGGGCAAATGTGAGTTAAGTATCTTTTGATGGACCATTCTGTACATGAAATTGAATTTTATTTTCTGTTCCTCAAAGGCAGGGGAATATGTGTGGACCTTCAAAAGATACAAATGTACAGAATGCAGTTCTGTAACTCCTGTTTTTCTTAAGAAGCTAAGATAATGACCATTAGCTTAGTGGTATGATTTAGGTTTGACAGTCTTCCTGAAAATTTGGAATGTTTTGCATAGGAAAAGGAAATTTTAATGTGCTTTTTACAGAGAAACACTCGCTACGCAGTTGGATTTAGCTGAAACCAAAGCTGAGTCGGAGCGGCTGGCACGGGCACTTGCTGAGGAGCAGTTGTATGAACTGAGTCAGGAAAGCAAAAAAGCAGCATCAAGGCACAGGCAAGAATTGACTGATAAGGACATCATCATTAGAAGGGTAAATTAACTGTTATTAATACCTGTATAAATCTCTTCCAATGGGAAACGGAAATTCATGGTTTTAATTTATAAAGTCTTGTTGTGATCATAAGTGATAACTAATTAACTATCTTAAGTTTTGGGCTCACTTGGAACCTTAAACATTTAAATTTCATCATGTGACCTCCCTAAAAAACAGAACCGATTTGTCTGAGGTGAAGGCAGAATGAAAATCAAGTGAATGTCTATAATTCAGTTATTAAGCCGTTTGTATTTACTTCTTGTCATTGCCAATTTTTAAATCTCATATATTTGTGGAGCCATGTATTAGAGACTCTCATTGCAAAGTAAGTTTGTCTTTAACAAAAACCACCAATTTGAGAGTCTTGAGTTTCACAACCCAAACCCCAAACCGTAATTTTGAAGACACTTTTTAGCATAGCTTTTGGGTGTTACTATGAGGTTGATCAATGTCTTTAAATGGGAAGTCTCAAATAGCAAAACACATGTAGCGTAGTTATTTTATCATTGTTGTCTTTTCCCATTTAGCATCAGCTGTGCCTGTTTTCTTAAAAATGCTGGGGGTGTAAAACTACAGGTGTAACTGAATGTAACTCAGTTGGTCAAAGCTTTCTGTTAGTGCTACCATGGATGTTCCATCTTTCTGTAAAGATAGTGTAAATAGTGTTTTTCATGAATTTGCTTTTTTAAGCTTGCAATCTCCAGAATACCAAAATTTCTTAAGCAGCATTTAGAAGACTGTCTCTGTGGCATCAAAGGAATACCTTCTTGTCAATGTATATTTTGTTTTCAAATATTCTGATAATTTTGTCAGACAGCTTGATGCACAATCATTTGTGTAGCCTTCAAACAAAACCTTTATTCAGGAATACAGTTATGCCTAGTTTTTCATATATATTTGTTAAGTGATCCTGGCAGTGGCAGAGAACATTCTCACTTACTCAAAGTGTCGTGGTTTTCCTTTCCAGCTTATTTTTTTACAAGTTATATACACCTTTCCTTGTGTCTGCTTTCTTTTAGACCAAATTTAGTTTTTTTTTAATCCTGATTTTCATGATCTGTGACAATTGTTTAGCAGTAAATGCCTTGTAACTACTCTAACCTTTAATGCTGGAGTTCTAGTGTCTCTCAGCTACTTTCCTGTTTGGATTCAGGGCATCAGGCCTCTACATATTAGTTTTTCCAAACTACAATGGATTAACCGAAAATTGCCACATTCTATAACTTTGGCAATCTAACTTTGCTTAAGTTGATTTGTAATTATATACTACAGTGTTGTGAATTCTGCAGTGACCATTTTTTTTTCTGGGGCAGGTTTATTGAGGGCCTTCTGGTAAATCAGAAGAGCACTGAAGAATAGCAGCATTTTTTAAAGTTCATATAGGCAGAACGTTTTCTAAGTAAATGGTTATAGAATATGGTTATAGAAACCCTTATAGAATTAAGGGTGTTTAAAATAACAGTATTATAAATATTTTTAGAATTTATGTCAAGTTCTTTATTTTAAAATGTGTTTCTTTTCACGTAGCTGGAAGAAACTAATAACACTTTAACCAAAGATGTTGATTTAATAACAAAGGAAAACACAGAGATCAGTGAAAAATTTAAGAAACAAGAGGAAGGTATGTTGTGTTTGGAGTTTTAATTGATCTGTTCTGAAGCATGATTGAATTTGAAGCATATGTGGAGAAATGGGAAGTGGAAGAAGACATTGCTATTCATCTTCTGTATTATTTTGGGCTTGATGTTGGCTTTAGCATTTCATCTTTGTACCTTTTTGAGATATCCTTCTGGTAATTTTCTGTCATTGTTGTAGTGCTGCTGGTAACCTTTTGTCATTGCAAACTGTATTTTGCTCAAAAAGGGAAACAACGGGAAAAAAGAATGGAAAGATGCACTTATAGAAGTAATTAGGTTAAAAATGCTTACCTTGTACTAAAATACCTCAAACTCGAATATTATTTTTACAGATTACAAATTGAAAAAAGAGGAGGAAATCAATAATATTAAAATGCAATATGAGAAGAGCATAAACACTGAAAGAACTCTGAAAGAACAGGTACAAGTTCTTATGCAATTTAATAGCAATAATTACTTTGCATAACTGAAATATTTCAGGTTTATTGCTTTTGTGAACTAACTCTTAGTTCCTTTGAAATTAAGTTTATATTAACCATGCTGTACAATATGCATTCTTGAGATTTACAGTTGAAGTAATAAGTTTTGATGCTGTGTACTTTTCAGTATTGATTTTAAGGGCCATTTTTGTTGGTCAAGGCTTTTTTTATCAAATTCTGTAACTAGGGGAACTGAGAAGTTTTGTATGAAACATGCTGCATATATCACTTTTCTTACGGGTTCTCCTTTTTCTTAACAGGCTGTTAACAAACTGGCTGAGATAATGAATCGGAAAGATTTTAAAATAGACAGAAAGAAAGCTAACATGCAAGATTTGAGGAAGAAGGAGAAGGAAAACCGAAAGCTCCAATTAGACCTTAATCAAGAAAAAGAGAAATTTAATCAAATGGTAGTGAAATACCAAAAGGAGCTCAATGAAATGCAAGCGGTAAAAAAATTTAATTTTTTTTGGTCACACTGTGGAATTGTCTCCAAAGGCAAAATGTATAGCTCCTGGTCTATTTGAAAACAAGTTCATTTTCCAATGTTCTAGGCTACAGAATTTTAGTGAGGCAGGGAACTTGGTAAATGTCAAACTGTGCTTGTTTTCATTGATTTCCCCATAATTTTTAACTGTGGAATTTACTGATATATTACAAAGATTAAAAAACTGAATACCATCTAGCATGCTAACAGGTAGGAAACTATCAGTTCACTTCAGTGGTAGATTGTCTCCTTTAAATAACAAGTGCTAATTTAGTAGATGAATCAGACTGTCTTGTGCTTGAATACATCACTGGATCTTTGGTATTTAACTTTTTTTTGTTTCCAAGGCTAAACAAAAACTTCTTCTCTAATAGTTTATTTCAATTCTATCAAAATTATCTACATATATTGAAAAAATAGTGACTAGTTTTGTTTTTAGAATACTTGGCTGCCATATTTTTGGTAACACAGTAACTATGCATATGTATATAAATACAGCAAATAGCAGAAGAATCTACATACAGGAATGAGCTCCAGATGCAGCTGGATAGCAAAGACAGTGACATAGAACAACTACGAAGGAAAATTGTGGACCTCCAGCAAGGAATGGATTCTACCAGTGTTGCCAGTCTTCCGACAGATGAAACAGATGGAAATCTTTCAGGTAAGAGAAAAGCGTATTTGAACTACTTGGTTGTGTTGCATATGCATAGTTTTGGAAGATACTGTTTCAAACAAGTTACTGCCTCTTAAAATCTTCTGGCTGTCTCTTTCTGTATGACATCTCTACTTCCTTTGTTTGTTTGTTTTGTTTCATATCTTAGCTCCTTATTAAGACTTAGTTTTTTCTCACATCACACCTCCCACTGTGTGGCTTGGCATTAGCATAATTTATATGCACTTTTGTGGAAAGTGTATCTTTACATCTGTTGTTTTTCAAATATGGTGAATACATTGTGTAGTATTTGGTGAATAGAAGACAGGGCCAACACTTCTACAACATCACGGTGGTGTTTTATATCTTGAATGCCTTGATCTTGCCTGTTCTTACTCGGTGATGTAGCACCTCTGTGACAATTGGCAATAATTGCTGATGTGAAAAATAATTGTAGGAACTTCCATAGTGAATTTATGGTAGTATGGTACTCTGATTTAGTAGATTAAAGTAAGAACAAATAATACAGTGTAGCCAGCCATTTCCATGTGTCAGTACCAGGCACTGTACTTTGAGACCCACTGTTAGATTGGTTAGTTATTTACCTCTCCCCTTCCCCAGTGTTGGAAAAGTGTAATCAGTTAGTACTTTCACATGATCCACTTCTGAATCAGTCAATACAAGAAAAAAATTTTTAGTGGTAATTGGGTGTGCTTGATAATTTGCATATGTCATAGCTGGGTATATTTTTTTTTATAGTTAAGTAGTTTTTAGAATTCATTGTGGAAAATTTTAATACATTTTTAATAAGTCCTATTTTTATTGTAGGAAAATATTTTTAAGCATAAAAAGCCAGAATACTATTTTGGGTATTTTATGACTTCAGTGGATGAGTAGTCAGATAAAAGTAAATAGAATAATTTTAGATATCTCTTTTCTTGTTAATGCATTTCATGCTGCTCAAATTGCCACATTCTAGAGTTTTTCCAGGAGTCTTAGAGTGATTGAAATTTCAGGTAGGTTATCAGTCTTAGTACATGTTTTTATGTAGTTACTCCTTCCTGTGTCTGTTTCTGTTTCCTATCTTCCCCTAGTGTATTTTTAGATCTTTATTTTTTGTTAATATTTTAATGAATTTCATTTTAGAATAGATTTTTGTGCAGATAGTGGTATAGTCTTCTCCTTCACAACTTCCGTTTTATTCAAGAAGCCTTTTGCACTCTGAAGTTTGATCTATAAATTGCCGTCTTGTAAAGATTTTGTCTTTTGACAACATCTTCAGGGCAAACTTCCATGGCAAATTCTTAGAACTATTAGCTAAATTAAGGAATGTTTTTTTTCCTTAGCTGTCACCTGCTAGGACTTACTTCTGGTATTTCTGAAGTATCAGTAATTCTCAGGAGTTTTTCCTCTTAGATACTAATTCTCAGTGTATTCCATTTAACAGGGGTAAAAAAGAAATCAGAGGGGTTTTGCTTATTAAAGTGGGGTTTTTTCTCCCCTCAAATTACGAATCAAACCTTATGTTTTTAAGTGTCTTGTAATGGAAGAAGACTGGAGTTTGTAATTTTAGTAGAAAATTTCTGAACTCTTTTAAATTGAGACCTTTAGTGTTTTTTTCTAAAACAGACCAGATTTATTGTACTCAAAAGAGTAGTTTTGAATTTCCTGACTTACCTTCTCAGCCATTTTCAGTTAATGGCTGTTGTGTATTACATGGAAAACACGAATGCTTCCACCCGGGCATAGATACCTTCCCTATTTTTTTCTTAAGGGCAGTAGTATGTCAGTATGAGCCCCTTGTGTCTCAGATCTTGGAAGGACTGTAGGAAAAAGCTCTTTCTTTGTCTGCCTCATTAAGGAAGGTTATTTTCAGTTTTACCTCTGGAGATGTATGTAGTTAGGCTTTTGGCTGCATGACCTGTTGCTTCAATCTTGAGGCAGAAATTTCAGTCTGTGCAAGATCTTTTCAAGTCAGCTGTTAATTTCCATTGTTAATTAGAACATCACAGTTACTGGAAGTTCTGATGTTCTGGGGTGAGGTGTCTGTTCATGATCCGTCAACTATTTCTTTTTTACTAGCCTTTCATTTCTCTTTTTTGCCCTTTTCTCTACACATGCCTCTGATTTTTACTGCAGTTGTGCTGCTGGTTTTACTGTGTGATACAGGTAGGACTTCTCTAGATTTAGATCATGTCCCTACCTGCTGCCTTTTTTTTTTTTTTTGAGTGAGTGACTGAGTTTCTGGATTGATCAGGATCTGAATAAGAAGTAATTTGGTAATTAAAAGAGATTAAGGGATCTTAGTGTAGTCAGATTTCACACACTTGTCAAAGAGCTGAGCAGAGGGCAAAAAAGGAGTGCAGTAGCATTATAAGGATGAAAAACAAACTAAAAAGCCCAGACGTAGAGTAGAAATAACGCATGCCACAGAAAGAGGAAATTATCCAGCACGTAGTCGTTTTCCTGCAAACCAAGTAATTAGTCTACAAAACAGAAGGTGGCATATTACAGCAGCTGATTTGCTACAGTTCAGTTGTATGATGTTGATTGTCTTCAACTGTGTGTCAAGTTCCCATCACTTCCATAGCCCAAACATGGCCATTCCTTCAGAGCACCTTGAATAGCATCTTGTTGAAGAGCTGGATATGATGAGTAGTCAACAGGATTCTCTAGCTGGTGCACCTGTTCTTAAGGCAAAGACACTCCTTAAAAAAATTTAAGCAAATAAATGGTTGAATTTTGTAATAAATAATTATACCTTTATTTATTAATTTTCTTGTCACAATAAAAATGTCACTAGGGCAAAAAATGAAGATACAAAATTATATAAAGATGTATAAAAGAATGATTCCATGGTCACAGTTCCGGCAGTGGGCAGTCTCTGGTTTAATTGAGAAAGAAATTGGAAAATTTGGTGTGAAATGATGAAAAAAATAAAGTTGTTGGAATTTCAAAGACTCCCTGCCTCTTCAACATTTTCTGCTGTCCTGTGTGGCAGAGAGGTTCAGTGGCTACAAGGGTAGAATTCATAATTTACAGGAAGAGCATTTTGTAAAATTTTGGGTCAGTAGGCTTTGCAGTCTTTGAATTAATTCAGGGTAATACTAAAATGAATTTTTAATACTCACAAAATTTTAAGGAAAAAAGTTCTCGATTTAGAAGTAGATACAGAGAAATTAGGTGGTAACACACAGCTGCATTTCACTTAGAGCTGGTTTCTGTCTGTCATTGACCTAAATACCCCTTCAAATTCTGATAGCTCCCAGGGCAACTTATGCTCTCCCAAGGTTGGGGTCGGCCCCTTTATACAATCCAGGCTATTCTCAGGCTTTTGTGTACTTAGATGGGAAAGATCACAACGTGGATGAAGGTTTTTCCTTGTATTCAATTCTAGGCATGTTTTGTAACTCTCACTCCTGATTATTGGTTCAGATAGCAGCTCATATCTCAGTTGGTGTCCCCAGTGTTAACAGAGTTCTTGCTGAAACAGCTGAGGTATTTGCTTTTTAATGATGCCTTTGGAATGCCTCATTCCCTTGGCTGGACTTAGGAAGTCTTAATACTTGCATGACTGTAAACAGAATTCTTCTTTGCCAAGACAGAACATAATCAAGAACTTAAGGTTTTTTTTCCTAATCGTTACAGGGTGCTTGACCTGTTGTGAATTGCTTCTTTTGATCTGATTGGCAAGATAATTTAAGCAATTGAGCTGTCCTACAGGTTTAACTGCAGCATATAATATTTTACAGCATATGTTGTAAATCATGCTTTGCACAAAGGTAGAATGGAATAATAAACGTGGAGCATTTAAGCCAACAGTTTTATTGAACTATTGGACTCAGATAGGACTTCCTGAAGTACCTGCAAGTAGTCTGAATAAACTTCAAAGCAAGGTCCAGTCAGAAATCCTTGGTGAGATCCACATGAAATTATAGTAAGACAGTCTGAAGAAGGAAGTAGTCAATTGGAAGGGTCAACTGGAAAGAATTTGCAAGGTAGTATCTCATTGTTTTTGGTTGCTGTGGAAGACTGTTAGGAGTAGGAATTCTTGAATGTTGGAAAGAGAGGCTATGCTGTTTTTGAAAGCACCCATACTACTTAGCTCCAGAGCAGCAAAAAGTCTCATAAATCAGTACAGTCATGATTGTCTCGTGTGATTTTATTGAAGTCTTACTGTTAGAGCTCTTTATCATAGTGGATCCCTATGAATCCTGCTAGTGTGGATACTAGCCATGAAAATGTTTAGAATGTAAATATACATTTAAAATATATTCAAAGATAACTATAAGATCTGTAGCCTTATGGAATTCTTTCTTCATATCCTGTTCAGATCCAGTTAGCTATCAGGTATTTTTGAGGCCTATCTTGGATTTTCCGGGTTGCAAATATAAGGTATCAATTCTGTGATTCTGTCCAAAATACAGGGAAGTTGTCAGGCAATAGTTTTGAGCTTATTTTTAACTACAGGAATGGAAGATTCTTTTTTATACTCTAGATAAAAAAGAATCTTTTCTTAATTACTTAATCAGAACACTCATAAATATTATTATTCTGGATCAAATATTTGTGAAATGGCCAGATGAGCATTTGGAGTTGTGCTATGTAACTCAGTCAAGGGAAATTAAAATGCACTATAAATATTACTTAAGAGGAACCTTTGTGGCAAGGTTGGAATGAAAGAGATCATCTACCCTTTCAAGAGTACATTTGGTTCCAGATGAATTTTAGCTTTGTTGAAAAGGAGTACATTCAGAAACTGTTATTTTCAACTGCAAGATGTTATTCACAGCTCAGAAATCATCTCTCATTCAAATAGAATTTGCTCCCTAAAATAGATTTGTAGTAGACAGAAAAGAATGCCAATGGATATATTTGAAATACCTCTTTTACTTCCTACTTCTTTTGAAATTGTTTTCAGAACATGCTGAAAAAGATGGGGACCTGGAAAAACTCCCTACTGTCCCTATAAGCATCTGCTAAAATTCATCATTATTGGATCTTTCCAGATTTTCATATGCCATAATTACAGCACATGCATGTTTTTTTTAACAAGTCATCCTTCCTGTATTCCTTTTGAACTGCAGTCATCCATACTATGATCTTTTTAGCAGTTCATCACTTTGTTTTGCAATGGAAACTTGAGTTTTAGGATGTTTCTATAAATTCTAAAAATGGAAGAACTTTCTCTTAATGAAAAAATTAAAGTGCTAAAAATAAGGTACGCATTATCTGTGATGCCTGTAGACATGGAGGAAATAGGTTTTGTTTTCCAAAGCTGAGTATCAAGCACTGGGGAGACTGAGATAGCAGAGGGGGTAGGGATGAGAGGGTGGGAACCTCTGTCCCCCCCAGTCCCCACAGCTCTTATGCAGATGTGAGAATGCAGGGAGGTACAAATTACCTTCATTTTTCTGGGAAGTTTTCTTACTGGAATGAGTTCTGCTGACATGCTTTCCTCCAGTTGATTTCAGTAGTTCAGTGGCTCCCCAGTATTTTAAAGCTATTCTCTGTGGAGAAATGTTAGGAAATGATTCCATATTTTTAAGTGTAGTCCACTTCTAAATATTGTATGTTGTAAGGTTAATGTGGGAAGGGCTTTTGCAGGCCTAATTTTAATTACTTGCCAGGCTGTCAGTCTCATTGTAATTTTACATAGCAAAGCATAAGGACAACAACTTTCATATATTTGAATGCAGTTCAGAGCTTGCTGAATATACCTCACAAAGAGTTATTCCTGAAGGACAAAAGGAACCCATAGCTCCTTAGGGCATAAATAGTTGTGGAGAATATTTCAGAAAAGTTAATATTTTTGAAGTTTCCAGTGCTACTATTCTCTGGCTTCATAATTTTAAATTTTAGAAACCACTATCAGTTAGCTGGAAGGGCTTTTTAAATCAACAGTCCACATTAGGCAGAATGCTAATTTTCTTGTGGCCCTTCTTTTTATCATGCTAAATAATTTCAATAGTTTAATAGTGGTAGAATATGATATTACATTACTCTTTGGAGAATTTTTCACTGAAAATTTGAGTAAAACACTTGTCTCTTATTCTTTGTATCTAGTTGATTCTTCCTGCATTCCTTACTTAATTATCTCCTATGCTTATCTTCTGTGAGTAATGGAACACCCATGTAGTTTTGCTTGCTCTTGTGCTCTCTCTCCTTTTTTTGTTTCCCGTGGAAAATGTGGATCTGATTTGTTTTACTTCCTGCATCTTCCTGCTGAGTATTTTCATACAGCCCCTCTGAATGTTAAATTATGTTTACATTGAAAATCTCTTAATTTAAACTGTAACATATTTTCAAAGCAAAGTCTTTCCTGCCTGGCTCTTTGCAAACTATTTACATACAGTGTTAGATGTTGGCATCAAGGAAAACAGCTTTACTTTTATTGTGCAGTAACTGTGTAATCAGATGTTGGCTTGTGATGGAGCATGAATGAAATGCTTATATCTTCCTTTTATTTAGCTGTGCTTTTTATTCTGCTTTGCTGAATAGGTAATTGCCCATTACTGCATGTGTACATCTCCCTTTATAGTAGTAGTTTGCTTTTGTGCTATTCTGCTTTATTACTATAAATACACAAAATTATTAAATATGCATTTTTTTTTAAACCAGAATTAAGACTTGAAGGTTGGCTTTCAATACCAAACAAAGGAAATATAAGGCGGCATGGCTGGAAGAAACAGGTACAAATGTCTTTTTTCTTTCGTCCTCAATTGCCTTGGAAAGGTTTTTAGGCATGCGGTGAATTGGTTTTACAACTCATATTTAAGAAACTAACAAAATAATTAAGAGTAATTTAGTGTATGTACATTATTGAAGAAAAAAAATCGAGGAAATTCCATTTCAGTATGAAATCTTTAGTAATGACATTGTGCAAATTTACAACAGGTGAGGAAATGCTTTACAATGAGCGTCTTGGAACCATTAAAAATCACATTTCTTCTTTGAGTAAGCTGCTTTATAATTCTGTTACTGAAAAAGAACCTCTTTGTGCAACTTGGCAGCAGAGAGTAGGGAATACTGTGCTTAAATGTTCTGAAGGTCATGGAAGAGTGCATCATACTATAACTTGCCCCATATGATTTCCAAGGATGTTTTTGTCTCCCTTACCTCTAAAATGATCAGTTTCTCTTGAAAAGAACTGTTTTACTCTGAGAAACTGGGTCTCTGTACTGGAATTCCCACTCCAAACAAAGCAGTATTGTTTTGCCTCTGCAAAGGTTATGATCTGATTCGTTGAAACATCCAATGTTCAAACTGAGATACTTAGAATCAGCTTTTGATTATCTTTTCTGGCTTTTCAGTTCCCCCCTTTGAACATCCTTTAGTACAACTAAATACAAAGGTGAACATGGTCTCTAGAATTTTTTTAAATTTTAAAAACGAATTGTATGAAACAGTTTATTTCCTCCATCTTCCTTATATTCAAAGACTGCTACTGGGAATTACAGAATTGTTCATGACACTTTCGAAGTAACTTTCTGATTCCTGTTGAAAGGTATTTCTCAAATGCTCCTGTTACATTCACATTCTACAACAGTTAGAAGTGGTTCCTGTAAAATTTAAAGGAGAAGGGATTCATTCCTGTCAAAAGCAGCACTTAAGTGTCTATATTGGTCCTTTAGGTGCTGAACTCCTTTGAAGTGCTGCTATTTTCAGGGGGCTTACATGGCCTTCCTTATACACTCCAAGTGTTTTGGGTTCCAGACCTGCCTATTTTTGCATCAGTATCAGACCATGGTGTTTTGTCTGTAAGTTAAAACCACCACCTATTGTGGCTTGCAGGGACTGAGTGTTAAGTTCTGCCCTATTTCAACTAATGGTCAACCCCCTTCCCCCCATCCCTTTGGGTAAAGGAGGAACAAGAGCAGAATTTATGGGTTAACAATTTACTGAAAGCACAAAGCAAGAATAAGGGAAGCACAATAAAACCAGAAATATTAATCACAAAAGGATACAGAAAGAGAAGGTGTTTTACCCACAAAAAAGGTGTTCATCACCAGGAGCAAAATTTAATGGTGGATGCTTCATGTAGATCTGTTTGATAGATAAGGCTGCTTGACTCCTCTTGTTATAGCATTGACTATGCCTAGGCACAAATCATGTAGCTTTGTTCTGTTCTGGATTATCTAAAGTATTGTGTCATTTTTCTGTCAGAATACTTCCAGCAGCCTTTTATAGTTGTTTTTTTTTAAAATGGAGATTATTTTTGTCTTCTCTGACAATTGATATTTTAAACCCATGATAAATGCAGCTTCTCCAGTGAAAGACTATCAGAATTTCTTCAGGCATGCCCAGTATAGGCATATTTATTACCTCAAGATATTTTAGGCATTTAATACATTCATACTTTCCTAGTCTGAATATGCTCACACTTTGGAGGAATTTGAGCTGCAGATGGATGGCTCAGTCATGAAATTATTTGTGCTGATCAGGTTCCTTAACTAGCTGAGGTATGTATCAGTGAGACACAGTAGTCATGGACTATGTTCCCTCACATGTGCATCCTGTGGGCTGAACTGCCCTGCAGCTGAAACAAGCTGGCAGGTAGTCAGCCTCCTAAGGTGCTTCTCTTCCAAATTCTCCTGCTCTTTCAGTTTTGTGAAGGTGGGAGGTATATGCAACCTCAAATACAGGCATGCCCAGATTAACCTAAAGGAAAAGCAAAATTATATTAGCAGTGCAAGTGGATTGATGCCTGAGTTGTTACAACTTGAGCTGCTGCATTTCTCACTCAAATGTCAGTAGCACTGGTGTTTTGGCCTAATGCCCTCCAAGTTCTTTAGCTTAAGTTAAAAAGGGGTGAGTGTGGAAAACTTATTTGAGAATTAACTCTTCAGTTGTACCTAAGGCTAACAGTAAAATGGGTTAGCCATATTTTTATCTGGATTGTCATTTCATCCCAAGTGAAGATGATAAAATACCCTTCAAAAACCACTGTAAAACAAAACTACTGTCAGAAGATTTTTTTATATGTTCACATCGGGATATTGAGGCTGTTGTACATAACTTTTTTTGGTGATGTTAAGTTGTTCTTTCACCAAGACTTATATATAGTGTGATAATTGAATTCCTTTGCAGTCAGAATTTGCATTTGTGATAGTTGTCATCTTAAGGGCTTGCTCTTATCTCTGAAAGGCAGAGGTGCACACTTCAAAGATGAAAGCATTAGCTTTCCATTGGAGTAGATCAAGGAATTGAAGCACAATCTTTTTCTTCAATGGGAAGAATCACAGGAGGCTAACACTATTACAACTTAGTACTTACTCAAGTTGATCAGGCTTTCTATATTAAGGATTTGTGACAAGCCCTTTTGTGGCTTTTTTTAGATGCATTTCAGCAACTGAGATTTGCAACTGTACCTCACACCTTGCACAGCACATTTTAAAAACACTGTTGTATAAACCTAAGATGACTTTCATACTCAGGTTTTGAGGTCAGCTTCAAGTCCTGTGTAAAATGAGGTTGATACCTCCCCTTGTGGAAGGAGTAAACATTTATTCAAATTATCAGTATCTCCTTTGTGCAGAAACCCATCCAGTTACCTGCCAGTACTTGGAATTCAAGATGAACTATCGGTGCATTCACTCACATGCTTTTCTGTCCTTTCCCCTCATTCATATTGAATGTGAATCTGGAGATCAGTGTGGACAGAGCTGTCACTTTACCTCCTTATAATCCTCTCTAGTGCCTCATACCTTTCAGTTCCTTCTAAAACATTTGAAACTGCAGGGGAGGGAACTGCCACAGCTGTCATTGAGCTTATGCTTGTGGACAGTTCCAGCAAAGATGTTGGACTAGCCACTTCCAGTGAAGAGCAGCAGGCAGTGAATTCCAGTCTTGAACTTACTGGGAAGTTCTTAGGTTAGAGATGTTTGATCTTAACTATCTCACTGCATTCCTAAGTTTGGAATGTATACCAGGCCTCTTTTTCTGCTGATTCATTTTGGATCTTTGTTGTACCAGTCCATTACACTGACAGTGCAGGAGATTGCAGGAGCCATGGGGCTCTCTTTTAGCCTACCAGCAGTTTGGTGCGAAGTACCAGTGAGTCCTGCAGGTCTGTAGAACTACAGAAGTTGTTTATAATGTTATCAGTAAGTGATAACTTTTGCACTGTGTCATTCTCAGTGATACAATATGTTTCATAGAAACCTGCCAGTAGCAACTGAAATTTGTGAATTTGTGTGCAGAAGGACTTGCAGAGTCATCACAAGCTTTTTTGGGTGCTCCAGTGACAATATACAGTCATTACAACTGTAGCATTGCACAGCTGTCAGTAATGGAGCTGCCTGCAGGATGATTTAAATATTTCCTGATGTTAATTTGAAACCTTTCATTTACTCAGGCTTCTCATGTGCACGTGGGAGTACATTAGGATAAATAATTGCTTTTTTAAATGTAATTTCAACTGTTTTACCCTTTCTTTCTACAGTATGTTGTGGTGAGCAGTAAAAAGATACTGTTCTACAATGATGAAAAGGACAAGGACCAGTCTAATCCATCTATGGTACTAGATATAGAGTAAGTAAAGTTAATGTTAGTTTTGGATATACATTGATAAAAGAGTGTTGTATATGAAATAACAGGTAGCAAATCCAAAAGCTTGAAATAAAAATCACATATGTAAGTTTTAATTTCCCATACTAGTTGGAAAATGTCCATCAGTATTTCAGTGTACCATTAACAGAAGATACTTTTTCTTTGTCCTATGATTGCTAAAAGTTAGAGAAAAAGAGAAAGGATCATTGCTGTTCTAGTCCAAAGCATTTCTAACTTTTCCAGCTGGTTTCTGTTTAAAGTGATAAAATAGATTAATTATGATCCCTTTGCATTGGTTATACATGAGGAAAATTGTGTCAAATATCACTGAAGCCCATCTCTGGTACATGACTGTGATGTTTGAACAGCTGATTGACATTATGGGATCTTAAAGGGTAGTAATTGAAAAAAGGTTTTAGAATTCATGAATAGATGTATCAGTGACTAACAAATACAGTGGTCTGGAAGGAATCTCAGACTCAGGAAGTGCTTAAGCTGCCAATTGCTCATAACCAGGAAAAGAGTTATTTTCTCTTTGAACTGTTTCTTATTCTCTTTTCATAAACATCTGCTACAGCTACTGTTGAAAAAAGGATGTTGGGATAGATGGACTTAGAGTCTTGACTCAGTATAAGATGATGTTTTTTCCAATTTTAATAGCATTTTTGACTGCTGGTGCCCCAGATTTCCTTTTGTGATGTTTTGGCATTAATTGTTTATCAACTCATAACATGATTTAGTAAAAAAACTACTGGATAGTATTCTGCTTAATATAGTTACGTCCATCCAGGTTTTCACTAAGCTTTTCTAGTTCCTAGTGTTCTGAGGAAGTATTTGAAAGCCTTTTTCTTAAGTAAATTTACCATGATGGATCTTGAACCCATTGTAAGATAACTCTCTTTCCATGCTGTGAAATATTTTGGTCTTATTTGGGTAGACAAGATCTGTGTGGTTTATGAATTAGTTCCTAAAATCATATTGCAGCCTTGAAGTAGGTCCTGTTGCTTGCGTAATTTCCAAGAACCTCAAAACAGTTTATGCTGTTTTAAAACATATTTCACAAAGGTAGCCTTTTAGCATTTTCTGATTCATGTTTCTTCTAATCTAGTAAGCTGTTTCATGTCCGGCCTGTAACTCAAGGAGATGTATATAGAGCTGAAACAGAAGAAATTCCTAGAATATTCCAGGTAAAAATAAGTATAATCTCCTGTCTATTTAATTGTTTTGAAAAAGTTTGGTGGCTTATTTGAAAAAGGGATAAAAGTACTTAGTACTTCAACAATAACACTGCAGTATTCTTTTTCAGATTCTCTATGCTAATGAGGGGGAATGCAGGAAGGATTTGGAGGTAGAACCAGTACAGCCGGCAGAGAAGACAAATTTTCTAAATCACAAAGGCCATGAATTTATTCCCACGTTATACCACTTTCCAGCCAACTGTGAGGCCTGTGCCAAACCTCTTTGGCATGTCTTTAAACCCCCTGCTGCCCTAGAATGTCGAAGATGCCACGTGAAGTGCCACAGAGACCACTTGGATAAAAAGGAGGAATTAATTGCTCCATGCAAAGGTATACTCATGTTTTTTCTGTTCTGTATTCTCTGTGTGGTTAAGCCATACCTGCTAAACTATTGGAGGTGAATAAAAGCACTTTAAAACTAAACCTAGAAGTAAAGTTTTATGAAATTAGATGTGAAAGTTGCTATTAAAGCAATAGGCCATTACACTGCTTATGAACAGGTAGCTGTGGCAAATCTCTGTAGGGAGGCTTTTGGTGGTGTAACTGAAGAGGCTCTGCTGAGGGCCCTGAGAGCACAAGGTTCCCTAGAGGTTTGTGCCCAAGTACTGGGCAGCTCCTTAGAGCCCAGACCATTCCCTCTGCACTTACACATGACCCACATTAGGGACAATTGCAGTGGCTGCATCAGCAAGCTGTGCTGAGACTTTGAAGAATGTTCTTCAGCCACTTCTCTGTGCTGCTGTGAAGTGGAGTATTCAGGGTATGTACTCTGGAACTTGGCCATAAGGCACCTACACAACTTTTCATCTTATTAAGATTGCATTTAGTGAAAGTTTTATAATTTCTTGAATATTAGAATCAAGAATCTTAATGCAGAGTAACAAATATTGAAAAACATTATATTCATAATTTCCCCTGCTGTTTGTTGACTTCCAGAAACATACAAACAAATCTAATACAAGTGTGTATACAGGTGCCATTGTTCATTCCAGTGGCATAGTTGGTGTGTCATAACTCTTACTTTGATAAACAGCCCTGGTTTTCACTGAATCATCTTCCTCCTTTTACTTGTAGTGAGTTACGATGTAACTTCAGCAAGAGATCTGCTCTTAATGGCATCCAGTCCAGAAGAACAGAAGAAGTGGGTGGCTCATTTAGTAAAGAAGATCCCTAAAACACCACCATCTACTTTTGTTCGTGCTTCTCCTAGAACTTTGTCTACAAGATCCTCAGCAAACCAGTCATTCCGAAAAGTTGTTAAAAATACTTCTGGGAAAACTAGGTGAGAAATAAACTACAAAAACTACAGATCTTCCTGACTGAAAAAAAAAAAATCTCAGTTTATAAATCCTACTTAATGTGAAATTGTGAAATAATTCCATATTGAACTGCTGATCTAAACCTTTGCTCAAATCCCAAAGAAAGGAGCAGAATTCTCCTGTTATTATGGTAAATTTATTGGTTCTTCAGATTTGGAAAGGTGGCATGGAGATGGTACCTGGCCTACCAATGCCTGGGAGGGAGCTGGTTGCATTTCTTTTTCCTGTTTAAAGGCAAGGCTCAACAGATATGTCAGTAATGGAATTTAGTAGCAAGGATGATCCATAGTCATCCCATCCATGGATTGACTCAGAGCTTGCATAAGCTAGAAGTCTTCTGCAAATGGGGCTGAAATGAGAAACCTACAGATGCTGTCTGTTGTTGGGCCATTTCTTTTTTTGTGAGGCTGCTTAGGAATTAATTCCATTCTTTCTCCCTGCTTACTCATTCCCTGTCATTTTCTATCCCAGCAGTTGTTTTTGTAAGCTATTTGTGACCCTATGCATTAACTGGGGCAAGATGTAAAACACACTCTTTTAATGCATAGGTTATTGTAATCTGATTTTAACCTGCATTAGCTTCCTCATATTGTATGTGTGGTGTTTTCTGCCCAAATAACCAATTGAATTGACAGTATGGAGGGGAAACGAATGTGTTAGTAAGGAAAGAGTCTTCCTAGACTTCCAAACATCCCTGGCATGAAATGCAATAAAGGGAAACTTGTGCACGTAAAGAGATACTGGGTGTATCAGGAAATATCCTCCTTGAAGGGAACAGTAGAGAAAAACTCTGAAAGACACAATGGGTGTTGATTTTCTTGTCCCGAAGACTTCCGTCCTAAAACATAAGTGATCATAGTATGGTTTGGGTTGGAGGGGACTTTAAAGATCATCTAGTTCCAGCCCATTCTGCCAAGGTAGATCAGGTTGTTTAGAGCCCCATGCAGGCTAGCTGTGAACACTCCCAGGGATCATAGTTTTGAGATAGTAATATATTCAGTTAAAGGCCTGAAGATAATCCCATCCAGGAAAATTACCTTAGGCGTCAAATACAAAGCTGTCAATATAAAAATCAGTGATGCTGTGGGTAGTTTGGTGTTAGAGGTGATGCAACAGCATGAAGAGAAGGACGTAAAGACAAAGCTGTGACCAGCAGTGAAGAACATGTAGCTGTGCCAGAGTCCTTGGGAGAGAAGCCAGAGTCACAAACAATGAACAAAGTCTCAGTTTACCAGTTACAGTTCAAATGGTAGGAACACAACAGAATCGTGGTGTAATTTTACATTTTTCAACACCAGCACTTAATCAAGATGAAGTTCTGAAATACAGAAACACTTCTGATTTGTGGGGAGATTTCTTGGGAAGTGAGCAGTTTTCCTTACAGTCTTCACTGTAAAAATCTGTGGAAAACAATGGTGAGTGCAGTGGAAAAGCAAACAGTGATAAAGCTGAGTTAAAAAGACTGTAAAATCAGAGATTGCTTACTAAATAGTAGCATCTGCAGTATTGTACCAAATAAAGACAAATTGGTAACTGTTACTTTCCGGAGGGGTTCAGCCATGTTTGTTGTGTACTTATATGGTGTGTACTTGTACAACAGAATCTTGTCAAACTATTTGTTTTGTCTAAAAAATGTCCATTTCTCCCGACTGCCAGAAGGTTTTCTAAAGCTTCATGGTGTTTTCAAACTTACGTTTTCCTTCAGTCCAAGGAAATTTTCCAAGATTGACTGAAAAATGTTAGACCCCTCCAGAGGCTTTAGCCAGATTCTTTAAGACTTTTAGAAATACATTACACCCTCTGAATTTAAAATATGCATAATTAATAGCTGTTGTTTAACATAATCTTTATTTACAGTAGGACTGTTGAAGAAATATTCCTGGTTTGTGGCTTGAAAAAATATGAAGTGCTATTGTATGATACAGTTACTTCAGTGATAATCAGGATTTTAAAAACTAGTTAGACAAGGATACCAGAACTGATCAAAGAGCTCCATAACTGATTAGTAAGATTTTTCAGTGAGTCTTCGACCACGTAAGACTGAAAGAAAAAGCATATCGTGCTGCTACTTAGAAGGATTAGGTAGAAAAACCTCCAGAACTGATGATATAAAAATCATTAATACAGTTTTAAAACAGTTTTTAAAATGTGACACTGCATAATGTTAGTCAACATTGCTTACCAAAAGAGGTGTTAAATTAAGAATCTTTTGAAGAGGAAGTGTGCTTGGACAGTAAAAAAAAAAGAACCAAAAAAACCAGAACAACTTACTCCTCCCAAACCAGCCAATCAACCAACCAGACTGTGGGGTTGGAAAGAATTATTTTAATACATCATTTACTTGCATCTTTAAGATGTATTAATTGGATAATCTGAAACAATACTTGGAAGCTACTGATTGTACATTTTAAAAATCATTCTCTGTTCTTGAATGCACAGATTCTTTCCTCCTCCCTGCCAATACTTGCCTTGGTAAGGATACTGCATATCTTTATTTCACATTTAGAAGTTTAGAGTTGTAGACTTACTCTTCCAAAATACTTAGAATTGCATTCTGAGTATGCTTTCCATGTATCCTTGCAAGGTCCTCTGGTAGCTGTAATAACCAGCTTTCATCCATACTCTTTTGTGGGAGAAAAATCCATTTTCTTAAGTCAATTAATTGATTGTTTTTCACTCTGTCTTAATAGAAGTGCTGTTTCAGAGTTGCCTTTAGCAAGGAAAAGTGTGCAGCTAATCTGTTATAGAAGGAACAGATTTTCATATTTGAAAGTTTACAGTAGCTCTTAAAGGAATGGGTTGTTTGGGGAGATAAGTTGTCCAGACCATTTGTGTTATTAATCCTATTGGCATTGTCCTGTAAGAGTATTACAGAATCACGGAAGTACACAAGTAGGGAATGGGACTTCTTTTAAAAATGAGAAACACTGTTATTAAAGCTCTGTTTTTAAGATCCTAAAGGTACAATGAGTCTAATAGCTCACCAGCACTAGAAAGAGGACAGCTGCACATTCCTGAGCTTTATCTTGTGTCAGTTCATGCTTCACAGATTACCAGAATGAACTGATCTATTTTTCAGCAGAAAATTAATCCAGGAATGTTTTGACTAAAGGAAAGCCAAAAAAACCCAAAGCATGACAACAAAATGAATCTAACCCTAACCCCAACAAAAAAAAAAGCTTATGATTTTCTCTTGGATTCAGAAGTTGCAGTGGTTTGGAGGAGAGCCTCAAGAATGAAAGGAGGAATGGTGAAGATGATGGTGTTGCATGAGTGAGTGAATGTCAGGTCAGATCAGCTGTTCCAAATACTGCAGCCTTGCGTTTTCTCCATCGGCCCTGGTGTACAACCTCTGCTCACACCTTTCTCAATCACCCAAAGAGATCTTCCAGCTTCTTGGGAAGAAATAGAGCTCTTTGGTATAGCTGCATAGTATCTTATCTCTTTGGCGGCTTGAATTTATCTGACAAACTGTGACATGGATCAAACAGTTAACATTTTCATTACTCTTCTAGACTGACCCCAAATCCATTAGTGAACTTGATGACAGAACTGGGATCTTGCATCTTGATGATGTCAAATACTGACAGAGCTTCTTAGAACATATAATTAGTTACAGCCGTTTTAATGCTGCATATTGTGGGCAATGATTGTGGAGAAAGTCTTATTGAGCATAAGGCATTTAGAGAGGCACAGCACTTGAGCAGCAGGAGAGCTGGATGTGTGTGTGCTCCCGCCTATCATGCTGCCTGGAGACGTGTGCAGGAGGCACATGGGGGCCCCTGCACCTCCCTGATGCCCAAGGAGCTCCTTGGGGTGTCTTTGTGACACACTGTCCCCATCAGACAGCTGACACTGCGTTGACTGGAGTGTAGTGGGGCTTGTGTGGCACCTGCAGAGCAATGTGAGCAAACAATGAAAAGATTCAGAGTTACACTGAGCAAAGAAGCATTAATAAAAGGTCATGCTGCAACTTTTCATTCTGGCAGTTCTACTGTGGACATTTTTGTGGGTTTCTCAGACAAATCTTCTGTAAGTTGTATCTATGATCTAGACAAGTACTGCTGTGATGGACTATGCCCAGCCTCTGCCCTGATACCACTACATATTCTGTCCCATGTGTTCAAAAAAAAAGGAGGCAATGGATTTATTTTAGGAAAATTCATGTCTAATGTACCAATGTTTAAATTTAGCTTATCAAATAGATTTACAGTATTATCTTATGTACTGAGCACTTAACTGGTAGCTCAGCACAGTAGCTGAGCTAATCTGACAGCTGGTTGCTACTTAAAAGGGAGGATTTTCCTTCTTCTCTCTTCTCCCCTCCCCTCTCCCCTCTCCCCTCTCTCTCCTCCCTCCTCTCTCCTTGGATTCTAGGTAAGTGCTTGAAATGATCCATTTTGGACCCTTCCATGAAGGTCCACAGTTCAGTTTCTTGAGTGTCAAAAAAATGTAGACTTACTGTGCCAAGCTAGTGAGTGGATCAGTGCACTAAGAAGTGCAGTGATTGCCAAAGCTGAGGACAGGTAAGTAGGAGGATGCTCTCCTGGGGTCAGGAAGGTGATAAAGCTGGAGAATAGCAGGCTCTTTTCCTTTCAGGAGGCAGTCAATTGTTAGATCAGCTTCTCTGAACTCAGTAGGCTGCATCCTGCAGTTCTCCTCCTCCCTCACCTCTTTACCTGGGTGTGGGAATAAGAGAAGCAGCAATGATGTTTATGGGATGTACATGTCTAGCTTTTACTAAGTATCTGAAAATTGTTCTCTTGTCAGACAGTATAGCAGAACATGCCCTCGGTGATGGAGTCCTACCATGTAAGCAGGCATTAACTGTTTTGTTGAATGGATACAGATTTTAACACGTGCTTGAAGACATCTAAGTACATTTCATTCAGCATCTGACCCACCTTTCTTTGCAGTCAATAGGCAGTGCTTCCTTGACTTCATGGAGAGGTGTCTCAGACACACTGAAAGGAGCTTCACATATAAAAGTTCATCTGAAGTTCTATTCCTCATTTTAGTAACTTACCACTAGTGAGTATGAATCAGAACTTCATGATGAACTCGCTGGCATTTGCAGTACTGCTTCTAGACCAGAACCTACACTTTCATAGCTTACAGTCTGCTGATTTATTCACGTTGTATCAGCACAGCTGAGGTGTTTTAATACAGTTGGACTTGGGCACTTGGTCAAGTTAATGCATGTTTAAAAAGGAAAACAGCCAACCAACCAAAATTCCTGTGCGTCAGATGAGCTCTGGCAACTGCATGTGCGTGCTCTTAGCCTAGAGAGCCTTTTCTTGTTCTGCAAGTGAAAGAGGGTCACTTTGCATTTGCCATCAATGCACCCATGATTCTTGACTATTAATTGCTTGTAAAGCTGCAGTAATAGTATCATCTGTCTGATCTCTATGTTTGCTTAATATTGCTGGAAACTGAGAACAGTTTGTGGAAGATGATGTAGGTATGATCTTAGTATTGTACCTTGTCAGTTGAGAAAAAACTCTGTTAAAAAGTATTTTCTTCACTGAAGCTCTTGGCAAACGTGCACTAGTGTTACAAAGGTAATTTTTATATTTGTTACTAATTGTCTGTTTTCTTCTTTGTTCCAGCTAACCACATGTACAGTGCTTAATGGAACCTCATGGGATGCAGTCAGAGAAACAGGGCTTTTTTTAACCACACAGAACAGTGCAGACGGGCTGTTGTTCCTTTCAACATAACTATCACAGGCTTCAGGGTTAAGATTGCTATTACTGTCTCTCCTCCTTGCTTTGGCACAAAAGCACGCTGAGGGTGTTTAATTGCGGGTTTGCCTCAAGGTAGATTAGATTAATTATTACTATGTAATGCAAGTTAAAGCAAATAAAGCTTAGCTAGGTGTATAAAAAAGGTGCTGCCTTTTTGGATTTTTAAAAAAAGCCTGTCAGTCACAATAAAATGCAGCCAACTTTCTTCGTACCAGTGAAAGAAAAGGACTGTTAACCCTGTGAAAGGGATATTTATGTCAAGATGAGCATCAGAAACGGAGTAGAAGAGGAAGGTTTCTCAATGAGAAGGACTGCAATTGCTTTCAAGACTCTTAAGGTGTGCTCTTGAAGACTGCAGAACTAGCTTAAAATGAAGCCTTATCACTTGAACTTCAGTGCCTTCACTGCAGAGTTCTTTACAGCCTTAATGCTAACCACCCACTATGGAATGGATCAAAGTGTTAAATATTTTGCATTATGCTTTACAAAATACTGATGCAGCAGGTTTGTAAAGGGGGGAAAACAAGTAATTGCCTTTAATCTATGCATTTTTGCCAAGCCATACTGAATTATTTTATTGTTAGAGGCATTAGAAACTAACAGTAAAAAGAACCACCGAGTTTGGAAGCATATTTTGGGGTACATCATTTCTATTACTGTATAATGTATTGCCTTACAATTTTAAGTGATAACATACATTAAGTTAACAGACATTTAAGAAATATATGCACTGTTTGAACTGTAAATTATTCTTAGAACACTTTTACTTGGTTTTACATTGTTCTTTTAGTGCCTTAATTTGAGATAATTGTATTATTGCCATGTCGATAAATGTAGAAACCTAAAACTAAACAAAAGAAACCTCTAAAAAACTATTGCATATCAGTAGCTTTTACTGAATTTTAATTGGTTGAAGTATTGTATATGCTAGATGCATTTTCTAAATTAAGTACAATCTTTGAATGAGAATTCCTCTTACAAAGAAAGACTGATTCTTATTCACAAGCCAAGAGATGTGTAGGCAATGCAAAAAAAAAAATACACAAAAGCTCTGGGTAATTCAGGAATTTCAGTAAATGCTGTCAGACTCTTGCTTTGTAGCAGGAATACATTCATGGTATGGGCAGTATGGTTTTATTTTATTTTATTTCTTAACCAAATACCTCCTCAGTAATTTATAATGGCTTTGCAGTTGTGTATTAAATAAGAAGCACTGGAAAACTGATTCGTCCTTAGGACGATTTGCATGTTTCAAGTGGTATTGAAAGCCGCACTGATGGATATGTAATAATAAACATATCTGTTATTAATATGGTAATGACTCTGTGCTCATTTAATGAGAAATAAAGTAATTTATGGAAAACCCTTTTGAAAACGACTGGCATGGTGTTTTCTCCTGACTGCAGCTTATACATCTTTCTAAGCATTCAGACATTGCATCAGCTTCCAAGTACAAGGTGCATTTACAGCCTAATGCCCAGGGCACTTCGTAACATTTCTTTTTTTCTTTTTAACCATTCCACATGAATAAGTAAATACCATATTAAATAATGTTTTCATTTCCTTGGTCTCATGGCCTGCTGTAGTAGACTAATTTATATTTATTATTCAACCACTACTCTGAGCTGGCCTTGTGATTGCTTCATTCTTTGTGATGCAGGTTTGGAGTTTCAGAAATCCCACTTATTTGCAGGAGGGAATACTGTTCAAAAGACAAGGTGGTTTTTGTTGGCGAGGGTTTTAGGGGTTAGGCTTGTTTGGGTTTTTTTGGAATAGGCTGTACATCCCATAAAATTAACTGTCCATAAATCTCTCTTGGTAATCCACCAAGGCCTGCAGAACAATAGAACAGTAAGGACAAATTACATGTGAATGATTGTATATCCTTTGAAGGTCACAGAACTGGGAAGTATAGATAAATAGAAGCAGCTGATGTAATTTCAGGAAGTTTCTCTCTGTTGAGCTTGCTGTATCAGAAATGTCAGCCATTTCAAACCGGTGGCTAGAGCACACTAAAGACAGACTTACAGATCACCAGTCACATTGACCGTGAGCTTGTCAAGCAATCTTAGGAATAACTGTGACCTGCCTTAATCTCCTGTCACACACTGAGAGGGGAAATAATATAGTAAGATGATTAAACATACCTTACCTTATTATGCACATTATAATAGGAAATTTGGAATAGTTGGAAAGGCCTATGATCTCTCCAGACCCAGATTAGATTGTGGATTACTTTTCTGCTTTCCTTTAAGTGTAACAGGCTACCTCTGCAGGCTCAAAATCTTTTGCTTGAGTCATTTATTAATAAAAACTCCTATTTTGTAATTTCATATTTCATGAATCTGAAAAATAGCATAAGCCCCGTTATGAACAACTAGTGACTAGTGGGAAGAGGGAGGGATTGTGGAAAAATGATTTCTGCTCTACAGATTGGCACCTATGGTCATTTCCATAGTTTTTTAGTCATGCTGAAGTTCTGCAGTTCTTTTAAATGCTGATTTTGCTTGGGAAAGCAGCAGCAGACATAATGAAGTGTAAAATTACATTGACTTGTGTGTCTGGGATAAATTGCAAGTAAAATGCTGTAATAATAAAGTCTAGACGTGCAAATTACAGTCTGTGTGTTCTGGTACACTGATGTTGGCACTTGTTTACTGTAAGCAAGGTGCCTATCTACAGGAATAGCTATACTTTAAATAAAAAAAATGCAGCCAAGGGTTTCTACTGTTAGGAAAAGTAGTGCTTACAATCTCAACTGGAAGTCATCAGATGTGGAATGTGTAAGCTGTGAAGAGCCAGCATAAATCACCCTGGCTGCCTTTATATCAGTGAAGCTGTAAGTTTACAAGCTGATTGAGAAATCAAGAAGTCTAGATCCTTACATGATCATATTTTTGATTTGCCTTCACCTTTTCATTTTTTTAACAACTGTATTAAGTTCATTGACATTGGTAGAATGTGAAAAATCTGATTCTCTTCAAGCCTCCCTCTTCCTGTTGAAGGCAACAGGAAAGAAAATGGAAAGAGTAGCTAACTGTAGCAAAACATCCTGGTAATAAAAAGATAACAACCTTTTCTGCAGGTGGGATTTTCCTACAGTAGCCACTGAGGCTGCAGCCAGAAGCAAGTCAGGAATTGTGCAGTAAGAGGAGGAGTAGCAGGTGCTAAACTCTTTTCTGAGCTGGTGAACTCTACTGGGATTTTTTAATGTACTAGTTACAAACATAAAAAATGCAGAGAGAGTTTTGTTCTTGTTCCTTCCCCCCAGATGTATATTGTGACCCAGAAAGTGAAGAGTTTGAAAACTGCTGAAATGTAAGAGGTAACACAAAAATGGGGGGTGTTGCTACTTTAAACATCTCATGGATTGCTACCACTTCTGCTCCTCAGAACTGGGCCATGGGAGATTTCACAGCATTAAAAGCCTTTTCTAAACCTATCTGGACTTGCTCTGAGCCATCTTCCAGCATTCATCAATCCTGCCCATCCTGCTGGCCTGCATGCAGTACGGTGCTGATGACACAGCCCCAGCTTTTGGATCCAACCAGCTCAGGATGGGAAGGAGGTCTGCTCCGATGGCCCTGCAACAGGCCACAGAGACATGGCCAGGGCACAGTTCCAGTGTCCCCATGCCCCTGCCCAAGGTTCCCCTAGGGCCTGTCTTTCATAAGAAATAAGATGCATTTAATAATGTTCATTACAGTTTTAATGTCATCAAGGTAATCTCAGTTCATATTTATACGTCAGGTTGCACTCTTTGTCTCCACACTCCTTTTCTCCACACTCCTTATGTCAGTTTGTGTAAGAGTCAGGGAAACCAGCATCTACTGATCCCCTGCTTAAGGAAAAAGGTACACAACTGTTAATGCAGAAGAGGCCTACACGGTCTCGGAGGACAAAGAAAGGAGGTAGTGGTTCTTCACCTTGCAGAGGTCAGGATAATTTTTCCTGCAGATACAAACCCTGTTTCTTCTCTTTCAGCACAGCACCCTCTAGTGCCTTTCCCACATCCTGGAAATGCATGGTCCGTGACTGCCTGAGCCCTGATCCGCTAAGGGTTTCTCTAAAGGGAAGGATGTATTCAGTGTAGCTTCAGACCATAGAGCATCCCACTTCCATTCAGCAGTCACAATTAAACGTGACTCTACACAGGTCACCACTGCTATTAAGAGAAAACGCTCGACTGGAGATATCCCACACTTAAATTCACAGGCAGGCAGCTGGGATCTGCTCTCACTTGAATAGATGGTCTGCAGGATCTCACCCCAGAACTGGATCAAAGCTTTTATACAAAGGTCCTTTCAGCAAGTCCAAGTAACAAAAGACTCATCACTCTTGCTAGTCAATTTTAACACATAAATTACCTTACTAATTGGAAACTCCATCTTAGTTCAAGATCCAGCCTAATTTCAGCGTAACACCCATTGGAGCTTCTCTGTCAAATGTAATCCTTGCTTCCCCAAACCTCCTTGTCACATCTAGGAGTCTACACTGGACAATAAAATCACCTTCCACTCTTCTTCTCCATGACAAACTGAAAAGGCACAGAAATTTCTAAGCCTTTTACCTTAAGGCTTACATTCAAACCCCGGATAATTTTTACAGCCATTTTATATTTCATTCTTCTAGTGTTTGGAAGTGAAAATCACATTTGGGGAACAGAAAGAAAAAGATTCTTCGTGTTTTGGATATCAGCTCTATGGCAATAACATGGCCAGGAGTGCACATTCCAACAGACAATGGTATAAGCTATGGCAGGGGCTCTTCACAGCTGCAGCTGTAAGCAGCAGAGGATTGTTGGGTTTCTAGGGGTGAGAGCAAGGAGGGTTTAATGTTTTAATGTTTACAACTTGTGGTTTATCATGCTGCAGGCTCCTGGCTGTTGCCATCACACTCATCCTTCAGTACTCTGTATCTATCACTGAGCTTTAAAATCATTACTAGTTGTTTACTCATCTCCTCTCCCCTCAGTGAAGTTCTGTAGATAATTTTAGCTCCTACTTCACCCTTTCCTATAAACCAAACCTATTTAATCCACAAGAGCCTTTTTATATTTTTGTGCCCCGCTTCCCTTGCCTTGTGCAATCACAGCTTCTGGGCAGACCCCCGGGGCTGCAAAAGCCCACCTCAGCTCTCACAGAGTGACAGTCACAGAATGGGTCGGGTTGCAAGGGACCACAGCAGGTCATCTGGTCCAACCTCCCTGCTCTAACATAGCTGTCTTAGAGCACATGGCTCAGGATTGCATCCAGACAGCTCCTGAGTATCTCCAGCCAGGGCAATCCACACCCTCTCTGGACACCCCGTGCACAGTAACCTGCACACTACAGAAGTTCTTCCTCATGTTCAGGCGGAACTTCCTGTACATCACTTTCTGCCCGTTGCCTCTTTTCCTACTGCTTGGTACCACCGAGGAGAGCCTGACTCCATCCTCTTGACACCCTTTATATATTTATACACATTGACGAGGCCCTCTCTGTCACCTCTTCTCGAGGCTGACCAGGCCCAGCTCTCAGTGTACCATGGCAACACAGATGCTCCAGTCCCTTAACCACCTTTGTTGCCCTTCTCTAGACCCGCCGCAGGAGCTCCATGTCTCTCTAGTACCGGCGATGCCAGAGCTGGACGCACTCTCGCTCCAGCCCTGCTCCTCCTCACCGCCGTTCCCTGCCCGCGGCACCAGCACCGCTGCCACCCCGTTCCGGGGGTCGGGCCCGTTCCAGACCCCAACACGGCCGGCTGCGGCGGCGGCAGCAGCTCTGCCCAGGGCTCCGGATTAACCGGATCCCCAGCGCGGCCCGCTCCCGCTGCCGGCCCCGCTGCCGGCTCCGCTCCCGGCTCCGGCTCCCGCTCCCGCTCCCGCTCCCGCTCCCGGCCCCGCTCCCGCTCCCGCTCCCTGCTCCGCCGCCAGCCCCGCCCGTTCCGGCCGTGCGCGCGCACCGCTCCCGCCCCGCTTCCGCCGAGCGGCCGCGCTTGCAGCGTCATCCCGGGGGCTGGTTTGAATGAGACCCCGAGCGGGGCCGGGACCCGCCGCCGCCGCCCCGCGTCCTGCCGTGCCCGCCCGCCCCGCCAGCGCCGCGCCCCGCCGCCCCGCGCCCGCCCGCCCGGGACACGCCGCTCCGCCATGCCGCTCTTCTCAGGTGAGCGCGGCCCCGCCGCCTGCCGCCGGGCCCTGCCGGGAGCGGGCGGTGCCGCGGGGAGCGGAGCGGAGCGGGAGGCGCCTCACACGTGCGCGCCCATCCCGTCCCATCCCATCCCGGCCGGGCCGGCGGCGGGAGCGCCCCGGGAGGCGCGGCCCGGCCGGCGGGAAGGAGGGATGGAAGGGAAGGGAAGGGAAGGAGGGAGGCTGTGTCGGCCTGGCCCTGCTGGTGGGAGGGCGGGTGTCACTCGCGTCCCGCGGGCCGCCGTGCCTCGCCACTAGCCTGTCTCGGGTTGCTCTGGTTTTCTGCTAAAAGAGAAGCGGTGCTGGCCCTGCGGTGAGCCAGAACTCTGCAGCCGCGCTTCCCGGTTTATTTAGGTGTGTCTGCCTCCGCTCTTTGCAATCCATTATGTGCTGCTATTCAGTTAGGTTGGAAAGCCCCAAGTCCAACCTTTGACCAAAAACCACCAAGTCAACTAGACCAGAGCACTGAGTGCCACATCCAGGCTTTCCTTAAATGCCTCCGGGGACGGTGACTCTGCCATCTCCCTGGGCAGCCCTTTCCAATGTGTGATCACCCTTTCTGTGAAGAAATTCTTCCTAATGTCTAATCTGCACCTAAAGCTTTCTTAAATTATACCTCATGCCGCTAGCCCTTCTTGCTATGAGGAAAGGTTTCAATGGAAGAGTTCAAGAACAAAACCTCCAGTGACACTTCTAGAACCAGTTACTGCCTTGATAATATCTCCCAGTTCTGGCCTATTTGGGCCCTTCAGTTTTTTAGGTTGTAGGCAGCCTCAGTGCACACGGTTTGTCCTCTGTTTTAGCTGTGGTTGGCAAACCGGGATACTTATGTCAGTATAACAGGATTTTTCCTGAACTCATCCAAATCTAGTGGAGTCTCGCTCACTGGAGGTATTCAGGAACGATCTGGACAGAATCCTGTGCCATGTGCTCTGGGATGGCCTTGCTTGAGCAGTGAGGTTGGACGAGATGAGCCACTGTGACCCATTCTGTGAACTGTATGAGCTGTGTTTTCTAATCAGCGGGGAAAGTACGTCATTCCTTTTCCTTACTTCCCATTGTTTTCAAATTAACAAGTTTCTCTTTTATTTTGCATGAAGTCTTGTTGCAGTCTCTGAAGAGAAGACACTCATGCTCTTCCGTTCCTCCTCTTGAGTGCTGAGTTGTCAAAACCGGTGACACTGCAGATGAATAATTGCTAGCTCTTCTGCATATTTAGCAGGGGATACATGACTGTTCAAAAATTCAAAACCCAAAAGTCTGTGCAGCTGACTTGTTCAGTGACTGAGTGGGTTGTCTTCCTGGAAAAGGGGAAAAGCCTTGTGCTTTGCAGGTCTTAAATATGCAAAATAATAATGTTTAAAAAAACCCCAGAATGTTGGCAAATCAGAAGGTGCTTTCTGATAGAAATACTGAAAAGTCAGTAATTTGAGTTGCTTTGTAGAGTAATTTAGTCTAACATTTAGACTTGCTTTTGATTATTTTGTCATTACTTATCACAAGCACTGTACACATCTGAAATTGAACGTTTTTGGAAGAGTTTTTAAAGAATGACTTTAAGAGTTTTGTGTTTTAAAAGGGTATAGATGTTGTAATAAGTTTATGTAAAACCAAAGCACAGATAGAAGGATGTGGCTTTCCTGAAGTCTGTTATTTCAGCCACTTACTGTGCATGTGGAATATCATTGCATGCTGTATTTTATAGATTTTCAGCAAAATCTCAGGTTGCTAAAGAAGCCTTATTTACCTTTGTTAGTTACTGGAAGTGGTCAAAGGTGTGTCACTGTTCTGTAGAGGCACACAGCTTATTCCAGGCATTTTTTGTCTGCTCTTGGTCATTGCTAACTTCATCAAAGTGAAGTTAACATTCCATTGTGCCATTCTGCCTCCTGTTTCTGCTGGTGATCTCATTTCCAGCATCAAGGTTTATGCTTTTTGTGACCAAATTTCACTTTACTTCTTAATTCCAGTCCTGCACCTTTTCTGGGGTCAATAGCCTGGCTTTTAAAGAACATTGTATTGTTTTCCTCGGAAGGAGAACGGAAATACTATGGATAACTGAACTGGAATTGCACCTCTGAACTTCCGTCAGAAAGTTCAGTTGTTTGCACTGAGAAAGTGCCAAGAGAATGGGAGAGTTAGTTCCAAACTGCTTTTGTGAAGACCTGCTAAAGGGTTTCTGATGCTGTTAGACACACTTACTGCTTGCAGAGTTTCTCAGTATGTATGTTACTTACAGTGGTTTTGTAGGATATCTTTAGACCTGCTGGAAGTAGTATGTTCTGATGGATGAGGTGCCATACAGTCAAGGTGTTCCCTAGGTTCATTACTGACAATTGTAAGAGTTGAAAACAGAATGTTTTGAGATGGTATAAAGTCTTGGTAATCTTGATAATTACATTTTTGAGTATTAGGAAATAATCAAGTTTTAAAACATTTTGCTTGCAGTTAATGTGAAATGGGGAAAAGAGAAATTTGATGGCGTGGAGCTGAACACTGACGAACCTCCAATGGTCTTCAAAGCCCAGTTATTTGCACTGACTGGAGTTCAGCCAGCTAGACAGAAGGTTATGGTTAAAGGAGGAACTCTGAAGGTAGAAATCCTTTTTTTATATATTGTGTCTAACTTCGTTATGTGTTAACATGAACAATGACAATATTTCTGGATGTTCTTCCAGAAGATCTTTGGTTGTATATGTTAAACTGACTGCACTTTACTCATTTGTACAAAACACTGCTTGGTGGGAGTTTTTTTTGTTACTTTTTTTATGTTCATAATCTGAATGCAAGTTTTTTCTTTCTGGTTTGTGTAAGAGAAGTTTCTGTGGTGCTCCTCTGCTGGAGGCTTACTGGTGAGATAAGATATGGGCAACTTGGCTACAAAATGGTGTTTACATTTAAGCAATGTTGAACAACACATGAAGAACCTTATTGAAAACACAACTTGGCTGCTTTTTATTTTAGTCAGACAAGACTTGATAACATGTAAATAGTTAATATTATGTAATCTTGGATGAAACACAATTGCATATTTAGAAGTATGTGATTAATATTGATGAAAATACTTGCTTGTCTCTTGATGCAATATAATTAACTTGTCTTTTATTTTCTTTCACAGGATGATGACTGGGGGAACCTAAAAATAAAGAATGTAAGTTCTGAGCAGTAACTAAATTTTACTCTTTTAATTTTTTATTTTGGCATTTAAAGAAAGACTAGAAAGTGGTTGCTCTTTCTGTTTGAATGGGCAGTGCTTTCTTCAAAAGTTGTACCTTGATGAAGCATAATTTTATAGGTGTCATACATGAACATGCCTAGATTATACTGCATCAGGGAATGCCACAGGTTTTTGTTTGGGATTTTTTTTTTTTGGTGTAATTTTCCTTGTGTCTCTTGTAACGTCTTGTAACATCTGTTACAGGTTTCACTCCAGTTCTTCACTGGGCAGATTGAATTAGGTAGCGTTGCAAGAACCCTTGTAACTAGTTTGCAAGCATCTGTTAGCAGCCTGTAGCTGCAGCTATTGTAGCAAAGTTATTCAGCAAAAATCCCAGTACTTAATATTCTTGTCTTTTTCTGCATACTGTTGTGCTAATAGCTGCCTTTATTCATTTTAGTAATGTTATATACAAGTTCTAGGGATTTATTTACACTGTCAGAGCAGATCCTCTTAATTCTGTTGTTCATCTTTTTCCTTAGCACTGTATGTTTCAGGGCTCCACATAGTAATTTTCTACTCCTTTGACAGAGCTTATTGTGTAGCTGTACTCCTGTTAAATGCTAAAAGACACCTTTCCCTTATGGTAGTTCAGCAAGCATGGAAACTTGATTGCTTCCCCCTTAAATGCTAGTTCTCATGCCTAAACTGATGTGGTAATTAGGTTATTTTTCACTTTTCAATTAGTTTAACTCAGAACTTGCCAGGCAAGCTCACCAAATATTTTGGTGGAAACATGTAGCACGGATAATTCTGTGGCATTTTTCTCAATAGGTACTTCCTAGATACGAGGAATTAAGGTATGCCCTTAAGTCACAATAGTGGAGTATTGCTTCTGTGAACTAAGAGAAAGATGATGTTTATTTTTGGGAAAATAGCTGAAGCATGTTCAGAGCTTAATGGTTTGAGTGGAAATAACTGTTCTTAAGCATTCATGACTATTTTCACTGTGTTTCAAGGGGATGACCTTACTGATGATGGGCTCTGCAGATGCACTTCCAGAAGAGCCAATTGCTCGACCCGTCTTCGTGGAAGACATGACAGAGGAGCAGTTGGCTTCGGCTGTAAGCATGTTTCCAACTTTGGTTTCTTTTAAACCTTTGAGTAATGGCTAGTTTTTAAATACTTGTAGTTGCTTAGAAGTGGATTTTGAAACTGTAATGCCTGTTTAGCTTCTTCACCAAGAATCACAAATTTACATCGATGACCAAACTGGGAGCAGTGAAAAGAAGTCGGGGATTTAATTTAAAAGTCATACAATTAGTGCTGTTTTTCCTCTGAGCAGGCAGCTTTAATTTTTCTAAAAATAGCATTGCTGTTGTTTTTAGAGACAAAGTTGTATTGCCCTTGCTGTATCAGTGCCCTGAACTTTGTCTAAACAAGGCCTCTTAGATATGCAAAATTATTTCCTGCCTTTTTCATATCTGTGAGGAGAGACTAGGGTTTGTTTGCGGGTGGGGCTTGTTTGGGGTTTGTTTGTCCATTTTACTAGTGTTAGGTCAACTTTTTGAAAAAAAAAAAGTTTGACACTAGTAGAGCAGATTATATGTTTTGCTGTATGGGAATAAAGTCTGAAAGAGCATAATTAATCTATTATTTCATTAATGAAGTAACTTCTGAGTTTCCTTCTTTACTGTTTGAAAGGCTTAATTTTCTCATCAGTCATTTGAACTGCAAGCTCTTTGTCATGCTTAACAGTTGCATGATTGTTGTCAACTGTGCATGCAGAACAGGAATACTTCTATGCATGTCTGTATGAAAAAGGATCTGTAGTTTGTGCTTCCGGATTTAATGCTTTCCAGACCACCTGCAGGTGAAGGATATTTATGTGTTTTTGGCTAACCACATACATAGACTTTGAGATAACTGAGAGGCAAGCAAGGAGGTGATTCACTGTCAGAAAGCATTTTGAAAAAGTTGGTCGCATTGAAATTTTGTTACATATCAAAATTCAGTTGTCTGCACTGCATGCATTCACTTATGGAATATGCTAAATTAATTCTCTCTTCCCAAATTAATCTATTGGTATGGGTATGCAGTACTACTTTAGTTTCATTAAACTATGTGTTTTTCCACAAATACCTAAGTATTTGTGGAAAAACAAATACCTAAGTATTCAGGATTTAAAAGAAAGAAAAATTCTATTACATGATGATTTATAGTTTTTTTCTGAAACTGGTTAGTTTAACTATTAGATGGTCAAAACTTTGTAAATTCACAAGTTGTCTGAAAAGATCAAGTTAATGATCTGTTGCAGACTTCTGGAGAGGCATTTAAACGATGCTTTTGTTTCAAACTATGGACTCTATTATTTTCAGAGTTTTACAGAAAACTGATTTTAATTAAAATATCAGTGTTTTGTACAAATGTATTCATGTGGAAATTTCATGGAAATAGAATTTTAAGGTCAAAACTTGAATGGGATTATAATTGAACTTTCTGAATGACTGCATGCTTGAAGAGTATGTTCATTAAACTAAATGTGCACAGAAGAAACCCCAAAGGATTCCTGAATGTCTATTAAAAGTATCAAATGGTGAAATGATGAATATAATCATAAAGTGGATCTGGAAAACTTCATAAAGTTTGATGGAATATTCCAGGTTTTATGCATGATTCGTTTTCGTAGAAGCTGATGTCACATTATAGCATTTATACAAAAATGGTTGCACATCTCTCTGACCTTCAAGAGCCCTTGTGAATTTTTTGATAGATGGAATTGCCGTGCGGATTGACAAACCTTGGCAACACTTGCTACATGAATGCTACGGTTCAGTGTATCCGCTCAGTGCCAGAAGTGAAAGAGGCCCTTAAAAGGTAGGATTCAGGACAAAAATACCGTGACTGAAATGTTTTCTTTAGCTTATGAAACAGATATTTTGAGGAATGGTCATCTTAGTACTGGTACGGATTATCATAACAATCTGTTACTCTTTAGGTCTATTCCAAATTAACATAATGATAGATTAAAGTTTATCCTATGGCTGTGTTAGTCTGTTAATAAAGAAGTTAAGGCTTTGTGTTTGTTGGAACTGGCTTTTGGTAGAAAGAACTTGTTTTGCTTAGCTAGAAAGTAGTTCCTATCAAGACTGGTTTAAAATTCTAAAACAAGCTACTGAACTCTTAACCCTGATTTTTACTTTAGTTTTTATGGTCCTGTTCTGTATAAAAGAGTCATATGGGAGTCCTGTTCCTTTTAGGAATATTACTGCAGTGGCTCTATTGCACAATGATTTCAGCTGTGAAATTACTGACATTTGCTGCTTGGAGTTACATTGGGAAGTTCTAAGATATGCCTTCATGGAATTTCGTTTTGTTTGCTAATTTGTTCTGATTGTAGGATAACTTTTCCGACTTTTGTTCATTTGTTTTTGTTGTTCTGGACTGAAATGTGAAAATGGCTGGTGGTTTTGTTGGTTGGTTGATTTTTTTGGTAAGGAATATACAAGAAACTTGAAAGTTATCCATAACAGAGGAAAAAAGAATTACCTGCCATTGGGTACCTGAATTTGTCCTGGAGATGAATTGTAATGAGAAAACAAGGAGTATTTTTAAAAGGTGAGAATTAGGTAGAGCATTATTGCCATCTTAGGGTTAATTTAATTGCTTTAAAATACACTGCTTTCTTGATTCCATGGTACCCAGCTGGATATTCTGTATTGCTGAAATCAATAGTTATTTAAATAGTTACAATTTTTTTTCATTCTGTTAGCAGGTGAACTTTAATTATAAAGCACTGAGAACTGTTTGTCAAGTACAGACGTTTGGTTTCAGGGTTTTTATTGACTATCAGTGTTGTCATTTTTGGAAAGTCTATTTTTTTCCATGTGAAGGACTCTTGAGTTACTGCTCTGAATCAGAATATTTGACAAATTTAACATCCCAAATGGGAAAATGTAGCCTATGCAACTGGCAGACTGCAATACAAGATGTGGCTGTGTTGTCTGTGGGAATTCAGATTCAAGCTGTTTTTCCTTGGAGATTTAGCCCTTTTTTGATCTTCCCTGCTTGGTGACAGCGTGGAAGGCTGTAGGGTGCATGGGCAGTGGGAGAGGTGTGCAAGGGCTCACTTGGGAAAGCTGTTACAGCTTCTTTTCTCATGGCCTACTCTGCTGATGTCCCCAAGGAACTCCTCCCTGTTCTGTAGTGTGTCAGGGGAAAGCTTCCTGCTCATCATCTAGCAATGGTCAGAGTTTGAAAAGTTCAGTCTGAGATTAGAGAATGTGTGAGACTCTCCTTTTGCTTGAAGGCTTTGGGGAGTCCATCTGTTCCTCATCCAGCTGCTAAATTAAGAATTCAGAGGAGAGTGGCAAGTTCTTGTCATATAGGTGGACTCCCACACCTTTTCCGTGTAGGAAATATTTCTCCAAGAAAACACCTCACCTCTTACTGTTTTGCTTCTGCAGTGGAGGGAGGAAGTAAGCCTGCCTTCCATCTCTGTTCATTTTATCTGCCGTCTGTCCTTGAAGGTGGGTTTTTTCACATGTATCTGAAGAAGCCATGGCAAATGTTTCAGAAATGGGGTAGCTTTTGTTCAGACTTTTTCTTGGTTTCTTTAAAAATAAAACGAGTCTTTGAGGCAAAAGGATTAGGGAGGCAGCAGTGTTGTATCCAGACTTCTTGGTCTGCCTTTACTTACTGTCTGAAAGATGCCAGTTTCCCTTTGCTTCCATGCAGTGCATGCAAAATCGCTGAAACTTTGAGGTAAATGTGAATAACTCTGCTTCAAAAACCCAACTGTCCTTCTTCTTTGTGTTTAATTGCATGCAAATTATTTTCTTCCATTTTAGGTATGGTGGTGCCTTAAGAGCTTCAGGAGAAATGGCCTCTGCTCAATACATTACTGCAGGTTGGTGTTTAGAGTAGAAAATAGGGGTTTAGAGAAGTGTGTGATTTCCTGTGAACTATACATGAAATTTGCAGTTAGAACTCTGTGTATTGTTCTTTAGTGCATGTGCCTCAGGAATGTCAGATCTGCTGGCACTGGAAGATTCATTTTGTCTTTAAAGGTTATTCTTCCACTGCCTGCAAAGCGTTTATCTCTGCACACTACCTGGTTTCAGGCTAGGAAAAAAGATACTCAAGTGTGATTTAGGCTTAGATAGAAATCATTTATATCTCTTTAATGTTTTAGATGTAGGCATAAAGTAATTGGAACTTCCTAAAGCAAACTCCATCCATCCATCCATCCATGCATCCATTTGTTGATTTGATCACTTTGTGTAGAAATATTTTAGTGTGCAGTTCTTTGTTTCACTTAATGGTAGGCTGACACTATACTCCTAGGATATGTATTTCAGTAGTATTTTTTAGTAAGATTTATTGGCTGAGCATTATTGTTACAGTGGAAACTGATGCTTTATCAGTGGTCTTAGCCTTTGCCCGAAAGATCCACATTTTATAACTGGAATGGAAAGTAGTGGCTTCAAAACAAAAGTTACTCTTCGTTGTGGTGGTCTGGGTGCTCACAGTGTGGGAGCTCACGGTGGCCCCATATCTTCAAGCTCTAACTAGAGTTCTAGTTAGACCCCTTACACTTGAACAAGGGTACTACTTGTCCGCTTTGTCTTTTTTTACTCTATTTCATTGCCCCACTAAGATGCTGGGCCAGGACACTGGGATTTCTACCAGTCCATTTAAGGAAAAACAAAACAATATAAGGAAGGAAAGGTCCAGTTTGTGGGTATGCCTGCTGATCGAATTTTGGGGTGGTAAGTTCAATGGTTACTCTATACAGCCATGCCTGCCCCTCCCCTTTTAACTGCCTTTACTTCGTGTCCCTTGTTTTCTTTTTAAGGTGACAGCTCTGCTTCTTAGGATTTTTAATAGTTTAAGTAATTGGTAGTTAATTCTTGGGTGCTGAGCTGTTCAGGAACTCCTGCATGACACTTATGGCATTTTTTTTTTTAATTGCTGTGTCATATCGGTTGCACCTCTTGCCAAGGTCAGTGAAGACATTTCTGAAAGAGGCAGCAACTGACCTTGGTTCCCTGTAATCTTGCCTATATTCACTTACTCAAGAGTACCATTCGTTAGTTTCTCCACTTGTAAATTAGTGACCATGCAGATTATTGCCTACCTCACAGGGTTGTTGTGAGGATTAACAGGTGCCTTTGAGGTAATCTGTCTATTTAAAATGCTGTAACCTGTGTAGATAAGACATATGCTAGAGTGTGGAACAAAAAAGAAAGCCATGTGTAATGTCATGCAGTCAGTATCATTCATTGGATTGCACATAGTTATGAGCTCTCTGCATACACATACTTGTTTTCCTGGGTCTTAAGCATGGGTATTTCCTTATTTATAGATATTTTATTAAAGTTTTTTTTCCCAGTAGCTGGTGAAACTTAAGTTGGTCTGGAGGATAGCTTGTGAATGCCTTCTGGTTTCTCTTGTGAAAACGTTCCTCAGACGTGTTCCAAATGAAATCTTAATTGCTCAAAAGTTTTATCTTTTTTTTCCTGTTAGCAGCCAGGAAAGACATGGCATGATTTGCCAAATTCTCAGAATTGCCATCTTTATGCTTTCAAAATCATGTTCACAAAGGAGATCTTAGGTGCACCTGTTATGCCACCTGGAGAATTTGGTCCTGCTTTGGAAAGATCAAATTGGACGCTGTTAAATGATCAGTCTTTAAATGTTGCTGCTGTTTTACTATTCTTTTTACACTTCCTGCCATGTTTGAATTGTTTTTGCACTTCTCAAAGCATTCACTTACTTTTTCTTCAAGCTCTTAGAGACTTGTTTGATTCCATGGATAAAACTTCCTCCAGTATCCCACCTATCATTCTCCTGCAGTTCTTACATATGGCCTTCCCACAGTTTGCAGAGAAAGGCGATCAAGGCCAGTACCTTCAACAGGTAAAGACCGATTATTAGCTTATTGTTTCAAATACTCAAGTATGTTGGAAGTTGAGAACAAAAACATTTTAAAACTTTCCTTCTCTTGTGAAAATGATTACTCCCAGTAAAGGGGTGGTTTTTCTGTAGACAGGTTGTATGGAAGTTGAATGTAATACCAGGTGCCAGCTTTGAGAATGCATGGTGGAATTGGGAGAAATTTTTAGTTAAGGAAGCCTCACATTTGGCTTTATAGTTGATGGGTTTAATACTACTAAATCATAATGCTTCTAGTCAGGTTTTATGTTGTGTTCCCTTCCTAGGATGCCAATGAGTGCTGGGTGCAGATGATGAGGGTGCTACAGCAGAAGCTGGAAGGCATAGAAGGTGATGCAGTTATGGAGGTAATTGTAGTCTTACTCTAACCGGAATTAGGATGTATAATATTTCATATATTTTTTGTTAAATATTATCTGTTCGTGAGTTTTTTAGCATGTGTTTGGAGTCCAGTAAGTGAAATTGCTTTCTGATGTATCTGATCAGCATAATGCTATCGTGGTCCTGTCAGCTATGCTGTGAAGTGTGCTGAAACCTCCCTTTGGGCTTTGTAAGGCAGTGTTGCACCAAGCTGGTGCTGACAGACATATGTGGCAGCTGGCCCTGGTAACCTGTGAATTCAGCACATGAGACCTCTTCTTTTCTGAAAAAAATGTGCTACAGTTTTAACTTCAATTATTTCAAATAGAAAACTAACCAAATCAACCTGATATTGATTTATATCAATATTGGTATTGATACAAATATTTATATTGATATTGATTTATATCAATATTTAAGAAATTGCTTAAAATTTTCCCCAAGATTTTACCAGAACAGCTTTCTTTTTTTCTCTGTAAACTGTTTTCTGGAGAGTCTCAGCAGAGTCTTGGAAGACTATCCTGAAGTTTAAGATAGATTTAAATTGGAGGGCCAGGGAGGTGGGAATTTTTGATCTGGCTTGCTAATGTGCTTCAAGATGGTTTTAACATCGTGCTGTAAATAAATGTATTTGTTTTGAAACTTTTATGCCGTGTAAAATGATTGACTGACTAGGAGAAAATGCACCTATAGACAGGTGAAGGAATAGGCTTTAAAGAATTTGGGGTTATTAATTATATTTATAAATAAATGGGATTATTTTGTCTGTAGAGAAGACTGTATATACATTTTATTTAAAGTTACTTCATAGGAGAATTTGTTTTACAGACAGACTCTGGAGCTACAGCAGCATCCTCTAAAAAGAAGAGCTTAATTGATCAATTCTTCAGCATTGAATTTGAAACAGCGTATCCTAAAGACTAAGGCAAGACATAAGCAACCATGATTTCACACTTCAGCAGTTGAGTTCAGGGAGGGTGAAAAACATTGTTCAGAATAGTATGGAAAATAAAGGTGAAGGCTAGATGATATTATGCAGGAGTACACAGATGTTAAAGTTAAGATTGGATATGCTTTGAGACAGAGGATGATGTGGGGAGGAAGAATGGTAATGGAAATTTACAGAAAAATAGAAAAACTTGTTCAATGTCAGTAGCAGATTTCCTCCCCAGAGAAGATTGGTCCTTACCAGCTTCAAGGATGCTGACATGCTTTATCCAGTTAAAAGTAATTATTGTCCTAAATAGGTTTTTTGGCTTGTAAGGGTGTGTTGCTGATACACTTAGTGTACTAAAGATGCACGAAAGGTAGCTTGATTGATTTCTTAAGAAATAAATTAGGTGTCCACTGTTTTATGAGTAAGAAACAAAAGCAGCTGACTACTTTCTAGTAGTTTCTCTATAGCAAGAAAAAAAAGGATATGACCACGTGGGGCACACATCTCATGGCAAGTATTGCTCTTTTCCCACTTCTCCACCCCAAAATCCTGGCTGTCATGAACCTGAGCACCACTTTTAGAAAGAATTATACTGTGCGTTTTGCTTGTCTGAAATAGGGAAACATCCTCTTAGATGAGGTACTGTATTTCCTAGCTTGGTAGTCATGAGGAATAAAGGCCTCTTTTAAGGTAAGAATCATGCATCTCTCTCTCTGTATCATGATGTTTGTTATCCTTGAAATAGTTGGGAGTTTTGGAATGTGTAGCTAACAGGAATGATGCACAGGCCAGTATGAGGAAGAAGACTTGTTAGAAAAGTTGCAGACTTTTAAAGTGTGATTATGGTAGTGTTTGTAGGAATAGCTGCAGTCGGAAAAAATACCTGGTTGGAAGGACATGGATGAGAGAAAGGGATTGGGGTATAAATGTATGGAAAGAGGAGAGGACAGGTAGAAGAATTAGAATAATGTGTAGAAAATAATGGAGGAATGAATTTAATTTCAGTGAAGAGGACAGATAGAAGGCAGAGAAAGGAGGCTCTGCATGTTGTAAGAAAAAGGAAGTCTGGCCAGCAGCAGCGATAGAAGAACTTTATTAAACAATGGAATGGAATGTTGCAGGAGGGCTTTGTAACTTGGTGTTGACAGCCAGTTAATGTGTTCTTCGTTGTGAGGTTGGGTGGTGGTGGGAGAGAAGAAAGAACAAAGCAGGCCTCAGCTTAAATGATGATCAGAGACTTATTTTACTTATTTTGGTGTGCTGTCTGCCCCAGCTCTCCTTTGTGCTTAGCCATGAAGGAACAGATTGGTCTGAAGGAAGTGCTGTTTCAAATCTCTTTGTGCTACAAGAAGTAAAAGTACTGTCTACATAAGCACAGAATTTCCTAAATTACTGTGCTGCTTGGCATGGTGTGTTCACTAGAGCGGTAGTTCAGCTCTTGGTGCATGATGGTTTTCCTTAATTTTGTGAAGCATGAAATGTACAGAAGCTGAAGAAGAGGAAGTAACTAAAGGAAAGGAGAATCTGCTTCAGCTTAGCTGCTTTATCAATCAAGAAGTGAAATACCTGTTTACAGGACTAAAATTGGTAAGCTATTGCAACTTTCACTGAATTGAAATTCTAAATGGCCTCTGTGTTTTTAAACTGAAATTCTGAGTGACCTGTGTGTTTTATCTGTGACTTGGAATTGATGTCTGCTGTCCAAACTTTACAACGTTTCAAGAATCTTTTTGGTGTTCATAGGGAAGATGGCTGTGAGAGGCAGTTGCATGTTAATGTCAAACAGACTTCAGCAGAGCATATTCTTGGCTCTGACATGGTTTCTCCATGCAGGTAACCAAGTGCAAGGCAGTTTGCTACTTGTTTGTTCCAGCTGGGTTTCACTTCACACTGAGCAGTATCATGGTTTAAGTATTCAGAAATTGGTTCCCAAAAAGTCCAAAAGTCAACTTGAAAGTAGGGTGGCATTCTGGTTCCTAATTAAAAACCCCCCAGATGATGTAACAACTAAATTTGATTTTGCAGATTTTGAAGGGGGTGTTATTTTCCATGAGACAAGATCATCCTCAGACTTTTTTTAAAAGTAGAACTCCTGAAGGTAGTCTGTCCTTTATAGATATATTTTTTATTTTATTTTATTTTATTTTTAAATTTTAGGGGCTTTTTGGAGAGTCTGAAGTAGCAAGGAGAGGAGCTACTACAAAACCTTTGTAGTAACTGCTCTTGCAGAGTATTTGTGTAAGAGAAGGACAGTGATCTGGTTTATACAGAGCTAAAACCAAGTTGTATGATTCTCAGATAATCTTTGTATCTCTTTTTCTGCCTTTTTTCAGAATTTAGAAGGAAAAGTAAGTTAAAATAGCTAATGCTCACAAATTAAAAAACTATAAAAAAAGTAACTTCACTTTCAGGCAAAAAAAATCTACAATTCTTCTGCTGGATTGCCTGTAGCAAGAGAGTTACAACACTAAGAACCAAGCTAGTCTTTCCCAGAATTTTATAAGGAGACACCAGCTGTCACTTTGTAAGCAGCTCTGGCTTCTTGAGACTGAGAGCTGAGAAATGGACAAATATTCTTCTCACAAGAAACTTCAGATTTTCTTCAGTTTTGTTCCAAGCATGATATGGTATATTTGTAATCAAGTCCAGATACCATTCAAAACAAAATCCAATTGTGAGTTCTACTCCTGTGGAGCAGAATTTTCTGCAGAGAGAAACTCAATGTTGTCAGGACTCAGGAATGAGCCTGGAGCTGAAGGAATGAATGGGCATGATTATTTCTGCCAAGGAATTTCAAAATCCTGTGTGTTGTAATGGCTGACAGCAACAGAAGAGACTGGCAGAACAAGATTTAACTTATGGTTTGTTTACCCCTGTTGTGCTTTTCTCTAAGCTGTGTTTTATGATGAATGTGTTACTTCTTTTTCTTCCAACAGCGTCTTCAGGAGGAAATCACCAAACTCTCTCCAACGCTGCAGAGAAATGCACTCTATATCAAATCTGTGAGTGCTACTTTTGTTGCTCTTTATGATTCTTTTAAATGTTGTCCATTTTCTGTTCCAAAGTACAAAGTTATTGCTGCAACACCATGGGATTTATGTTTACAAAGCATCTGAGTATTCACTGCCAAGAAATTTAAGACAGAACTTCAAAAAAGGAGATGTTGTTTTATTCCTGTGGGTTTGTGCACAAATACATTCTCAGAATGGACTGTAATTTAGGATGATCAGTGTTTAGGTATAAAAGATCTGTGAATATTTAAAGTAATAGCTTTTTTCTAATTTCTTTTTTGTAGTCCAAAATTAGTCGCTTGCCAGCCTACCTGACTATTCAGATGGTTAGATTTTTTTACAAAGAGAAAGAATCTGTGAATGCAAAAGTTCTTAAGGTGAGTTTTCTGCATGTTGAAGTTTAATTCCTCTTTATGTTTTCCATGGGTTTTTATTAAAGGTAGACAATGAGGACTTGAAGACTACTTAGTAAATTGTTTGCTTTTAAATTGCATTTAAAAATATTTCCAGTGTAGTTTCTTTGCTTAAGTACAAAGTAGCTTTGTTTCCAGTTGTGTTGTGGTGTGGCAAACTACACAACCAAAAATAGGCTGAGGGAGGAGATGAGGGGCAGAAGTGAATTTGCCCCAGTACTGCTAATGTTACAGGATGACAATAAACAGGATGTTTTTTGGTCTCTTGTCACCAGTGGTTCTGAGAAGAATGTTTTACTAAGGAGAGGTCCATGCTTTCAAACACTGAACCCTTCTGATGTAGATGGGAGATGTTTTTGCTGTCAAACACTTCCTGTATTAGTTATTTTAATTGTCTAGCTTTCTGATGGACAAGTGCAGGAACCAGCTGCAAACAGCTGAATGTTCTGGTTTTGCTTTATGTTGGCCATGGCTGGCAGACCTTGTTGGCTGCCCAAGGGGCATCATGATACATTCTCCTTATAAGAGGAAGAAAGGAAATAACGATTGAAGATACACGTTAAGTATTTCAGAAGATAGTTTGGATAATACAAATTGACATTTTTGCCAGGGTACAGTCATTCTATATGCCTTCCTCTTTTTTCTTCTCTGTTAGGCCTGCATAGGTATTTCTGTAGTGTAAAAATATGACAGCTAGCAATAAAGGATCTGATTTATTAGTTGTTAGTCCATGCTGATTGTAATAATTAATAGTGGTTTGTTTTTACTGAATTAGACATTCTTCTGTGAAAGCATTGCAGCCCTTTCAGTAAATACTGTCAGCAGAATCTCAGTAGATCAGGTTGCCATCGATTTGAAGAGAGTTGCATTTAATTTGCCTTAGTGTTGTCTTCCCATGGGAGAATGCTTTAATGTGGAGTACCAAGCCATGCTAATAAATCTTTATACTCTTTACTTCCCAGGATGTTAAATTTCCTCTTATGTTGGATGTGTATGAGCTGTGTACGCCAGACCTGCAGGAAAAAATGGTTTCTTACCGATCAAAATTCAAAGATCTAGAAGACAAAAAAGTTAATCAACAGCCAAAGAATGTAAGTCTCCTAATGCTTTAACTAATTCATACATCTGAAATTGGGGTGCTAATAAGGTCTAGAGAAAACTTGATGTCCTTAAATATACTGTTTTCTTACATAGCAAACTCCTTGATATGGAGCTTTAGATCTTTTTATCTTGTATTTTCATGAAAATACAGTATCTGCTTTGGTATGTTTGCTTGATGACAAATGTGAAATGGTGTAGTCAGACAGCATGTAGTAAATGTATTAAATTGTAGTGCTTCTGTTTACCAGTGCTATGGCTAAAGGTCTTACGTAAATTACATTATTCTCTTCAAATACTACTGCTTTCTGACTGCTCACTTCTTCAGTGGAGTGTAGGAAGCTGTTCCCTGCTCACCAGCTGGAAGGGGTTGTATAAGGCACTGTATGTATCTGACTGATAAAAATTAGAATACATGTGCTGGTGAGCTTAAAGTAAGTCCTCTAAAAACTTGGTAAATAGTTTCGTATCTTATCCTGTCCACATATTCTGACACTGACTTCCCTCTCTTTAATGAAGAAAAAAGTAAATGAGCTAAAACTGTAGTGTTCTAGCCATTTTTTTAAAGTTTGCTTGTCTTTTCCTGGCCTAACTCCTGGCAAATTCCTTTAAATGTTTGGATAAGGCTCGCATCCCCTCTTACACAGATTGGAGCAAGGAAAGAGTGCTATTTTTGAGCAGAATGTGTTGGCACTAAGAGTTTGTCTCTGGTATTTGCTTATTGCCACTTCTGCTGCTAGCAAGCCCCCAGCAAAGAATAAATCTTCAGTTGCAGAATTGTTTCATAAATAAACCCATAAATCTGGTTGGTGAGCTGTGCAGGCAGTATGTGCTACAGGAGTTATATATTTGCTTTAAAACTGGTCTTCTTCTGATAAGGCTTTTGTATGTCCACCTAAAAAATACAGTAATGAACTTTTTTCAAGTTGAACAAAAATGTTTAGACTTAGAAACATATTTAAATGAATGGAGACTTTGGATTTGGTGTAATTGTGATAAAGCTTTTATTAAACCATTCCACATTAATTCAGCTTACTCTCTTTTTTAGTCTAGTAAAAATGATGGTGCACAGAAAGAAGTTAAATATGAGCCATTTTCTTTTCCTGATGGTGAGTACAGGGAAGCAAATCTACTTTAACATAAATCTCTATTTACTTGTGTTTAAGTATGCCTGATGGTAGGAATATTTTGAGAACCCTGGCTCTCTTTAATGCCTTTGAAAATTAATCTTCAGAGACTGAGAGAATTTTAATGAATGGAAAGATTAGGTAAACCAAAATGTTGAGATAGTCAAAGGCATAATTGCCATCTATCTGACAAGCTGGTGATAATAAAAGACAGGCACATCAAAAGACATTTGCATGTAATGTGCAGTTGTTTTGCACACTGCCTTGTCAGTGGGTGGTAGAAAGCTGAAATCAAAACAAAAACTTAAACTGGACTTTTAAAAGTGCTGTGGTAGTGCTGGTGTTGCCTGTTTGGAGGGGTTTGGAGCCTGAAGGCCCAAAGCACTCACCCTGGGCATTCCATCAGTTGCATCTATTGGTATTTATTTCACGAGAATGCACAGCATCCTCAGTTTCCCGAGACTCTCCTGGCTGAGAACTGCTTTTAGTTCACAGTGGTTTTGTACCGTGCTGTTCCTGGGGTTTTACACACACAGCTGTGGTGCTGTGGCCTGGCTGATGCATCTTTGGTCTGTGAGTCGTTAAAAATACTGCAACTGTCCAAGTAGGACTCAACGTTACTTTTTCTTTCCCCTTTAGATATTGGCTCTAACAATTGCGGCTATTATGACCTGCAGGCAGTGCTAACTCATCAAGGCAGATCAAGTTCCTCTGGGCATTATGTGTCTTGGGTTAAAAGGAAACAAGGTAAAAAAAAAATAAACAAATTGCAGCCCTCTTAACCACTCTTCACAGCTCCTTTCAGCGAAGGGGCTGTTAAGCAAGCTTAGATTTTATGTACCTAAATTACAAATAATCCTCTTGTTTCCCTTGCAGATGAATGGATTAAATTTGATGATGACAAAGTCAGCATTGTTACACCTGAAGACATTTTGAGGTTATCTGGGGGTGGAGACTGGCATATAGCTTATGTTCTACTCTATGGGCCTCGCAGAATCGAAGTTGTTGAAGAAGAAGCTGAACAATAGTCTTCCGTTTTAGCCATTCTGCCTAGGTGTGAAATAAATGTTGATTACTGATCACTTCTTTAACCCCAGAGCTTTAGCAAGTGGATAAATAATTTGTTCAAACCTTCTCATGTGAAGAGGGATATTGTTTTAAAACTGATCCATGTACCAATTAGTCACTACTGGACTGGACTGCCCACTGTGGTGGTGACAATACTTAAAATAGCTTTAATGTCTTGCAGAAGATAATTTTTTTTTAATGAGCCTCTCCTCCTTCTTCTCTAATGTCATCAAGTATTTATTACACACCTACTCTGACATTTGTTACTCTTGCATGGTTTATACCACAGTTCAGTAGCTGTCCATCCTATGCCTTACCTGGCAGTTCTGTTAGGAAGGTAGAAGAGAAAACGTTGCCTTGTTGTGTAACTCAGTGCTGCTGCCTGTAGCCAACAGCTGTGGCTACAATCAAGTATTTGTCCAGCCTGACCTGCTGATTCAGTCTGTTCTGTTGCTGGCATCTCATGATTTCAAAATAAATTGTGATCAACAATGTGTCTCCATTAAAAACAGCTCCTGTCCTGGTACCGTAGTCAGTATGCGTTTGTTTTCACTTGTTGGGCCACCACTGATGAATGTCTCAAGCAGTCATGGAATAAAGTCTTTTTTTTTTTTTTTAAGATGTAGGGATGTGTTTCCTGTCCTGTTACTCTTTACTCAGCAGGTAAGTCCTATGTGGTGGCTGCAAACGTGGGCTTTGCTTACTTACAGTACCTTCTGCAGTGACTGGGTGTGATTGCAGTAAAAAAAGCATTTCAGTATTGGCTGCAGCCTAAGAAGCACTATCAAGGCCATCAACCCCCTCACCCTTCAGTGTAGAGGTTCCCAGTGCTGATGTGTCCCAGTCCCTTCTGGAAGAGCTGGTCCATATTCCTATGAACTACGTTCATTTCTGATGAGGTGTGGTGAATTTGCTCATGCCCCACTTGCTCGGGAAGAATCTCTCTTTTGTCCTTCCCTGGGGACATTGGCATCAGCTGTGGCCTTCACAGGTGGCTCTTCTGCCTTTCAGTTGTTACTCCAGTGCCACCTCCCCTGCACAGCAAAAAGCACACCAAAGACCTTGGGGTGTATTTTAAGGAAGTGGCACAATGCTTAAAGGCAAGTTCTGCCCAGTAAGGAAGCCCCCTCACTACTGGCTCTGTTCCTGCAGGCTCTGCAGAATCACCACAGGCTCCTCTAGGTTCAATGCTTGTTCTGCATCCTGTTAAAGAGGAAGGAGGGATGGTGCCTGTGGATGGTTGCAGCTTTATGGAACTACATTCTCCCACTGTCATCCTCAGCTTTCCCAGCATGGAAGATGTCAGTCACACCTGCACACCTCCCCTCACAATATGCTCAAGTCCCTTAATCAACTGGAACTGCTGAAATTCGTACCTTCTACCAACCCCTACCTGCAGCAGGAGCTAAGACCTGGACTGTTATTTTCAGTAATTGTCCTGGATCTCTGCCCCTACCAGCCTTCACAGAAGCACCTGAATCAAATTCCTAACACATTTGAGGCAGCAGGCAAAAGCTCTTTCAATGGCTCTGCAGGCAGGAACTCTCCTTTGAAGTGGTAGCTAACCACTGTGCAAATTCACAGCTGTGAATTAATTGCTGAAAGAAGAGTTCAGTGGAAGGTAGTTTTCCAAACACTGATCCATTCGATCTTGCTGAATGACAGAAACACTACACCAATTAGCCACAGAACAAGTTGTAGCTAGCTTCCACTTAACACCAAAAAAACTCTCCCTTTCTGAGGGAAAACAGTACTCATCTACAGCCAAAACATGGCCTTAAAATGACACCTTCACAGTAACCTGTGACAAATTTCCTTGTCTACCACAATTCAGGGGAGTTCCTACACAGCAAAGACTGTGAGGCTAAAAATAATCACTAATAAAAACCAGCATGGAAATCCCATGATCATTGACTGAATCAGTTCTTCAGTCGGAGACCGGGAGAGCACTTCTTCCCTGGAAGTCAATGCTAGTCCCTTGAAGTGCCATCACAGCAACCTCCTTATTGTACCTCTGCCAGGTGGGTTTTGACAGTCCCCAGCTCCCATCACCCCAAAGGGTCATACCAAAGTCCTTCACAAAGTCCCCTGCTGTGAGGAACGAGGCTGCCAACACTGTCCAATGGGAGTGGCCCACGTTCTGCTGGTGCCACACCTGCCCAGAGCCTGCACCAAAAGCTGCCTTGACTCTCCACCCCTCCCCTTTACGTTCTACCACCAAAGATTAAGCTTCCTAGTTCTGGGCCAGGACGACTAATCCTTTTCTCAGACAATCTGGACAACCTAACAGTGTTATTAAAAAGCTTTATAACATTTACCGAACATAAAATACCTATCAAAAATCTGTTACCTAGCGACAAAAGTAACAATTATCAATGACAGGCACCGTAAGAGTCACAATTACCAACACCCCCAGCCCCCAGTCAGTCAGTTGGCATCTGAGGCAAGTTAGCTGCTGCCCTCAGTGTCGTTGGTGAGGCTTTCTGCCAGGTCCCCGAGCCCGGCTTTGTTCAGCGCTGTGATCAGGTTCTCCGGGGTGGCATGTGTGCCCTCCTGATCCTGCCAGGCCACCAGCAGCTGCTTCGCTCTCATCTTCACATCCTCACTGTCCAGCTCAATCTGCCGGATATCAGATTCCTTCATCTCCAAGTAGGGGGCCAAGGTCTTCCACTGCTCCCCCAGCCTGTTTGCAAAGGACTCGATCTGCTCGCCAGTCATGACTTTGTCCCGTTGCACCTCTGGACCTGGGGAAAACAGAGAAGGAATCAGAGAGACACAGAGAACATCTCCAGACACTGCAAATGAATCTTCTCTGGTCTGCCCCATTTTAAATCATCTATTTATTTGCTGACAGACTGACTTAGACCTTTCCTGTAGCTTTTCAAACCTACTTGAGCTCTGAGAGCAAATTTTTACTGGTGGATTACCTGGGTTTCAAGAGGAATGTACCTTAATGCCCATAATAAAGAAACTCCTGCTTTTCATGTTATCTCCTGTTATATTGAGAGAGAAGTGCTAAAGTCTTAAAGAGATCAGAACTGCCTCTTCCAAATGAAAACAAGGATTTTGACAGGCAGACTACAGTTTTTAACACAAGTCAATTATAACATTAAAATATAGTGATTTTTAACATTTAGCTGTCTTTCAGAATTTTTTAGCCACCTCACTCAAAGTCAACCCAAGTAAAAAAAACCCAACAAACCAACCCAGTTTCACTCCTTTTTCTTATGTTCATAGTAGAAACAGGACTGTGACAGTAAATTTCATGTGTACTCAGTTCTTAAAGGAATTTTCTGTCATTCTGGCATTGACATAAGAACCATGGAATACCAGGCTCTGCTGAGAAGCCCAGTGCTGTAGCAATAGCACAGACAGCTTTGCACATTCATAGCTTATCATGGTCTACAATCTATGGCTTAACACCCATGTTTATTTCACAATTTTAAAGGAAGAAACACCAAACATTGAATTATGTAGAAAAATTAATCATATTCTTAATTTTTAAGAAAATATCTCACCCGTGGGTCACCTGAAGAGACAGCTGGCATGGAGTAGAAATTTCAACTCTCTCCAGTGCTTATCAGTCACACTGATTTATCTAAACTAAAGCCACGTGGAGGGGAAAGGATAAAAGATCCCGAACAACGAAACAACAAAAGCCCTGAGATCATTCCCTTTATGTCTAAGCACAGCAGACCATGGCTCTGCCACCACTGCTTTAAGACAAGATTTAAAGAAAGGTGTAAATCTCACACAGCGACACCACTGTGGCTGTTTAAAAAAAGGCTGAGGAAAGAACCTCTCTGCTATTGGTAAGGAGATTGTGGAAAAGGTCAAATGTTGGATGGAAAAGGGCAACATGAGAGAGATTCACAGAGGCTCACAGGTGGCTTTCCACTAACAGAAAAAAACTTTCAACAAAGCTGTCAGAGGTACCCAGTCTTTGGCTTCCATGCCCTGCATATCCCATCTGCCCATGCAGGATCCAGGAGCTGGCACACAGAATTACAACACTCAAGGGAGAAGGTGCTGTGAAATGAAGGCATGAGTGAGGATGGAAGGGGGCAGACTCACAAAGGAGATGGGGAAGGACACACAGGAGTAGGACATGTCAGGATTAAAGGCAAGAGACAAACAGGAGTGGATCGTGGAGAAAAATGAGTGAGAGGATGTTTTCAGGAAGGTTGCTCTTCTCACAGAGAACCTTTTGCCTTTTAAGGTATTTTAAATGAAGAGGAAGTGAAGATCTCAGAGTTGGAATATATCCATTTTTGAAAGTCCCAAACTACCACTCCAGGAAGGGCTAGGGGAGGGTGCTTTCCCCAGTGATGAAAGGGCAGAGAGAACAGGACAGTGGGTGAGGAGCACTCACATTGGCTTTTGCACAGCTGCCATTTCAGCCGTGAACACCCAGAGAGACTGGCAACATACACCACATATCAGACAGGGTGAAAGAGGCTCTCCTAATGAAAGTGCTTGTCCAACAGCCTGGATGCTTCCAGTACTGCAGGCCAGGAGACTGGGAGGTTGCTCCTGGTGCCCTGTGTCCTGAAAAGGCTGTGCTTTTTGGTACAAATGCACTGGGGTAAGCAGGACTGATGGCCCTCAGTAGAAACTATGTTAAAACACAGATTGTGCAATACATATCAAGAGAAAAACTGAAAAGACTGACAACATGCAAATCTTACTTTCATTGTTTTCCTTTAATAAAGCATCATTATCTTCCTCATCTTCATCTTCACCAGTTTTTATTTCTTCAGAAGGAGGCTACAATGAAAGAACTAAACATCACTGGATGAATTTTGTGTTCAAAGAGAAATTCTACAGCTCTGTGCTCGTCTCTGGAATGTGTGTTAGAACTGAAGGCCTAACATGATCCCACATGAGAATTAAAAATCCCCCACAGTCTCCTACACATCAGTAACAAGTTCTAATAAAACATATTACTAACTAAAAAACATAATAAAAGCATCCACTGATTTCACAGGATTCTTCCTTTTCATAGTAACAACAACTAAGCATTCCCTAGTGAGCTTTATTACTTGCTTAAAAAAAAAAAATAAAACAGCCAACCAACTTTGAGATCACTAATGATGAACATTTTTAAAAATGATCGTTATTGTTGTTATTCACTAATTTTATTCCTCACTTGGGAACTCCCCCAAGTTTCTGTACTTTCAGACTTCTGGAACATGGCAAACAAATATGCAAACACAAACTTTTCACTTCCTCATTTAGTCACTGATCAGTCAAAAGGTTTCCTCTTTTTCTACACTTCAGCCACAGCCCTTATGTCTATATTTGTTTCTTGCAATAATATACGGCACATGACATCAGTACCATCAGGAATATTGCATACAGCCATACCTTAATACATTCAACAAATTAAAACACATTTGCTCTCCCAATATTATTTCTAAATTTGCTATTAGCATACAGTTAACTCTGATTGCTGGACAAACGAAACAGCCATATATTAAAATCCAACCTTTACACCTCAGTAGTTTCACATTACCCACAAGCAAGGTCTCAGTAGAGAAGCAGGGGTTTCTATCTGTAACACATTGCTGGGTTTTATGCTGACTCAAAGGTGTAGACAGTACCCCTTCCCCACTGTCAGCCTCTCCTATCACTGTATATAAAGTGATCTGAAAGGCCCCTCCCTGGGCTCAGATTTCTGCTGAAAAAGGTTAATGCCTTAAATTTACAGCTCTATAAGGTTTATTCTTATTTTGCATAGTTTAGAAGTCAGGGAGATGATAGAAGTGCTCTGGCAAACCTTGCTATAAAGCTCTGGTAGCAATTAGCAGAGCAAGTTCAATGGCACATGCTGCCCCTTTTCCTGCCATCCCAGTATGCTCATGAGCCCCAGTTCTGGCTTATACCTTCCATTAAAGTGGTCTGCACTGCAACACAGAACCCAAGTAGCTTGGTTCATATATATACATATATATACACATATATATATATGTGTGTATATACATACACACACACATATACATATATATATATACACTCCTGCCTACCAACAGGATTGCCACAGCTGGTTTTTTTCACAGACTACAAGGCAGGGCTCAACAATTACTAGGTTAATCAATGTTACTCAGTTTAGCATTACCAGGATCTCCAGAGATCAGACTAATTTTATTTGTAATTTTTACTTTAGTGTACAAACTTTTTTCCTGGTTGTTTTTTTCTTGCCCCCTCTGTCTCCATGTACCAAATGGACTGCAGAGCAACAAGCAGAAAGTGATAGAATTCAGCACTTACTATTATAGGACAATACTTACAGGCAGTTCCTTGGCTAATTTGATGACCATGTTTTCTAGATATTCAGGTAAACTCTTGAATTGTTGGTTTGTTGGCTGGAAGAAGTGGGGACTTCTGCGTGCCAGAAGTCTCAGTGCTCTCCAGCCATAGTTAGAATTGTTCACAGCCCTACAATAAAACACAAGTTTGATTACTAAAGTCTGGCATCTGTAAAAGCACAGAGAAAGTTGTGAGACTTTTAGTAGTATGATTCTGAAACAACTTTTATACATTTCTGGAGTCCTACATAGACATGAGTAATGCTGAGAACAGTCTGTTTTCTTTAACAATCCAAACATGAAATAGAACAAAATCAAGTGAAACACAACAGAGATGGACGTACTTATACTTATTTTCAACCATGTTTTCAGGGTCTGCTTGTTCAATAGCTTCTTCAAAAAATTCCTCCAATGTCGGCATATATTCCCTAAAAAAATCAAATTAGGAGCTTAATATTCTTCACAAACTTCTCTAAAATAGAGTTTTTGGTTCCTTCATACACATCTCAAGCTCACCCACTGAAGAAAAAAAAAATCCAAAACCAACTCACTCAAATTTAACCATTATAAATAAGCAAAGAATCTGTTTCATACATGTTGCCATAAAATTATTTACTGCATAACTACTGGAGTGTGCCAGCAGTCGCTAGCACTGTGTCTTATATACATTTAAACCTCCTGCCATGCCAAGAGGTGACATCAACATCTGTCAACAGCACTTGCACAGCTCACAAGTGCTCAGGAGTCTAAAATGGTTGTGAGTTTTGTGCCATTTGACAGGCACAAAACATCAAATGGCACAAAACTGTGCCCCCCCCACCCCCATTTCAGCTCCATATGCTCTCAGAACCATTTGTGGTTGGTTCTGACAGGTACTCAAAGCAGCACAAAAGGAACCCTGACCTAAAACCAGAACAGAAATGATATTTCACACCATCAGGACACTTTGCTGCTGAGAAGACTCTAACCAAGAAACACAGATTGCGTAAGAGCTGTAGGTTACCGAGAGCCAAGCTACTCAGTGCAAAGCAAGCTTGTAATGATCTGTATTTCTCCTACCTAATGCTGACAGAGGCACACACCTGCTTCTGCAAGGAAGTCTAGTAATGGGCTGGAGCAGGGTGTGAAGCACACTGGTCTGTAAATTCACCTCAATTTTGTTTTGAAAAATGCATTTTGCCCAGGGCAGCAGTGCCCCGTGCATGTTTAAGGACAGCATTAGCACTGACTACAGGAACCAAAGCCAGCACCTTGAAAACCCATCTGAGTCCTGCTGCATTATTCCCAGAACAAAACATCTAAAAAGAGGACAGCTACGGAAATATTACCTCATCTAAATGGAGATGTGAGGAACCAAAGCAAAAAGCTACAGTCACTTGACCATGTACAGCCACAAAGTCCATAATAAAAACTTGGAACTGAATCCAGATCCCATGGGATCTACTTCCTGTTTACCATGGCATGCATTTTCTTGGTTTATCTCCATTTGTTTAGGGATTTATTTATTTATTTTTATTTAAAGACATTGCAGGACAATACATTCACACACAGGAAAATCAAAAGCTTTGGTCCCAAACCCAACTCCACCTTCAGCCCTTTGCCTAGTAAAGGCAAATATTCTGTCAGAGGCCTTCCTGTACATCCCAGACTCACAGGAAGGAGAGCACTTCCTATGCAAAGCTCTAAACCTCTGGAAAAGCAATTCCCCTATTCAAGGTATCTGCACAGCTAGCACCTCTCTCCAGGCAACCAGACTTTACAGCCACTACTAGCAGAGTTCTCCTTGGGAACAATCCCATTCCTTCTCCACATTTTCTTACCCTGTACTGTGTCTGCACAGAGAAAGGGATTTTGGTATCTGTAACAAAGAAAGCTGTGTAGCAGAATACATTTTAAGTATTTCCTACAATTGTGCAAGCAGAAGGGACAACCAATAATTGCATTTTTCTGGATCTGCCCCATGAGTAGATCTGGTAGGTGCTGGAACAATGCCTACTAGCCAATCTCTTATCTACCATTGTTCAAAGCACAAGCCTGCTCGAAAATCATAGCCAAGTAGCATGCTAACTTCATCAGAGCCAGACTTGGCAATCTTCCTTCATTATATAAGGTAATTAATTATGCAATCATGCTCGACAAAATGGGAACTTTCATCTGTTTCTCAGCTTAGCTTTTACTTTACTAAGCAATGAAAATTACTGACATCATAAACACTAGAAGAAGTGAGGAAAACTGAGATTTCAAGGCAAAGATTCATACAACAAACTTCTCTCAAGACACAGTGAAATGCACACCTCCTAAGATCATCTTGTATATTTTCCTTGTGCCGATTTTGAAACTCTAATTAGAGTGTTAATTAGTTAGCTTTAGACAATGACACACCCATTTTTTACCTACCTACTCTCAGATTTACAGGCTTCCATGTTATCAGGACATAAATTCCAAAGGCGGGTCAGCTCCTCACTGAAAAGAAAAGCATAAACACACATAATTTATGTTCATCATTCTACCATTCCACACTTACAGACTGTTTTAAGGGGATCTATAAAATATAGTTATAAGGAAAGAGAGCCTACTGCAAGTTTTAAAAGAATGATATATCCTTTGGCTGCTCTTTCCTGGCAGCTCCAAAGTAAGGAAGTTTGAAAATTACTATATAGAAAAATCAGTGGGGGAAAAAAACCCCAAACAGAAACCCTCCCAAACCAACTAACTAGTCCAAACCCAGAAACCCCATAAAGGAAAAAGAATCCAACATACTTCCCCATAAGGATTTTTTTGCTTGATCCTTTTCCTAAGAAATCCTCTGGAGCTGGCCTCTTTCTCACAGGCCTCATTGGCTTAGAATCAGGAGGTCTAAAGAAAAGAAAAAGGATGCTCTTGGGTATCAAACCAGTATCTCAAGAACAAAAAAAAGCAATTTCACCTTCACCTTTCACCTTGAGATGATATCAAGTTAAATCATAATGAAAGGACTGAAGGACAATGAGTCTAAGAGTGGAAGGAGGCAGTGGGGAAGAGGAGAGAAAGGGCAAAGATAAGGAAAGGATTCTGCCAGACACCAAAACTAGCTCACTCAAAAATGTAAAGGTGCACCAGAGTCCCAATAAAGAGAAGGAAGCAAATCACATTTGTGCCAGCAGCACATGTAAGTATGATCTACCCTGCTGCTGGGATCATCTGCTCTATGATTGCAAGGTCTCTTTCCCCAGCTGCACCTGATTTCATGGGATCAGAGAATGGAGATCCCAGAGCACTGAGGTTAGGGCAAGACCTACCCAAGCTGAAACTCTGGATGAGATCTGAAGGAGACAGAACATTTATAAAAGTCAAATTTAGTAATTTTACTTTCCCACAACCCCCTGAGACAGTAATTTCTCTCCTCTAACGGCCCCCCCTCCCCACTTTTTCTGCAAACATCTTAAGTCATGAAGAGGTGGCTGTACCTCATCTCTCCAATAAAAGGAAGTCTCCAAAGAGATAATGACCCAGATGCTCCTTACCACAAAGAGGCTACAGTCTGTGTGAACAATGAGAAGGATGGAAGACAAATGTTTGGGCATCCCCTCAAGATAGTAAAGTAGACACATGGAGTCAAAGTTCAAGTTTTGTCACTAGTTGGTAAATTAAATTACACAGGAAACTTTCAGTGGTGAAAAGACACCTAATTGTCATTACCCTTAAGGTAAGTGATCAAGATCAAGTGATCAAACTAATAAATAAATTGTGTAAGAGAACTGTTACACAAACTCCAGGTATGCTGCTCTGACAAAGCCATAATGCCAAAGGCTTCATTAGAGGCAATCCAAAGGGGCATATGAGAAAGTCAGGCACTAACCTCTTCAACCTGGGGTCTGCTGAAAGCAGGAGGGAACACAACCTGCACCAGTCTCCTTGTCAGTACCACAAAATGTTGCCCTGAGACAGTGAGGAATGCTCTCCTGAGAGCCCACACAGCCATAACCACCTCTTCCCTGACACACTGCAAGCCTAATGACTTTTGGCAGAAATCTGAGAACCTTCTGCACTTGCTGAAGGAACAGGCAACTGTGCAGATCTCCAAGGGAGTGGAGAACCATGTGAATGGTTAACGCTCATATACACCATGGGTACCATACTCTGAAGTGGAACCACCATTTCAAAAGAAGCAGAAAGCTTCTGTTTCATACATAACACAGTTACCTTTCTTTCACAAAGCTTGGGCAGCCCTCATTTTTCCATGAGTTCCAGTTTTCTTCAGTATTTAATATATGCTGGAGAAACACAGAAAGTATTGCACCTGATTAGGGTCATAATCACTTTCAGAGTTCACCTCAAAGTTTTAAACTGAACTATTAAAATTAAGGGGAAAACTTTGTTCTAGGTTGTATATTTTAGTCACTATCTTAAAGATCATCAGTGTACTCTTAAACAATTGGTTTAATTTACTCAAAAAATAGCGTATCTCCTCTCTTCAAAAATTGTGGGAAGTGCTTTATTTCCCCATGTCTAGACAAAAAAACAGATGAAGTCAAAGTAAAGGAAAAAATGAAAGCATGAAGACAACTTTTTGGGGTTTTATTAATTTCACTATATTTTATTTCCATCTCTTTGGGCACAGGACTCCTATCTGCAAAAATTTTTAATTTTTTTTGCTTTCCAATAACTCATCTCTCCTGTGTGTACACATGCACATGTAGGCATATTTCTGTTTCTCCCCAGGAGAAGGAAGAAAAGAATATTAATCAAAACATGGGATAGAATATGACTACAAAATAAAAAGACATTTTTAGACCTTTTTTTACTGGAATGAGGTAGAAGTTCTCCCAGATGTAACAGTTGTGTTCCAAAAGCTAGTTTAAACTGAAACTGCTCTTTTATGTGTTATATAGACTTTGTTCAGGCAGGCATCAATGTACTTACCTCTACCATTTTTGAGAATCTTTCCCCATCTGGAGGATTTTCTGAAAGAAGCTATGAATGTGAGAAAAGCAAGTGAACTTTTTGCATTTTACCTGTAGCAGAGTATGTAGAAAAAAACCCCCAGAGAAAATGGTGTTTACTGCTTCAAAGGTGGTTGATACAGTATTACATGCTTAATATTCTTTCATGTAATTTTTATGAAACTAGATACTGCACCAACCTGGTAAACTGCTTTTGTAGTATCTTCAATCCAAAGAGACTGTTCATCTGTTAGAACATAATTTGAACTGGAATTGAAAAACAAAACAACACATCAAAAAGTGTGCTGAGGACACATAATTTACATACCTTCTTAGGACTATTAGAGGGGATCTGAGGAAAGTATTTTGAATGTGATCTGCTCTGGTCCCAGGGACTGACCATTTATTAGTTTGTGGAATTAATTAGATGTGCTTGGGGACTATACAATCAAGGTTTAGATTCATCCAATAGGAAGTGCATTTGTGAGATTCAAGATCACAGCTTGATGTTGGACCCACAACACAGCAAATGGGTACAATGAAAAGATTTACCCCAAAAACACTAACCAAGTGTAATACTACACCATCTGTATCTCATGCCATCCTTGACCACTGATAAATGAATGTTTTTAATGAACATTTTAATGAACTGACACTGAAATGACTGTCTGCTCAAGAGGATTAACTGCAATTCAGAAGACCTGAATTCCACTCCTTCTCTGCCACTAGATTGCCTTGATAAATAATCTGCAGAATTACGATAATGATCCCAATCTAGTTTACAAAGTTCTTTGAGAGCTGTTTATAAAAAGCAATATATTGCAGGTGAGAGACAACTGCCTTGTGAAGGATGTTAATTATAATGTGTACATATGGCCCAGGGCACAGGAAATGAACAGAGATGGGATTTTCTTCAGCATGATGTTAGACACTAGGAACAGATGGGGGTTGGTTCTATCCCATTAATTTATAAAAGCAACAATCCCCATTGTTATTTCTTGCCATTTTAGACATAGTTCTGTAGCACACTAGGAAAAAACAAATCAGCAACCAGTGGCACACTGCAGAGTCAGTATAGATTCAAAATGATGCCACACACAAGTACCTTGCACAAGCCTAACAACTTGGTGCTGCCAAGAGAGTCTCCTCCCTTCTCATAGCTGGCACTCACCCTAAGCAAATTTTAATGGTCTCTACTTCTCTGAAACCCCACACCTCACCAACCTGGCAGAAAACTAACTCTGCAAAGATGAGCAGATTGGGTTTTTGCTGGTACAGTAAACTGTACAAGTTTAAGTAAGTCCAATGAACACTAGAACAAGGGACAGCAAAGAATCAGACGGAGAGTAACAGAGAAATGAATGAGACCTCTCTGCTTTCCTGCTGTAAAATAACCTCAGCCACACCCTGTATTTACCAACCCAAGGCTCCAAGTTCCACAAAAACCTCAGAATAAGTAGACAAACCATTTTAGAATATTTTGGTTTAATACAAGTTCCTAGTTCCCCATACCAAAACCGCAAAATATTTTCACATTACCTTTTAAATTTGACTTGTCCCTTTAGATACTGAAACAATATTAGGTACTGCAACAAGATGTGACGGCGGAAGTTACTGTCACTCAGCTGTAAATCCATCAGCTAAACAACAACAAAAAAGCAACAGATTATTTACTCTTTTTTAACTTATCTTTGTAAAGGCAACATCAAAAATGAAATCCAATAAACAAATGGCAGCTTTACTGAAGACTCTTTTATTCCAGAAACAGAAGCCCCCAAGTGAATAATTAACAGAAGCAATCCACAAAGAATAAAATAGAAAAAAGAATAAACTAGAAAAAAGAGTAACATAGGAAAAAGAATAGAATAAATCTATCTAAATAACATGACCAAACAGTGCAATGGGATACCCAGAGAAACTGTGGAATCTTGACCTGTGGAGACATTCAAAGCCCAACTTGACATAGTGTTGATTAACTGCCCCAGCTGAGAACTTTGAGCAGGGAGGCTGAATGAGACTGGTTCCTTCCAAACTCAAGTAGCCTGGGATTCTGAGAAAGGAAATCACATACCTTTTCACTAGTTAGAAACTTGGCAAAATATACATGTTCTCCTCCTGTTTTTAGTTCTTCCAACTTTTTTCGTGAAGCCTGAGTGTCGTCCAATTTGTAACTTTTGAAAACAGCCAAAACTTCTTCTGAGTACTATAAAACAGAGTTATTTACCACATTATACCAATAAAAAACCTTTGCAGTTAGCAAACTCCACTAAACTTAAAGCCAAAAAAGTAAAATAATTTGTAAACTTGCAATCAGCCCATCAAAACAACCCATTTGTTACCAGTGTGTAGGACCTCTCTGAGCACCACAAATGAAGTGGAAGTGTTATCACATCAGAATGTCTAATCACACGGAATATTTAAAATATGCTAAGAAAAACAACGTTTTGGGTTCCGAACAGTGCACAATTCCTTTGTTGTTTAGACATCATGAAGGAGAAAGGTTTGCATGATGACAGTGCTACATTAAAAAATTTCATCTGAAAGACTTAAGTCTGGCCTTGATCAGTTTCTGAACTGCACCTGTGGTAGTTTTTGTTTGGGTTTTTTTTTTTGACCCCATTAGTAGACCTCATTAATCAGATTTATATTAGGATGTCTGAGCAGATGTCACCTCTTATTATCAGAACACAGAGAATACAGATATTTCAAAAAATAGGCTTCTTTGAATTAAATAAATACTGAGTGACAAATTGTGAAGAAGCAGTAGCTTAGCAATAAATCATCCTCAATATTCATACTAAGCAAAACTGAAACAGCTGGCTGAAGGGGACATTCAAGTCATTGCTTCTATAAAGAGATGTGCTTCATTAGAAACCAATAACCTTTAGGATCCCACTGGGCTCAATATGACTACTCAAAACTAAGAGCTAGGACTAGATATAGCTATTTATCTTCTTGGGGTAAAAAAAACTAAACTAAGCCACAAATTCTGCTTTTTGCAGCTGATAACCATGACAAACGTATTTCTAGCACTGTTGCAGTCTGATATTGACTTAGGGGGTTTACTGTACATCTTAACACACTGCTTACTGCCAAAGGCTCACTTTAAAACAGCAAAATGCATTCCTTCATGCGCTCTCATCTTCCAATGGCATGAGCCTTTGATCTGTTCCATGCTTATGCAGTCACTGCTACTCATGTAAACAATGAGTTAGGCTGAATGGTTGAAAGCATGAACTCAGATTACCTTAAGAAAAGTCTTCCATGACACCTTCTCATAGCACTGCACAGGATTTCTAAAATAATCTTGAAGCGACCAGAATTTTCTATACAGGTTATAATCTATTGGAATGGAACTGTAGAAAAGAATAACACAGAAAACCATACTGAAAGCGATATATTAAATTCAAATCCACTCAGGAATGTACAAATCAGAAAATATAATTAATTTTGGAGGTAAATTAATGAGTCAGTAGTGAACCCTCACAGAGAAATTTGTAACTCAGAATTTGTCCTTGTAAGAGTTTTCCATTCAGTCTGTTACTTTCTCACCATAAAAGCAAAACTAGGACATAAAATGGACCTTAAGAGTGTTTCACTATCTGGGGAATGAAGAGGAACATAGTTTTTTTCTCCTGAAGCGTATACTCAAAATCAATGAATACATCTTATCACAACAAGTTTTGCCGAGGGAATTTGGAAAACTGTCTAAACCAGAGTGGCTCTCAGCCAAGGAATGAAACTTTTTCAAATCTGTACATTTCTGTCTTCCAGGCAACTTAAACAATTCAGACATTGCCAGGAGCCTTCACTGATTAGATATATCTGAGCTTGAGAGGGCAGGAAATTAGGAGAATTTGGACCACAACATTTAAAGGTGTTTCCTAAACAGCTTTTTTCCTTTCACTTTTTCAAGCTTTGCTTCAGCTTTTAAAAGTTCTATAAGCTCACCAACTTGTTGGTGCTTCATCATCTCCCATTTCACCTTCTTCTACATCCATTCCTTCTTCCCTCTCCTCGGTATGCTAAATAGGAAAGAATTATTTAAAATTTATACAAATGCCACTGCAGTTTGCATAAAGTTCTCACAGTGTTCTTTACTATAAGCGTTCAATTACAGATTAGATCAGAAAGCTTAAGCTGGTAACTCAAAAGATCTCTGAGGTATTATTACTGTAAAATGTGCAACAAATTCCTGTCTTAATACAATGGTAGCATCACTTCTGAAAAAGAACTGAAGCTCTATCCTCTGCACACTGTGGGGAAAACTTTGCACAGTGATAGTGCTCATTCCTCACGATCAAACCAACCTTTTTCCCCTCCAAGTGCACAGTTTAATGTTCTTGGTAACAGGCCTATTCCCAAAACAACAGCTTGGTCTGGCAGAGGGACAACCAAATGGTGAACTTACAGTCACAAACACTAAGCACAGTAACATATTTTTGTGCAAACAATCATACATGTTTACTGCAGAATCAGTGAAAAATGACATAGGAATTTTTACCTTCTGTCCCAGAGTGCTTTCATGTTCATTGGTATTGAACACAGTGACATTTTCCAGGTTAAACTGACTCTGCAGGTTAAGCCCTGTGAAAAACAAAGGCTAAGTCTTAGAAGTTGTGAAGTTCCCAAGTCTGTTCATATGGTTAAATGTTTATGAAATGCTAATGATCAGTTCTCAGAAACAGTATTCAAAACCTGTGTTTGAAATCAAAGCAAATAAAAGTCACTTACAACATCAAGGACAGACACAAGAACTAGGATACAAGTGCAAAGTGATTTGGCCCAACTGGATTTGGTTTGCAACCACTGTAAGTTTAAATGGTTCAGCTTATTTAGTCTCAATGTTAAGTGTCATGAAATGCAAAAAATCTCACCTGACTTTTCTGAAAGAGGAAATAACCTTGCCAAGAACAGCTGAATTCTTCCACAAAAGACTGTGTTTTGTGACTTAGATAATCTTCTTAACAGGTCTAGATATCATAGAAAGTAAAGAATATTAGTATTTATCCCTCTTTTCATTTTTCATGTAATAGAATTCAACACTTGCTAACTACATGACGTACAGAGCTAATTAAAGGAAGCTCATATTTGTAAGTTTAAATGCTAGTGAATCCCTCTGATCAGACAGATTTCTTCCAAATGCATTCTGCCAGTTCTCCTAACACCTTCAACACCAATAAAAAATAAGTTCAAATGAATCCTACTCAAATATAGCCTCTGATATGAGCCTTGTCATTGGTGAGGAATGACATTCTTCTGTAATTATCTCCACTGATGAAGAGAGTTCCCTGAGGTCTGAATGACTTTTACATTAACAAGCAAGACTCATGAATTCTTATCTGCTGAGTGACGCACCTTTTAACTTTATTACTTATTGAACACATCTGAATTTAAATCTAATTATTAAACTCACTTTCATTTGCTGAGGCAGGAAGTTCTTTAATTATGCTCCCCCCTCCCCAAAAAACTATCACTCACCGTTGCACATGCGTAACAAGTAATTTTTCCCTGCAGAGTAAAATGTGTTCTGAAACAGAATAAAGGTATTTAGAACATTAAGAGATCATAAAACCTCCTTGAGTGGATTTAATCCAATCACAAGATATGAGTAAGTATGAGTCACTCCTACAGATAACTCTTAATTTGAGTCTTCCCTTACATAACAGGCAGGTTTCACAAAAAGGCAATATAAAATGAGCAGTCCCACAAATTCCAAGAAAGCAAAACAGATTTAAACCCAGCCTTCATAAAAAAACCCCATGTTACAATGAACTGTAAGAACAGCAACCACTTTTTTTTCTTGGAATACACTGATTTTTACAGTAATTTCCTTTATTATTCAGTGTGTGATTTATATAGATAAGCAAAGAGCACTCACACAAGATTTACAGCGTTCACAATACTAGTGATTTGAAAGCAGGAGAAAGAAATTGGTAGATACTTGAATTAATGATTAAGAACAGCTTGTGAATATATCAGGGTCCACACTATTATCTGGAATAGAACAGCTTGAGTGAATGACTATGAGAGGAAGTTCTGGTTAGGAAATTCAGGTTAGGAAAATACTGAGAAAGCAGAATGTTTTTCATGTGCTACCTCCGGAGTTCCTGACACTTAGGTATCAGCTACAAAGACAGTTAAATTCTGTTCATAAAAATGGTTCATATAGACAAAAGGTTTGGCAAAACTATGTAACATTTTGCAAAAATACCCACCGATTTCCACGTAGCAACATTTTTCTCCACAAAAGTGAAAATTTTGTCACACTGATCCAAAGGGAGGCAATCCAGAACATCCCCCAGAAGAACAAAAGGAGTTGATGCAGTGCAGATACCTATAAGGAACAGGGAATCTTTTATTCAATAAATCTGAACTGAAATGCGAAAAATAAAGATGCATTGCATTTGAGGGACATTTTATTTAAAAAAACAAACAAACAAAAAAACAAATGAAGAAAGAAGCTCTTCTGAGCTCCTACAAATCCTAACAGAAAGCTTGGGCTAAAATGTGAACTTCAATTAAAGCTGCTTCTATACATACTCAAATGAAATTTGCAAAAGCTTCACACTAACATAAAACAAGCAATAAAAAAATCACTGTTCTAATGACCTCAAAGTCTGAAACAACATCACACCTTTTTGCAGACTGCAAGTGAACTCTTTCAGGCTTCTAAATCCACAGTTAGTCACTACACACAGCCATGTAGCCTGAGAGCCTTTTCAAGTAAAGCACTGCTCCAAGGCCATCCATCCATGCTCTGCAGGCAGTGCCTGCATTCCTTGTATTACAGTTCTTGTTACTCTACAGCTCATAAAACACACATGTAATTGACCCATATTTTTTGATGATTAATGTGAACAATAAACAATGCGAACAAATAAACGAAAGGAAAAGCTCAAAAGCCACTTCAGAAGGGACCAGCACGCTGATTTCTGACACAAAAAACAGTTACAGAAACAGATTCAAGTATCTAAAAAACAGCCATGTACTGACAGGAGATGAGCACAGATATTCAGGAGATGTTATTTCTGGTTCTGCCAAGACATTTTACCTCCCTGCCTCAGTGGTCTCATCTCTGGAATTATGCTGGGAAACTTCTAATAATTTTAGAGTACTGGACAAAGACAGAAAATGCTACTCACGCTGCAACCAAACCCATTTATACTTCTCTATTAAAAACAAATAAAAATATTCCAACACAGATGTCATATATATAACTAAACTTAGTTATATTATACTTAATTTCTCTCACGAAACAAAAGCAAACTTACTAACCACTAGCATAAGCGCCGCATTTCACAAAAGGTAACCACTGTAGATAAAATCAATATTTTAAAATTCCCCATAATGGCTCCTAAAACTACCATTAGATTTGAAACAGAGATGCTCACCTTCTGTGACTCCATTAATAGCAAGAGAAATAATTGCCAGGAGATTTTCACATGGAGCTTTGTTTATCTAAACAAAGAAAACAGTGTTGAAATTCGCTGGTCTGACCTAAATGTATCTAACAAAACTAAAATTCTTGTTTCCAAGAAGGCAAATTCAAAACAAATACTGACATTCAACTTTCCAAACCAATCTATTAAGTTTGACCTATCAGTTAATTATAGTAAGTTTTTATTGAGTTTGAAACCTTTCCTGACTGCTTCCAGCCACTAAAGACCCAAATGCGCTGAGAGACATTTACCTCTGAAAATTAATATCCCACATTCAGACTTCATTCAAGTATTATTTGATCATACATTATTTGACTCCTTTCATCATTCTTTTCAGCTGACATGTCAGCTTTGTTACATATAAGTAACAAACTACAAAATGGTTTAGATTTGAAGAGGCCATAAAGATCTAGTTCCACCCCCCTGCCATGGACAGGGACACCTTCCACTGGACCAGGTTGCTCAGAGCTCCATCCAACCTAACCCTGAACCCTTCCAGGGCTGGGGCACACACAATTTCTCTGGGAAACTTGTTCCAGTGCCTCACCATTCTCACAGTGAAGAATTTCTTTCTGATAGCTTATCTAAACCTACCCTTGCCACTCACTCTTAAAATAACCATTACAGAACAATGCACATTTATGAATTAGAATTTTAAGATGCAGTGGATTTTCACAAGGATTACAAAGAAATGCTGGAAAAGTCTCAGTCAACAACTCTTGACTATAGTGTGATGTCTGTAAAATACAAAATTCTACCAATCTCTTTGAAGCATCTGTATTTAATCTTAATTACCTAACTATTACATAGTTCCTGTTTTTAATAAACAGTGTTTTCTTACACTAAACTAAGTGGCTGTTACATTAATATATTAGCCTGCAAATAAAAGCTTGAGGTTCAAAAATATAAGCTGCAGCAGTTTAAAGTACTTACTATTTCTTCTTCCACAACAACTCTAAAAGCTTGATCCAAGGTACACTTCTTTTCATTTTCACTGCAAATACAAACATTCCACCTTAGTAACAACTCTCAGGCACAAGATAAGTAGAAATTATCTGAATAGGCACTTCTTTAAAATCAAGTGGCCTTTACTTACCTCCCAGGAACCTGGTTAAATGCGTTCAACAACGGCTTGATGCTTTTGTTAATCAGAGCCTCTCTGGTGGATGTCTACCAAAATGCAAAGAAAGAAAAGATACAACACCAGTACAAACCGACAAGAATCTCCTCCTTCCTCTGACAGTGGACAGAAATACTAAGAAATCTTTCTGCCACACACCCGGTGTCACTTTACACAGAGAACTTTGTGTCGAGAAGGGCAAAAAACAAGCACCCAGGAAATCAGGCACATGAGCTAGTAGAGCATCACACCTCAAACCGGGGCTAACAGTGTGGTGAAAATAGTATTTCTAAGTGATACACAGTGAACACGCTGTTGTCACCAACACTGCATCTGCCGCTGTCTCACACACAGCTTCAGGTGGTTATGGTGGTTTGGGACACAACTCACAGAATATTCTGAGTCGGAAGGAATCCACAAGGATCGTCGAGTCCAACTCCTGGCCCTGCATGGGCAGCCCCAAGCATCACATCATGTGCCTGAGAGCCTCTCTGTCTCCAAGGGAGTTACAAGCTCCTCCCAAGTGTGTATCACCTACAAACTTGCATAAGGATCCCTGCAAGTCCTGCGTTTATGATGCTGAAAAGCATACAACTTCTACTAACAAGACAGTCTAAAAATTTCTATTTCCTGTTACAAAATCGATCTAACGGATCGCATGCTTGTGCCTCGACCACTTCTATGCAAATCCTATCCCCTTGTTTGCCAACCTGGGTGGCACACGCTGGGATCCAGAGGCCTGGCGGCACACGCAGCCCCCCGGCTCTGGCAAAGGAAAAGCATCCCTCAGCAGAGGCGCTGAGCAGCTAAGTGCAATGCGCTCGGATGTTTTGCTGCGGGGGGCACGCCATACTTCCCTTGTCCTTTACATTAATTTTCGCTAACCTGAAGGTTGATCCTGCCCTGGGCCGAGCCGGCGCGCAGCCCGTGCTCGCTCCCACCCCGCCGTGCCTCGGCCGCGCTCCGCGCTCCATAAAGGGGCAACCGGGCCGCGGGCCCAGAGGCGCCGGGGAACGGCCCTGCCCCGCAGCTTCCCGCCCGCCCGGCCCCCGTCCGAGCGGCAGCGATGGAGGGGAGGATGGAGGGGCAGAGGGAAGGCAGGAGGGAGGCGGGGGAGCCTCACCGTGAAGCGGAGCCGCGCCTCGGGCAGGCTGAACAGCGGCGGCGACATGTTCCCGGCGGGGCGCTGCGCGGCGCGCGCCGATGACGGCATGGCCGCCGCCCGCCCCTCCCGGCGGGAAGAGGGAGGAGCGCGGTGCCCGCGGCGTGAGGCGGCGGGATGGCTCGGGGAGCGCCGAGCAGCGCGGCGGGGTCGGCTGGTAAAGGCCGCCGGGATCATCGAGTCTTGCCGTTAGCCCAGCACTGCCAGGCCCGCCGCTAAGCCCTGTCCCCAAGGGGTCACATCCACACGCGCTCTGAACGTTTCCCTGGACAGCCTGTTCCGGTGCTTGACAACCCTCTCGGTGAGGGAGTTGTTCCTGGTGTCCAACCTAACCTCCCCTGGCACAGCCTGAGGCCATTTACTCTTGTCCTGTCCCTTGTTGCCATGGAGAAGAGGCCAAAGCCCGCCTGGCCACAGCCTCCCCTCGGGTGTTTAGAGAGCAATGAGGTCTTTCCTGGATGTCCGGGTGTTAGGAGGATAAATTGTCAGTAGAATTGCCTTGTTAAAGTTTAGGACTTGACATATTTCAATGGTCTCAGACAAGTGGAGGTTAGCAGAGCTTGGGGGGAAGCATGTGCCACTGACAGTGGACACAAAAGAATGCAGAATTTACAGGCTACTAGAACATTTGGCAGAACTGCTGAGATAAGGGTGGAATTAACAAAGCCAACTCAGCAACTGTGCTGAAATCAGCTCAAGCTCGGTAAAAGTAATTCTGACCGGGAGATTGCGACCAGCAACTCATGGACCATTGACTTTATAAACACACTGACTGCAGAGAAGGCCTGACCATACAGACTGATTGTCATGAGAAGTGAGGAATTATTTTACCAACAGAAGATAGAATACAAAATTATTAAGAGAACTATGTAACTTGTAGCCAATGAACACGAATGCCTTTGTTTGCTAAAATGTATAAATAATGAAACATTTTGGCTTTGTGGATTTGCCACCCAGCATGGCTCTACTGCTCCGGACTGTAAATAAATAAAATACCTCATCTCAGTGTATGGCCTTGCCTCTTGAATATCGAGTGAGAGCATCTATTTTGAGCAACAACCCGAGCCTCCTTTTCTCCAGGCTAAGCAGCCCTATCTCCCTCAGTGTCTCCTCATCAGACTTGTCCCCAGACCCCCCATGTTTCACTATTACCAAAGTGGAAATTACTATAGATGTGGCTGGGGTTTTTTCCTGATAAACAACCCTAGACCATAGTCTGCCACCATTTTCAAAGTATCACTGAAGTAAGAATGGTTAGGGACTTTTATATCATCAGCAAAATCACCTCAGTTCTGACAGTTTACAGGTTGAGCAATATCCTACAGGTACATCCTGAGTAACAGAGCTATTTCCAGCAGAAATTACACTTCTCATGATCATAGAATCAGAATCATAGAATTGTTTGGGTTAGAAGGAACTTTGGTGTCTGACCAAAAGCTCAGGTACTGCCAAACTCTTATTCATAGGTGGGAAAAAGCTCAAACATCCAATATCCTGTCCATACGGGAAGACTCGAAAAATATTAAAATTAAATTTATTGTCATTATTAAATGCAAATATTTTAAAAACACATGAAAGGTTAGACGGGAGGGAGTATGTGGTTTTTGGTGGTTTTTTTTTTTTTGGTGTGGCGTGGCTGTAGTTAGCTTTTGTACCGGGAGAGGGAAGTGTTTGCCCAGAAAAGGAGGCTGCAGCGAGGGGCAGCTTGACCTGCGCTTGGATGGCTGGTGCCAGACGCTGCTCTGCTAGTGGGGAGATTGGGGCACCCTGCCAGCCCGGAGTTTTTCACCTCATCTGTGATTGTAACCATTGTTTGACACTGCCTAAAAAATGTGGGCTATGCCAGAGCAATGCCAATTCGTTTCAAATCATGGGGAAAGGGGCTTCATAACATTGAAATCAGGCTCCACATGATCTCTGTTTTTTAATGAGTCACCTGCACGTGCTATGAGGCTTGCTGAATGTTGTTCATTCAGGCTTGGGAGAAAGTTTACTTTTTTTTCCCCTCCCCGCTATTTCTCATTTCTTATTTTGATAAATTAAATCTGAATAAAGGGCCATTCTAAATTCTAAATTCTAAATTAATAATTTGAAATTATTCTAGCCCCCATCCCTTGCTATGAAAGAGAACCAAAGAAGAGATCTCTGAATTGTTTATAAAAAAAACTTTTTAAACTTTAAAAAGATGGTAGGAAGTAGAAGTGTTCTAAGGAGATACTTTTAAAGGAAATGGAGTCTTTTTTGACTATAAATATTCTTTAAGTCAAGACTAATGTTTTATATGAACAGAGAGGACTGTCAACATGCTGGGAAAAGCAGTACAGTATATTTGTTAATGGGTACAACATGACTGAAGACTTCTTTTTTCTTGGGGTAGGAACAAATGAAGAGGAAGAACAATGTTACCACTGTGATTTTATAGTGTTTTATAGCCACCTCTTGTTCGATACCACATTTTTGCTCTTTTTGGAATGGTGTTTGTTACTTTTTCAAGGGTCCCACGCAGAGGGGTGATCAACACTGGGCTGTTAGTGCTTGTGTTGGGTTGTGGATAAATGGGGTTGCAGTGCCTGAAGAAGTTTTCACCCCAGCAGCTGCTGTGCAGCCTGGGCAGAGACAGCTACTTCAACAGGAATGTCAGCAGTGTGTCACTTCTGCTTGCCACGTGGTGTTGCCACTGTGCGAAATCTGGCAACATCCCTCAAAGCAAACCTCATCACCTCCTTGACAGAGACGCCAAACTGTGCTCTGGGCTGGCAGACAAAAAACTGCTCTTGGTATGTGGGGATCAGAAACTCAGTCAGAGGAGTAGTGCTGTGTACCTGTAAATGAAAATTCCACAATTATCCTGCATATGAAGGGGAGTCAGTGTCCTAAATTAGCTAGCAGTATGTTAGAAAAAGCTGTGTTTTCTAGTATGTGCTAGGTGGGAAGCTAAGGGGGGATAAAGGAGTAAATATTGCCTTCTCCAAAAGTATTGTAAGCCAAATAATTTTTCAGCCCAGACTTAAATGCTATCACCAGCTGAAAGCTCAGATGGATGAAAGCAATCAACAGCAACACTATCTCAGGACATCTCTGTACTCAGGGGTCAGTTGATAGAACTGATGTTCTATCATATTATGTCAAGAGGCTGTGTAGTTGGAATTACAAAAAACTTCACCCAGATGCTCTTTTGGAATAAAATCCTGTTCCAATACCAAACTGAGTTTGCATTTTAATTTCTGTTACCATTCCTACAGAAGGGCATGTTTGGAGACTCTGAAGCCTCCCATCTCTGATGGCACTAGGGCTTAGTGCTTTGTTCTCTCTTCTTCATTGCCCATCCTAGTGCTAAAGCCCTTTTCTTCTCAACCTTCTTCCTTTCCCACAACCTTGCACACCATCCAGTGTAGAAGTACAGGCATGAAAGCCGGATAAGTTGCCTTAGCAGCCCAGCTTAAGTAGCTTACCTGTTATTTCCAAACCAGTCATGGGAAGTTGCACAAGGCAGTTTTATCTTTTAAACATTGATGAATACAAGGTGTCCTACCTTAGGCACTTAATTTTGAGGTGGCATACTGCCAGCCACTGTAGCTTGTTACTGACTGTGAGATACAATTAATAATGTGTGGACTGATGAAGGGGAAGCTAGATTAACACAAAAAATAGCCCCTCAGGAAAACTTAAATAACATTTTTATAAAGTGAATAATAGAGACTCTTTCTGCATTTTATTAGTGTATTGCACTTTTCACCAGAACATACTTATAACTTTTATGTTTGTTAAGTCTCATGATGATCTGCTGCATTTAATACTTTCAGGGTTTCCTCTTGACTTATTGAATAAATTTCTGGGGAATATATACTGTATGATCCCATTCTCTCATATCAGTTACAGCAGAAAGTGTTTCACTGATATATTTTGATGGCATTTTTCAAATAATTTGGTAAGAGTGGCTAGAAAGGGTTCATTTACCTGGATTCACCTAGAAATCTGCTTCCCAAGTGAGTCTGAGAATGACTGATTTTTCTACTCCTCATCTTTTATCTGGGACATGGGACTTGCTAGCATAGTTTTCCTGGAATACTGCCACTCTGCACATAGGTGGAAATATGGTCTCAAACAGCGATGATTGTCAAGTGACCCACTAAGGACTTTTATGACCAAGACCAGGGATTTGACCTTAGAGTCAAAACCTTGTGGAAGTGTCTACCATATATTGTTTGGTTTATCCCAATGCAGAGAATGTTTCATTTTTGTTGCCAAAAGAATTTACTAAAATTCGTATCTCTGTGCTACTAATACTATGGAAATTTGGCTTTTTTCAAAAGCAAGGTGTCACACATCTGGCTGTTATTCACAAAAATTGTGCTATCAACAGCTTCATCCCTCACGTAGCAATATTTTTTGGATTCTAACCTAACAATACTACTGTGATTCCGACAGAGAACTTGGATCAGTTGGACCTTTTTAGCTAGAATTTCCTTACAACATACCCCTCATTTTGAGCATACTGTGACATGGAACACCTTTAATTTAATTCACGAGCGCTTTATAATGTCAAGCTAAGTTATTAAAGAATGCAGGAAGGCATCTTCTGGGCCACATGCCTATGTTACTATATCACAAGTGCCTGGGGTTACTTTCGCATCTGCCAGTGGTACGAATTCTGAAGTATGTTGTTGTTTTGTGATTATGCTACTGGAAAATGATACCATATTTGCAGATTTAGTTCCTGTAGATTGTACTGAAGCTCATCCCTTCCTCCTTGTCGTCTTATTTTTGAGCTTCCTTGTCAATATTCATGTAAAATACAGCTCCTGCTGAAAGAACTTTTAGTTTAAACATACACATAAAAAACCATACAAAAACTAGTGGGAGGGTCAGCAACTAATTCTGATCATAAGCTTTTGAAAATGAGCTTTTCTTTGAGGATAAATTTGAAATGAGAGAGCAAAGATACTCAGCAATCCAGGCTTGGGGTCGTAAAGAAGGAAGTCAAGAAAGTGAGAATAAGAGGACAAGAAAGTGAGAATACTAGAAAGACATTGGTGGAGAGAGTGGATGCAATGACCCACCCTTAAGGGGAAGGAGGTGGGGGTAAAATGTAAGAAGGAGGCAGAGTCATGGAGAGCTGGAGGATGAGCTTGGTCTTAATGGAGAGGGACAGAAGGAATCCTTGGAGGGATAAAAGAAGCTAAAGCAGGGAGAGCCCATCTGAGCTCAAATGTTTGCCTACTTTGCCCTAAAGTGGAAGAAATCCACCATACATCAAATGTTTTTAATCTGGATGCCCAATGGTTCTTTGTGTGGGGCTTGGTTAATGAGGAAATGGTCCCTACCAGTGTTTAGTCCAGTCCAAATAACGTCTGACTGCCACATGAATAGGCAAGAGGAAAAGAAGAAATCAACTCTTGTAGTTCATGCTACAGAAATGCAATCAGGAAAAGCCCCGCTGAAGCTGTGTAGCAGGAATTCATCCAAAAATCTCCCCAGATGAGGCAAACTATTCTGGGGGAAGTTTTTATATCAGAAGTTGTTGATCTGTCAGCTGCTGTATCTCTTCTGTGCTTCAGCACAGGGCATAGTTTAGGAGAGTTGGAACCTCTAGTGTAGTTGCTGCATCATCACTATGTGCTGCTCTCATGTTGGTTCTCCTCAACAAAGAATGAAGAAAAGAAAGAATGGGAAAACATTTAAAAAACTGTAGTGAAATTCAGTGTAATATCTTAAAATACATAAGGTCTACAGCTAACAATTTTATTAAGATACTTAAAAAAATTCCCAAAAAGCATAGGGAGGATCAGCAGGGAATTAGCAAATTGTATGTGTCACATCTCCCTGCTCACTTTATGAATATGTTCTTTTCTACTGTATTTGTGTTTGTGTTTTGGCTTGGTTTTTATTTAATTGAACTCTGCAAAACCTGTAAGTTCTCCATACCCAAATAGAACTTTTGTAAAGCACTTTGCTCTTTGTGGACCTGTGTTTCACCGCAGTCTGCTGCTCTCCAAATGTCATTCTAGATTGTCTGTGTATGGGGGTTTTGTGTCCCCCTCTCAGACAGACTGTGGCTGGAAACTGCCAGCTTATGGCAACTGATGACATTCTTTAAGAGCCATCTGAAGACAAAGTGGAAAATCCAGCCATGTCCATGTGTAAATTCTAGCTAAGGCATGTGTCATTGATAAACTTTGCTGTTGGGGCTCTCTGTTATACTTTATTTATATCAACTTAAAGCCTGAAAGAATGTTGCTTTGGCTGCCTTTCAAAACCTGAGAACTGAGCATATGTGGATTCATTGAAAGGGAAATTAGTCACTCTTATTGCTTTAGAGAAACCAATCACTTTAAAATCCCTGCAACATCAATATGCCTCCCCATGATATAAATGCCCCAGAGGTTTTCTTGTTTTGAACATTTTCTTAGTGCAGCTATCTAACTACTAAAACACAGTTCACCCACTTAAGTATGGAAAGGCATTTGGAAGTGTAGCTTGTTCAATCAGAACATCAGAACAGACTTGGAATCAGCAGTGTTTACATTTTTCTCAGTTATCTCCAAGTGCTTGCTGCTGTTAGAAGCTGTCTTTTTCCAGGCAGCCTTGCCTGTCATGCAGTACTGGAAAAAGCTCATGAAGAGATCCACTGTCCTTTGACATTCCAATTTGTGGCAAAGCCAAAGCTGTTTACCCTTGCTCTCACATGCACATTCATCCACACTTTCACCAAGGTGAGCTGTTTCTCTAGGTGAAAGAAGACAGTTCAGGCCCAGAAGATCAAGTGTTACTGCCATGGTCTGAGTCACTATGGTGAGGCAACCAAACTCGTTTCCAAGGACTCCTAATATTCTGTATTATGCATGTGGTGAGCAGGTTGCTGAGACTCTGTTATGGAAAGTCCTCTCTTAGTCTCCCAGCAGGAGGATCAGCCTAAGTGACAGAAAATGAACAAAGAGAACCCTAATACCCATGATGGCAAAGTGGCGTTGGTTGATAGCAGAGCCCTTGATCTTAGGCTCTAAGACTACTCAAAAGATGCCCCAAAGAAGGTAAGGTTGTTTTCTTTTTGGGTCCCTCCTAGATGAAGAGCCTGGAAGTTAAGCTCTTGAACATCACGCCTGCAAAAGATGTGGGAATGGCAGGCTCGGATGCATTGAGATGAAAGGTGAAGAGTAGAAGACCTACTAATTTGTATTCAATTGTATGTCTCATAGACAGCTCTGTTCCTTCATCAACACTCACATCCCAGTCCTGTGTGGAACTAGGTGAGGAGCATCGCCTTCATAAATACCTCTTCTGATAAAATAAAGGGGTGATTCAGGATTTAGGTGGTGGTCTGCTGTCCTAATAGAGAGCCTAGGACAAGTATGCCTATCAGACACTCAGTTAAGTACCACAAATTAGGTGGGAATGATCTCCATGACAGAGATAACTTAATGACCTCCCCTACTTTCTTGTGCTGTGTTCTGGAGTGGAGCAGACCAGCATACTGGTAGGATGACTGCACACACCCACCCTTCAGTAGGCTGCAGCCTGCGAGTAATGGCTAAATTGACTTGCTCAAGGTAATCTCAGATCTGTTGCTTTTCCAGATGACTGCTGTCCTGAGATGCTTCTTACAAAACTGAAGAAAAATTTGATTAACCTTCTCACGTTTTCTGGGACTTGGTTATGGTCCTGAGAAAGAAAATCATGAAAACTGATTGCAAGCTGAATATATCAGGAGATATATCTAGAACTGTAGTACCTGCAATGTCACTGTGATTCATCTTCTTGGTTAGTTGGTTCCTCAGACTCTCACAAGTCTGGATCCTTTGCATATTCACATTGAATCAGTTTGAATTTCCTCACAACATTTGGTATTAAATTCTTCATTAATGAGACTTAAATTCTCTAACTATTTGAATAGTTTGGCATAGTTACTGGCCACTGGACTTTTTATTGTTGAGGAATTTCACAATTATGTAATTAAAACAAGAATGTTTGTATGGCAGCGTAAGAAACTCTGAACCCCTGAGCTAGGGTTTTGTGTTTTTAACCAGTTGTTGGAGCTTGTGCTCAGAGCTATGACAGCAACAGATTTGTAAAAACAATTCAGGAATAAGGTTTCACTAGGTCACTGTTAATAACACAGACTGCTAGCACATATTTGAAGCATGCAGGTAGCTCCAAAGAAAAAATTCCTAGACAAGTTCCTGTGCTTTGCTGAACCTGGAATCTGGGCAAACAGCTGAAGGAGAACATTCGCTACCACATGGGAAAGTTCCTCTGGCTTCTGAGGGAAGAAGTTGAAGGGAAGGGGGACGTTGGAAGTAATTTCACTTTCTTTACTTTCCCTTGACTCTAGGTGCCAATTTAAATGACATTGTGGCACATTTTCTCCTTGTTTTCAAGTTGGTTTACACTCCTTCAGAGAAGGTGGGAGCAAAAAATGAGAACTCATTACATGGAGAAATATATGCAAAGAGCTGCATAACACACAAAGTCAGTCCACTAAACAAAAGGGAAAAATGTATTTCACCCTGAAATTTTTTGAGTAGGATTAGTAATCTGAGATGCCCCTGTACTTCACAGCAGCAGGGATGCTCAGATAACAGTGTGGTTTCTAATCTGAAGAAAAAATACCCAAATGCCAAAAATACAACACCTGACTGCAGCTTTCTATCAATCACATTGTTTTGTGTTATATATAACTCACCTACTTAAGTTTCACATATAAATTACTTCCCTGGGTTACCCAAGGGAACAGTAATAATTTTCCAAAGTATTCACCTGAAGGTTCGTAAGATTATTCAGGTGTCTGTTAGACTCCAGAGAGACTAAATATGGCCACATGGAGCCTTCCTTTAAAATCCAGGGCTGGAAGAGTAATTTCTGTTTCAACAACAACAGCAGGGCCATTTTCTTGGTGAAGCTGTGGATCTGAAAATGTTTTAAAACCTCCGTGTCTTCTTCACATGAGAAAAGTGTCAATCAGAGAACGAGTTGTGTGAGAAAGGCCATCTGAAGCAGAGCAAGCAGTACACACAAATCTTATCCCAGCTTTTTGAGCCGGGATCATTTGGCCAAGGGGAAATTGGGAGGTGCTGGTGATGGGATCATCCTTCCTGGAGTAGTGGTGATGCTATTTGCAGCCAGTCAGTGTTGCCATATCTCACTATTCTGTACCCCTGTGCTCACTGGTAGGGACTGGTAGGCTCACCTTTAGTTCTACAGTATATATGGCAACAATGCAAGTTCATGTTTTTCTCTATAGATATAGCACAACATTTTTTCTGCTTTTATCAAAGAAGGGACAGGCTCTACCTCAAAGAGTCCTGCTCTTAAATCCTACCATCTAAATTCTGTCTACCCACTCAGTATATGCTCTTCATTCATTGCCTAATTTTAGGAGAAGCAGTAATTGTTTTGTAATAAATTGTTGCTCTCTGTTTCGTAAATGAGGCAAAAGGTGGTTTGCTTTAGTCAGTTACAAATACCTTGTGAGCTAGTGCATTTTTTCTGTGTTTATATTTCTACTCCATCTCCCAGCCAACTTTCCTAAAATATTTTGCAGGTGTTCTTGTGGGAATACTCACAAAATCTTTCTTTAGCTGAAAAAATTCAGCATCTGTAGTGAATAGTGAGAGAAGCTGGGGTGAAGAGTCTTTTAGACATTGATCAATGGGACCAGTGATCTGTTTAAAGCCAAACAAAAATTTAAGTGATTTACCACACCAGGCCTTTAGATCTTTGCCAAATGTCATCAAGAAAATTGATGGTAGTACCCATATCTCCTACAGCTCTGCCAGGCTCAGACTTTAATTATTATAGCAAACTACTGTTTTATTTAATTAAAGAAATTAAAAAAAAATATGACAAGCTTGGAAGAAAAATGAACTGGTTTTGTGACAGATGCTGCACATAGAAATCTTCTGTGATAATGGCAGGACTGAATCTGGTTAACTCCCCTGGAGAAAGGACTCTATAGACTAAGTGTGTTTGCAGAGACTCTGTGAATTGAGAATGAACATCTTCTGAGGAAATACTCTGTTGTCAGGCTATAGAGTTTTTAAAACACAAGGCAAATTTCACCTGCTTTCCTGAAAGGTGAAAAATATTGAGGTACCTCTAACTTCTGTTGCCTAAACTACAGTGGCATTCAGTAATTGCCTATTAGGCATGGGATGGTTTATTTCAAAACTCACAGCCACTGTATGAGCACTGTTAGAAAAAAACTGCTGCTCCATTAAATTCAAATGCTGAAGTTAAGTGTTACACTCATCACAAACTCTCTAAGTTTTTATTCTTCTCTCTCTGGTTGGCATGTAAATGACATAATTTGCTCTGATATATTAGTTGCAGGATAAGAAGGCAACTTGAAAGTCCTTTAGCTGATGTTTCAATTAATATATTTTTCAAGTGCACACACTTCATGCTCTAGAATTTAATGCTTATGCCATTATAGTTGTTATTATATGAACCACACAAAGTCAGGTCCAGGTTGTGTGTGGTGCTGGATGGCAATAGTGGTGTGTTTGCTGAGCACTCTTTGCTGTCACCTAATGATGCCACAGGTACTGGATTCTGATGATGCCACAGGTACTGGCTGACACAGGGTGGCATATCTGATGCAGCCTGAGACCATGCACTTGGCAGCAGGATAAGTTTGCCCTGAGTAGTAAAGTACCTAGGAGTAAATGCCTGAATAAATCCCTCCCTCTTGGTTTTTCTTTCTCAGGCAGCACTGTCTTTTGGACAGAATCAATGGCTCTGATTCTGTCATCCCACAGGTATTATATTTTGTGTCCTTTCAGATGTGTCATCTCTTGAAGGGAAGGCATGTGGTGTGCCTGCCTTTCCAGTGCCTGACAGCCCTGATCACACTGACAGTAAATTACAACCAATACTATGTTTTCTCTAAGCTCTACTTACCGCATATTTTAGCTAATGATCAAGGAATTAACCTGTCCTAGGTTTGGTGTAGTTTCTGTTTTTGTTTTTGCTTTTATTTTCCCAGCAGAACTCGAGATTCTTCACCTGATTGCTTTATTTTCCTTTCAGTATTCTCAAAAACTAGGTCTGAACCTTACAACGTGCTGCATGTGCACTGGAAAAAAACTGCCCCAGTGTTATCTGGGGTCTTTGAGTATGGGAACACCTCTGGCTGCAGCATCAGTGGTGGAGGGGGAGAGCTGCCTCCAACAACTGTGGTGCAAGAGCCATGTACTTCTCAAATGGTGATTGAACTGTCAAAACAAGGCTTGCCTGGGCTCTGGGAAGCTTGTTTTTGGCTCTCTGCATGGAAGGATTGTCATTCCTCATCCCATACTCATGGCATGAGTAGCCCAGAGCATGGCCAGAGTGCTGTGGGAGTCAGTTCCAGATGGGTTTGTGCAGCCTATTACACGGTGTGCACTCATTTTCACTGTCTCTCTCTGTTTGGAAAGAGAGCAGCATTCCTGGCTCTTTTTCCTGGTTTCTCAGCCATGTATTCATACAAGGTTTTTACCCTGGCTGGTGTGATCACAAAGGAAATAGCGCAGTAGCCCCTCAAATTGAGGGAAAAGAGCAAATCAAAACACATCAGTCTCTTGAGCCAGAGTCCCAACTACCACAGGGTTGGGAAAAATGCCATGCATATGATTTTGCTGCATGTTGAAATACAGGGAAGGGAAATGAAAAAATATATCACCATGCCCTTTAAAAATTTGTACCTACAGAGTTGAAGCAACCACAAGTGATGCTGTACAGATGGCTTTTCTCTTGCCAGGGAGAAGTGCAGCGAGGCCAGAGTCTTTTAATCTGTCATATATATATAACAGAAGATTTACAGTTGGAATCAGACTTGAAAATGTAAATGGCTTTTCAATTGCAGAGTCTGGTCCATCATAATGGCTTTCATTCAAAGCTTTGCCTGGGTAGAACAACAGCTGTTCTGCCTGTGGTTTTTCTTGTTTTATTTTATTTTTAGGATTTTCTCATATGTAAGATGCCACAAGATGGACACAGACTGGGAGACCTTGTGGTGATGTCTGAAATAAATAAAGTGCTCTCCTTCTCCACAGAGAGAGTTGATTCAGCTAGTGAAGAGTCCTGACCTGGACTTTTGACCATCTTCCCACTCATAACATGGTTAATCTGGATAAAATGGTATGCAGAGATCCAGCCTGCCTTTGAAATAAGTTTTCTCCATGAAATCACCAGCTTGTGACTGCTGAGAGCCCTCAAGTTTTGCATTTTAAAGTTAAAAATTAGGGAAAATCAGTGGTTGGTCATTTAAAAATGCTACCTTATAGTAAATTCAAGGGTATTTGAAATTGAAGTGTCTCTGGTATTGAAAATCAATAATTGTCTGTTTTTAAAAATTAAGTAACTCTTTTTTGTATCTTCTTTTTCAGAATCTGTACATTTCTGCAGCTGTTTGTTTACTAAAGATCTATGTTTGACTTTTCATAAAGTGCACCTGTTCAAATGTCGATACCAATAAGAATTTAGTATAGAAACAGGAGCTGCAAGTCCAAATACTGCTATGGACGTATTTTCCACTGCAGGCAGTGTTTTGTTGCTTGGAGACCTACTGTGTGTTCTTGCTTTTAATCTTTCTTCCACAGTTGAGTTTTGTACTTCTAATACGGATGAAAAAGTAGAAAATATTCTGTGTTTCAAAACTTGTGTAGGAGGAAAAGGACATGTAGGAAAAACCAACCAACCACCAAAACAAAAGCCTCAGCCCAGCTCCCAGAAGACCTGGAGCCACCAGGAATTTTTGTTTGTGCTGGGAAAGTATTACATGACTTCAGGCACCAACTGAATGACATGCCTCTCTTCCAAGGCAGAGATGTGTTCTTTTCACAGCCGAGAATGGGAATTACGGGAACCATGACACTGCCCTGTTATATTGTTTCTGAGAAGAGAGCTCCTCTGTGGTTGATCTTACTAGAAACCACGATGAGAACATCAGGGTTCATTTTCCTCCTCAATCATTCTCCATATTTTTCTCTTCTATTCCCTAGCTATCCCTTTCTCTTTTTCTCTGTTGCCCTTCTGTCATCAACTCTTCTCTCATTACCTTTTTTCTCTCTTATCTCCTACAGTTTATTTGAAACACAGCAGGAAAACCGGGCTGCCCCAGTCTGTCAGGAGATGGACAGTGACACAGCTGTGCCTCTAGTTAAGTTTCCTTCTACAAGCAGATAGCATGAAGCTGTCTGTTGTTCAGGTATCAGCTCATGCTGTTCTCACAGGCAATAATCCAGGAACATTATTTGCCTGCTACAGTGGGGTACCGTAATGATTTCAACAATTTCAATGATTTTGTCTGATTTCAACTTCCAGGCTTTTATTTTGACATTAAAAAAAAAGTGGACAAAAATACATTGTTGCCATTCAGAAAAAATAATTCATCATCTGTTTTATATGAATGTGGGTAATAGAGATGGAATTAAAGAAATGTCATCTTTGCAATATGCCCAGACTTCTGAATGAGAGAGATTCCTGAACAAAATTCTTCCACAGTCACATTTCAGGCTTGCAGCTTCCATCAGTGGGACCTCTGGCAGGGCTGGCAGGAGCATGACTGCAAATATGGGGAGTTTGGAAGCAATCCTTGGAGCCTGGAATCACACTGAATCCTGAGCTGTGGATTTGTGCCCTGGCAGGACAGATAGAAAAAGAAGTCACATGCAAATCTCTGAACTGGAGATTTTATCTCTTGAAGATCAAGGGCCTAAGTATAACCTGAACTTAGATTCTGCTCTGGTGTAAACCCAGCATAAGTGTGCTTAAACTCAGATACACAGACTGATTTTTCAAATGCCTTGTAAAATGTGTTACTGCCTTATAAAAAGCCAAGCACTTGTAACCTGCTCTAGTTCAGCGGGAAACCACCCTTTATAACCATTTTGTTGCTCTCTGTCTTCTTGCAACACTAACAAAAAAGAGTATGGAAACTTGCACCATTCAGCAAGATGCCCAGAGTGTCCTCAGATAATCCCTTGTGGGGCTGAACAGTGGGATCAGAGCCAGGCTCTGTCATCAGGGCTCTCCAGCTGGTCAGAGGGATGTGTTTGTTCCCAACCACCCCTTACTGTGTCTCAAGATGAATGGCTCCACACCGACCACTACAATTACTTGACAGTCCCAGGAGACATGCTATTTAAGCTAAAGGACAGCACTGGAACCAGAACAAATGTGTCCAAACTGGACCTAATTGCATTCACTCTAGTTATTAAAAGTAGACTCCTAATAAAGTTTTTGAAGAGCATCCCAAATGATTGAAGGGGCAAAGCAACCTCCAATTATTTTTAAAGTGTAAGTTGGTATGTTTTTTGGAAGATTTGTTGAAGCTGAGCTGCAGAGGAGTCATAAGTGTCAGCAGTCCTTTAACCTTCTTGTTTCTGATCAAAGGGTCTCTTGGTAATTTAGTGCCATGTATTAACTCTTACCCACACAGGACATTGCTCTACTCCGCTAGTGATCCTCTGTTGTGATCACACTGAGCTCTGCTCTCCAAAACAGCAACAGCAGTGGCTGCCTCCCATATGCAGGGTGATGGGGGAAGGACACCATTCTGTTTAATTTAGCACTGAAAAGCCCACTTGCCTCACTGAGGTGTATGAAAAATAATTTGCTCTATGCCAATGTTGGTTTTATTGGAAAAAGTCACTTCTAGAAATCACCTCCCTGATGCACAAAAACAAAATCCCCCAAACTGAGACATCAAAATTAATCATATTCTTGAAAATCTCCTTTTTCTTCCAGTCCCAAAAAGGGGCTGGCAATACTTACATGCCTCTGGGAAGTTCTCTGGGTAAGAAAATCATCAAGGCATGCAAGATCTTCTCTAAAAAGAGCATTATTTGCCCAGTAATTTGCTTTTATTGTTTTGGTCTAAAAAAACCCAAAACATCTCCACACAAACTTCGTAGCATTACACTGAGTTTATTTTGAAATAGAAATCAAAGAATGTTTTTTCCTCTCTGAGCCAGATGGGAAGAAAAAACAAACGTATTCCACCATATGAAAGAAAACAGATGAGAAGTTTCAAAAAATTTTTAGCCAAGTTTTTTTTTTTTCACTAAACAGCATGGAAAACATGAGACGGAGATGGTGAATGAACAAATAGGCTGTGGTTTTAGGAAGGCCTGGTTTCTGGGGAGCAAGGGTTTTGTCTGTAAGACACTGTACTATCCCATTTATACATGCCCAAGCTATCTCTCAGTGTGGGTAAGCACTGGGAATGTCCCCCTCCCACTCCTGCCCAAGGCTTGGGGAGACCAGGGTGTTCAAACTGGGGGGAGTGCCAGGTATGGGCAGCTGTTCCACTGCTAGCCTGTCACCTGTGTGAGCCCTGGCACCTGCACAGGGCAGCACAGTCTGCCCCAGGGACAGCTGGGTGTTCACGGAGGAGCCAACATCTCCAGGGTACACAGACACCTGCAGAAATGAGGGAGGGAAAACAAAGCAAGTCTGGAGGTTGGGGCTGGAGATGTTTTGTATCCTTGGGATGCTACAGATGCATGAGCTGCTGTGCTTTTAGGCAAGGAGGCTGCACTGGGGAAAAGTGGTTCTGTTTTCTCACAGGTGAGTCGACTAGGCCACCTTTTCCCTACTCCCTGCAGAGCAGTTTCTTCCCACAGCCAGTGGCTGCCCTCTGATCAGCTCCTTGCCTTGCCAGCGATCAGACACCAGTGCCTGCTACTTGCTAAAAGCAGAGTAGCTACTTGCCAGGAACAGAAAATTAAAAGAGGAGGTCAGCCACCTGAGAGAGGGAGGAATAGCAAGACCAGATCAGCCATTAAAAATGGACAGTTTAAGCCATCATAGTGGCTAATGTGGGGACTGATGCAACTCAGTTCAGGACATCTCTCACCTGGGGGGCCATCTGAAGTGTTTGGTGCACTAGGACAGTAAGGAGTAAAGGGATTCAGCCATTCTTAAAGGTCTTGTTTAGATCAGACCTTCCAAACCATGTTTCTAGCCCCTATGTGCTGCAAGAACAAGGCACTAAACCTGCAATTACGGGATAAGATAGTCACAGTCATGTTTAGAATCAGGATGGTGTAAGTGAAAAGGAAGGCTTTAATGGAAAAAAATTTCATCAGATTCATTTTTAATACCTATGAATGTTCTGGCTCCACATCTCGCTGATCTCCACATCCCTCTTGGTTACACACACATGCACAGAGTGAACAACATTCATTTTTGTGTCTCCTCTTAGTGATTCCTTTATTGGAACATTTGCAAGTATTAATTATAGACAACAAAGGAAATGAGAGTTGAGATTTATAAGCTCTAATCAGCTGAAGGCTTTCCAAATAAATTAATGAAACAAGTCAGAAATTACATTAAGAAATCCAGAACTGAATGTAAATCACAATGACTTTGTACCTTCTCTGCCTTTCCCTCTTTTTCTTCCAACAGTCCCAGTGCTTGTCAGGGTACATGAACTTGCATTTAATGTTATGTAAAACAAGAAGGATGATGGGAATGTGTGCTCAGTATGACAAGTTACAGTATTCGTGCATAAGAAGGAAAGCCAAAACTCAAGGTGGGACAAAATAATTTGCTATCACTTATAACTTTCCATTTAACCTGCATTATTACTCAAACCATACAGAAAGATTTGATGGATATGTTTTCCCGTTAAAGAATGGCAGGTCTGACTTTAATGACAATTTCTTGGCCCATTCTGGTGTCCTGCTTGCACTCCTGCCAATCTGTCCTTTCTGTGACAGGTTCCTGAGCTGTCTTAATGCTCTCTTGTCCTCTCAGTGATTTCAATGCTTGTTGCCATTGGACACCTCTGTTTCCTTCCTGCAAGAATACTAGGTCAAAAGATGATCTGTCCCAGCACGCCTGGCTGCTCAGGCCATATTTTAAGGATGACTGGACACGTCAGGCACGCAACTGCAGCATCCCTCTTCATCCAGTTTTGTCTATCATCTGCAGTGTTTGATTCAAGTGTGTGAACAGAGGGTGTGAGCCCAGTCACGTTTCATTTTTCAGTGTCCTCAGCTTGTCATTCCTCTGACTGGAGGACAGAAATAATTCTTGGATAATCTGATCTCATGTATGTACCATCACTGCTGTTGCTGAAGGAAGAGAAGGATGAAATCTGGGCAACAATGCAATACAGCTTGGGCTTAAACAGAGGTTTTTCATTCACTTCATTTGGTGACAGCAGTCTGTGACATCGGTAAAAGGCACAAAGAATGTAATTTCATGGGGTAGATGCTCAAAATGTGCTTATTTCACTTAAATAAGCCAACCTTCAAAACAAAGGTAGCACTGCCTCCACTTAAGTGTGGCTCTGCAAGGCCCCACTCACCAGGTTTTGTGAGGCTCACTGGGCATGCCAAATACTAGTTTGGTACCTCATTATCCAAAAATAGCAGTTTAACATTATTTCCACAGACACTGTGTAAATATACGTGTAAACACTACAGCGTGTGTCTATGTGCAACATCTAGGTACACCATGACAGTGCATGGCAGAATCAAGTTGTATTTAAAACCTTATGAAAAAGCCAAAAGAAAAGTCTCATCCAGACTGTCTGAAGAAAAGCCCTGCCACCATGATGGTGACACATGGTTTCTGCAGCTGTAATGCACAGACCTTTCACTTTGAATTAAGCAGATGCAATTTTTGTGTTGTTCCAGTCTCATATCTAATCTGTACCCACAGGACAGATTCCCAAATGTAATATTTTGTGTATTTTGAAAGAAAATTATAATTAAAATTTAAAACACTGGAGGAGTGTGAGATGTGGGGAAGCAACAGTCTTTAATTGGTTGGTCTTAGGAGCAATATTTGAAAATCTGAAGTACAAAATCTTGTCTCTTTCTAACAGAGCTGGAGTATTTCAACAAACTTATCTGAATTCAGCCAAGGTAAATGGCAGGCCAGGAGGCAATGGAAAAACAGTTCTTCCTAAAAGCCCAAACAACTTCCTTCATTGTACAACATGTGGCCATGAAAAGAGTATAAAAACTGGAAACAAATACCAAGGTTTCTCTTAATGAATTATCATGCTAATTTTTAAAATTCTTGATATGCAACACTGCTGCCTAGACAACGGCTCATGGGACTGAGGAGGAAACTGGCTGGGTAATGATATAATCTCTTTCTGCTTTGCAGCATATTTTATTTTCTACTTTGTTTGGGAGAGAAATACTGGTCCAAGAAAACAGAGAGATCAATTTACAAAGCACTTAGGAGAAGTGCAAATTTATTAGACTTTTCTGAGTATGGCATGTTTTTCTCACCAAATCTTGAAATCTGTCTTAAAAACAAACATATTTCAGTGTGGGCAGTTCCTTTGTTTCTCTTTTCATAAAGTCTCTCACCTGGGCTTGACCTGCAGTATGTATGGCACCTTTTGGGGTAGAATTCCTTACAAGGAGGGAGAAAGAACGAAGACATTTAAAAATAATTCTTAAAAATTGGAGATTTACTTCTATGGCATTTTCTCATGAGTGGAACGAATGTAGGATAGTAGGCTGGCAGGTAGGCAGGTGTGAAAAAAGGGAGGGAGGGAGGGAGGGAAGGAAGGGAGGAAGGGAGGGAGGAAGGGAGGGAGGGAGGAAGGGAGGAAGGGAGGAAGGGAGGAAGGGAGGGAGGGAGGGAGATCTTTTATTAAAATCGTCTTTCCATAGTACCCCGATGAAACACTGGCTGTGATCAGAGCTATAATGAGTATCTAGTCCTTAGTCAATTTAATTGTTACACATGCAGACTAGACTGCATACAGTAAGGAAAACACTATCTAAAATCTGCTTTAAAAGTTATTTAACCAGAAAAAATCATCTGGGAAAGTAAAAATATTTCTAACTGGAAAAATATTTCTCTATAGCTGAGCTAGGCCTGACAGCAAACCTTAATGAATTATTAGTACCTTTATTGTTTTCTTTGGCCCCTGTGCACTATATTTGTAAAAAAAGTCAGTAAAAAAGAGAACAATTGTAAAAAGCAAATATTTTGTACAAAAATACAAAGTTTTAAAAGCTCTTAAAAGTATATTCCATATTATTGATAAGAGTTGGACTATATATATATATTTATATAAAATCTATATATTCGTGTATCTGTATAATTTTCCTACATTTGGGATTTTAGCAAATGAAACAACTGTTTACACAATTGCTTTATGTGATTTTCTATATGAGTGACCAACAGTCTTACTCAGATTGATAGACAGTCTTTTCTCAGAAGACACAAGTTGCTTATGGACATGGTTACTGGTTGGGAATAAAATCTAAAACAGAATTAGTCCAATGGTATTTCCTGATGCTGTGGGTCAAAAGGCCTTAAATAATTACAGGATGCTGAAGAAGAGTTACTGCTGAATTTCTTGATGCTTTTAAACCAGTTTTCAGTGCTTGCTTTTTTTCTTTTTTCATATTTTTTCAATTTTGGAAGTCAGTGTTGTTCTCTCCCAGGATTTTCTTCTTTACATAAATTTTCTTAATATGAAGGTATCTTTAAAGTCACAGCCCATTACACTCCAAGTATTTGCCCTACATTATGAGAGAAAAAAAGAAAAACAAAGAGAAAAAAAATCCTGTAAAAAGCCTGTGAAGATTAAACAAATTTCCAGAAAGAAAACTTACAGAGATTGAGGTACATAAAAAAGCAGACTCATATTCAGATCCTGTAAGTCCTGGAGGATAAATATTTGTAAACCATGAAGTTTTCTTAAAATAACAAATGTATGTAGGAAAACCAGGATAAATTTAATTGTTACTTACATATGGTCCTTCACTCTGGACATCCAAACAGAGTTATACACACAAAGCTTGTTCAGCACTCTGTTTTGTCTTAGGGGGCTATGCATGGGATGTAATTTTGGCTCTAGCTGACATTTATGTCTGCCTTCATTGAAATTCAGCCGACAAGTTTCCAACTGGAGCAGCCAGGCACTCTTGGCAAAGCAATGTTTAAACAGGTTGTATGGAGGAGATAACATTTCAGGCAGAGCCCCACCATGAACACAAACACCAGCTTTGACCATGTTCTGCAATGATGGGGCCAGGCTCTAAGCAGCCATGGGAACCACCTGCCCTCTGCTCCTGCAGAAATGCCTGTGTCAACAGAAAGAGATGCCCTGTGGCAAACACCTGGCTGACTGCTGGGCCACACTTGCACTTTATAAGTCCTTCACTCCAGCTGCAACAGTTGAGATGCTTATAGCCTGTGGACCCAGCTTCTTAGTCCCATGGGACATCTCTTGGCAGCGATGGGAATTTTAAGATCTCCTTAGCAGTCACCAAGGGCCTCTTATTGCACAAACTTTCAAAACAGAGTCTTTTTGGTTTTTGAAGGCTGGTGGCTGAGCCACCCTAAGGCCAGCTTTCCCTGTTGTGTGGCCACTGAGCCTATAAAGACAGTTTCAGTGGGTAGGATGTGGGTAGGATCTGAAGCATGTGCCAAATCATGCCCAAAATTTTAGGCATATGTAAAGCCTACAGGAGATGGTCAAGATGCAGAGCATGCCATTGCTTTGGCCAGGCCAACTTCAAGGCTGCTTTTTCCAAGTGCAATAAATCCAGCACTTCTATTTGGATTTGAATAGAAGTACTCCACATGTGATTCCTCCTCTTCCTCAACAAGGCACTGCCATAGCATTTAGCCAAGACCTCACCTCTAGCTGTGGGACATTTACTATGGGCAAGGCAAAATAATCAAACCAAGGGCCTTGCTTACCTTTGTCCATGTCTTTTTCACAAATGAAATTGTTAACATCTTCACAGTAGAAGTCATTCCAGAGCCCAGCATAGATCAACCCGGCACAATCTTCCCCTGGCCCGTGCCCGTGACTCCAGTTATCAGGCTGCCCGATTTTCCAGTTTCTTTCCACCAAAAAGCAAGAGATATGATTGCACAACACAGCACACATTGCAGGTTTTCACCACAAGAAATTAACGAAAACATCATGAGATCTGTTCTGAACGGGAAATACACATTGAAACAAACAATACATGACTCTAGCTGAAAATGGAAAACAGATGTATTACAGAGAAGGGAATCTATTCGGCCTTGGGCTGCCAAAACTCAGAGACCTAAATTTAGACCAATGAACTTTATTTTAGTTTCTGAGTATACATGCACACACAGTGGGGTTGCTCCATGCTCCATGTGCATTGCTCCAAGCCTGCAAAACCTGCACGCTGCATTCCTGCTGGCAGATGGGACTGAGAAGAGCCCACGGACTCAAAGGTACTGCTGAGATGGCAACAGCCTGCCCTTGCTCACTGCAAAGGCACTCAGGTCTCTGGCTGCACCAAAGGTGGGCATCTTGGGAGGAACAGCAGAGACCCCTGTGTTTTAGAGACACATGCTCAGATGGGTAGGGAATTCTATTGACTTACAAGGAATGCACATAGTATATTTACACACATCTTTCGAGATCATTAGCTTTGATGGTGAAATTGAAGGCAGCAAGTAAAAAATCTTGCAGCAAGTGTTTCCTCATCCTGTTTTTGTTTAAAGAGTGAGAAATGCTTCCAAACTCAGGACTTAAAAGCTCAATTTTCCTGAAGAAACAGGTTGTTGAAGGGAGCTTGTGATTGCTGGCTGACACGGTCCATGCTCAGCTAAAAAACATGCCTGTCTGACACAGTGTCCAACCAGGCACCTGGGAGGACACACAGCTTTCCAGAAGTAATGAGATACTCCAAAAATCTGTAACCAACAACTCGGAGGTTACGACAGACCACCTAAAACCATGGTGTAGTGGAAATCTACTAACAGCAGTGCCTGAAGTGGGAGTCAGTCACAGTGCTGCCATAAAGAGGAAGAAAGATGAAAACGGGAAAGGAGAAAAAGGGGAAAATATTACGGCTCATTTGAAATGCATCTGACTTTTTCCATGTTTTTCATCTAAATGAACACCAGTGAGATCACAGCTAATCATTTCGTAACATCTGACTGACTGTGTAGCGTGTTTTTCTGAAGCCCAGCATGCTCAGCTCTATAAACTCTTTAGTCTACTCCTCAGTATTAAAAATTTGGGTGGTTAAAATCTGTTCCATTTAGGACAAATTAGGTGTAGCCCTAGGATTCCTGGAGAGCTGCCAATTCAGTTCTCAGCTGGCCAAAGCATAGACGCCCTCATTTCATGCATTTTCCTTGTGTTTAATGCTTTCCACTTGGATTTGGGCTTTATCTAAAGACTGGTCATTTTTTATCAGAATGAGTACTCTATTTATAGCCAGTTGTAATGCAAATAAGGAAAATTCAAACCAAGACAGTAAAACTGTCTGTGCTTTCCATCTCAACTTCGTAATAAAAGTCAGGAGCAAACGTTTTGGCAAGAAACACTGCACTGCGTAGTTATGTGATTTTTTCATTCAACATTCAGTTTTCTTCCTGGCAAGAAAAGGAAGCCTTGTGCATGGAGAAGGGAGAGAGAAAAGAACCCAGCGCCCTCAGTAGCAAATTTAATTAGTGGCATCTACAACCATCTGGATCCACTGGATAATTTCTAGATGCTGATTTTAGAAGTGTCAGCAAGAGTCGTAGCATTGCTTTTTATTTACGTACGTGTAAACTGGTAAGGATCCATCCAACCATCTCCATTCATTTTCCTTCTCTGAATCCGTTAGTCCAATCCAGAAGCTGCCTTTCCCAAAAATCTGCCTTTTTATCCATTGCTGTGAAAGAAAGATCTTAGTCCATAACAAGGACAACATTCTTTGGAGCCAATAAACTACACTGGTTTCATAAGTATCTTGTTATCAGAATAGGGAGGGACAGAGAAATTTTTCTAAGCTGAAGATATGTTTCAGGAGTTGGCCTTGAGACCCCTTGCCCAAATTAGAATCCCTTGCAATGTTTGCATTGAGGTAGAAAGAACTAGGCATGAAAATTAGGTTAAAGTCACAGCTAGTGTGTTATAGATACAAATTGAAAAAACCCCAAAGAGTAAGCTGTTGTGGGTCAATTAGTCCTAGGCTGCATGTATTAAATCACACAATTTAAAATTAGATTATATTCACTGCTGCAAAAGATACATTTTTGATAGTACACAAGTCATAATGGACTCCATATTTAAAGGTTCAAAACTCCTACAATTCTCAGAAGCTTTTCTGACTGTTCTGTCCCCACCACCTTCAGGGTCAGCACCAGCTCTGCTCACACTGCCCTTCTGCACATGCAGAAGCTGCTGATCAGGCAGAGGGTGGACAAAATCCTAATGAGTCAATCCATGTGTTTACTTCTACCACATGAATTCATGATGCTCTCAGCTTCCCACTATCTTGTGGTTTCTACATTTTAAAGAACTTCAAACTCCCTCCTTGAAAAACAGAAGGAGAAGGTAATTACCTGCTCCTCTTTGTTGTTGATGATAACCAAGCGTGATGCTTTCTCTTCACAGAATAACTTTGCCTCTTCAAAAATTTCTCTTTCAATTGAAAAGTAGTAGCACTTTTCTGTATAGTTCTTCCAATGGGGAGAACAACCTGTAATGTGAATTTTTTGTGTTAAGTCTGTTATTAGTAACTCAATGGGCCAATAATAGGGCCAGAAATAAATGGAGGAACCCATACCCATCTACAGCATGCAGTGTGTTAATGGCTTACCGTTAGCCTCAGGAACTGATGTAGGTTCACTCTGCAGTGCCATTGGCATCCCTGGACCTGGCGGCCCTGGTGGGCCAGGTGGGCCCTTTGGACCTGGCAGCCCAGGGACTCCAGGTAGTCCAGGTAGTCCTCGAGGTCCTGGCACCCCTGGCTCTCCCACAGTCCCTTGCAGGCCTTGAAATCCTGGCGGGCCTTGAGGCCCTGGTGGACCGTCCTTGCCTGGTGGCCCTGGTGGCCCTGGGTCTCCACTTGGTCCAGGCAGACCTGTCTTGCCAGGAGAGCCTCTCTGACCTTTGGAGCCAGGTGATCCTCTTGAACCTTTTCCTCCTTTTTCTCCTGGTGGCCCGGCTGGCCCAGGTGGGCCCTTCTCACCTGCAGGTCCTGGTGGTCCAGGCTCTCCTTTCTCTCCTTTTGGTCCTTTTAGGCCAGCGGGGCCAAGAGGACCTTGAGGACCTCTGTCACCTTTAGGTCCCCTTGGACCAGGAGGACCTGAAACAATGTAAACATGCAAAGTGAGGATATGCACGGAACACAAAACAAAAAGCCCACGTGGGGTCCTTGTTCAATACAATTTAGACCAGTGACACTGGATATTTAACAGGACAGAAACCAGGCTAACAGCTGCTCCCACCAGAACTTGTAACAGTGCAGCTGCTTTCCAGGTCCTATACACTGTTGCTCTTTCCTTAACCTGCACAAAATACAGGATACAGAAGATACTTTGATGCACCCAGTCATGTGAACTGGGCAGTGACACCATGCCCCAGGTGACCAGCCAAGGTGCTAGTCCCTGCAAGACGCACTCTGCACTGTTGATGCACCAGTCCTGCATGTCGTCCTTTTCTCTCACTCTGCCACTGTCTCATCTGCCACTCCTACACTCATCTCTCTGCTCTTAGACCCAGGACTTTTTCTCCTGATCCTGTTTGTTGGTCTGTTTGTTGGGATGTCAAAAAGAGACAGAATGTTGGATAGCGAGCAATAGGCCAATGGTGGGAAGGACCAGAGGTTGCAATTTGGCCAGCTATAACCAGACAGAGAACAATAACCTACGACAGGAAATGGCAATACCATGACAGCAATAAGCAACAAAACAATTTGGGATTCTGTTCATGGATGAGCAAATCCCTTGTCATTACCTTCCCACCCCCAGGACCAATCTACACAATTCAAATCCTCCAGAGATAGATTTCCAAGCTGGAATCATTTAGGCCTGGTTGAAATGAGAATGGTTAAGGTTACTGACATGTAATCTTGGCTCTAATGCAGCCTTAGTTTATTTGGAGCAACGGATTTGTATTTGTGATTAGAGTTTTAGGCCTGACTGGTTCACATAAGATTTGAAATATGAGTGTTCTTTTCATTTGGGATAATATTTGGCTGGGAGAAACCTCCTAAACCTGAAGCTATTTATTTCTGGAGAAAATAAAATATCCCAGGATTAAAAACTAAGCAAAGTAGGATGTTTTCTGGCAGACTTACAACTGGCTTAAAGTGAAATAGCAACTTGTTTTTCAGTAAGGGTGGACCTTTCTGGGAATAGTCCAACATATATTTTTTAGCTATTTCCTCCTTAGTGGGGATTGGTTTCTTGAGGTTCCACACCTTCACTCACTTATTTTAGAAACTAAATCAAAAGCAGATCCAGTCAATCAGTCAGACAGAATAAAATTTTGCTAAGTCAGAACCTTCTTTCACAACATCCCCATTTTAGCTATGTAAAAAAGGCATACAAAAAATAGTAAGGAAAATTCAAACTACATGTACATTTCCGAAGCTTATTATTTAGGATTAGATAAGAGAAAACCCCAGGGCTCTGTACTACCATGCACTAACTTCCACAGAACTGAAGTAATGCAACAAGAATTCAGCACACACACATCATTAGGAGCTGCATACCTTGTAGGATAGTGAAGTTCTTGATGAGCTGGCCATGTTTGGAATCTACCAGCTTCATTTCTTCCATGATTACTGACAAATTGGCAACTTCAACATCTAACCTTGACCTCATCAAATCCTGTTGCACCTTGAGAGATGCAGAGTCTATGCGAATATTGGCTAGTGTGCTGTTCATAAAAATCAGTTCATCTGAATGTTTACTTAAGGTGTCTGTACAAGTTGTCCTGACCTCATTGAGATTGCTCGTCAGTGTCCGTAGGTGATGAGCAGTGTAGCTGATGTTGCTGACAATACTGACTATATCGGTTTCGAAGACCTGGAACCTTTCTTCTAGATGGTTGAATTTGGAAGCAGTTCTGTTCTCATATCCTTTATGTTGTTCCTGAAGATCCTTTAGACTTTGTTCATTGGCTTGGGCAATTGTGGTGATGTTCTCCATCTGCCCACTGAAGGAGCTGAGCTGATTGTTCATATCTTCAAGTGTATCATTGTTGGCTTTTGCCATTGCTGAGTTGTTGGCAGCCAAAGCCTGTAAATTCTGTACTTTCTCCTTAAGCCAGTCAGTGTCCTTGCGGGCCTGAAGGACAACCTGCTGCAGATTTTGAAAGTCATTCTTGATTCTTAGAATAGCCGAGCTTGTATCTTCCATTGACTTCTGCAGGACACTGATTAGATTTCTTTGCTGTATTTGAGTCAGGTTTAAGTTGTTCAGGTTCATGATGACCACATTATGAGAATGCACTTGGCTTTGCAGGTTTGTTTGTATATTACTTGTGTCTTGCTGAAGATCGTTGATATAGCCAGTATATGCCTGAAGAGTCTTATTGACACTGACGATCATGAAAGAGGTACTATCTAAGGCACTTTTCATTTGGTTCTGTCTATCATCTAACATATTTCCAGACTCTTGCAGCTTCTCCAGTGTATCTTTGTTTCTGGTAGTTTTCTCTGCAATGTCATGAAGCTGCTGACGAAGAGCCAGAATGTCAGATCTGAAGCTGGACAGTTCAGTGTTAGTATTCAAGGCTTTTTGTCCAGCTTGGTCATCTGTTGTAGGAAAAAAAATCGAAAGGCTTTAGGATGAGGGTTTTTTTAAACATAGTATATAACAGCATAGTGTATTCTAAGTACAGTCAGGTTGTCAAACTGTTCAACAGAACTTCTCTGCTATCTTTTCCAGAAAGAGCAAACCACTGAGCAAAGTTCTGCCACTAGACAGAGAAAAAAAGCAAAGAGGAATTGATGAAGACCTTATGTCTTGCTGAGGAGAACAAAACAGTGATTCTGTTGTCATATATGGGAAAAACTATGGTTAGAAACTGATGAGTATATGCAGTCAAGTAATGCTGTGTTCTGAATGAAAACAGAATGGGAAACAGAATTCAAAACATTAAACAGGTATCAGCATATGTAGCTTTTCAAGTTACAACTGGATTTTGTTGAAAGCTCAGAAGTTTATTTTATATGTTCATGTTTTCTTCTTTTCATCAGAGGTAGAATACCTTCATTTGATTTAGTAAATGTAGTTTCAATTTTTAAAATCTTTGGTTTAGTTTTTAAGTTCTTATTTTAAAGCAATCTGAGTTAGAGACAAAAGCTTTGCCAGCAGACAAATTCAGATATGTCAGGATATGATGTATTTCTGGATTTCTCTCTGATATATTACTATTGCTTTTAATGACATTTATTTTGTCATTATTGTTTCCTCATGTTCTGAGTTCGAGGAAAGCAAAAGCTTTAATCTTTGAGGAACATCTCTGCTCGTGCTTAAATTGCCCTGTGGAATACTTCTGGAAGCTTGTCCGAATATGATAAAGCATTTGAGACTGCACAGCCTATCATTCAGGACATAGAAACCAAGGAAATAAGCAGTCAACACTTGCTTTCAGGGAAGATTCCCTTGCTTGACCTCAATCACTTCACTCTCCCTCTCACAGTCCATATATTTTGGTTTTCATCTAAGTGTAGCTATATTTATGAATTACGCAGGCTGAAGTCCATAATTTCAGATGATGCCAAGAGAGAGAAGTATGGTTTTCATAAATTACAGTGAGTACAGCTGTGTATGGTGCTTTGTCTGGTGTGATTGAATGAGTCATGATGGCAAACATCAAATGGTGGCTTGCGAGACTTCAGCCTGAAGTGTTTATGGAGTCTTTCATGGATGGATATCTTCCTGAGCACAGTTCCTCTCCCTGCCAGTTGTCTCACTCCCAGATCTTCTCAGCTCTGACTCTATGTTTACCTCTTGGCTATAGCTCAAATTATACTGTGTTCCTCACACAGCTCTGATAACTGCCAGGTCTACATACAGCTAATCCCTGAAGGCCTGTCTTCCATTCACCACATGCTGTTATCCTTCTGGCCCTTTAGCAGTTCTCTTACCTTTATGTCCCCTACTCAAACTGCTCCAGAACATTCCTAACTTCCTCCATGTCAAGTTCACTTAAATGGCAACTGATGATCCTGAGCATCTCACTGATAATCCATTCAGCAGCATATAAAAATGTATGGGCATGAATGAAGCAAAGGTGATCCAAGTAATGAAAATTCAATCAGCATAATATAATAACACAAATATAATCCAAAAGGTTGTACGTGCTTTAAAGTGTAACATTTACCTCTGTAGAAATGTCAATAAAATAATATGCCACTGAATTACCCCATGTCTTTGAACTGAATGCAGTATGCAAATACTTTGGAAGACAGCTCTTTTTTGAGGGGAAAAACGTTGTTTAAATTTATAATCAAGTCGCAAGTAAGTAATTTTTCCTAGAAATACATGTCTCAATATATGGTTTATGAAGCTACACAAAATTTATTTCAAGAAATGCATGCATGTATGTGTATATTAATATTTATACAATAATCATAAAAACTCTAAGTCTATGTATGGGAAGAAAGGCAAAAATGTACACTTAGAGAGTAGAATCTTTATCCATGATTTTTTTTCACATCTTCCTGCAATTTGAGAACTTTGATAGCGCTTGGGAGACCTGAACTCATAACAGTTTTATGTCCTGTATTCCCTGACATGATCAAGAAACATTTTATAGAAGTAATCCACTTGCATCAGCCATAAGAATTTTGAATGGCTGATTATTTGTGTACCCCGTAAAATGGTTTTGAATCTTAATTGCTAAAACAGCATCAAGATGACTGGGTGACACATGCTCATTTTATGTAGACTCTCTGCTGTAGAACAGCTTCTGCTATGTTTTACATCTCTACCTCAGAGAAGATTCTCTCCTGAGGACAACCTTTAAGTGTCTGTTTATGTAAGTATAAATGCTTTCAGAGTGACTTCAGTAGGGAATTTTGAAGTATGCTTAAAATTCTCTCCTAAGTAGAGCTCATCTGAAATATTTTTAAGTACTTTCCCAAGTACTTGAGAAACTGGAATAGAAGTGCTGTATCTTGTCATAGGCAGAGGTTTTTCAGACGAATTTCCTGCCTCAATCTGCCAGGAGAACACCCCAGATCCATAACAGAAAGAGGCTTTGCTGGTGTGTAGATTACCTAATTTCTTCAGATCACTCTCCACTTCTGTGAGCTTTTCTGTGCATCTTCTGTGGGATGTTTCCAGGCCACCTGTCACATTGTCCATTTTTTCTACAACTAGGGGAAAGAGAACAGTATGTTATGGAAAGAAGAGAAGGGAAATAATGAAAAAGGTCTAGTAAACAACAAAGCACACAAAACCCCACCCTACTACCACCAAATGGTAAATAAGAAAACACCTTAAAATTGCCCTGCTTGTCATTACGCTCCGCTGTTGATCTGTGAAATGTTGGAAGGATGAACTTCTTTTTGCTGGTGGATCCAGAATTCTTCCAGTTTGTGTCTACCAACAGACCCTAAACATTTTTTTTTGCTCATGAGCAATCTCTCTCCTGAATGAGGAAATCCCTCTTTGTGGGTTTTCCTCACAAATGAAGTCCTTTGCTTTTAACAGTATTTCCATGCTTCAAGCACAGTGCTGTGTGGCAAAGGCAAACTGATTGCTAAAGGTTCAGATGTGTGAAAGAAGACTTTAATTTTACTATGAGCCATTTCTCCTTAAAAAGAACTTTATTTTCTTGTGCATTTTGATCATTAAAAGTAGCCACTTGGATAGCAAACTTAGGACTGAGATAGTAATTACTAAATGTTTCAGGGGTTGAAATGCATAACATATGCATATCATATGATGAACATATTGATAATGTTTAAACAGATCACTCAAGAGAGATTTGAAACAATTCTGCCTCATTAAGATTGATGGTCATTCAGGAAGTGCGGCTTTATGACTGATGTGCTCTTTATTTTGTAATGTCAGAAACTTTCTTGTCACTGAGACATTCAATTATTTGATGAAATTAATATGGGAATGGAAAAAGCAGAGCAACAAACAAAGAGCCCATGTGGCTTCCAGTGGCAAAAATGTGAAATGCTTGCACGGTTAGAGGTAGCCTACAGCTTTCACACCAAACCTTGTCTAAAACCCTTCTGTATTCAAGCCACAACCAGGCATAGAAATTGCTTCTCATCGTGAGATAATTTAGTCCTTTTGCTATACTGGGAGTAGAACGGGTCTGAAACAACCCTGGGAGAGGCTAGATGAGTTATTGTGCCAGCTCCCTCTTTCAAACAGAAGAAATAAAGTGCTTCCCATGTCTTGAGGTTCTGTAAACCTGTGTGAGGTAGGGGGTACCACTAACTTTGTCTGTGAGATGATCTGCAGCTAGGAAATACTCTTATAGAAGTTGTTGTTATGTAAAGATCTGGGTTTCCACAAGAAGTGAAATTTAAGGATCTTTTGTTGCTCATGAGCAACCACATGAATCCCAGACCTTTAAAGCATAGTCCACCTAGTGCTCCTTCTTAATTAAGTTTTGCCTTTGTTTTTCTGATTCTGGGTACCACAGTTACACAGGAGGCTTACTCCTTCCCCAAAAGCAATGTGAAAAAACCAGACCAAAACTATCTGATGCAACAGCACTGAGATGAATGGAGTTACAACAAAGGAAGAGTCTCAGGGTTTTTAGAGAGACTGGACACCCTTTGGCAAATTACCTGTCTGCTCCTTTCTCGGCTGCTTACAAGCCAGTAAAACAGACTCTATTGTGTGTGCAAAGTCAGTCAGAATGTGGCTTTTGGTATTTGAGATGATGACAGATTTCTTGCTAAACACCAGATCCAGGCTACAATAATGGCTTTACTTTTTCAGAGGGACAGTTGCTCAATACCCACTGCTTTAGAACGCATTTTTCTCCCCATTATAGCACTAATTTTTCATTGGTTCTTCTGCCCATTAAAGTTGTCAAAATACTGTATGCCATTTTTCCTAAATGAAACCAGAGTTGATTATCTGTTTGTCCTGCCCAGCTGTCTTCCATGCTGGAGCCCAGATCAGCAAAGGTACCTCAGCTACTTCTGACACTCCATTGATTCATGGAGTGCATCCTGTGCATCACATGCAGTGAGCATGAGGACCATATTTGACTTTTCCTTCTGGCTCTAGGCAGCTCCTTGTTCAGTCTGTGGTGCTCTCCTTTGGCTACAGATAGTCACTGTGAAGGGCATGGATCACTATGGCACTTAGAGGGACCTTATGAAATCATCTGTATTTAAAAAGCAGGCCTAATTAAAGTGTTTCTACTGAACCTGTGCCTTGACCAGCAATGGCACATCACCTATGGATCTTGTTAATTCAGATTTAGGATACAGGATTATCATAATGTCACCCCAAGACACTTGTAATATTAAACTGTTTTCCCCATTTATGCCACACTTGGAGTTGGCAAATAAGTAGATATTATCAGTAATTAAAGGAAAATGTAGTTTCTTCCTTTTGCTGTCCAAATGAATGCCACTTTGTACTTCAGATCTGAAGTTTGTAAAACTGAGATTTTATACTGTCATATAACAAGTATGTTTTCATGGCTGAATGAAATCTAACTCTGCTAACTTGGGTTAAAATATAACCCTGAAGAATCCAAAGCAAATGAAAACAGTAGTAATCCTATCAATAAATAGTTGTCTGGCAGTTAGATGAGACTGAACGGAAGTAATTATACAACAGCATATGGTATTTTCATTGCTCAAAGTGAAAAAACACCAAACGACCCCACACTAAAACGAAGCTGCCATGTAGCTATGAACAGCCTTTATGGGGAACTCCTCAAAAATCTGATGAAGCAGGGCTTTTATCAGAAGCTTTACTGGTATTATTGATGATTGGCCATGATATATGGGGAAGGCAATGCCTGGGCTCTGTTTGAAGGAAAGAAGTAAAAGGTCTTTCAGTCCCCAGCATCTTCTCCTCTACAGAAAGTAACAGGTTTTAATTCCAGTGTGTAACTGCATGCCAGACAGCAGTGACAGGGAGGGCTGCACAACACTTAGCTGGAAGGACTGTCTGCACCTAAGCCCTCATTCAGAGAGGCTGGAAAGAGAAGGCTGCTTTCAAATACCCAAGGTGTTGATTTTTGTCTGTTTGGTACTAAACTGGCAATGACTTACCCCAGTTAACTGAAGTGCAGAATTAGCTATATTAGGCAAACAATTTCTTTCATTTTTAATCTGTTTCCTCTCAGAGGGCAACTCAGTCCTGATGGGTGAAGTGTAGAGGAGAGAGGCCAGAGATAGGTTCAAACCACCCAGCTCCAGCAGAAGAAACAGAATAGGTCCTTGCAAATGTGCACTGCAGGGTTAGCTCAAGGGCTAAGCTGCCATCTCATAGATAAACCAATGCATGTATTTGCTTTATACAGGGGTGGGATCTTAGCCTCCATGGTCAAAAAAATCATGGGTCTGTGGAACTTGATCCCTTGCCCAAACTCTTTCCCAAAGCAAGTTGTAGCTTACTTCCTTTCTTCCCACTGCCCTGCAAGAGGAAAGGATGAGCTCTGAAGAGAATGGAAGGAGAGAGGCCAGTGTTGGGTTTTGTTGCTCTTGATGCCAAAAGAAGTCATATGGACTGATGTCCTGGTTTGGGGAATGTCTTTCATTCCCTGGTAGTAGATCCCACCATCATCTCTGGATGAAGCCCTCACTGGTAGGTGAGCATGTGGAACATTCTCAGAAGTAAAAGCCTCTAGCTAGTGCCCCAGGCTTGAACAGGCACTTTTCACCTCCTTCAGAGAAAGGCAAAACAGGCAGACAAGCTGTAATATCCCCTACAAAGGCCACTCTGCTGCTCCCAGCAATCTGCCTGCTCTTAGAAATGCAAAGTTATGTATGTCTTAAACTTGTTTTTGGTTAGCTTCACCTTAATTCACATCTTGCATTGCCATCTCAATTTCTGACAAGGTCACAGTGGAAAATGTGGTGAAGATCCTCTAAAGGAAGCCAAAATTTCAGTAGTTGCTGACCAGAACTGGAGGACTGTCTGCATCTAAGCCACTCTGACAAAATCTCCAGGGCCATCTCACCAGGATGTGTTGGCCCTAGGTAATGACAGGCTAACTATGTCTGGGAGACAGATAAAAGAAATAGATTAAAGTAATGGTGGGCATTACTCAAGAAACTTAAAAACAAGGACTGACTAGAGAATGAAAACTACCAGCAATTCAAGCTGCAAGAATGCTAGCTTCACTTACTGGAAACTAGTCACAGGAAGATCATTCATCTTCAACAGACTAATCTGACACTAGCTGTTTCCAGAAAAAGTTAGAACAGTGTATTTTTCATTTAATTTAAGAAAATATGTGCAAAAATTTACAGATTGCTTTATTAGTGTTTTAAACAATAATTTGTTTTCTCAAAGCAGAAGAGTAGTAAACCTGCCTTGTTATTCATTCATGTTTTGTTTCCTTGTTACTCATTCATGTTTTGGTTTCGGGTTTCTCCAACACACTATGTAATTTTTACCACCAGTTTGGAGGTTTGTTCTGTGTTGATTTTGCCTCCCATTGAGTCACTTTTTTGCCTGCCATATTTAATCCACTGATTAGTAGTTTTAATGTTTTAAATCACAAAGGATATCTAAATGCAACGTAGGAAATGAAAGTTTTAAAAGTAGATTTGGGCTTTATAAACATAAGTGTGGGAGGCATATTTAATGGAAATGTAGCTAAGAGACTGAAAGAATCCCTGATGCCAGCAGAATTCCTTCTTTCAGTGTCATATTGCAGTAAAAAATACAGGCGAAACTCTGATACAGAGAGGAGAGTTCAAGAACTCTACACTTTTATTCTGAATTTTGTTTTTCCTTTAAAGCCTAATTTCTTCTCAACAATCAAAAACATTGCAGTAATTAATTTTAATATGTACTGTCAGCTGGAGTTTTGTCTAACTTATGTTTTCTCTGCAAATTAGCACATAAGCACTGTAAAGACAAAGCTCTTAAACTGCAGGTACAAAGGGCAAAATTAATGCCTGACATAGGACGATTTACTTCTTGGTGTTACAGAGGGAATTCAACAAGACTTGGATTCAACAAGACTTTTGTCTTTTTGCCTCTTTCCCTTGGCATTCAAATGTTGCAGTCACCAAGCTGGTAAGCAGTGGAACAGTGGTCACCAAAATGTCTTAGGGTCTGTGAGCAAGATATGCATTTTCCACCTTCCTATAATCCTTTTTACATTTACTTGTGGAAGTGAGAATTCTTTTGCCCTTGCCCTGGATAGCTGTGATTTGGTACTGCTATGACAGAAAGACTCATCCCTGGTGAATGACTACTCATTCAAAGAAGGAAGTTTAGAAATGAGTGAAGCAAAGACTAAGCCGCAAGAAGAGAGCAAAGCCCAGGGAAAAGAGGGTGCTAGGGGCCCTCATGGAGAAAGAAGCTTGAAAACTAGATTGAAATGAGGAAGAGAAACTCCTTCTCCCAAAGTCTTTTGTACAGTTTCCTTATTGCTACTGCTTCCTCCACATACAGAATCATTTACCAAAGCAAGATAAAGAGCCTCCAACTTGATATGCTGCTTCTGATGCTGAGTGAGATCTGACTCACTGAGCCCCAGAACTGACAGCCTTATATAAAACTCTTGAGGGAAATTCTGCTAAAATCCCAGTTGTTTAGTGGCTGGGTTAAATCTTGAAAGATCACATTCTCATCTGATGTAAGCAGATCTCTGCAGATTTATGTCTGCAAAAGGCCTCCCCTAATACATATGACAAAATGATCTTATCTTTATAGATCAAGAATACGTTTTTGAATCCTGGAAAGTTTTCTGTCCTTCAAAATCTGACTTCCAGAAACCAGTTACTTCAGGAGATGTATTCACATAGATGTACTGCATTTTTTTATATTTGATGTTAATTTGCCACATTCTGTCCACTTTATCATGAAACAGGATTACCTCAGTCTCTCTATCTGTTCCTCACATTCTCTCTTCTCCCTGGATAAATCTTCCATCTAAACCAAATAATTTCAGTTTTCTCCCACTCAAAACTGTACCAAATCCTCTTAAATAATTATTTATCCTTTCTATTTCTACAATTTCCTTTTCTTTCCCTGGCAAAGGACCAGAGGTGATGTCAGCTCTGCTATGAGTGCAGCTGTTGGCGGCACAGGACACTCTGCATGCTAATCACATGAATGATTACCCAGCTCCTTGGACAGGTTTTGAAGATACTCTCAGAGCCATACTTAGACAGGTAGTTTAGTTTGGTTTTCCCTGCAGCAAGCTGTGATATCCTGTTATAATGGTCACAACGATGCTGTTCACTTTCTTCTTCTTACTAGAAATTCACACCTTATTTATTTAACTTATTATAGCTGTAACTGCACAATAAGCAGGTATTTACATCAAAATATTTCTAAAAATGCGTAAGTGGCTACAGTTAATTAGTGATAAGGATGTATGGGAGTTTTCAGCCATGTTTCCCAATGTGTCCAACCAGTGACTTGCACAAATGAAATTTTCTCCATTACTGGGTTGCCCAACTAACAGAATCTTTGAAATTACTGTTGAAAGCTCCTAAGTGTCTTTGTTCATCACAATTATTGTGGAAAAGTCAATATATTAACACCTCCTGGTTCAATATTTCTTCTTGCAGTTATTTCAAAGTAATATTGATACTACACTTTGTTCCTGTGATAAATATTATAGTATTAAGATATTCCTGGCTGTTGCACATGTTACACAGCTTTGAGTCTTTCAGTACTCCTTCTTGGTAGAGAAATGATCATGGAGGAATGACTTTTCTTTCAAACATCTAATCTAGCTTCAAAACTTCATAATTATTTGCAAGTGAAAATCTAAGGTTGCAGTTTGTTGTTAAGTAGGTACAAAAAGCCAACATTGCCCAAGTACTGATATTTAAGCTAAAATGTGACAAATTGCCTGGCTAGCTAATAAGTGACAATGTGTTTGGATGCTTCTCTGAAAGTTAAATATTGGTATTGATGCATACATACCTTTGTATCCCAGAATGGCTACTGTGATTGTTAACAAGGCACACAAAATATATAATAAGATGATGGAGAACTTCAGTGCCCAGTTGTTTTTACACTTGGTACATTGGCTCCCCTCCTGAATACCTGCAAAAGAAGATTTAAAGAAATTTAAAGCAATCGCGAAGAGCACATTGCTGGGTTTATCTCCTCATTTCCTTTCCTCCGTTTTCTAAAGAGCAAATTATTTATGTAAGCAGATGATATATGGGTGCCTATTTGCCTATGCTGCCAGGATAACTTTCCTGGTGGTTAAAATATCAGTTTAGTGAAAAAATCACTTTGGGATTTTAGCTTGTGTAAGAGAAGTAGGTTCTGCTTTACTGGAAACCCTGTGGCTTTCCTGAGCAATGGCTGTTTTCTGATTGTGTTAACAAGACTACGGTGAGCTTTGGAAATAAAACATTTATTAGCATCTCCTCTGTCAGGCATCACACTGTAGCAGCTCTTTCTTAGCTTTTGGTATCCCTGTGGGGGCAATAGGACACAATAAATGTTCTGGCAGAAGGAAAATACAGAAATAAAGTAGCATTGTGAAAACCTGGTAGGAGTACCTGTCCTGCTTTTCAACCATTACCACAGATAGTTACCATGCAAATGCTTTCTTTCCATAATGAGAGAGACTTCTTGCATAATTTTGAGGGGCATTGGAGAACATTATTTCCACAGAAAAAAAGGGGTGCTTTACTGATAGAGCCATTGGTACATCCACAGAAAAAAAGCTGGCAAATTGCCCTGTGTGGACAAGCTTAGGAAAAAGGGTCTCAAGTAGATAAGAGAAAACAGAGCTTTACTATTTTGTATTTGGGCTTTTATTGCAGAATGGTTTTATATCTTTGAGTCTATTAGGGAAGCAATTTTCTTCTTTTGTGCTCCTTGGGAACAGCTCAAAATCATTGGAAGCATTGATATTAATCAGAAGCACAAATGTGTAAAAGCCTGAAAACTGGACCACATCGCTGAAACAAATGGGCAGGATTTATCTGACTTTCCAAGGTGCATTAAGCAGGCCAGGATTAATGTAACTTGCTGTGTGTGTTGGAAAATGCATTTCTTTGATATTTCACTCTATTTGTGTACTATTAGGGGAGTCCCACAGGAAAGCTTTAAGCTCTAATAAATTCTATGTACCAGATTACTTAACTAATCAAAACTTGCTCTGTAGCTTTTTATGAGTAACTTATATTTCCCCCGAGGCCTAATGCACAGATGATTTTACTTTTCCAAACTCATGACCTTCTGCAGAGTGGTTTTTTTATTTTCATTTTTTTAAGAGAAAAGCACAGGCCACTTCCCCTGGGTTCACGGAGGATGGGTGACCAACATAATGAGTTAAGTCAACGGCATTCCTCTCTCCAATGACATTTTCCAATGACTTCCTTTGAACCCAAGGTACTTGAAAGAGGGAGGATTAGTATCTTGGAGCAATTCAGGAAGAGGATTTATACAAAGTTTATTTGACAATGCATTTTCTTTAATTCCCTCTGCACATATATGAGCTGTGGCTAAACCAGAAATGCATCTTTTGCAGGTCAACCCATGTTCCACATTACATCATCACATGTTTTTTCCAAACTTTTCAGGTGTGACATCACATTCTGTTGCCATGTGATGAAAGTGATGTCATAGATTTGGCTTCCTTGGCTTTAGGCATAAGACCAATTGGGAACATCTGGTTCTTTTTTGAGGAACATTATGTGAAAATGAGACAAAGGCTTGTAAGCATAAACCCAAGAACAGAAATTCCAGAGGATAAAGTCTTTTCTCCTGCCTGTGAGGTGGGAAGGGAGGGAGCTGGCACAGAGACAGGCAGTTGCATAGCCTATCTATTGGTGGCTTGGATTTGGAAGGGTGGTAACTCCTGCACGACAAAGGAGAAGATGAAAGGTCCATAATTCAGTAGTCAGGTTTGCTTACAGATCCTGATGCATAGGCTGGCTTGCTTTCTTTGGTTTACAGTCTCAAGGAGTTTGCTAGTGAAAAAAGCAGAAGAGGAAAAGTGCACTTTTTTAGGGGTTTGCAATGGGTATTCAAAGACTGGAATTATTTCACAGTGTGAACTCAGTGGTGTCAGGAGCACCATTTTGCTGGCCTTTGCTGTTACTAATGGCTTATTGAGCCTCTGTGCCCTGAATGCAAGGTTACTTCCCTTAAGGGTTTAAAATTCAGATTTCAACTTGGTTAAGTCTTTGAAAGTCCCATATATCCAAAAACAAACTTGAGGGCAAAACTCACATCACATTCACTTTCTAAATATGCAGATAAAAGAAAGCTTGAGCCTCCTTATTTTTAAAGTTAATTGAAGCAGGCCTAGATCCTTATCTGGGAAGAACGATGGACTGCAGAGGTACAAAACACAGAGAAAGGCAGAAGTAGAAACAAAGCCTTTGACAGCAATTGCATATAGAAAAGTTTCACTTGATAACTGTCTCATATTAAGATTACTCATTTTATGACATGACCTGCTTTCTGTCACTGTATTCTGGCTTCCTGAGTAGCATAATGAGCTGAAACTTCACTGATGTCACTGGACGTATTTGCAGTTCAGCATCAAGCATCATGTATGTTCCAGTGCTTCCCAGGGATCTAGTTTCACTTGTCTCAGCCCTCTCTACCTCTGGTTCAATAAAACAGCACTTTGGCTTTTTGGAACTTTTAGTTTCAGCATATTTCAAACTGACATCAGAACAGCACCCCAACAAAAGCCAGACCTTTCCATTCTTTAACAGTCCAGCACGATTGGGATCAATAACACAGGCACATCACACTAAAGTGATCATACAGGCTGGAATGATTCCTTTAACTGAGCTGGGCTTGAACTGTGTACTGCATTCCTTGATGGAGCTTTCTGCCTGTCAGCCTAAAACTACATCTGATTGCCGTGAACCCCTGCTACCCTCATCTAGCATGCTCTGGGTCCAGGGCTGGAGTGAAAATCCAGGGAGCTCTAACAGGCTCCTTTGTTTAATCTATGATGCAGTAAAGTCTTTCAGAGCAATTAAATTTGTTCTTTAATGCAAATATATAGTGCTTAACTCTGCTGGTAGCAGCACCTAATTTTCTAGTTTACTAAACATATAAAAATTATACAAAAATACCAAAGATATAAGTACCCCCAGAAGAAAAGGTTTGGAAGACTCATTCTGACGTCTTTCTGAGCAGTTAAATATCAGGCTATATACAAGGCAGAAGCCAGGAATGCAACCCTCTCTGTAGAGGGACAAACTTACAGAGTAATCAGGGCTCCCCAACCTCTCCAGCACACACCCTGACTTCAACTTGCCCTGTTATTCTTCCCCACTACCTCACTTAAGGATCATACCCAAATAAGATTCTGATATAGGAGATACATTTAGTCCATGTTGTGAGGACACATTTTTATTGAAAAATTGTTCTGAAAAGATGTGGTAGCCAAAATACTAAGCAACAACAATTGGAGACAGTTAAAAATGCTTACTGTGATTACCCAAAACCCAGCAGGCTGGCATAATATCATGCAGGTTTGCCGCAAAAGCTGAGAGCTGAGGCTTGGAGGAGCCCATACTTGGGCTTGAATTTGACAGAACTTTCCCAATTTTATCCACTAGACTGCTTGCTGTCATGGCTTACACAAATGCAGAGTTCTTCCAGGTGATGTATCATATCTCATCTAGAAAGCTGTAGACTCAATGGACAGGGAAAGACCCCACACACCCACCCCATTGACAGAACAAATGTAAAACCTGCAAAAGGGCGTTCTCAGCTGAAGTGAACTTTCCTCCATTTGTTAGTGATGCTCCTAGTGCAGCACACTCCTCTCTGTGTCCTGTACACATGTTTTCAATGTTGGTCTGCTCCCAGACATTTGTCACTGACTTCCAAACCCAGGGAGCCAGGGTCACTTCCGCATGACGTGCATTTCTCACTGCTGATTTGATCAATGTTTAATAAATATCAGATGGGACACAATGTGCCTTATTTCACTGGACACATGCTTTCTCCCATTCCTTTCCCTGACTTATTTTAATAAGAGCTCTGGTTTTTCTGCCTCACTGTTGGGAAGACATCTGGCCAAACAGACAGCAACCTAGTACAAAGAGATCCTGCTGTCTCACATGCTTTGGGGACCCCCTTCTCTGCAAACCAAAATGGTCACAAAAAAATATGCAAGTGAGACATCCCCCTGTTACCAGGCTTTGTAGTATTTGTTTTTATAGCATTGCATTCCAGTGACGGAAGACTTTGTTCTCATGCAGGGGGTATACATCTGCAGATTCCTTTCAGGCTCCAAGAAGAGGTTTTGCTGAAGGAGGAGCTGGGCTTTTTGGTTTTTGTTTGTTTGGGGGATTTTTATTGTTGTTGTTGTTGTTTTGTTCCATGTTTTAATAGGAGACTAAATATCTTTGCTCTTTGTAACCACCTTACAAAATGCCTGACTCCTCAACAGTATTACACTTCAGGACCACATCTTTGAACACTGGAATATGACACGCACATGCGTTTTTCCCCCTGACTAATTCTCTTAGAAGTATTTGCCTCTGTGTTCTTTTCTTGGCTCTGATTGCAGTATCATAGGTGGCCTCATAATATTTCTGCTAGCAAATAAATTTTGATGAAGATGCAAGGTTTCCTTCATAACCCTGACAAGAAACATACTGATAAGATAAAAAATGTAGTGCAGGAAATGAAAATACATTAGTTTAGAGGGGTTTTCCCCAGGGTGATTCACCGAAAAGAGATAACATCCCTTGAATTTCAGAAGGAAGACTGAAAGCCCAGTTTGCATCTTTCAAATGATTGATTTCTCAAAGCTAGTGTTTTCAAAACAGCAGTAGATCTAATACCTATATTTAAAGGGACCTGAGCAAACGATATACCTCTAATTCAAGCCTCCTGCCCTGGAAGGTGCTCCTGCCCATGGCAGAGAGGCAGAAACTACATGATCTTTGAGTTCCCTTCCAACATGAACCATTCTATGATTCAGTGTGCTACTAGGAGTCAAATACTGAGAGGTAATTAAACATGCACAGTTGCAACAAGCTCCCAGTGATGTCTGTCTCACTAGCAAACGTAAGTGATCCCATGAGGAATCCATCTCTAGGTTTAAACAACTAAATGCTTTGAAAAACCTGGATGCAAGTGCTTAAATTCAGGCACCCAAGTGTAAAATGATAGGTTTTTATTAATATGCATGACTAGCAATTATGAAAGTAAGTTTGTCTTATAAGACAGAGAGGATTTTAAAAGTCAGGCATGTAAGTGTTTTCATACATACATACACACATACAAACACATGGTTATGCTCAAATATATGGAAAAATATGTGTGTGTATGTTTTTTACAGAGAAGCCTTGGTAATGACAAAACCCCAGCATATTATATTAGCACACTCTAAGAAAAAGCAGGCAACAGTGTCTTTGACAACAATAACTTTGCATAGTTTGAGATTACTGGATCCAGCCAGCCACAAAATTCACAGTGAGATTTTTGTCTTCTCTTTTGTATTGTGTCACAGGTTATTAACCCACCCCTTATGAAAACAATTCCCATGATCCTTCATGAATGGTTTTGTTGCAGGGAGCAGAACTGATGATTCGGTCGTTCCATATGCTAACCTACTAGAGAAAGCAATTGTTCTTTGTAATGGTCATAAATGGCAAAAAAATTGAGACTGGTTCATGCCCTTTAACATTATTGTTTTGAGAAAATACTGATTTCTTCAGCTTAGAGTCTATTCTTACACTATACAAGCTATAATTTGAACTCCATGTAAATAGCTGCCCTACATATTTCCTAGCTAATGCGTAGAGGTCCACACCTCCTCCCATTCCACAGTCTTGGCAAGCCCTGCCTCTGCAATGGCAATGGTCCTGCTTACCCAAGTAGTGCAGTGCTGGCTTGTGGGCAGGTAGATTGCAACAGCCTGCTTAATTGTCAGATTTTTACAATGTCATTGGAAAAAATATTTAGCACAAACATGCTGTCATTTGTTCCGGAATTTGCTAGTTTTTCTTCTGGTTTTGTAATCGAATAGCGATAAATGTGAGCTATGTTTGCTTAGAAAAGGTTTCTGGTTATTTATTAGGAAGCAATTAAAGCACCTAAACTTGAAATCGAAGCAGTGGTTATATAGTCACCTAACTTGTGCCAGTTTTCCTATGCCAGGTGGAAAATCATGAAACATGGCAGCAAGGCACAGGCTGAAACAGCCACTTTAGATTTCAAGTAAACATTGCAAGACACAGAGCTTCTTTATTCATAAATTAATAAATAAATGGACCAAACCCAAACCACTCCATCTCCAAAGGTTTCCACAGTGTTCAGCATAATCTGATTGCCCTGCTACACAGCTGGCAGGTTGTGCAAATAACCTCTGGAGAGGAGAAAACACACCTTAAAAACTCAGTTCGAGAATTTGTGCCTCACGATGCTGCATGGGCCCTGCCAGGGTCAGTGGTACCAGCTCCTGTGATTTTATCCTAAGCTTCACATTCAAGATTTCTCATCCACCCTGATGCCCCTTTCTTTCCCAGTGCAAGGTTGGGGCAGTCCCTGGTGTCAGTATAGGCTAGGGCATGAACAGATGGAGAGCAGCTTTGCCAAGAAGCCTTGGGGGGTGGTGGTGTACCAAAAGCTGGACATGAGCTAGCAATGTACATTTGCAGCTCACAAAGCCAAACACATCCTGGGCTGCATCACAAGCAGTGTGGTCAGCAGGGTGAGGGAGGGGATTCTGCCCCTCTATTCTTTTCTGGTAGGACCTCACCTGTGTGCAGTTCTGGGGTCCCCAGCACAGGAAAGACACGGATCTGTTGGAGTGGGCCCAGAGGAGGAAGAGATGATCAGAGGGGCTGGAATGCCTCTCTGATGAATGAAGGCTGAGAGAGTTGGGACTGTTCAGCATGGAGAAAAGAAGGCTCCAAAGAAACTTTATTATGGCCTTTCAGTACTTAGAGGAGGCTGATAAGAAAGACGGACAAACTTTTTAGCAGGGTCTCTTGTGATAGGACAAGAAGAAATGGCTTTAAACCAAAAGAGAGTAGATTCAATATAGATATAAGGAAGAAAAGTTTTACAATTAGTGTGGTAAAACACCAGAACAGGTTTTTCAGAAAAATGGTAGATGTCCCATCCCTGGAAACATTGAAGGTCAGGGTGAACAGGGCTCTGAGCAAACTGATCTTGATGAAGAAGATGTCCCTGCTCATTGCAGAGCAATGGGACTAGATGACTAACTTTAAGGGTCCCTTGCAACCCAAACTGTTCCATGATTCTTGCAGCTATGTAATTATGTGGAAACTTTCAGCTTGTATTCTGGGAGAAGAGCATATTCCTGGAATCCTAAAAAATAGAAGCGGGGAGTGTTCCTTAAGGCTTAAGAAAATAGAAGACTCCACCATTTACAGGACTTTCATAACCCTGCCTCTACAGAGCAATTCTCAACACTGAGGGGGCAATGCTGGGGCTGGGGTTGGCACCCTGTCCCTCATCCCCTGAAATAGAAGGGGTGTATTTTGTCCCAAAAGCCCAGGCTATTTGAGTAACCATGAGGATTTCCCTCTCTGGGACACCTTGGAAAAGCCTAGCCCTTGATGATCTGCACACTGCAGCCTGAAGCTCTGCACACAGGGGCCATCAAGCAAATTCTCCTCCACACACCAGACTGAGTCTGTTGGAGGCAGCGGCCACTTCCCATAAATCAGAATCCCACATCTGACATAATAAAGAGCCTCAGAGGGCCAACACTATTATCTCTGGAAAGCTTTCAGCCTAAGAAATACTCTATTCTATGTAATGTACACAAACCCGTTCATTAAAGCAGGGGAGAACCCTCATTTTCAGCCTGACCATCATCTCTCACTTATTTATATAACCCAGCTAGCATTTTCTCTCTGGCTTTGTTCTTCTTTGCAGCAGTCCAGAGAATCACAATGAATTGTCAGAAATCCTAATTATACACTTCAACAACCACCACCATTTAATTATATAGCATTACCAAACAATGTCCTACTGTGATTAAACACTAAATATTTTAATTGAAAGGATACAAAAAGCCCAACCACAACACAGGCTAAGCAAAGACTGCTGAGTATCTGAACTGTATGTTAGGCAAATATTACAAACAGAACTGAAGAACCAGTGTGGTAAATTTTATGAAAAATCATGGATTTGCAACAGCTTAAGGTCCAGGCATAACAATGTGGTAAGAATATCACACCAGCAGAGGGTCCAGCATCCCATAGGCTATTAGATTTAAAGACAAACTCAAACCAGAACAAACCTCAGGAAGTCCTGGTGCTTTTAAATAACTGTCTGGAATAAGAGAGCTGTGCCTGTCCTCAGTTACTAAAAATCAAGTAAGGGATCACTCAATGCATGTCTCTGGAACTAAACCCAAAAATCTAATTAGGCTGTTCAAAGATGGGAGAAAAACTAGAACAGTTAAAAGAAGATAGAAATTATGTATGAATTAAAGACCTGTTCAATGACAGGCAAGACAGCCAGGACACATGACAGCAAAGAGCCTCTCTCAAACTCTGTCTCAATAGAGAAGAATTTAGACTGACTTGCAAGAAAAAATATAGCCAGATCTATAGGGAGATCAAAGCCAGATCTTTGGTTTGTGAATCAGCTTCCTAAGACAACTTGAAGACATTCCATTCAATGACTTAAATAAAACCAGAGGTAACAAAGCATTAGCAAAGTCATGGAAGGGATCTCTCCTTCAGAATTGTGCCAGATGGCAAAGTAATGCAATTTTTGTTGAAGTCCGGGCTTTCCATTCTGAAATAAACATGCTTCCTGATGAAACATAAATCCTAATTAGGATTATCTAATCTGATGATTTATGGACATGATTTTTAATCTTAATTCAATTTACATTAGACTGAAAGGTTGAAAAGAGGTAACTGACTTGAAGTGTATATTTTCCCTAACATTCTGTAATTTTGTAATACAGCATTTAGGTGTTAGGGACTCTAGCAATGGTATCAACTGGTAGGCAGAAAAAGTGGTTAACTCCATGCTTTGTGTCTTTTGAGATCCATTTCTTTAAGAGGGCAACATGATCCCCTCCATGGCTGTGTGATAGATGCCAATACCCACGGCAGTGACACCTGTGCTGCAGGGCCACTCATCAAGGACATGATGAAATCATCCAGAGCACAGGTGCGAAAACGATTCTCTTCACAGGAAGTTTTCACCTGTTGTTTCACCAGCTTCTGCAACTTTTAACATTAAGGGCAATGCTAAAAACATTGGATCACTGTTTTAAAGAACAAGAAACAATGGAAACTCCAGGCATGCACAACAAAGCAACATTTCTGTATCCACTGGTGTTGCCAAAAATGCTGTCCCAGTTAACTACAGAAATTAAATTTTTTTATGTGCCTTCACAAGGTAAATGGAAATATTTGGCAGCCATCTGTTCTGTGTAAGTTTCTGTGCACACATGCACCTCTGACGTGGCTGAGGCAGGTCATTCATTTAAGAGCATTGTAATATACCATGTGTCACAGCAAAGTGTGCTTTTAAACTCTTGTAGCTCTTATGAATCTAAACCAATTTTCACTCAGTAGTCAGAAGCACAACTGGCATGTCCTTCTCATCAGGACTTTTTCTCTCATCTACTGCCTAGTGGAGCAGAACAAAATAGAGTTTCAACCATATTTGACAGCATAAAAGCTGAATTTACCTTTTTTTTTGTTAGGGAAAAATACAGAGCTACTTTTGATGATGTTTTCAGCAGGAAAAAAATAACTGCCTGCTGACTATGAACAAGAATACCCAACTTCATGCAGAAATTCAAACCTGAAGATGTATCTGGAACTACAGGTTTTGTTACGTGTTCCAGGTGGAATGCTGCAATAAATGCTGGCATTAACAGAATTGAAAAAAATTAATCAAGATTTGATGCCTTAAATTAATATATAGACCTTTATGCACCCTTTGCTGGACGTAGTGGTAATGCTCCTGTTGCCTTCATTAAGAACCACTATATTATAAAAATTCCCTCTTTTCCAACTAAAAAGTCTATCTGAGGATATTATTTGGAATTTAAAAGACTAATATGCACAAAAAAGAAGAGGTGAAAGTGTTTCTACCCATGCTGGGTACTTAGCAGTTGCACAGACCCCTTATTTGGAAGGTGACCCCAAAAATGAAGAGGGTCACAAGGAAGAATGCAGTAGGACCTCAAAAAAAGTGAGTTCAGAAAACAGTAAGTATACAGAAGCCTGCTCTACTCTTTTAATTATGCAAATTTCCACTTCTGATTAGCCTTTTCCCTGTGATATCAAGAATGCTTGGCTGAGATGCCAATACCGAAGTGAGAAGAAAGGATCCCCCGAGGCACTGCACTGAACATAGCTCACAGTCACAAATCCACTGGCTGCAAATTCATTCCCAATCTCCTGAGGCTACATGTTCAACTACAGGAGAGAAATTATGTCTAGGTATATGTGCTGCTTCTCTGGAAGTGTGCTGCCTTACTCCCCTCAGCTGAATTGGGACTTGGCATTAAATCACCTCCAAAGGAGAGGAGCTGTCAGGGCCTGGATTTATTTTTCACCTCACTGCCCTTCTAAAACCACTTTCTAAAGGTAGGGCTTTTTCCACAGAAATATTACAGGCTTGATGGCAGACACAATAAATCTTGTTTCCATCCTCCAACCTAACCAACCTCCCTCTCTGCCTCCTTTTCCAGAATCTTATCTTTTCAAAGTGGAAGTTTTCCTCTGTGAAGCTGAATCTCTAGGTTAACAAAGGACTGTTACCCAATGCAGCTCCCAGCTTTGAGTTTTCTCATTCTGCTCTCCCCTTTTCCACCTCTCCTGTCTTCTTGTGTCCTGTAGCATCTCCAACTCCTGAGGTCTCCCTAACCCTGGCTTATTCACACCTCACTAGCATCCAATTTCCTGGATAAAACACAGACTTGGAATTCCTCAGAACGTTTGTTTTCAAACACTTGAGCCAATGTGTAATGACTGTGCAATGTAAGGAGAAAGCAGCCCTGATAAATAGATTTTTTCCACTTAATACCATTGCAATTTCTGGGACTTCTCCCTGCTTAATATTCACCCTTATCTAGAGAGGAATTTTTTATTCCGCCAATTACTATAAGAAGTTTCCTGTACAGAGGTGGGAGTATGGTTGAGTTCTAGTAAAGCAATAAGCAAATTTGCACTATCTTGACAAATGCTGGGAAATGATGAATCAAATCTGCTTGTTACAAGTGAGGAAAAGCCATACCAAAGGACATTCAGAGCATCGCAGTCACAAAGATAAGGAATTAGCCAACAATTAGACAACAAACATTACCTGCCTACATAGCACCTACCCCACTGCCTTCCTAAGGTCAATGCAATCACTGTGTTACATAGGTGAAAACTCTACTGCAATCATGAAAATACAGAAGCTGACAAATTCATTAAACATGAAAACATTTGCTACACTTTCAAAAGCAACAACAATAATAATACCAGCAAAAATAATTATTTTCCTGAAACATATATTCCTTGCTATAATCTTTTTCTTGATAGCTTATGAACTCATGGAAAACCAAGACTTTGCAAAATATTTTTTAACATAGCCAGGGAGTTTTAGGGTGTCTGTCTTCAGAGCAGTACAAGGGGAAGGCAGTCGCCATTAAGCCAGGGTCTCCTGAGATTCCACATCTGAAGATGGAGGATTAAGAATCTCAGAATCACAGAATCATTTTGGTTGGAAAAGACCTCCAAATTCATTGAGTCCAGCCTTTGAGCCATCTCCACTTTGTCAACTAGACCATGGCACTGAGTGCCACATCCAGTTCTTTCTTGAAGACCCCCAGGGATGGTAACTCCAACATCTCCCTTGGCAGTCCATTCCAATATTTGACAACCCTTTCAGTGAAGAAATTCCTCCCAATGTCCAACCTGAACCTCCCATGGCAGGGGACACAGCTTTTCCTGTGTCCTCTTGTCCTGTCACTTGTTGCTTGGGAGAAGAGGCTGATCCCCACCTGGCTACAGCCTCCTTTCAGGTGGTTATAGAGAGCAATAAGATCACCCTTGAGCCTCCTTTTCTCCAGGCTAAGCAAGTCCAGCTCCCTCAGCTGCACCTCATAGGACTTAAAAGTCTTTTAAATCTAATGTAATGTCTGACTTAAGTATGACTTACAAGTCTTTAGTCTGGTAAGACTCAAGTCTTACCATGCATTTCAGGCTCATTGCTACAAGCTTTATCAGGGGACCGAGGCTGAGAGTGAAAGGCTTAAATTGAACAAAATACTTTTCTTACCCTGAAGACTAAATAAAAGATTCAGAACTTTTCACTATAAAATGTATGTTCTTTAATGGAGAGAAAAACCCAGGGCATTTTAATTAAAAGGCAGAAGGCGTAATATAAATCTATAGTTACAAGTGGGAATTTGTGAATTTTAATTCAGACAAAAAGTTGTAAAGGGGACCTTGGGGTCTTTTTCCCTAGTTGACATGCAAATATATTATTAAAAGTTCTTGTGAAAGGTACAGCCTTATACAATAAAAAAACCCCAAACCCAAATATTAGCTTGTGTTTCAGTGGAAGCACTCCCAAGGTAACTGAAAATTTGGAGGGCAACTATTCAGGGAAGAGGGAAGATGGGAACCAAGTGAACTCAAGCAATCCAGATGTCTAAACTTAGTTTGAAAAATCATTCTGCCTGAAGTTAATGCCAAAGACTCTTGGACTGCAAGTGTAAATATCTGCCTTAGAATTTTCTCACTGGTTTCCAGTGTTCTTCCACACTTGTAACTTTATCACATTTTTGACTTTTTGATGAATGTTGAAATTCTCAAATAATGGCTGTAATAATCAGTTTCCTTGTTTTGATATGATATACCACTACAAATAGAAGGGAAAGTGGTCCCTTTCTGTACTTTCTGTAAAAGGTGGCAAGAACCACATGTGACCACATTTTTGTCAAACCTAAATTTGCTTTTTCATTCTTATTTTTTTAGCAAATAAAAAGATTTATTGGTCCTTGAAGGAAAAAAAAAAAGACTGAAACTAATCTGGGGTCAATATTTAACTTCAGGGTCAATATATCTTGCCTTTTCACTCTCAAATAAGTCAATATCTGCTGTTATTTATGCCATACTCTGCAGCTGCTCTTTTGAACTCCAGCAGAGAAATACATCATACCCTTGACCCCCAGCCTTTCCAACTAAGTGCGGAGACACTGTAATTTATTTGTTCAAAGCAAGTGTCAAATGTTTTTAGCACTAAACACTCTTGTTCCTTATCACAATTTCAGTTACACAAGTGCAACCTCTCTGGCTTCCACAGACTGACATGCAATTTACATCAGTGCAGGTGTATCACTCAGCCAGGGAGCTGGAAAATGTTTTTTATTCCATGTCAAGCTAAAAGCATAAAACCAAAGAGCAGGTGAAGCAGACAAACTGGCAACTCAGTGGAAACCCTGTATTAAAGAAATTAACACACAGAACTATAATCTATTTCAGGAAAATCCAATAAAATACAAAATAACTCTTCCTTGTGTCTTTGGAATCCAAAGGCACTAAGTCCCTGTAGTGTTCTAAGGTTTAAAACTAATAGGCTGAAAAACAATTTTCACGTATTAAGAGTAAAAATATTTTCTAAAAATTCTATTTCTCAGCAGTTTTATTTGACTTAGTACATTTATTTCTTGGCTAGTTCCTAGTATGGTAAGTTTCAGTCCAGTACAAATTTTTTCCATAGCTGAAGTATATACTCCTGAAAAGCAGAGCTGGAAATGTTGAAAACCAAAAACTGTAGCTAAAGGCACACATCACAAATAGGATCATGAAAAGCAGAGTTCTCAGTGTGAGCAGAACCTGCTTTTTCAGTGAAATATGTACTTTGTTAAGCACACTTCATGCCTTCTCATACTCTGAATCTTACTCCAGCCTCCACAAGGAAGCAATATCTGAACACATAAGCTGTAGCCTTTTCACATAAGAGACTGGGAGTTTTCACTACTTTTCATGTTTTTCTTGTTCTGCACTTCTTTCCTGATCCACAAGAGAAGAGAGCGTCTTGTTTGCTCCTTTGAGCAATGCATCACTCCATTTAAATAGCTTAGACAAGACTTTCTTTAATGCTGTGAAAACTGACTTTAAAAATAATTTTAAGGAGAATTGATGTATTCAGTTTCTTCATATCCATATTTATAATCGTATGGATAGTATTATTTACTGGTGATATCAATGCCTGTAAATTTTTAGATGAACTGTGTTGTGCAGTTGTGCATAAAAATAGACTCTAAAATAGATTAAACTGCTTGATAAATGTCCTGGTAGCTCTTGTGTCAAAAGATGAGAGAGGATATGCCCGACAAAAGGTGTTACACCCCTGTAGAAATTGTAAGGGTAGTATAATTTGTTATGCAGGTTCTTCTCTGTTCCACTCCTTGTTTTGTCGAGGGCTTTGTTAAAGAAATTTAAATACACTTGCAGAAGTTTCCTCTAAGTGTTCTGCCAAGGTGCATGAGCAAACTCAGGTCAAAATTTTACTGTACATGGATGGAAGCCAGAGGACAGAAGAGCAGTTAATTTTTAATCATTATTTCATTAGTTAGTAAACTGCCCAGCTGCTTTATAATATTTTGGATTGTCTGAAAATGGCATACAGCTTTGCGGAAAATCCTTCTTTGGCCTTTCTCAACTGCAGACACAACTCTTACAGGTTTCTCAAAGAACACAAAGCTTAGTGCACAACTAAGCATAATGATGAGTACAGGGCAGACATTCAAGCAAGCTGAGTCACAGGCTAAACCAGAAGCACATATAGGAAAGTGATTGTCAGGATATCTAAGAGCATGGTGGAAACAAAATCACCAACCCTGTGTTCTGTGTGTGGAGAGCAGGGGCTCCAAGAAAGATAACGAGTGAGATGACAAGAAGCCTAACAGAGCGTTCCCACCATGAAGTTAAGGACAAAAGGGCAAAACCAGCTTCTTGGCTTGCTGCAGTGAGCTGGACCAGCCTCAGCATAGCAGCACCGATGAGAACTCAGCTCAACACGTGGACTGGAAAAACCCAACTCAGTGCTGTGGCCTCCAGCCTTCTCATGCCTGAGACAGTACTTGGACCAGCTCTGCAGCTCAGGGCCAGGCCAGTCATTCAAAGACAAAGAAAAAAGGTGTCCTGGAGCTGGTGACCAAGGGCAGCTCCTGATGGGGTCAGGAGTTTTGGGGGCCACTGCCTCCAAGGCAGCAAATACAGGAGGGAGCTGCTATTGAGCGAAGGACCCTAATGTCCCTGCCGGGGAGGATGCAAGCCACACCAGGTGTTTCCACCACTATGAGTCTTACCAGGGCTTTGGGGTTTACAGTGAGAGGCTTAAATTGAGCTAAATGCTTTTCATACTTGGAAGAAAACAATAATTAAAAGAAAATCAGAAGACTTGGCTGCAGACTTGGGTGCTTTAATGGAGCACTGACACTAAGGGCACTTTTATGAAGAGGTAGAAGGAGTAACACACGTTCCTGGCTACAAGCTGGAGGTAGAGACTCTTCTAGGAAAAAAAGCAAAAATTGAAGCAGTGGGGGTGATTATAACTGGAACAAATTACCATCACAGGGGATTCCCTGTACTTTAATGTCTTTAGATCGAGCCCGACTCCTCATTTTAAAGATATGCTTTAGCCAAAACCAAAGTCTTTGTACAGGAGTAACTGGATAGAATTGCACAGCCTATCACACACAAGAGGTCAGAGTAGTTAAGTGCTTTGGCTCTAATCCCTACAGATGGAAATATGTGTGTCTCTGCTCTGGCTTGCTGCACAGAAAATATATGTCTCTGGGGGAAGTTCATGGTGATGACAAGATGCCTGACTACCCCTAGGGGGATGTGTCCTTCAGATCCAGCTGAGCTCAGAATTAAAACAGGGAGTGAGTAGATAACCCTCCCAGATGTTTTATGGCACTGGATGGAGGCAGGGGATGATAATGTTCAATGTATGCTGCAACATGAGAGGGTTTTTTTTTTTCTTATAAAGCAGGTAATAAGTTTGTTCAAGAAACAAAGTGAATCAAAAGGAATAAAGGCTGGAGGCTAATTAAAAGCCTGCTTCTATCAATACAGGGGAGAAACTGCTCAGGGATAGTTCATTATGTTGAATCATGGCCCTCTAATACTGCCAGAAAATGCTAAGAGCTTTGGTGAGTTATCTTTCATCCAGTTTGTTAAACAAAATTGCTGTGTTGTTGCTTTTCCTGAGAGTGGGCACAGATATCTACCTTGGGAGGCAACAACCAAGTCAAGTATATGTCTCTTATGTAGGGGTGAAAGGACACATTTCTTATCTTGAGCCCCCACCTCCTTTTGTTTTTTCTTTAAATCTGGTTCTTCCAGTCTGCAGGACTTTCTTCAGATGTGTCAGCCAAATTCTGGAGGAAAATTCTTTTTGCCGAAGTGCAACTTTTTCCTTGAAGAGTATAGAAAGGATGGAAAAGTACAAGGGAAGAACAATATTTCAGTCAATTAATACAGCTTGGGGAAACCCTATCATACTAAACTTTTACTATTTTTACTAGTATGATTTACTATTTAAACCAATTAAAATTTGCTGATCATGCTAGTGACTACTAAAAACCCACAATATGGAAAGTAAGTATTTAGGACCAGGATGGGAAACAGAAGTATAATCTAGAAAAGGGCTAACTTGGACAGGCTCGTTGAAGTAATTTACTGAAGTACTACTTAAGATGAAGCTCACTTGATATTCACAGACAACTGAGATCCAGCTGGTCCCTGCAGTCCCTATCCAGAGCATCCTTTCTGTTGTATTTGCAACCTTACTGCTAGAAGTAAATTAAATGCTGCATTTTGGGACAATTGAGTTACAACCAAAATAGGAAACCAAACAATATAATAAATCAAACATTGGAAGATTGCTAGAAGTACTTGACAACTATGCATGAAAGCTTAAGCATTAAAACCTGTCTTCTTGCAAACTTTCCTTTATCCACATCTGCTGTGAAGGCTCCTGGAACTTGCAAGGGAACAGAGACAGAAATGGTGGGTTTTTTTGTCAGCTTTTCATGGCATAAAGGGTAATCAACACATCAGCCTTTTACAGCCAAGAAACCTGCCTCCCTGTGAGCTGTGACTTGAATCATTCCCCCTGTTAGTCACAGCTGGGGGGGGGGCTTGTGCTCTGCTTCCAGCCACCACTGCCACGCTGGGGGAAGGGGTGGGATGTTTGGGAATCTGCAGTGTGGCAGGGACTCTGTTGTGGAAGGGGGACATTCACGGCAGAGAGTGTGTGGCCACCTTCGCTTCAGGGCACTGCTTGAGGGATGCTCACACTCATGCTGAATTTTCCTGCAGCCTGTAGATGTGTTACTGTTTTAGCACCTTTTTCCAGCAGGCAGCAAACTGTGAAAGGCTGAGCACCCAGATATCCTATATTATCCAGTCTGACACATTAACAGATAAAATGCCACTGTAATACTGAGATTGCTTCTTAAATGAGCACTGTTGCATTTCAACAAGGATGCTTAATGTGTTGCAAAAGGGAAGACTGAGGGCCTGTCTTTTCTTAATTCATCTGAACAGTACCTGGCAATCTTACAAAGTGGAAAAAACCCCATTGCCTTGAATTTTCATTAAGGCTCAGTGTTTGGATTCAGTGCCAGTTCCCATTGACTCACTCTGTCTTCAAGATAAGTTACAGACTAATCTATTTTACTTTCTTACAGCAGTGAGGCTAAATTACCTTTGTACCTGCACTGGTGGAGCCTCACAGAGTTAATGTCCTCACACAGATAAAACTCAGACCAAAATCTGGTGTGCTGATTGCTTCCCTTTCCCCGATTTTCCACTCTTTTTCAAAAGAAAGAGAACATCCCATCCTTCAGCCATGTGTGAAAACTAGCAAAGACACAAGTTCCAGCATTTGTATTTTTGCTTAGCTTGATCGAGAATCTTTAGTGAATGTACATTTATTTAAACAGATTGAATTTGCTTAGCAGCTATTACAGACTGAAATTCTCCTCTAAAAGATTATTACCATAAATTAAGACAAATTTCTGTAATGGAAATTCACCCCATAAATCAAGTCTGGTATTGACATAGCAGCACAGATGCACCAACTCAACTTGCAGCTGTAGGCACTCAGAAGGCAGCAGAATTTGTCCCTAAATCTGCAATTGCTTGATGACAAAATGAATATATTATGACTTTCTAGTGAACAGATTACTGAAAGATGTTTTCCAATACAGAATTTCAGGATATCTAGTACAAAACACCACTGCTGGTAAAAATGAGGAGATAGTGGAAATTAAAGGGTTTTTCTAGTTCTGCCTGCATTGCAGTTTTTCAAATATATGTTCCTCTCCCTCCAACATGCTGGTGAGCAGGACAAGCATTTCTTCAGTATTGACACAACATTCGGCTCTATGTTGAATATGAAAAGGAGTTGATTTTGCCCCACAGGAATGTAAAGCACTTCCAGGTCCAGGGGAGTTACTAAATAAATAGCCTACATTTCAAAATTACCTGGGAACTCCCGTTGAAATTGGGACTGTTCATCAAAGGGACAGTTTAACATTAAAACCTGGGTAGGAGGTTAACTGAAGTTGCTGGTAATTCAGCTCTTCTGAAATTTGGTCTATTATTACTACATAGTCAAGGTCTCTGTTTTGAAGACTCTAGATTAATCCCACTTACTTATTTTTGTCAATCAAAAAGTGGTTGAGATCTTGATTTTGGCTGACTGGAGAGAATAAAAACAAAAGCTCTAGAAAAAGAAGTTTGTCCCCTATATGTTTGGGATGAACATAGAATTCACAAGTTAAAAAGTTCTGTGATTCAGTGACCACAGAAAACAGATTTCTTTTTCTATCATTATAACATCTTTTCCCAAAGGAAAATTCTTTATTCACAATTTTTCCTCAGACTCAGATTTTTAGCATAATCAAATTTTCAGCCCTTAAATATGCCACATTGGCCATTCTGTTAAGCTTGACGGTGAAATTCTGACTATACTGTTTTGTATTTACACCTTTGTCCTCAAATACAGACTTCCAGTCATGCTGTCCACCTTAAATAGCACAGAAACGAAATTTGACTCCCATCAGGTAGTAGTTTGAAATATATGGTCCCTCCAGTGCTGAGATAAACTGAGCAAAGCTGGAATTGCAGGTTTTCCATGGAATTTGCTGCCTTCCTGAGCAAATTTTTTACTTCTGAACCAAATTTTCAACTCTTACATCAATGTGAATCCAGGAGAAGTTCAATGCAGCAACTCTAGATCTAAATTGGTACAAGTGAAAACAGAACAGCACTAGTATATAATACTGCAATTAAAATGTTACTTGCTGAAATAGACTGTAGAAGCCACATCCAAAATCTCTGGTTTTGTTACTTTAATATATTTTGTGGGATATTCAAAAGTACTTCAAAGAAGGTGTCACCAATTCAGAACAAGAACTGTGTTAAAAATGAGCTTATATCATCCCAGGATGCGATCTTCCTACAGCCCTTCCTGGTTCCCTGTCAAGGCAATGCTTCCAGGAATACCCTTGGAAACTCTGAAAACATGCAATGTAAAGCCTGGGCTGTGGGGAATAATAACATTAGGAGAAATTAATGCAAAATAGAGTATTTTTGCAAATTCACCACACACAATTGGAATAGCTCCTGTACATAAAATTCCTGCTTTATAAAAGTGGTATATGAGGAAAATCTAAAAGCTCGTTTAACAGTTTTAGGAATTGATCTGCATTCAGAACATCTCATAATTAACACCACATCATTTACCCAAGTGAGGCTAAAGAATAATGTGATCCTGGCTCCCATGCCTCCATCCTGACTTAGCTTCCCTGCTGTTCCCATCCCAGGCCTCTCTTCTAATTCAGCTAGTCAGCTTGGTAGATACCAGACACTTGGGAACCAAGCTGGAATAAATTAGCCCTCTGAAACCAATTTGAATTTTAGCCAGATGAGGTAAAAACTACATTACTTATCACTATTCAGTTATGTCCCCCATCACAAACACCCTGAGAACTTTGCAGGTCTCTGACACTTTACCTGCCATGCCTATCACACAGCTAAGTTCCCCTGGATGAACACATACACAGTTAGATATTACACAGTCTCTGTTGGTATCCCACCTGCTCAGCAAATCCAGCTCTTCCTGTGAAAGCCTGTGGAATGTGAGGTTAAAACTGCCAGAAAGCCTTCCTACAGGCACTTACAACAAAGTGTTAATTTTCCATATTGTTTCAAAGGGGTGTATATCAAGGGTTCATTCCTTGCTGGTTTATAATTACATCTCAGAATTGCAATTCAGGCTGAAGCTGTCATTAAGTCATACAGGTTCTTTCTTTAAAAGTTTCTACAGTGAACTTTCTCCACATTTTTACTACTGAAATTTTGGACCCTAGGTTGGCCCCCCCTAGACTCAGTGATTAAAATCCCTTTGCCACTGGATTCCTTACATTTTTTTCGACCTCTTCCAGAAGAGCTTCAAGGCAGCTGCTACCTCCCTTTCCCCCACGTAACTCCTCATATTTCTTGCATCCCTCTGCTATGCCCTGCTTCTCCATCTCCACAACACACACATGGGTTTGTCAATAACCCCAGATGTCCTGTGGAGTCAACCTCCCCTAATGCCTCTCTTCTTACACCCTGGCCTTCCCCTCCCTCCTTTCACTCATAAAACTTCTGATGAACAAGGGAATCTTTCCATCTCTCAAGAGCCAAGCAGGACCTGGTCTTTGTGCAAAGACCCTCAGACCTGCTCCATCACATTCTCCTCCCTCTGATTCCCCTGCAGAAGTCCCTGGTGGCCTCAAGATTCAGTGTCTGCACTGTGCATGAGTCTGCCACCTGGTTGCCTTCTGGGTCAGCTTGTGTCACAAACACCCCTGTCCTTAACCTGGTAGCAATTCTGGACAGGGACTGTACTGAATAAGTTACTGTTTGAATGGTGTGACCTAAAGAGTATTATAAGTGACTTGGTGAGTACAGTATAGCTACTTTGCCTGGAGTCTGGAAATGAGGGCTTCAGAAACACTACAGAACAAAGTTTTCTGAAAAACCACCCCTCTAAACTTCCTCCTCTCTCAATCCCCCAAAAAGCAGGAGATACAGTCAATTCACCCATTTTCATGGCAATACTGCTTCATCAAAGGCTCAGAGGAGTATCTGCCTTCCCCACATAACATCATGTCATGTAAGGAGGCTGTGACAGAAACAGATGTTGACTGTATATCAAACAGAGGTTACCACCCTGCTGATACACTTGTAGTGGGAAGGCTGCAGTTGTCAGAAGTTTTGTACAGACTGCAAGCCCACCTGGCTATTGAATGAGGACACATCAGAGAGGCACCAAGCCAGAAACAGCCTGACATGAAACCTGTATTTGGCACCACATCCTTGCAAATGATAATATAATCTCCAAAAAGATGCATGAGGATATGGAGACTATGTCTGTACAGCATATAGTATCTGCCAGTTATGGTGGGTTCACCAGTCTGTGGGTCATGGCTGAAAACCCCACCAGAGGATGCGAATTTTGGAAAATACACAGTCAGAACTACAAAGCAGCTCAGTTGTGAGGCAACTGGCTTTCCTCATCCAATACTGTCTTCTTTTAAAATATTGCCAACTCAATATAAAAGGCAAGAGCCCAGTCACGTAGGAGGGATAGGTGACTGTGTTTCAGCAAGAAGGGAAGGCAGTGTGGGTAACCACCAGAGCCTGACAGTAGGAAACCCTGTAACTGAGAAGAGAGTAAATGCAATGGCTAAGTCTGTAAGCAAAATTAGAGATGTGGTATAACTGTGTCTGGTGATGGTACTGGAATAGTTTATGCTGTTTCTGCATCCACTCATTGAACAACAGAAATGCAGTAATGAATTGGACAGTAGAGATGAAAGGATGACAAAACTTTCCTGAAAATGAGGGGTTAAAGAAAATGTAATTTTACAGAGTTTATCAAAGATGAGGCTAAGCTGACTTATTCATGTTTTGTTCATAAATGAAACTCTCTCTCACAATACACGGCTTTCAAATAAACAAAGACATGATAAAAGCCAGTGTGGTGGACAGTGAAGTTAAACATATTCCAAGAAGACAAAAAATTCTTATAAGAGATGATGATTAACAGTGGGAAACAGTGAAAAAGACATAAAGGGGATTTTCTGCTGCATGAAATGTTAAGATAAAGGATGAATGTCTTTTAATAAGACATGCCTTTGCTACAGGAGAAATAAAAATTACGGGCATCCTTCAGCAATTCTGCTGTCTTGTATTTTGTAAAAGGTCAGGTTTCAGGATTATAATGGTACCCTGTAAATGTAACATTATGAGCCTATGCATTTTTAAAGCATTCTACACTCTTGAAAACTGTTAATTGCACCAAACTATATGACTAGAAAAAGGAGTTTTGATATGATTGAGAAAAAGGAGCCTTTCAGACAGGCTGAAGAGGGTATCTCACAACAGCCAATTACATGCTCCCTGTGCTTATGGAAACTGATTCAACAGCAAAGAGCAAACACATAGATGCCCTATGCATGACTTTCTCAGTAACAGAGCCACCCCAGCTACCTCCCTCCTGCTTCTAGCATTTAAGCTGAGACTCGTGTTTGCAAAGCCAGATGTGCCAGGCCAGTCATGTTCAAACTGTGCCCCACTGTGCCTGAAGACCTGGCTCCTGCCATGCTCAGACAAGGGGTGAGTTCCCACTCAGGCATGCGCATCACCAGGATGCACCTTCAGCTAGGGAGCTCATGGCACAGCAGAAACCAGTGCCTTTCTGTCGGGAAATCTGGGACATAGCAGAGACTGAAGAGGCACCAGACATATATGGCAACTGATAAGCCCCAGTATGGTTTGGTGATTTCATTTCTCTCTCTCTCTGGCCTCTCAAGGAAGGGTGGGGAGAAACTTTTCCTTTTTTGCTCTTTCGGGGAAAAAAAACGTATTGTGAGGCATAACAGTGAGCCATTAAAAAGGAAAGTTCTAAACAACATACAGAAAAACTGCTTTTTAAAAAAAAAATCCATCCTTGCAACTATTCCAGCATGTTTCAAAGAAGTCACTGTGGCTTAATGATGTTTGCAACCACTTTTACTAAGTAGTTCACTCTCTCCTTGAACACTCAAACAGCTTTCACCTCACCTTTTGGTTTGCTGTGAACTCTTGTAATTAAGGTAAGAATACTGACATGGTCTTTGGCTTTTTAAATAATGCCAAAAGATTCAGTTTCTTTATATTACTCCACTTGTGCAGTATTAGCAATACTCGAAACCTCCCTGAGAAAGAGCAGATGAGCTAACGTGGGAGACCAACAGATTCCCTTTGATGCCTTGCGAACACACTGTCCTACTGATCTCGTATCACTGCTGATAATGTGAAATACAGGGCTGGGAGCCCCCAGTTAACACTGCCCCTGTCCTCCCAGCACCACAGCATTACTGCACCTGTCCAGATGACTACGTGCACATCAGCTCAGCACCTTTGTTTTGTGTCCTTCTGCCTGCTGTGATGAAATACATCCTTCAACACTTGGGCACCATTTAAATAATAATAATAATAAAAGGCTTATGCATATGCAAGTTTTGAGAAAGCTTTTAGAAAGGCACTGGCAAAATGTATTTTAAAATTATACAACACTCCTAATCCTGCAAAGTAAGGCATCACTTTTGTCATCAGGTTTAAACTCAGAGAAGGCTTTGTCCACAATTATCCCACTAGCCCTGACAAGAACTGGTTTAAAACAGTATTACCTTTATCAGATAGAACACAGTTCCTCCTCTGGAAAAAAAAAAAAAAAGCTTTAATGTTCTTCAAATATCAGGCTTTCTGAGGACCATAAGCCAAAATCTACTTGACTTTCCCCCTCAGCCTCCCTGTCTTGAAAAGCAAACTTCACATCTGCTTGTTATCAGTAGTTATCTCACAGCATGCCTCTGAATCATTTAGAAAACTCAAAGCACATGTTTATCCCTGCTGAGGAACCAGTCATTATGATGCTATTTACAGGCCCTTGGTGACCCAAGCTCACTACATGGTGTAGAAAACTGCCAAAGATTGTGTCTCAGGGGTTCTCACTGCTGCTAGGTTTAATTACTTACCATCAGCTTTCAGCCAGGAGGCTGCACTCCCTCCTTTCAAGCTGCATTGAGGCATGCCTGTGTGAGGACATGTGGGAAAGCTACGATAAATCAATTAGACACATGAAGCATGTTGCATGTGACTTAAAGCACGTTAAGCCCTCATGTGGTTACTCTTATTCAGAAGAACAAAAAGGCTTTCACTTTCCTGTGTAGATGACTTCAAAGCTGCACTATTTTACAATTGTAGTGTGTAGTTAAAAGCAATGAGGGGCTAGGAAAAGATGCCAACAGTCTTGGGCAAGTGCATTTAAATCTAAAAATGAAAACACAGATTGCTTAGTAATGTGGAAGGATGATATATCCTTCTGAGACCAAATGTGCTTCTCACAAAATATTGTGCACACAAACCCTTCCACAGCCTTTCTGCTTAGATGGCCAGGCAAACCTTACACTTATCTTAGCACAAGGATAAATAACTATGTCACTGCAAGAAATTCAAAGTAAGCCTACTTTTTTGTGGGACGCAAAGGTTTATGCTTTGTCTGACTGTACAGAGTCAGCAGTTTTGCTCAGTATTTTCAATATTCAAGAAAACCATTCAAAGGTCTGATCCTACAGCCAGTATCCAGCTTGCAAGTGCTACTTACTACACCACAGCATCAAACCCAGACCTTTGCCACTTTGGAAGAAAAGGCTAAGAATATTGGTTCTTCCTTGTACAAAGAGCAGAAATCTTTTCACACAATTCTTCATAACCCTCTTGAAAGTCTGTGCAGGGTTAGAGCCACATGTCAATTTTCATGATTTTGAATCAAAACAGAGCCCAATGGTTTTTGCTTTTCATTAAGTAATTTCAGCAGTGAGCCACGTTAATTTTTTTTTAACGTGGAAGTGTTTCAACAAGTTAAAAAAGTTCTTTCTAAAGCCTTAGCAGGACTTCAAGAAACATAAGAATCCCAAAACCACCTCCTTGTCCCATTTTGCTAAAGAATCTTTTGAAAAGGTAACAACATCAGACAGGGATGTTGCAGCTTTTGCTGCTTTCAGAGAATGTCTCTATGAAGGGACATACAGAGAAGTGACCCACAGTGCTGAACTTCCACTTCAAACTTGAAAACTCAACTGAAGCTACTTGCTGTACCATATCTGTGTGATGTACCAAGTAAGACAGAGCCATCTACCATAAATTCTGTGAAGAAGTTGTAAGGTGTCTGTCATCTTCTTAACTAAACTAAACCAAAAAATAATAATAAAAAAACCCCAACCCCAAACAAAAATACTTCAGCAGACCAAGAACAGCTGAATGTCACCAGTATTTCCATGGTGGTAAGTATCACCATGGGGTAAGTATCTGCAGCTGACAACTTTAACCACACGTTCTGCAGGCTGCCTTGTTCTGCGCTGTTGGGGGGATGTTTATATATCCACTCAGATGTGTTGTGTTCTTTAATAACATAACGTACAGAACTGGGAAAATTTAAAGACAAAGCACTTGGATACAGCTAGGTCCAAAACAAAGCTATGTCTAACCTAACTATACCTCAATTCCTTGTGTTCCTGTTACCAAACTAGTAAGAAATTTGACTAGACTTAACATTTCCAGCTTTATCTTGAGAAAACCATGGAAACTTGGAGTTGGACTAAAAAAAACAAAAAATTTCAACTACAGTGCAATGTGACACTAAAAAAAATCTAGAGACAGTAAGTATATACAAAATACCTGTTTGGCCATGTAAATAGATATTAAAAGTTTAGTTAACATTCCACAGTAGATTGAGAAAATAGACTTTGAAGAAATCAAATTAGAAATGAAAAATATGTATGCCATTTATTTCACACATCCTAGTGCCATGGGTCCCGTTCAGTAAGAGTCAAGAGCCTGCTACATGACTCAGAGGCAAAATGTGTATTTCAAGTCTGCCTTAATTTAAGCAGTGCAGTTCCATTTTCTCTGTTTCTCCAGTTTCTGGCTCACACTTGGACTAGACTGACTCTTTTTGCTGAAGCATAGCTTGACTTAGGATTCAACTCCAGATGTGTACATCACTGACACACAGGAGTGAAAGACAGTGATGCACTGGAAAGGATTGTTTCTGCTGCTGTTGAAGACTGCCATTCTCTTCTCATGCAAGCAGCTCATGATTTTGAAGTGACACTAACTTCCTGGTTAGGTCCCCACACAGTATTTGCTTCACTGAAGGCTTTAGAACCTTTTGTTCAGACCTGTGTCCTGGCATAGTAAGCCAAAGCCTTCCACTTCCATTTAATTTTTCTTCAAGATGTAATTACTGCAATGCACTCAGGCTTGGAGCTACCCTTGAGGATCAGTCAGAGGCAACAGCTGCCACACACTGTGGCTTCCCACTTGCTAGGAATTGCTCACCACAGGCGACATGTCACAACAACTCTTTCCACATGCTGTAGAGATCTGCATTTCTCATGTTCAAAGTTGCATTCATCTAGATCAGCAAAGACATGGGGAAGCTGGCACCACCGTGCTAGCTTGCTGAGGCTGGAAAACCAAGGGCTTGGTTCACATAAAAATTAGGCACTTTTGGGTCCAGTGTATTTCCAAGTCTTTTAAAGATGGACCACACTGCTTTTGTCCTTTCCTTTGCTGGTTCTTTACTCCAGGATCATCCTGGGACTGTCACCTCCTATACTGACCTCATTGGCAAGCTCCTCTGGTGTCCCTCTGCCTTCCCCCTGTGTCCCTTGCTACCTCCCTACCACACCAGGATGAAATACAAGCTAATGCCCCTGCAGAGCTGGCCCTCTGTGCTGTGCTCTGCTTGCTGGTGTGCCTTGTTGGTCTGGGCTGGAGCTGGCAATCTGTAACTCAGGCTGTGTGTGTGTCTCTCACCTTGGGAAATCAGGATACAACTCGGAGAAGGCACTGGGCTGAGCAGGGTTGCAGGTGTTCAGTTACCACCTCAAAGATGGGATGTGGTTATCTGCAAGGAGTTGTGCCAGAACCAGAGGGCCAAAGCTGAGTCACAGCTTCTCGGGGCTGTACTCTAACCTCCAGTTCACCCAACTGCAGCTCCTAACAGGAAACACCATAATGGAAAGCCTGGCATAACTACACAGGGATAGGGTTATTCAGACTACAAACCAACCTCTTTTGCACAAGAATGCAACCATAACTGCTTGAATTTAGTTAGCCCTTGTTTTGTTCTGGACGTGGACTGTTTATACTGTTTAATTGTAGTCATTCCTGTGGCTTTGTTTGTTTGTTGACGACAGTACTCCAAAGTTTGGGAAAATGTTGCAAAAGTTTCAAATAGCAAACATGGCAGTCATTCTTTACCCTAATGTTTATAGTTTGTAGGAGGGCTTGAACATGCATTATAATATTGCAAAACCCCAGCATGTCTTTGCATAGTTTGTCAGTATAAATCTGGGGACAATTTAGGCAGTGCTGAGAAACAGCTACTTCTGGTACAGCTGTAAGTTTTTGCTGACACACAAGATAAATCACCTACTCAAAGATGATAGGAAACATTACGAAGAGTTTCAAACAAGTTCACAATTAATTAACATCCACTACCCTCAAAAACCCATATAAGCAATTCTCAAAAAAAAAAAAAGGATGTGGCACCACCCTCCTGTTATGTCCCCACATAGTATTTGTATCAATGATGGATTTACAGCAGCATTACTTCCTCTTTTTTTCCCAGACGCAAATGGGTTTTCTGAAGATGTCCTGAGCTGAGTGTGTATGCTGTAATTCTCATGCTTTTGTATATATATTCTAAAAGTGTCCCTTTTCCCAGGATTTTTCAGTCTTGCTGATACATCAAGCTAAAGAATCTCAACCTTCTCATAGTCTGGCTGGAGCCAGAAATGTTCACCTGAGGAAGCAAAGGTCTGGCATCTAATTTAGCAAGAATCAATGGGACAGTTTAGGAACGGGGAATTTGAGGAGCTCTGTGATAGCCAGGAACTCCACTCCAGCAGAATTTGAAGAGGGTATTTTGCTTCTACATTCACTAGGTACATACAATTGAAAATTTTCCTTGCCTTGTAATGCAGGGCCCTAAACCCTACAATTCTGGTACCATGAGATTGGAACATGTGGGACATCTTTCTTTTAGCAGCAGATAAGTGCTCTGACACATTCCAAACCATCGGATCTTTCTAACTAACCTCCTAGTGATTCATTCAGTTGAGATGCTCTCTCTCTCCACACCCTTTGATCTCCTCAAGCCTAAATTCTGTATTTACGCAGCACAGAAAACTTTTTGCTGTGACACTGACATTAACTGACTGTGCACAGTGTATTTTCTACAAAGCACGAATATTTAATTAACGATATCTGTTCTCTATTGCTTGAACCTGGAATTTTAACTCAGAATTGCCCAGGGTTTTGCTTTGCCCCCTTTTGCCCTTTATTTTGTGGAACCTCAGTGTGCTGAGGTTTGCAACTTCATGTTCCCCCTCAGTATCCAGGATTACACTGGCTTGTGGTGAAATATCCATCTTACACTTTCTTTCCTCTCTGTTCACATCTGGAGCAAGGCATGATGTCATCAGTATGGTATGACATCTGCCTCATCTCCCCTGGTAAAAATGAGAAAATTTCCTTGATTTTCAAGCATTCGTTCAAGAGTCCAAATGCAACATGAAGCTGCTCAGCGTGGCTTACCCACTCTGGCCAGTCTGATTAATCTGCACCATCACACAGCTCTCTGGCAGGACTTTAACAGCTATTGCCTTGTTCTCAGCAAAAAAACAACTCATCTCATTCACAAATTCTTATTCCTCTCTGCCCTTTCCCTAGCCTCGAATCCCATTTCTGTGCCTTTAAAGGTGAATAATTTTTTTGTTTCCTTTTCATTCCAGCAGAAAGATGGCCCCTTTTCTGTTTCAATGGGACTCAGGCCTTCCTGCTGCAGCTGCTCCCTCCTGGCCAGCGGCCGACTGCCTCATCCGAGCTCAATCTTAATGGAGTTTATTTTTCTCTGTCTTAGTTGTTTCATTCTTTGCCTTTTCTTCGGGTTGGACCCCTCTTAATCAATCTCAGTCTTAGCCCTTTTCCCTTTCAATTCGGCCTTTTTTGCTCTGCTGGGTTTGGGGTAAAGGAAACAAGGCTTCCTCAGAATGATTTGCTTACTCTCTTTTTTCCTGATTTCCTTACCCTTCTCTTCCTCTGCCAGGGAGGTCAGGCGAGCTCTGACCTTGGGTAACGCTGCAAACTGGAACATTTGTGATTGCAACAGAAACAATTCTTTAATTAATTTAACAATCCAGAAGTTGCAGAAGGAAGCCAGCAGAGCTCTCCTGCCTGCTGGGACCTGCCGCACGACTTCTTACATTGCCTTCCACGCTGAAGTTCACTCTCACGGAATGAAGTCATGACTCTGATACATCCCTCCTTGTCAGTCAGTACCAACAAAAGTCACACATCTTTATTTATGTATATTTGTTTTTACCTTAAACAAAATTTAAAATTACCCCTTAAAACTCAAGTTGTGCTGTTGTGGACCTTTACTTTGCTTCACGTGGCTTTTGTTTATACAGCTGAAGAGTCACAAAGTTGATGAACTTGAAAGATCTGGAGAATGCTGTAAGAAATTATTATAAGAAATCTCAATTGGAAAGAAGTGGTGTGTATGCTTGCTTCCACAGACAGCAGTAGGGCACATACCAGTGAGTCCTTTGGAAACAGGATGCAGCCCTACAGTTTCCAGCCAAAAGGTTTTAAAACTGGATTGGCCTGAATGGGGTCTGAAAATTTGCCTTAAGTATAAGAGAAAGAAATTCTCTTTAGGAGGCTTTTTCATCTGTTTAACAGATGTTCATAGAGATCAAGCCACGCTTTCTAGGAGGGGTGGGGACACTGAACCAAGTAAATGATATAGGGAAAATACAGGACAATGTCAAAACACATTTGCTTTTATGGTGGAGGGTTATCTCACCAGCTCTCAAGCATTCAAGACAACTTTTTCAGCAATGCCAGCTGACATAAAATTTAGGGCTGACCATTCTGATATGAAAACAGTGACTGGAAATCATAAATAATCCATGGACAAATCCATTTCTTTAACTCATAGTCACATTTCTTTAGAGCCTCAAGTTGGCCATGTGGTGTTCAGTAGTCTCCGTTTATGAGTAGCCACACTTCATCATACCATCTGCAGAAGAAAATAACTGCATTTAACAGAAGCCTCTCTTTATTTAGAGCTGCAGGGGGAACTAATTAAAGGTAACTGAAACCACAACTGCTAAAATAATTATATGGCATCTCAACTATTTTGGAAAGCTCTCATTGTTTCTCAGTGTGACAAAGCAGAGTAAGATTGGAAACCTACCATCACCTTAAACAACATATTTGTGGTAAATGATGTACCTAGAACTCCAGAGGATACTCCCTAACACAGACATGTGTAACACCCATGCATGTTTTATGTGTCTGTACTCAAAAACACACATATTGTATAAATGCACCTTTTTTAGTACTCTTACTAGCTGCATATAGTCTTCAAGACTTAGGAGAGAGAAAGATGGACTGGAATTATAAAACTGCAATAAAGAGATGCCCACATTATTTTGCAAAGAAAAGCATTTTATAATCACACATGGAACTGATTGGTTAGAATTAAATACACTAAACATTATTCAAGCAGTCTTCAGTGAAAAAAAAATTTCAATCATTTTAATGTAAGAAAAAGACTTGAACTTCATAATTTTATATATATATATATGAAATAGATACATATATATTTATTAAAAAAATATTTATAAAGAATTGCAGCAGTGAAGCTTGGAAAGAGAGTTTCAGATGAGGTTTGAATTATTCCAAACTCAGAGCTCAGTGGGGAGCTCAGATTTTACATTTGCACAGGGATGCAGCTGTCGAAAAGAAGTAAAATCAATTGACAAAAAGCACCAGCAAATGTATCTGAATCTGATTGTGTAATTTGGAACTTATTCAAAAGAAGTTCTTTAAAATGAAGAAGAGGAAGGATGTGCATTTGAGCTCCCTCCTACTTTAACTGTTTCTCTCCAAATTATGTTCATCATCACAGCATTTCAGCCTCTTTTCAAATTGATTAATACAAGCAAGTCTGCAAAACGCAGGCATTATCATAGAGTGATTCAAAGCAGGACCTGGCTTTAATTGTACAAGCACATTCTTCGAACACCCTTTCCAATGTTTATTACTGATCCTACTAAAAGTTTTGGGGCAACAGTGCAAGCCCAAAAAAGCCATGACAAACTGTGAGAGCATGGAGCATTGCCCTGAGGGTGCACACATTCCGTAGCCCTCCCAAAGCCTTTGGTCTTTCCAGGGAAATATCCCCATATCCATCACCATTTGTTGACTTGCACTTGAGTTTCGAGGAAAGAGAAGTGTGGTGGTCTACCACAGAGTTATCACAAAGTTTATCAATAATAAGCTCAGTTTTGCTGACAGTCCTGCTCTTCTAAGTGACAGCTCAGGCAACATGCAAATATCTAAGTAGCATTGAGCTTCAAAAAACCCAAAGTGTTAATAGTCTGTTATTAAAAAAAAAAACCAAAAACAGCAAAGTAATGATCCTTGGTGACATCTTAGTACAAATACTACTTGGAAATAAGCATGAATACCAGATATTAAATAATTTCCATACTTTGGAAACAGCGTATTTTCCCCTGGAAATGGAGAAAAGACGATGAGGCCAACTTCTTTGGCAGGATATCAGGGCAACAACCACATTTGCCACCTTAAGCAATATTTGGTCAGTAAACATCTGTCACTAAAAGACCAGTGTACAAATCTCCAACTCAGACATTACTTTTATCTGAGTTATTTAAAAAAAAAAAAGCTTTGAATACTAGGCACTAAATGGATTTCAAGGATAATATATAACAATATACATCAGGGCATCCAATAACTGGTTATGTCTCAAGTGAGCTAGAAAAAGCCCCTAATGAACAATGACAGGCAGATGGTGAGGAAATATGTAAAGAATGAAGCTGATTTGTTTGCAATAACAGACATTGCATAGGCCAGTGGGTAAACCCTCAGCAGGCCTGAATGAAAGAATTCCCTCCTTCAAGTGTGCAGAAGGAAGGGGATTGCACTTAGGAACATGCTCAGCATGAAAGCAGGAATTCCAGTTAGTCAGGGGCTGTGATGACTCTTAAGTACCTTAAGAAATGCTGGCTGGCTGAAGGAAGGATTGAGACCCAGGTGTGATAATTTGTACAAAGTCATTTGCCTCATTAATTTTTTCATAAAAAGCTTAATTTAAATTTTCCCATTGCCTTCTTGTACCTCACATATTTTCTTTTACATAGTCAAGGCAAAACAGCCCAGGAACCAAGATGTTGGCCTGGGATGGACAATGTCCTTTCATTGGCTTTTACTGGGGCTCAGAGCAAGCCATGCAGGCACAGGCTATTTAGGGCACTGTATCATCTAAAGGCATAAATGCAAAGCTCCTGTGACTTTAAAAAGTGCCTTAGCAATTAAATCTTGCTGAAATCAAAGAGGGACTAAAGGGCAAACAAAAAACACTACCCTGTCACTTTGAAAGCAAGCATGAATTAAGAATGCAAAATTTCTTCCGGGTCCTGTAGTCAAATAGTTTGTCAAAGCGATATGTATTCTGCACATTTTTTCCCCCCAAAATCCTCTCTTGTTGCTACTCTAATGGACCCTGTGTGAAAGCAGGAAGCACACAGGCCTAAAAGAGGTATATGGAAGCTTTAGATAGACTGCATGAGGCTGCTCTCAATTACAGCTGAGCTGCAAGGAGCACAAATGAAAACCAGACTGACAGCCTGGCTATTTTATGTCTCAATGAGACCTGAAAATTTAGGTAGTTTCAAGAATATCACATACAAAGTTTGATCAATAAACGGCTCAGAGTCTGAATAGTCCCAACTTGTAGTCATCTTCATTTTGACCTGATTGAAAACATCCTTCCCTGTCTTGGATGGTATGTGGGTCACATCAGTGGAAGGATATTAAGTTCACCCTGTTGGTGCCCTTTCACTTCTAATGTGCTAAGAATGACCCTGCCATGCCAGAAGTGTTGACTGACAGTCTCTTTTCACTCAGATGCTGGAGAGGTTATGCAAATCATGGTGTTTATGAGCTGCTACACAAGACCCGAGCCAAGTTTGGTAGAAACCACCCCTTGATTTTGCTAGCTCATGAGCCCACCCAGAGTAGCTGAAAACCTCAGACAGTGTTCCTTTCTTATGGAATGAGAAAATGCAGCACTGAATTGAGAAACTAAGATTGACTTGGACTTTTGTGCCAAGATCTTAATGTTTCAATTGCCTTTTTAAAGGAACAACAGACAGTTTCCATTTTCCTTGAGGCCATTTCCAAATGGGAGAAAGAGTCTGAAGAGTGAGTTACAGCCTGTGCCAGCAGAGAAGATTAAGGTTGTCAAGATACTATGATAAAAATTATGGTACTTTTACACTAGGATTTGGGATTGAAAGTATTAAAAGAAGGCCCTTACAGAGAAACTTGGAGGCTATCCTCATTTTCCCTGCTACACACTTCATAGCTGCCCCCCTCCATAGTACAATAATGAATAGAATAGAATAGAGAAGCTGTTGGCTTTGGTTTGCAAATCAAGCAAATATTGATAAAATACCGAGAAGATGTAGCTAAATACATTCTCTAAATTCCTTAATGTGGAGAAAAATTTCCAGTAAGAGTGATAGCACTGAAATGAATGCATATCACTTGTGCAGAGGTAAGGACTGGCACTGCTCAGAGAATGTCTGGCAGAGGACACACATTCATTGTGCAAAATATATCACTCAGCTCTGCTCTCTCTTCATCTCATCTCATCTCATCTCATCTCATCTCATCTCATCTCAATCTCATCTCATCTATCTCATCTCATTCCATCTCATCCATCTTTCCTTGTATTTCAGCCACAGCCACACCAATGCTGATCAGTGTAAAGTCTCACTTCAAGTGACAGAGTGAGAGCAAACAGTGCTATTTATGTGTCACTACGTGGGACTGACATGGAAAGGTCTGGGCACTCTCCATACTGCATTAGCCTTGCCCACAGGCTAATGGACAAACAGACTGAGGCACTGAAAGAGACTCTGGCCTCAACCAAACTCAAACCCTGTGAATCACAGTAGGCGAGGACGATGCTTCTAAACTTTTATCTACATGACAAAACAATATTTGAAGTCTTTAGAAAATCATCTACAAACAAAAAGATATTTTCCCGTTGAACATCAAATTGTGAAGTCAGGACCCTGCATATGTGGGTAAATGATTAAAACAATCAAAAGAACTGAACAATTCAATTCTGAGTCAATCAGAAATCTGGTTGAATAACAAGTGTGTTTAAAGAGAAATATTTCTGAATAAGGAGTAAAAATATTGCCAATATTTCTGTGTAAAGAATCTCTAATGACTAACTTAAACTGTATATTTAAGTAATTAAAAAAATTACTTGCATAAGATTGGAAGTCAAAGGAGTAAAAGAAGCATGCAAAAGTTTGGCATTTAAGCAGACTCATAAATGGAAGACATGTGGCCTTAGATGAACAACAAACTCCCTTAACATGCTGATTTTCCAAAGAGAAAATAACTGCAAATATTTGAGATGTTTTCAGGACAGACTGCTATGGTTAGGGTCTTCATTTTTTCAAAGTAAAAGAGAAGCAAGACATTGTCTATAAACACAGCATTATGCGGGTAGAGAAGAATTAAGAATGAAAATTCCTCTTGTTATTGAAACTATTAGTGTCTTGAACATCAAGGAGAATATAATGTCTCAAAGCATGACCTCCCTGCAATGCAAAAGGTGTAAAACAGCTGGCAGAATATGCCAGGTTTTTTCTGCCCCTCTGGGCTCCCACACCCCACACCCTCACCCACGGGCCACAAACACCAATAAGCCAAATCCTGAGCCCCTCACCATGGCATCACCTTGCACCCAGGCCACACTGATGAATTCCAGGCTGGTCCCTCCCAGCACCTGGTCTGTAGCCACGGGCTTGCTGGAGGGCACAGAGTCAGAACATACTTCCTGCACATCTGCTGGGCCTCATGGGCACAAGGAAGACGGTCTTACCCAGCCAGATGAGCAGTAGGGCTGGAATGGGAATCTTGAAAACTTGGCCCTTCCCAGCTTAAATAAGAAAGCTAATAAAGAAAGCAACACTGACTCTAATGTATGATAATAATTAAAACATATTCGAATGGTGGCAAATGAAAAGGGAGGTTGAAGGTTAGAGAAGAAGTATAATTGCAATTGTAAGTAGCTGAGCTTCCGCTTCTTACAAAAACAAGAGAGACACTGTGAGGGATGCCATATTGCACTTGGCTCCTGTCCTAAAATAATTCCACATTATAAATATTTGACGCAGCACTTAAGACTATTGCCTCCACAGGATTTAATGCAGTATAATGTAATACATCTGTTAGCTACCCACATGGCATGAAATGAGTGAATGGGGAAGACAGGAACAAAACGTTCAAAAACACATTGTATACTATTACTTCTGCGTTGGTGTTGATCATACTGCATTCATTACCTATTGAACTAGGATGACAGAAAATGTTTCACAACACCTGAACAGCACAATCTCGTTCATTGTTTTTTTATCTGTGAGACTACATCAACCCTGTTCCTGCCTTTACTTTCTGTACTCCTGGAAAATTCCATGAGAAGTCATGACTTGCATGGATACTACATCTAATGTAAAAAAGTTGGAGTATCTGTATGAAAATGCAACAGCATAACACGTGTAAGGTCAAATAACTTGGGGAAATGCATTTGCTTTCTCTGTCTTCAATTTAAGCACTGAAAATCTATTGTGATTAGTTTACACTACCTGAAAAAATTGCAAATTGAAGAGACATATGTTAATCATGTTAATAAACCTTTTTGTCAACCACATTGTAGTTAAGTGACACTTTCTTGCTCTACTTTGAAGAGTTGCAGGATTGTCATACTTCAACAGTTATCTCCTGTGTGAGTTTGCCTGCTCAGCATCCTTCTGCTTACAGGAGAACCTTTCTTAAGGGTTTCTTACTGAGGAGAAACAGGGTATCTTTCTTAAATTGTAAGTGCTATCGTCAGAGAAAAATTTTAAAAGTCACAAGTCATGTTAAGATGTAAACAAACTAATGTGCAAACAACTCATAAGTGTTGACATGCACTTCCGTCACTGCAGGTCTGTCAGTCTGCTGGTAACAAACTCCACATCAGCTTTTTGTTCTCCTGATGGCAGCTTAGATTGGTTTTGGACTGACCATGCACTGGAACAGATTGCCTAGAAAGGTTGTGGAGTCTCCCTGACTGGAGATATTCAAGAACTGTAGGGATGCAATCCTGTGCCATGTGCTCTAGTATGACCCTGCTTGAGCAGGGAGGTTGGACCAGATGTGGTCCTTTCCAACCTTACCCACTCTGTGATTCTGTGAAAAGAAAGCTACACTGAAAAACTAATTAAAGACAAACCTTTGGTTTTCTCACAGTTCCATAATAAAAGTGCCAATCTCTGCTGTTCCCAAACTTGACAGTTAAAAAAATAACCAAACCAAACCAAAAACAAACAAAAAAACCCAAACAAAAAACAAACAAACAAAAACATAACGCAACCACCCCCCCAAAATAAATTCTAACTGTGGGAAAGATTTAAAAATCTTTCCAGAAGATGGAGTCTGTCTTCATTCATGTTTTACTTTCATCAAAGTGTTTTCATGAGGTGTGTCTTGCATGGGAGAGAGGAGATTTATGTGTTTTTTCAGTTTGACAGACTTTAAGATAGCTAGTTCCCCAAGACTTAGTCCCGTTCGCAAGATTCTTTGATATCTGGCCGATTTGTCTAAAAATACCATTTATTTGACACAGAACATAACAAACATACAAACATAGAACAGATTGACACACATAGACACACAGTGAATACATAACTGCAACACTACAATAGTTAAAAATGCAATTATGGGGTAAAACCTTGCTTGAACTATAAAAATAGTTAAAAATGCAAGAAATGCTTGCTTGAACGATAATGCAAGTTAAGAAATGCTTGCTTGAGCCAGCTGAAATGCAAGTTAAGAAAGGTACCTATAAGTTAGCCAGAATAATACAATTTAGGAAACTCAATGATCTCACCAAATCCAGTTTTTGGAGCTGGGGATACATCAGCATCCTCACCCAATCCCTCGGGAAGTAACCACAGGGCTGCATGCAGACCCTGGGGAGAGGCTTACTTCACGCTCTTATGTCCACGTAGAAAGCTTCTGCCTTTCTGAGATTTCATAAGCTTTTTATAGGATAAAAATGTGTATTTGTAGTCACTGAAAATTTTCTCACATTCTCTCTGCATTCCACAGGGGAGTGTCTTTTCAGACTTTCAGTCGCCAGCACCAGGTAGCCCTTGATTAGGCTATCAACCTAATCTGAACCATCCATTTCCTGGGACCGATCAGGGAGAGAGAGAAGGGGGAGGGGGGTGTCCTGCCACAAGGTGCTAGATGAAACCAGGATTTTCAAAGCTGCAAACCAGCTTAAATATTCTTTGTCCATTTGAAAATGTCCATGTTGAGCTCCAGAGAGACCATGCACAGTCTGGGCACTGCTCTATGTGCCTGTGCTCCAGCACTACCTGCTTGGGGCAGCCAGAAAGCAGAAGGTGGCCAGGAGACACGGTTCAGCCAGGAGCTACAAATGTGCCAGACTCCCAGGTGCCACCAACACTGACTGACCTCTTTCTGAGGGTTCTGAGAATTCATGATGGGTGCACTTTGGTAAACTCAGTATCTCTGTGACCATCTTTCCCCATGTCTGAACCACAACATTTTGTTTTCTCTGAATGCTGCTGATGAAGCAAACATTAGGGTTTTTTGGGAAATTGCTTTGGCATTTGTCAGAATATCAAAATGAGTAAATCATTTAGCAGAGAAAAACAGATCTAGGCACAGTTTTGCATACCATTATCTTGACTCCTCTACTGTATAACTTTTCATAACTGTGCCTCATCTGGGAAAAGTCACAAATCTGTTGTTTGTGGGAAGCTAGATAATTAGACACTCTAAATGACAACTTATGAACTATAGCTAAAAGCTAACCAGACTGGTAAACAGGAAGTGCAAGACTGATTTTTGCTTCTTTATCCAGAGATTCACACAGATGAAATAAATGTTTAATTCAGCCCTTCTCTAGCAGCAGTTCACAAACCAGGGGTGGTTTGTGAAACCACACAGCTTGCTCATGGAGCCATGTTAAATCATAACATTTCTCAGTTCTGTCTGCCTACCATAGTCATCCCTCCCAGAAGCATGGTATGTACTGGTTCATTCATCCACTTGGAGATCCATGAGTTTCAGTTAGGTCAACCTAATGACCAGAAATGTAGCCAGTTGCTCATAAACAATTTCTCACTCAAAAGCACAAGAGCCTTACTAGAGAGCCCGTTGACCCAACAGCACACCTCCTAAAAGAGCCAAGAAATCAAGGTAACAGCATCCTGAATAAAGTTTGGTTGTTTTGGTTTTTTTTTTGATACTGGTAAACGTTTATATCTTCCTTTGCAAATAACCCATGCCTATGTTGGTTATGGATGAATTTCTGATTTCACACACACTGTAGGCAAACCCTGTGGGGAGAGGTTGCTAGGAGGAGCATAAATGTATATAGCTGTTTGTTATCATGTCCTCCTGCCTCTGTAGAGGACATAATTAAGAGTATATAATTCACATCTTTTGTCTCAATTATGGATGGACCTGGCTGAGAGCAGCAGGAATGAACTCAAAACTTGGGTCATGAATGTGAATGATTAGAAGAAAGATCTCAGCTAATATATTTGATCTCCTGAGCTTGGAGGACAATTAGGGCAAAACTGAACAGATGAAGTTTTTTTAATTAGTCTCCAGTCTGCAGTGTATGGAGGTTCAGAGCTTAAATAAATTCTTACATAACTCAAGGTCCTCTTTTCTTTTTCCATCAATATTACTATTTCCATTGAAAAATATTTAGGTTTTAGAAAGGAGGGAAATGTGATAGTCATTTATTGCCCCCACACTGCTAAGAAATTCCATGCTTTTATGTGCAGGAAGCATTGTGTTGATGTTGGCTTCCTCATGAGTTAAAAATCTTGTTTAAATGTTGCAGAATCTAAATGCTCTTTGAGGTTTTTCTGTGTTGTTTTATGGAAAGGCTTCTGCCTGATTATTTACAGATGCTGTCTCTGAGAAAGCCAAAAATAGTTCTTTACTAATTCAAAATTTAAACTAGCATTTTTATTATTTTATTGTGTAACCAAGAAACTCCGCTCTGGGGTCCTCAGTTCAAAGAGGAGAATGAGCCCTTCGGCTCGCTGTTGGCATCACAAGCAGCGACATTCCCGCTCAGCCAACAGCAGTGCCAAGCCTTGGCAGACCGCTGGGTCCTCTCCAGCAGAAGTGCAGCCTCCAAAGCATTCTGCAGCACAGACTCCCTAGGTTACATGACCATGAGGGACTTGCATTGTTTCAAAAGTTACTTCTCCCACAGTAGCGCGGGGCGTTTAAAGCAATTTTAGGAATTACGACAGCCCTTCAAGCCATGCTGCTTCTCCATGGCCACCTTGGCTGAGCATCAGTAAGGGATATTTTTCAACAGTTCATGAAGTGCTAAGATGTATCTTGAGCTCAACAAGCAAGAAATGTGGCTCAGCCAGCTCAGCAAGTGAGCATTTCATCAGATAAAACACTCCTCCAAAGTTTCTCTTCACTTTTCCACAGCTAAGGAGAGTAGTGAACACCAACAAATGGGGGCAGTACCCCTGTCAAAGAGGGGCCAAGGAGCTTGGATCTCATCCTTGCCAGTCTAAAGATGGATTTTACTCTTTATTCTCTCGGCAACCAGGGCCAGAAGAGTTGCACTTCCCTTGCTGCCTGAAGCGATGGCTTTTCTATCCTAGGCTCTGTATATACCTGGTTGGGGGGTGGTTTCACTATTCTGAGACCACATGCTAGACCATTCCCATCCTAGGGATATGGTAGTCTCAGCAGTCCTGGAAAGGGACTGGGGATCAGCACAAACCAGCATTATGACAGAGAGGAGGGTTACCAGACATTACCTCTGCCTCACCAAGAGCATGGTTCAAAATAGTCTTTCTGACCCATGAGAACTCCTCAGCTTCTCCAAATCCCTGCATTGTGAGATGGTTAGGAGGGAGAGTGATGTATCAAAAACTCAGCATTGCAGTAAACAAGAAGATACATTACTGTTTTCATTATAAAACATTCTGCATAAAATATTGTTGATAAAACATTTGCAAATGTAATTTTCTGGCTGTCAGCAGGTACTAATACCAGCTGAAAGCTGCTCCTAACTCAGTTTGCACAAACACTTGCCTAGTACAATGTGGTTTTGAAATGAAACAGGAACTCTTTGTGAACCACTACTTGTCTCAACCCCCAAGTACCAAATAGATACAGGACAAATTCTGTGGGTTTATGTGGCATATTTAATTGTCTTCTAACAGACTGGCCTTCAATCTGGATATCTCTCAAAAACAGATCTTGGGAGGTTTGTGTTTAATTCCTATAATTTAACTTCTTATCTGAAAATAGGATTATGGATTTTCTGAAAACAACAGTGAACACCCCTCAGATGATTTCTTTACAGACTTCTTTATTTGGTACAGCATTTGTAGTTAGTTTCATTGAAAAAAAAAGCAAAAGAAGACACTTACTTCCTTCAGATGAAAATTTCCTTAATCTCACAGAGGCACAGCTACCAGAGATTATTGGAGAAGTTGGTACTGTGACAAATAAATTAGGTTCTTATTTACATGCAACAAAATATTATCACTTACTTTGAAACCTCATGAGCACAATTAGCATTTTAAGGTGTTAACTACTGACAAACTATAGATTTCTCCCAGATATGAAACCACTTGAAAAACAAGATCACATAGTCTGATTTGATCTAAAATTGAGTTCTCGTCTTTCTTTCCTGAAACACAGTGGAACTTGTATTCCTACTGGTTCTGGCTGGATGCAACTCATCTCTAGCACTGATACAACCGGCATCTGCTCCTTCTAAATGTGGAATTCTTCTACAGGGAAGACCTGTATGACATGTTTAGTTCTGTGCAGCTTCTTAGCCACAGCACAAGCTGGCCACATAGTTACTTCTCTTATCTCTTACACCTACATTTGGAAAGACAATGTATATGACAGATAATTTGCACTGTGCATTGGGTTTGCTGGCCTTGCTACTTTTTACCCAATAATTTTACACCCTCTAGAAATGTCTATAAATTTTCCTAACAGTGCCATTTCCTACCATTGCTACAATTTAAGAATATCCCACGGCAACACTAAACTTTTAGTAAGTGTCCCAAAATTTCTGGCACTTACCTCTTCAGTTATAAATCACTTGCTCAATGTGTTTTTCATTTTATTTCAATGCTGGGATCATGGATCTGAGATATAGTCGCGTAAAGTTACCTGGGTGCCCCCCACCAGCCTTGCTTTGTCTCCAACTCCCTCGATTTCCCCTGAGGTCTGTGGTTTGCTGCTCTTAGAGGCAAAGAACCACACAATCTATAAAGTGTGTTTTCTCCTCCTTACTTTTTCAGATGGAGATTATGTGAATTTCCCAGCATAACACAGGCATTTGCACTAGAGCTAGAAGGCCTTTGGGATATGCTGAGTTTCCTCCTGTCCCGTATCTGAGCACAAATTAATTGCTAATTGCTCTACTCTCCTCAGAAACACTGATCTGCCACGACTGCAAGGAAATTTCTTTCCTTGGTTTTAGTCTCATCTCCTGTACCAAAAGGACAATGACACACATTTCCCTTGTTGAAAAGATCAGTGATGACTGAGAAATGACCAGTGAATTCCTACTGTTGTTAAGGAAAAGATTTTTATAAAAACTCTTCACCTCTCCTCAGCTTCTTGATTAATATGCAGCTTATCCATGACATGATAGATGAAAAACCAACATAATTATGCTGAAGACAGTGTGATTTCTCTTCTTCTAATAAAAATGAGAAGTCACTGACAAAATTTTGCTTTGGCCTCAGATGTCTTTAATAAGTCAAAGGGATGTACATGATGTAACTGAGCATCTTCCTCTGCAAGTATATGTGGTAAGAATGGCATTTTCTGAAATATGGTTGGATAAAGAAAATCCCTTAGTCAGTTTTGAAATCCAGTTCTGAAAGAAAAATTGTAGGATAATGGCCTCTGATGAAACAATAATAACAAAAAAATTAATAATCAGTATATTTCCCTAATTCTACCAGTATTATTTACATCATCCTTGCATTCAGTACTTGTGCCTGTTGGCCTTAATTCCTACAACATTTCACTGTGTTGGAACACATGAGGTATGAACTGAAGTCCACAGCTATTTCTTACTTATTGTACTGGTTTGCGATGGGGTAGAGTTAATTTTCCTCATAGTAGCTCATATGGGGCTGTGGTTTGGATTTGTGCAGTGTGGGTAACACAGGGATGTTTTCATTATTGCTGAGCAGGGCTTAGAGTCAAGGCCTTTTCTGCTCCTCGCCCCATCCCACCAGTGAGCAGGCTGGGGGTGCACAAGGAGCTGGGAGGGAACACAGCCAGGACAGCTGACCCCAGCAGACCACTGGGATATTCCACAACATATGGCATCATGCTCAGCATATAGAGCTGGGGCAAGACGGAGGCATTTAGAGTGATGGCGTTTGTTTTCCCAAGTCACTGTTACATGTGATGGAGGCCAGCTTTTCTGGAGGTGGTTGAACACCTGCCTGACCAGAGGAAATAAATGATCTCGTGGATATTCTACAGATTTTTCTGAGTTGGAAGGCACCTGCAAGTATCATTGAGTCCAGCTCTTAAGTAAATGGCCTAGACTATGATCAGCCCTGTGACGCTGGTGTTATTAGCACCATGCTCTCACCTACTGAACTGATATCAGGTGGTGAGTGAATTCCTTGTTTTGCTTTGCTTCTGCTTTCCCTAATTAGCTGTCTTTATCTCAACCCATGAGTTTTCTCACTTTTACTCCTCTGATTCTCTGCCTGATCTTGCTGGTGGGGAAGTGAGCAGTTGTCTGGAGCTTAGCTGCCACCTGGGGTGGCAGTAAAAAATCAGGAAGCTTCTTTTAACAACCATAACAACAAGGAAAGCTTGTACAATTGACTGAAAACTGTATCCTTTTCATCATTTTTATGGTGGAATAAAACTGCTACATTTGGCCCAGTGTATTGCACTGATATCAAAAACATTAAGTGCCAAATGTAATGATTAGCTTCTGAGGGATTTTCTCTCCCTACCTTTCAACTTACACATTTATAGGTCTCCAGGTGCTAAGTGGAAATCTGCCCAAAATTAAGTACCTGAGCACAGTTACACTGGCAAGACTTGTACCTAGCTAGAGCCTAAAACAGATCCCTTATTAGAGCACCTCAGTGGATTGAATTTATTAGCAATCTGAGCCTGAGTGCAAACCACACACTGCATGCAAGTCAGTCAGGAAATGGGCTTGGTGCTTGGTAGGGTTGGGGATTACCCAGCCTGCCTTGGACCCTCTGGAGAAACTGAGCATCCCTACTCTGGATGCTGCTGGTATTGTTTACTACGTGTTTGTGAGTCCCTGCATTGCACCACAGTTACACAAGCAGACTTATGAGTGCAGCTTCAGCCACCTGCATGATGAGGAGTTCCTGCTGGGGTCTGCTTACAGTGGTCTGTCTGGCTCCTATTGTTTTGTTACACGGGGTCAGAGGATTCCCCAGGACTTCACATATTTTCCTGTGACAAAGTAGAAGCACCAGTCTGAAATATTTTTTGTCTTCTCTTATTTTGGGCATGTGCTCACTATAGACTACAAAAATCTCCTGTTCTTCTGTGCCAGGCTAGGTTTATCATTATTCAACTCCTGTATAACCACAGCATTTGTCTCTCGTACTTGCAGAATGTTAAACCCAAATGAATGACACATGGCTAACATGCCTCATGGCCAATAAGTCATCAAGATTATATCTCCCAAAGCAGCAGTCTCTGCTGAGCATCAATCCTTGCCTTCGTGACTCTGTTGTACTCCTCCATGTAGTTTACTTATTGAGATTATGTGTAACATCTTTTGTTATTTAACACTAATAGGATTCAGTTGAACAATGCTTAATTACATTCAGGTCTCCTTCAGTGGATGGCTTATTCTCCCTGTCAATGATCCAGTACGTACTGAGACATACCATAAAACGGAGTAATGCACACGGAGGTGATTATTATGCTGTGGTGCTCATGACAACAGCTGGAACAGATAACAGGATTACTGAAGCTACATGGATTTTGGGATAGCCCCAGCAGAACTTTTTCAAGAATCCAGAGTTTCTTTCAGTGACCAGGTTAACATATCCATCCAGGCTGCTTAATCCTTCTTTCCAAATGACTGTTTCCTTTATAACACTTACTGCATCCTGAGGAAAGTTATTTAATCTCATCATGGATTTATCCTCACGAAAACTGGGGCAGACTGGAAGAAGTCTGCACCTCATTCTTAAATAATAGTTAATGGTGGATCCAGGACACTAAATTCTCTCTCATCAATACCTACTTAGTTTGTGGTTATCCGTGACAGAAACCACCAATAGGCATAAAACGTATGATGCTACGCAAGTTAGATTGATGGGATAGATAAAGAGGATATTCCGCAGTTTGACAGAGATGGGGTCAAATGTGGGGGGTCAGCCCCAAAAGCATGGCTTCAAGGCCCCTGCTGTGGAACTTAGGCATGGGAGGTGGTCAGTCTGCTGCCCACCTTGTCACCACATTGTCCTGAGCAGAAGATGTGGATGGTAGTCATGATGCCTGAGTTGTACACTGTGCAAGTCTCTGAAGTGCTATGGCCAGCCCAGAAATGCTCTGGACAGAATAGGAAATGGTGCATGCCACCCACCCAAACCCACTGAGAGTCACCAAGGGTTTAATTTACACAGAATTGGCCCATTGGCTACGTAACTCAGTATCATCCCTCTGCCAAGGACAGCTTTGCTTCATTAGTGCTCAGCAGTGAGCACACCCTAAACTCTAAAAACCTTCCTCACAATTCAACCCCTGATCCCCTTGGTGATTCCCTAGCTCCTCTAAGTCATCCAAAAGGTTTTGGAGAGGAACACAATGGGTTAGCCAGACTCCCTCCATACTTCACTAGAAAGAGCAAAACACTCATCCTGTTTACATTACATGTTTTGGGAGCTGGGGCGCACACCACCTCAGCCAGAATGTGGCTGCTTATAATGATTTGGAGCCAATTCCTGGCCCATTCTATAATGTGCCACAGGAGCCCTTGATAGTGAAAGTGAATGCAGTTCACATTCACCTGAAAACACCCAGCAGGGTGGGCTGCAAGTCTCAAAAAACCTGCTGAATAACAGTATTAAAAATTCTGCATCATATGGAAGCATGATCTGTCCAGTGTTCTTTCCCACATCCCTCCACATCACATTCAACCTAACTCAGGCAAAAAAAAACCCCAAAGCTGGCAGAGCTGATGGACTCAGCAGCCTGAATAATCCAAGGGAAAACTTTCATCAGATTCAGTGGGCACCCAGCCTTTCTCCACAGTGACAGGACAAAGATTTATTTGATTATCATGGATTTCTGTCAGGAAGACCTCACTTGCTCCTTTAATATTCTTATTTCTAGTGAAAACAGTCTAATTACATGACACTTGGTAAACATACTACAGTAATAAAAAATGGCCCATGCTATCATTTCAGATGACAAACAGAATAAGTTAAAACACGGTAACTTCATGGTTGTTTTGCATCAAAAACGTGTTTTCAGCAGATTCCATCTTCCTTGCTTTAGAGTGTTTCAGGAAGAAACAGTATCCCTCTGTTCTGGACAGGTCACACTCCTGTTTTGTCACAGCTGTGAGCTCTGGTTCCACCCCTGGAATTTGTACAACCTGAACTGGTTTGTTTACATTTGCTTATAAGGAGCCGAGTTAACTCTCACAAGTGCTGACGTGGAAGCACAGTGATACCACAGAAGCCTCAAACTTGCCTAACTCCTGCCAGAGACATGTTGAATTAGCTGTAATACCTTCCGTGATGCTGCTGCAGCAAAGAGTCTGTCAACAAGTCCTTTTTCAGCATAGAACACTCTGGGCAAATACAGCCCTGATCTGTGTGCGACACTGAGCAGTTTTATCGCCACAACCACATCATTTGATGCTAAACCTCTGCTGAACTAAGCAGAAGAAATGCGAGTGTTACATCCTTCCCCACCCTCCATCCCTGTGCCCTATTCTGCAAGATTTAGAGAGGTTTTTATTCTGTAAAGCATAATTTGGATGCATCTAGAAACTGTATTTTGAGCTCTACTACATATTCTCTTGGTGATTTTTCAAATGTGTTCATTAAACTCACATTGTATTCTGACACTCACAGTGGAAAAAAACTTGAAATCTCTTAGTAAAATGTCCATGTGTTAGTTCTGGATTAAGGAGTTTAAATGAGATAAAGATGATTGACACATAAAGACCATCCTTGGCCTGTACCAAAAGATCTAGAGGTGTTAAGATGAAACAACTCGATCAAGTAAAAAAAAAAAAAAAAGGCATTTATGAATTTGCTTGGAGAATAGTTAAACCTCATGTTTACTAGCTGGTTACAAACAGGGCTAGCAGCTCTTGCCTGTTCTCAATAATTTTTGTGGAAAGCAATATAGATGAAAATATGCTTTTATATGACAGCTAACAGATGAACTAATTTATTTATTGCTCATAAAGACTTGAAGACTTAGTCATCCAGTGGGGAGGGCTCTCCTGGAATCATGAATGCTCCTAAAATGCTACTACTGTCTATTATTTTTACTCTTTGAATACCAAGCCTAGAAGCCAACAGAGCAGATGTGTGAATTCCTGTTGTCACATCCTTCCCTTGGATAGCAGGTTATTACCCACTCTTTGCTCATCTTACCTGCTAAGACCACAAGATCTTGCATTATTCTTAGCATGAATTTTTTGTTGCTGAATTTAAGATGCTACTAAAATAAGAGCACAGACAACAGCAACAGCTCATCATTTAGACACTGGAAAGGGAACAGTTGTTCACTGCAAGCCTGAAATATTTTAGTCACTTCTCAGATTTTCTGCAGATGAAATATATATTTTCTATAAATGGAGGGGCAGTCTGCAATATATTTTTCAGCAGCGTGCTGCTGCTGAAACTACAGTGAAGAATGTGACCCTTTTTTTTTTAAACTAAACCTGCTGGAAGTTTTTACTAGAATAATGTGTCTATGGAATAGACAGTTCCATTTGAACGATTTAGTATTTACAAACACTTGCAGAGTTTTCTTTAAGGAGAGCTAAAATAAGCTGTGGATAATGTTTAGATTCTGGACAAAGCATAATGAAAAAGCATCAAAACATTCTGCAAAAGTGAAAAATTGCACTACTCAATTGAAATGTGTTTATTTTGAGGTAACAAAATGGCAACACTGGACAGTATTCCTAAATAAACAACTGTGATATCCCATGCATTTCTGGCTTGGGAGCCCAGCCTCCTACTGAAAACTTAGACTATTTTATCTAATCTGTTTTTCCCATGAAACAAAGGAACAAAATTTAAAATCACACCAGAATAAAGTAGAACAGCTCAGTCACTCAGGAATTCTGAAGCTGCTCTTCAGCTGAAGACCTCAAAATAAAGTTGTATAAGCTTTTCCAAGGTGGTCCTTTCTACAATTGTCCCTTGTTGATAGGAGAAGGTGGGTAGGAATCATATGGTGCCTTTGTTCAGAGCAACAAAAAATAAAGCTGAAATGCCAGAGTTTTTTCTGGGACAAAAGAATCAAAAGTTTTTGACAAGCTCTAATATTAGAGCAATACATCAGCATTGAACAGAGGCATTTCTTGATTTTATTTCTGTATAAAAACAAACTTATATACTTGGAATGTAACACCAAATTCAGCCCTGTGCAATGTAGTCATATTTTGCAGTATAGAATCCCACACATGAGATCTAAATGAGAGAAGTATTTGATGCTTAGAAACTTCCATATCACAAATAGATGGGCCATGAATCATGGTGAAAAAAGACTGAAAAGACACTTTCCTTGTCCAATCTTTCACTAAATTCGTGAATTCACTGCTAAAAGTGATTACCAACCAGTCAGCTTTACCTCCATCCCTGGTAAGATCGTGGATCTGATCATCCTGGAAGTTGTGTCGAAACATACGGAAGAGAGGGAGGTGATTAGAGACAGCCAGGATGTCTTTCCCAAGGGCAAATCATGCCTGAGTAATCTTGTGGCCTTCCATGATGGAATCACTGCATTGGTGGTCTCTCACCAGAGGGAAGGGATGCCATCCACAGGGATCTTGATAAAGTCTAAGAAGTGGACCTGTGTGAACTTCGTGCACTTCAGTAAGACCAAATGCAAGGTCCTGCATGTAGGCCTGGGCAATCCCCAGTATCAGCACAGACTGGGAGATGAATGGATAGGAGAGCAGCCCTGCAGAGAAGGATTTGGGGATAGTGGTGCACGAAAAATTTGGCATGAGCCAGCATGAACCACACCCTGGGCTGCATCAAAGAAACATGGCCAGCAGGTTGAGGGGGTGTCATTCTCCCAACTACTCCTCTCTTGTGAAACCCCCTCTGGAATACTGCATCCAGTTCTGAATATGTTCATCCAGTTTCCAAAGTACAAAAAGACATGGACCTGTTGTTGCAGGTCCAGAGGAGGGCTAAAATAGTGGTAAGAGGGCAGGAGCACCTCTCCTGTGAAGACACGCTGAGAGAGATGGAGTTGTTCAGCCTGGTCAGAAGACTCCAGGGACACCTTATAGAAGCATTCCAGTACTTACAGAGGGCTTATAAGAAAGATGGAGAGAGACTTTCTAGCAGGACCTGTAGTGACAGGAGAAGGGGAAACAGTTTTAAACTGACAGAGAGTGGATTTAGATTGGACACCAGGAAGAAATTTTTTATGATGAGCGTGGTGAGACACTGGGACAGGTTGCCTAGAGAAGCTGTAGGTTTCTCATTATGGGATGTGTTCAAAGTGAGGTTGGATGGGGCTTTGAGCAAACTGATCTAGTGAAAGATGTCCCTGCCCAGGGCACAGGGGTTGAACTAGATGATCTTTACTGTATCTTCCAACCCAAACCCTTCTTTGATTCTGTGTTTCTATGATTTTAGGCATCCAAAGAGGAACCCAAGCATTGAGAGAGTGAGGATCCAGTGGGGTTTTCATTACTTGGATGTTTCGTGCTGTCATGGCTGCAGATTTAGATTTTGGGTGCAAACTTCATTTAAACCACCAATTACTGTCCATTTAAAGCTTCTCTCATGTATTTGATGGGTCAGTCAATAAGAATCTCTGATTTTGCCAGCTTTACAGGGAGCCACAGGACTGCTTTAATCATGCTTTGGAAAAACAAGATCATAGAATGCAATGAACAAAGACAAGGGTTACTACACAGATGACAGGAACAATGCACATCAACATCTGGGTCAGGCAGGTGGTATGCAAGAAGGAAGAACGTGACAGTTTATTATTTAAATTTGAAAACTGCATTTTGAGAAAGTATGTTCATAGTAGCAGCTAATAAGAGGTGAAGTCTTCTGATTCTGTTTGCTTTCTCTAAAGCATGTCATAAGTATACATGCTTTGTTTACAGATATACTGAGAGCATACAGACCCTCCAAAACAAGACCTGAGTTGCCTGATGGGTGTCTAATGAAGACATCAGCCTATATGCCTTCATTTGTGAAGCCCTGATGTCAAGAAAGGGAAAAATACAAATCTCCTAGGAGAAACTGTGGTAAACGAAAAGAATTTTCAGCAGTTGCCTCTGAAAAGCTTAGGCATTTACAAGCACAATTTTCCCATTTGTTACAGTACTCTCTACCACAGTTCACTGACCCCAAGTTATGCTCAAATGGCTTGATTGTAAAAAATGTGTGGGGTTTATGAGAAGAACTTGGTAGAGGATTCACCAGGGTAGTTGAACGTTATGAATAGAGGCTATTGAGGACCCCAATTTGCAGGCATGCATGAATTTGGAGGTGTCTTCCCACAGGTATGGTGTGGCAAGGGCATCCACAGAGCAGTGGGCATGAGGGGCTCTCTGCCCTGTAGGCAGCAAGATGAGCATTTGACATGGAACCTTCTTTGCCCCTTCTCACCAACCACTTGCAGTTCTTGCTCTGGGGTCCTGAATTTAGGCCAAAACAAATGGGGAGAAAAAAAAAGTAATCCACATTTTGGAATGAAGGATAAGGAAGCTAAAACTTCCCTAGACATTTTTTTTCTTTTCATTAGGAGGCACAGGACACTGCTCACAGGTTTGGTATGTCAGACATGGTCCCAGCAGAGACTACCCAGCGCCCAGAGGCTGCAGGTGAGGCAGCTGTTTCTGCCAGGGCTGTTACCAATACAAACATGTTTCTCTTTTGCAATCTGTTTGGTACTTACTTGTCCTCATCTCACTAAACACAGACAATATTATAAAAAGAATGAACAAAATAATATTATTAATGTATTTTCCAAGCCCAGTGATTTATTGTGACCAAAGGCCTGTGACAAAGATCCTATTTGGCCAGTCCTGTCTTCGTAGTTTCCTTAATTGCAGTATCACCAGAGGAAAGTACATCACACTTCCTATTATCTTGACTTCTTACATAATAGAGAAAAACAAGCTCCGGCTCAAAATAACCCAAGAACACCATACCAAGAAAAAAAACAACAGAAAAATTAACATTCCACATGTTTCAAGAATGTAAACAACAATGTCATCACACAGACATGCAGAAAAAACTGGTGTTACTCAAACCAGGGACTGCCAATTCTCCATCTAATGAGTTGTTGAATCCTGAAACAATCAGAAACTGCTTGTGAGAGCTTAGTGAACAACAGCATTTGTTTTCCCTTCTGATTTCTCCTTATTAAAAGCTACAGAGAAATCACTGGGCTAGAAAGACTACCTCAATTACTCTTAATTGCTGTCTGTTCTGATTAGCCCAGGCCATGGTGATCCTGCAACGAGCAGCACAGGGTACAAAGCAGGTGCTCTGTCTCTTCCCGGTCACTCCCTGTGCCTGCAGTGGAAATGCCATTGAGGGAATGGTATGAGCTTGCCATTCATAGAGGCTGGTGATACCCATGACCGCATTTCGTGTTAAAAGCAAGGCTTGGCCTTCCTGTTTTGCTCAACTGCCCTTTTTTTTTTTTTTTTTTTTGTCTGTATGTTTTGGGCAGTATTCCAAGTAATCTTATCAATGAAACTCCGCCTCACAGAGCAAGAGGGGTGTTGCTGCTTGGATGGGAGGGTGAATGTGGCTGTGACAGCTCCTCTATGGAGCAGGGACATGTATGGCCTGGTGGATCAGATACATAAAAGCAGCAAGAAACACTTTTCTATAATCCAGATGAGAACAGAGGACTGCCTCAATGGAGCTGAGTGAACATTGAGGCTTTTTTAAACAAAATAGAGGAAGTAAGATATTGCTTATTCCTGGTCCTTGCTATTTCTCCTTTGGCATATATCGGTGAGACAGCTGGGGCATAACAACAAGTAACTAACCAGGTTCCTTGAAACATAAAAATAATTGGAAAACAGAGGTGCAAGGTGGTAAACTCTGAGTTTTCAGTCTGGCTCTTACAAGGTTTTCCTCATTAAAATATAAGAAAATATCAAGAACATACATACTGGTATAGTATATATTATCCAATATAGAGGAGATGGGTATTGTTTCAGAACATAAATGATCATAAAATCAAGTTTAACTATTAGCTGTTTTGCCATCCAGTCATCTTGGGCCACATTTAACATGTCTACTGTTCATTAAAAATTAATAATACAGCAATGAGAATGTTGGAGTGTGCATCTCAAATCTGCTTGTAGTAAAGACCAACTTACTAGTTAAGTAGAAGACAACAGAGTCTCTTAATACTATTGATCGGTGAGAAGACCCATACTGAACAAATCATTATTTTTATAAATCCCATACCAACCTGATGCAAAACTACATGGCACAACTAACTTTACTACTGCAAAACTTTAAAACCTTCAAGTGAGATGCAATAATTCTTTGATGCTATCTAGGTGTTAACAAACTCTTGCTTATGCTCCTCTGACAAGTGTTAAAGGACTGCCTGGCACATGCAACTACAGAGGAAACTAGTCTTGCTCACTGAGATCCTGGCTCTAATTCACTAAATACAATGAAAATAAATGATGGATCTTACTGTGATTTAAAGCAACGTACTTATTTAGGCCTTTCACCTGGTTGCACAAGTGTTACTTAACTCTCTGCCTTCTAACAGTGTGATGACACAAACCTACCCAAATAATTTCACACTCCAACACTGTAAGGGACAATGCTGCTTTAGTCAATGGAGCTGTACTTATTTGCAAGGGAATTGTCTGTGACCTAAGAATGCAGCTCCTGAGAGATAGTCTCAAAATTCTCCACTCTCCTCAGATTTCTAAAAGACATTTAAAATTATTACGAGAAAATGATGTTAGAGATAGCTTCCATGAATTTCAAAAAGAGCCCAAAGCAAGAAATCCCAGAAAAAAACCTCACAATGTTTTGCCTACCGTACTATAGCTGAAATGCATAATCAGAATTTTAAGGCCTGGGAAATCAGCATGGATAATCCCAAATCATCATAACAAACCATAATCTGATGACAATGATGGTCTGCTGTGGCTATCTCATCTGCACCATGCAGAGCTGCAGACAAATTACAGATCATCCTCCTACCAACTCTGTCTTTCACCTAAGCTTTCCCCATGCCACTGGTCAAATATTTCAAATAAGCCACTTTGACTTAAATGTCTAATTTACTGGAAATCTGCTGGCAACATCTTATGAGTTGGCTGAAAAACAAGCAAAGTAATCTGCAAAGCTTTAAAACCAACACAGTTTTAAATGGGGCTGTTTGCTGACTGCTTTTTCTCTCTCTTAGTAGTGGTCAGCTCTGGCAGCGAAGTGCTTTAAAAAACATACAGCCCGTGTTAGAAAAAGATCAAAAGCGGATCAGATGTCAGCGCCAGCTCATGTCAGCCTTGCAAGAAAGAGGGAAAAACAAAGCAAGATGAGTTTTTCTTGCCACGCATCACTCTGTGCTCCTCAGCCGCACACAAGGGCTCTTGAGCACAGCACAGCATCTCTGCCAGGGGACCTGGACTGGCAGCACGAGTGGGATTGTGCTGTCCACCACTGCCCCAGCCCTCTCCCCAAAAGAATTCATAAGTCTTTATTCTGGCAGCACCAGGCTTTTCCTCCCAGTGCTCCTCCTCACTGGGCTGCCAGTCCTGGAGAAGGCAAAGAAGCCTGGGTGCTGGTTTGGCTTGAGGTCGAGCAGCACCAGGGTTCAGGGTGAGGGCAGCCCTGCTCAAAGGCAGGCAGCAGATGCACACACAGGGCCTGGCTGTCTCTGGGAGTGGGAGGTGAAACACCCTGGATCTGAGAGCAGTGCAGGTCATGGCACAGCTCTTCTTCCTGCCCCTCACTACACTATGTCCCATTTTATCTAGCATTTGCAAGACAACACAGACTGTGCTGGGCTTAAAATGTGCAGATAACACTCTATTTTCTTTAAGAACATGAAGCCTTTTAAGCATTTTGGAGGTCAACATGAAAGAAGAGTGCCCACACAAGAGCCTTAAACGCCAGAAACATTTTCTATAGGATTTTCCTAAAGGGCTGTGCTGGGACCCATATAAAAAGCAGTGAGCTGAGTTTATAGCCCTGTATATATGGCAGACAATGGCAGCTGACTGGGGTGCACCCCCTTCAGCCTCGCCTGCCTCCTCTCTGCTCTGTTCTCTGATGCTTGGGGGTGAAGGCGGTGAGCACCCACCGCTCTCGGGGCAGGATTAACCTGAAAATCAGCCAGCCCTCCGCCGGGATTTTGGAGACTCGCTGTGCTGCCGTGAGGTGAGCAGCAGCAGTCCATGCCCTGCTGATTCAGCTGGCCAGGCTCGCTCAGGCTGATTGGTGGGCGAGATTGGGTTACATGGCAGAAATCATAACAAAGGCAGGAAACAGATCAGCACTCCCTAGGTTTAACACCCTCTCTGGGGACCCCGCTGGTTTCCAGACTGCAGCTGGTTTTAACCCTGTCCTGAAACGTGTCTGTGTGGCATGCTCTGCTCTGGTGAAGTCAAGCCTGGTACATCAAATAAAAGCAAATCAAGGCAGGATTTGGCCCCAACAGGCACTGGTCAGAGAGGTCCAAAGGGTTTTACATCACTTTTTATGAATGGGCACAGAAATACAAACCCTGCTGAACGGCAGTCAAATAAGAGTAACCAGACTGCAATGATGGAGTCCCTTGGCTGAGTTTTGGGATGACCCCCTCCCTGCTGTTCCCTGCCAGCTCTGTGTGGTTTTGCCTTCCCACAGCCGCAGAGCATCTCCGTCACCTTGAGCCTGGTTCTCCTGTTTTTGCTTTCAGCACTGCACTTCCAGCATGGGACAGGAGGAAAACCCCAGCTGACTTTATGCAGCTATAGTAACTCCAGTGCCAAAAAACCAGTTGTGCCCTCAACTGCTTCGTTTTGGTGGCTGAGTTGATGCAATGTGTCCATCAGAGAGAGGATGTCTTTCATAAAACCAGTCCACTCTGCTCTGCAGGACTGTATTTTATTTTAAAAAGCTCAAAGGAAATTATATGAACACATTACTGAATCTCTCAAGTACTGACTTGATTTCAGGTGGTGTTTTTCCTCTTTCTGACAGAATGCTTTAGGAACAAGTCCTGCCTGCGATGTGAAGTGTTGCTCAGTGTGGGGGAGCAGGGGAGCAAGCTATGTGAACTCCAAACTGAAGATATTTGGGGAAAAAGAAGACATTTCTCATGAGATCATAAAGGGCACACCACTACCCTTGGTCCCCTCTGGGAACTCTGATGTTCTGGAAACAGCAATCCTGGAAGGTGAAACATGGTCACCTGGAGGCTACAAATCTTTTTCATATTCAAAACTGATAGCAAAAGGACAGACAAGTACCTGCCAAAAAAACCCTTGCTGGGAATTTGCCTGAGTGAAGGCTGCAGGACTAGGGTGCTATCATGGCTTCCTCCCAGCAGGACTGTCCAAGGGGCACATCTGCAAAGAGGGTAATAGTCCCTCAATACATCAACCCACAAAGCTCCCATAACTGGTGGAATAAGGAAGAATTTCTTAATTTAGTTCCCCCCTGTATTAAAAGCTTATGAAAACTATTAAAGAAAACCAACAAACCCAAATGACATAGGAATAGAGTATTATAACAATCCAAACAAACCTCAAAACACACCCACCCTGGAAATGTCTCCCATTCACAGCTTCACCAAGTATTTTCTTTTAACTCACCACAAGTCTTCCCAGAAGAACAACTGAAAAGACATTAGACATTATTTATTTTTCTTTTTAAAATATTGTCTTAGAAACCTCCCAGAAGGGAGAAAAATAAAATAAATTATTATAGTGCCACATCAGCACAATCACCAAGCTCAAAATGAAGAAGACTACAGTGATCTAAGTATTCCTTTGACGTAAGATGCTTTTTAATTTCACAGTCAGCTGTTCTGCTTCCTTTTACAAAGACACTTCCACTTAATGTCTTCTAAGTCACCTTGAACACCCACTGGACACATACAAATTCTTCATAGCTCTTTTGCTTATTTTGCAGGTTTGTTTTGGTAAACTGGTTCCATGCATGGGAAAGTTCATTCTCTGTAGTATATGAAAGGCTTTCATAAGGGGTCTTCTTTCCATTGGAGACATGATTAGAGGCCAATTGCTATTCAAACCAAGTGTAATAAAAAGGGCTTGTTGTGAAGAACACAGCTCTATTTCTTTTTATTAAAGCACAGAACTACTCACAGTAACCTTTTGCAAGACAACTGAGAATACAAACAGCTTCACCATGCTGTATTTCACACAGCAGCTTGCCAAGAATACGAGTTTCTCAGGAGTCAGAGCTGCAGCAGAGGAGCAGATGTGGCTATTGCTGCAGAGGTGGGCCCCAGCCAGCACCCTCCCGTCCTGTGGGTCAGCATGCATCGTGGTAACCTCAAGGGGTTCAAGCTCATGCTGTGTCTCCATCTGCTCCTGGCCCAGAGTCAAGGCTTGCTGAAGCAAGAGGTGAGCTGTGAAGTTTATGGGGTTTATGGGGTGCTGATCACCCTCTGACAAGGGCAGGCATTTCCTGCAGCTACCAAATTTCCCTCCTGCATCCTCTCAGTGGGCTCAGTACTGAGATGAGCTTTTTACCTTCTGCTGGGCTACTCCAGATCTAACCCATATGGGCAGGGGGAATAATGGAGAGACTTACAGCTAAACACAAAAAGGACAGAAGCCACCTCTGCTTTGCTCCTGCTACCTCTTAAAAAGCAAAAGCAGACCATGGTACCACAAACCAGCATCTCCACAGAGGCTGTAGTTTTCTGAACCTTAATGAACTTGAGCTGTGAAAACCACTCAGAGATCTTTTGCAGATGTAGCTTCATGTGCCGCTTTGGGCCTTGCAGAAAGGATAGTTCTGATCTGAGACCAGCAGAGATGGAGAAAAGGAGGGTTGAATGACTGGTCCCTGAAAAATGATCTTTACTTTGGTTCTGTTTGATGAGGCAAGAAAAAGACAATGAAAACATTTTTACTCTTCTTCTTCCTCCTGCAGTATTTCAGCTGATTCAGACCCTCATGCACACCAAACTCATTACTTTGAGCCCTCAACATTTTCTCTTTATTTTAGGTAACCTTGATTAAGTATTTAAACAGGCATCAGTATTAAAGTTGTCAATATTCTGGAAAGATTTTCAGCTCCTTTGTAATGAGCAGAAGAACATGATGTTGGTTTGTTTGCCTCCCCTTAAAACTGAGTTCTGTTGCTACTCTCTGAAAGGCACTGACAGAGATTTTTATATACCACTGAAATATGCATATGGTCACTTTTATAAATTTGCAAAATAGGTTAAACATGTTCATTAAACAAAGAGAAACCTGTTTTCTTGAGGAGACAAGTTATTTTGTTTGATGTAGACAGAAGACTTGTGACTGGAGCCTTGGAACACAATGAGCACAAGAACCACCTCTCAGATTTCTGGTTTTCTAGACCTCGGAAACAATGTTTGGAGCACAAATTTCCAGATGGAACCTACATGCAATCTGGTCCTATAGGTCTGTTTTTGAAGTTAAGTAGTTTTTGTGCTGTTAAGTAGTCCTACACACTGAGCCAAATCCAGTTTGGATGCATTCACACAAAGCACATAGGTTTAAATATAAACATCTGCACATGCAAGCAGGGATGTGTGGTAACTTTCTGGGGACAAGTGAATTTAGCTGTGCATAGATGCTGTGCTGAAACCTTGACACTGTGTGTTTGGATTTATCTGGCTTCAGATTGTGCAAAGTCTTAATTAAGGACAAGATCTCCCCCACTCCAAACTTGAGACTCACAGGTCAGATTTAAAATGACATCACCAGTTATGTGGGGCTTTATATGCCAGATTTCCACCTGAAGCAATTAGCTTCTAGAGATGCAGAAGGAAGTAAAATATCTTTTGGCTCTATGTTTTATTATTTCTTGTAACCAGACTGTACTCTATCATATGATAAAGTAGAAATATATGTAAGGAATCTTTCAGTCAACAGTTTTCATTACACACACAGATGGTCTGAAAGCATATCTTAACCCACTAACAAAACATAAAAGGCAAGCCTTTTTTCTGCCCCTGAGCACTGCCAAATGTAGGATATATTGACCATAACAAGCCTGGCAAGTAAAAGCTTCCAAGCCCATTCCTGGGCTAATTCAAAATATAAAATTTGGTAGAATTTTCCATGTTCCTTGACCAAGACCTTGACAACAAGCACACAGACACGTTATGTAATGCAAATCAATAAGCACTTTCCAAATATTTAAAATGTCTTGTTTTGAAAAATATGCAGTGAAGCCTTGTTAAGCAGACCCTCATGCCCAGATACCCTTAAAGGTAACAATTCTGCCCTGCATGTTTGGGGCATTTTGAAACAGCTGCCAGAGAAGACACCAAGTCCTGCTATGCTAGGCCTGAATGTCTGCACACAACTTTAAATACAAAATCTCTCTACAAGCCTAAGCTGGGCTGAAGAGTTGTGGATCCCTGTGCCTCACACTCCATCTACTACTGAAACTTCAGCTGCCTCCATTAAGAGTCATAAGCTGAATCACGAAAACACATTCACGTTTTATTTGTTTAAGGCATCAATCTCTCTCTCTGGCTGAGTGGGTGGATTTTCCAGATGCATTCCTGACTGAGCTGAAAAGTATCTGCAGGACACAAACCTCTCCATGCACCCATTGCGCAACTCTTGTGCCGGCTCTGGGCACTGAGCAGGACTTCTTCCTCCTCACGCCTTTCTCCAAACCTCTCTCTGCTTTCCAGAGTCTCAGCCCACTCACTAAACCCAGGCTGGAACAGGACAAATGGAAATTTCTTGGCTGCTTCACCTTTGGTTTACCCGTATACAGAAGGTTAGAGACTGGGTAAAATTTTAATCCAAGCTTTGTTTTGGCTAATCCTTTGTAGTGCAGCACAGTGGAGTTTGAATTGGTTTTGACTTAGCAAAGTAACTTACTGTTTCCTTGTTAGTGTTTGCAACAGGACAAATCAGCCTAAAATACTTATCCCTTTCTTTATTTGTACTATCCCTTACAGAGTTTTCTCTCACAGGCTTCTTTAGGCTTTTATAGGTTTTCCTCCTTTATAGAGGACATACAGGAGTTGACAATATTATCTATGTAATAACTCAGAATGAACAGGATAGTGATGCTCTTGCTCAGCATCAAGTCCCTTCACGCAGCATTAGCCTCTCCTTGCTACTGTAATTTTAAGGACACGTGTCTTTAAAGAGGAAGATGCTTTGGCTCCCTAAAAGCAGCTGAAATGACTCCTACCCTAAGTCCTATATTCAGATTTCATATGGAAGTCAATCTTCAGACAGAAAATTTTCTCTCTGAAAATTATCAAGAAATTTGTCAAGTTCAACAATGTGATGTTGTTGCATTCAGAGTGTTACTTTGCCAGGACACTGGCCAGGCTCAGGGCTGCTGAGTGTGGTGGTGGAGGACAGCAGAGACCATTAGGTCTAGGTCTAGGTCTAGGTCCAGGTCCCAGATTCAGGTCTGGGTGAAGCTGGTTAAGTTTTACACTTTCCTTGCAGTGGCTCCCCTGGGAGCGTGGGAAACCAGACACCAACCCTGCACAGAGCTACAGTACATCTACAGAACATCTTGAGGAAATTCCTAAAAATTAAAAAGAATCTAGGATACCAAAGTAAGCAGCACATGACAGATATGTGTTTAATTTGTGTGTGTTGTTATGTTCATCCAACAAAATAGTGTCAAAGGAATACAGCACCCCTTTCTCATGGAAACACCAGTGTCCCTGTGTCACTTTCTGATGGGAAATCATTGTGAAGAAGGTACAGAAAAGTCAAAGATCAACTGGACACATTTGAGCACTTGCAAGTGTAGAGTTAACAGCATGCAGTAAAGAGCAGAGTATAGTAGCAGCTGGCTACAAATGCAGACTTGTATTTGGAATAAAGCTTAAGTGGAGGTCAAGAGTAATGCTGGTGCATTCTACAACCCCACAGCAGTGCTGGGAGAGTCAACTATTTTTTTTCTTCCATCTCGTGATGACTTAATATCTTAAGTTTTCATTTCTACCACAGTTTTCCTGTATTACTCTTTTGCATGGAAACATAATAGTACCAAGTACTAAAAACACAGTTCTCATTTTCCTTCCCAGACAATAATTTCACAGGTAATTTTGTTATGAAGTTGAACAGCCCAGAATGCAGCCTAGGTGTTCTGGCAGCAAGCTGATGTTACCAAACATAATTATTTGTCCAGCTAGTTTACAGGGAAATAAAAACAAAATCCCCAGGTGTCGCTTACAGTGAAGCCAATGTTTTTCATTCCATTCGTAAATACAACGTGCTGTTCAGCCCACACACCTATTTTATAGCTCTAATGAAAAAGAGAGAGCAAAATTCACACATCATGGTGACCACACTGCCTTTCAATTCACCCCTGTAAAAGACAGAGATTGATCAAACAGGTATTGCTCCAAGCATGTGAATGTAATATATGAAGAAACGTCAAGAATTTTAATTGTACTAAATAGGAAAAACCCGTAACTAAGAGAAAATAGATTGCCTACATAACAACACACAGCTGGAATGACTTTAGTCCCCACGGCACCGCTAAGAGGCCTCTTTATGGGCTTGGATTAGAAGGAGAAGTGCCTTTAGCCAGGCACAGCAGGACAGGTTGGAGAGGGGCAGCCTCAAACCCACAGAGCTGAACAGCTCTTCCACTCATGAGTAAATTAGCACAGAACACACAGACCTGGTAATTTTTTGGATCTTGCTATTACTACCTGATACTGATTGAGTTCTCAGGGTGCAGCAACTATTTTCCATCTTCATAAAGATTGGCAGTTTCACATCTGTTGGTTGAATATTCCATTTATCATATGTGCCAGTACATTGCAAAAGGCACAAGGTACTGACAGAGGAGGGTCACACTGGTGGCATAGGGGCACCTCGACAGCCCCTGAGCACATTCCTCTGCAGTGGCAATACTGCACGTGTCAGCATTCATTTATTTATTTATTGAGACTTCAGTTCCCTGCCAGCTGCTCCAGTACTGGGAGTATGTACTGGAAAAGAAAAGAGAGACGAAGAAGAAAAGAGAGACGAAGAATAGGTGGTCCCTCCCCATGCAGCCCCTGATGCTGGGATTGAAGCCCCAGCACAAACCCAGGACCCCTGAGGGTGCTGGATTCTCTCAGCTGCTCAGGGCTCACCCCAGGAGAGGGAGGGCTTGACCCCTTCTACTTTACTGGCCATGGCAATTAAAAGGGTCACTCCAAATGAAATTTCTTGGCCTAAAATGAACAGCCACACGGCACCGCCATTCAGTGGGGATTTCATACCCCAGGATGCATGCAGACAAAATCCTCATCTGTCAAATATGGCCAGATCAGTGAACTGGAAGCAACATGCCTGACTTTCCTTTGGCTTTGTGAGTATGAGTGACCCTGTGACTTTCTATTAAGCTATTTGATTATACACTGCAGGCACAGATGTGAAAGAATGCCCAGGGAAGTGTGTGGCTGTGGTACCTGAAATCCCTCACTGGTCGTTTACAAACCACAAAGAAAAGTTGACAAATTCCTAAAGCTTAGAATTTTATTTTTCTTTTCACAGGGGCTTAAGGTTTGTGGGGACACAGCACACCACTAGACTGATGCCAGAAGTTTTTCTGGTGCTTGTTATTAGAGATGTGAACACTGGCTGGGATTTATCCCAAGACTAGGACTAAAATTATTCTGCCTGTGCAGTGTGAATGAATAAATGCTATTCCTGAGCTATCACAAAATTCTGAGTGATGAATTTTGCTTACTGTGATCATGTTTGAACGGCTATTTACAGGTACAAACTCCCCTGGTTTTTTTTTTAACTCTGTTCTGAAAAAGCTTTGTATCTTAAAGTTTTAATTTTTGCTGTAACTCATTCACAAAGCTTTTATCAGTTGTACACTCCTAAAACTCCCTAGCTGTATTTCATCAAAGGTGAAGAAATAACATATAACTTCTTACTGTAAAAATATTATAAACAGTGCACAGTGAGAAAACAGTTAAATGGATCTGGTTCAGCTGCTCCAAGGGAAAAAAAAAATTACAAATATGTTTTTAAGCCAGTTTTTTCCCTCCTCACCCTTTTTTAGTATAGCAGATTTCTTTACTGCATAGCAGGATGATTTATCCATTCGTGGTCCAGAAATTCCTAGACTTGATTCTTACACCTGGAATCATGCTCAGGAGCTAAATAATTGTAACTGCACAGAAGGGGTATCCTGACCCAGTCATATCTTATACACCCTGCAAAAGATACCTAAAGAAGTACCTGCTTTCCTTGAGGGGGTAATTTTTATCCCTCCTTCCCTGTCACCTGTTGACCTAAGTGGTGTGGGGAAGGCTGGAGGACTAAGTGCCTTTATGTGCACTGGACCTCCCTGGGGACATGACAAACTGTCCCCTATGGATAGCTCAGCAGGGAAGAGGGGAGGTGAAGGTGAGGAGTATCCTGACTCATGATCTAGAGCATGGAGGTGACCAAGATGGGTGTCCCTATGGAGAACAGGCTTTCAGTCTCCAATTCTGGCTGTGTTTGCCAAGGGCAAAGGGTAACATCTTAAACAAGCTGTTTAGTCTTCCACTTATCTGTAGTGTATTGGTCCTATCTTCTGATTCCTTGGGAAGCTTCTCTTCATCACCAGGGCTTTCAGATAATTTCTTTGAAGTCTGTTTTCTAAAATACTACAAGTGTGCTTCACAACAGTTCAAAGACCATCGCCTCTGCTTTCAGCAATTCCATATTGTACTGTAGCTTCAAATTACGCAATCAGTAATTTCACGGTGAAATTTCTACATTAAAGGCTCTATTTATTAAAGTGCAGATCTGAAGGTCTTAAACATTACCATAAAGAAACAAACCACGCAATGAATTCTATATCTATTACCTCAGAATGCCATGAGTTACGAAGATCTGATCTTCTACCTTGGAGTCCATTAGATCCCTTCAAATTCCAGTTGCCTAAGGAGATGCCTGGAGCCCAGATCTCACAGGAAAGTCAAACTCTGTCAGAAAGAGATCTCATCTTTCTATCTACCATCTAGGAACTAGTCTGAGCCCTAATGCCTGAGATTTAGCATCCCCAAAGGGTATCCTGTTGGAAAGGAAGTTTTGCCCTTTCCTCATTCATTCTTTCCCAAAGTGAGTTGTGCATGGGGTGGTACAAACCAGTGACACTGACGGATGAAAAAGTTAACATTGGTGGCAATCTGGTAGAGGAAAACCAGTGGAGAGGCTTAGCTTGCTATCCGGTGCAGATAACTTTAAAAGAGCCTGAGAAATGGCATTGAAGATGAAGTATCTGGGATGAGAAACACGCTTCCTCACTTTTTCAGTGCAGCAATCTGGAGGCATTGCAGCTGAGCAACTTCTGGCAGCTTCCCTGCACATCTGTAGCATCCATCGAAAAGAAGTAAACAGCATCAGTGAGCTGGAAAGACTGTTTTCCTCATCCTCACTGACCCCCTGCAGGAAAGCTGTCCCAAGTTCAAAAGAGAAAAAAATCTGATGACTATTTTCCTGGGAGTTGTCTGCATCTGTATTTGTTGTCCTTTAATATGTTAGTGTGTTATGCTCAGTATGTTTGTCTTAATATGACCAGTTAATGCTCTATTAACTAAAAATACAGTAGCTTGATAAATTCTCAAAAATTAACTTATTTGAGAAGGAAGGACAGGATGATTCAGAAAAAACAGAAGTGGTACAAGACAGTGCCTATTCAGTCTTCTTTTCAAAAACTTCTTCCCCAAAATGAGAATTGGTGGAGAATGCCTCTCTCCTTCCCTCCTTCAGCTGATCTTTTTCTTCCTTGAACCAAACAGGCTCCAGCAACAAGGCAGCTAATAATAAACTCCTCAGCTGAACTCTAGGAAAGCAGTTTGGTCAAGGTTTTGCCTGCCAAATGCTGACCAACACATGTTCCCAGCTGCCAGCAGTGACTGACTGCTAGTCATATTTATTACAAACCAGTTATGTTTTAGCCTTCTGCCCCTCAGAGCACGTTTTGCTCCAAACAAGACCTCCCAATTCCAAACAATGGAGTCAAAAGTACTTGACTCATGAGTTATACCATGTCTCATGTCCATGGAGCATAGAAGGGCTTCTTGAGTCACAATATATTAACACAACTGTTCTTGCACCATGACTACTGAAAAAAACTCCACTGCTGTTTTTATCCCTGCCCACACCAGCAGGCTGTGCAGGAAGAACACTGGCAGTTCTACAGTGCCAACCAGCAGACAAACAGGACTTCTTTCAAAAGGACCTTTTATCAAGGTTTGTGCCATAAAACTTGGTTCTTGCCTTGGGATTCCCCCTTCTTGCCTTCTTTTACCAGCAAGGACAGAGGGTGAAGAGGGAACACCAATTGAGACAGTAGGTGTGACACTTCCTATTGGTCAGGCAGGAGCTTGATCTGTTCAGCTGCATTTTGGCCCCAAGAGCAACCTCTGGTGCTTCACTGGAAACGCTGACCCAGCTGTCCACTGAATTTGGAGTCTTTGAAAGACATGCAGGCCACCTTTCTGTCTGGAGGAGCCCAGTGCCAGGTGAGGAAGCAGCCAGCACTGCTGAAGGCATGAGGCTCCTGCCCCTTCCAGAGGCTGCTCAGAGGCTGCCCTGGAAATGCAACAGAGTAGAGAGGTGGGAACACACCCAGTCAGGTTTCCCAAAGAAGTGGAAATAAACCTTTTAAGGGACACAAAAGCATGAGGACCTGCAGTCAAACAGCACAAATGCTGGTGCAGGGACGTATGGAACCCAGGTCAGCCTAACTCCCCCTTGAGCTGCCCCACAATGCTGAGATAGATGAGGATGGTACAGGAGGAAGTTTGGGCTCCAAAACAGCATGGACAAAGAAGGCTCCTTGGATTGGAATGTTACTGAATTTCACAGCTCTCACCAGTGCCAATGCTATTGGCTTTGTGGTCCCATTCCCCCATTAGTCAAGGCTCTTCTTCCATACTGCAGATATTTGGGATACCTCCCTGACCACAACAGTATTTTTCTCCTGCGGCATAAGGCAGTTATGGTTGGTTCCTAAGAGTGGAATTACCCTAACTCCTCCTCTTGTGGTGAAATTGCCTCCTAGCACAGCCAGGCTGCTGGTCCTCTCTTCCCTCCACGCTGTCCCACCAAACACAACAGCACAAGTATTTCTGGAAATGGTCTTGCATTTCTAAGCAGAGAAATAACTCACCTTGGTAGCATCACAATGCACATGAGGAAGAGAGAAATGATTGCAAGTTAGTGTGCAAAAATCCCATCATGTCACCATAGTGCACTTCCTATTAGGATAAGAAGGATAATGGAGCAATGACTCCTTCCTAACATCTTCTGCAGTTCACTGCAAGAGCGTGCTGACCAGGGATAGCCAGGTAGAGGATAACACAGAGGGAACCTATTTTTATAGCTCTTAATAAATCCCGATATTTTTTACTCATCTGGGAGGTGACAGAAGCAAACAGTTAGCATTTCTTCCTGTTTCTCAAGATTAGTTTTGCTTTTTTGCTATTCCAGGGCTTAATCCAGAACAACAAAAATAACAAAAAAAAAAAGTAGGAAAAATCCCTGTGTGCAGCCTTATGGAGGACTTTCCAAGCCACAGATGCTGGCTCTGTGGTTGGCTGATCTATCCAAAATAAAGCTCAACAGCAGGGAGCAGTGAAGTAGTTCAGGGGGTAGAAAAGGTCATGCGAATGTGATCCCCACCTCCCAAACTCCACATCTCCTTACACTGCTTCCCCTGCTCCTTTTGGGATGGAAGGAATTGTTGAGTTATTTTTCATTTTTATTTTCAGCCTGCCTCTCCTATCCACTTGCCAACTGGGGTCATTGAAAGTGACTCTTGTTGCAGCCACTTTCCCAGGAGAGAAAAAATGAGGTGAACAATTATTCTGATGGCTTACAGGTGAAAAGGCAGCAACAGCTTTGATGATGAGCACCTTGGCTGCTCCGACACAGAGCTGGCACCATGGGAGCTCAGAGGCCACCATGTCACCTTCCCCTTGCCCCAGGGACAGGCATCCATCCCTGCCGTGGGTGAAACTGTTGACTTCAGCGACTGAAATCTTTTCCCAACAGAAAGAGATCACAGAAAGAGATCACAACAGAAAGAGCCTTAAAAAGAGGGGCCTTGAAGGCTGCTGACCACTGTGTGCAGATGCATAGCACTGCCCTCCTCACAGGAGAAGGTCATTTTGGGTAAACAAACATAAAAATAGAGGAAAGTGGAAACAGGAAAGAAAGTCACTGATCTCCTTTTAATAACATTTGATATCAGAATGCATTCACACTGTATACCTTTTTTTTGAGAGGAGTGCATAGCTTATGTCCTGGTTCAGCTGATGGTACAACTTCTGCAAGTCTACAGGAGATGCCATGCAACCACTCCAGGGAGCACCTACAAACCTGCTGCACATTGGTCTGGGGGCTGAAGCAATGCCCAGCTGGGCAGAAAATATGTAAGACACAAGGACCATTTTTTATTTTACAGCCAGCACATTCATTTCTCTTCAGGTGTGGGCTTCATATTCATAATGAAAGAACTATTTCAGAAGCCTTATGTTTGCCAAGAAAATGAACCCAGTCTAAACCTCACACTTTCCTCTGGGTGGACATTGGATGTGGATGATGGGACTGAACCTGTATGTTTTGATGCTGCCAGCAAGCAAGTTTTTCATAGTAAGTGTTTGACTTACCCTAAGCACTATGCAAAAGCAAGCTGAAAGGCTGCTGCCACTTACCAAACCTCTTGTAGCCGAAGGACTGCACCTCCTCCTCCTCCGCAAAGTCGTCTGGAGAAAGAAAGACACAGCAGCAGATTATTACTACTACCACTGGAAAAAGATGGGAAGAAGTCTTTACAGGTGCATCTTCATGAATTTATGTAATTTTAATTGATTTTTTAGGCATGTTACTGCTACATGCCCTGTGTTGGTGATATCTCAACTCTTTCTCCAAATGGAGAAGGTAGTTCAGAGCCTTTCACCCAACCAGAATCCCCAGAGCCAGATTGCAAGCTGTGCAGATTTATCAGCTGACTGTCATCCTGAGGCCTGCTTGACCAGCTAAATACAGACCAGAGCAGACATGTCCCTCATCACAAAGACAGCACAATTGTCATCAATGTGCCACTTGGTCAGGCTTGCCTGGACCACAGCAGTCAAAAGGGATGGTTGTCCATCCATCCATCCATCCATCCATCCATCCATCCATCTATTCATCCATCTATCCATCCATCCATCAGCTCCCATGCACACTAGCTGGGCCTGAAAATGTCAGATCCGACAAAAAACAGGAAACAGAACTGATAAACAGACAAGAAAAATAAAAACCAAGATGGTGAAGACTGTGAAGGGTCTAGAGGAGAAGCTATATGAGGAGTGGCTGAGGTCACTTGGTTTGTTCAGCCTGGAGAAGAGGAGACTGAGAAGGAGGAGGACTGAGAAGAAGAGACTGAGGAGACTCATTGCAGTCTACAACTTCCTTGTGAGGGGAGGAGATGGGCAAACACTGATCTCTTCTCTCTGGTGAGCAGTGTGACAGGACCCAAGGAAATGGAAGTTGTGTAAGGGGAGGTTTAGGCTGGATATTAGGAAAATATCAGGCTCCCCAGGGAAGTGGTCACAGCACCAAGCCTGCCTGAGTTCAAGCAGCATTAGGACAATGCTCTCAGGCACATGGTGTGATTCTCCAGGCTGCCCTGTGGAGGGACAGGAGTTGGACTTGATGATCCTTGCGGGTCCCTTCCAGTGCAGCATATTCTATCAATCAATGATTCCATTATGCCTTTTGTTCTTTACAGTTAGCAAGCAGTAATATGCTAATAATCACAAGTTTATTTTGTCAGAAGCGGAATTTCTCTCCACTTCCTTCCGGCAGCAAAGGAAAAGGCTGGCATCAGCAAAAGAAGTACACCCATGACTTTAATAAAAAAAAGGATATGTTTTTGTTCATGTGTTCAGTCGCCTTTTACCAAGACAACCCCTGTTCTGCTGAGTCAGGAAAGGCAAAAGCTCTGCCTCGTCACCAGACCAGTTTGTGTGAGGGCAGCACAGCCCAGGCTGCTCTTCTCCTACTTCCGTATTTCCCAGAGGGAACATTTAATGACTGGTGGAGGAAAAGCAAGCTCAAAGCAGATAAACACATGTGATGGAGTGAGAAGTCTGTGTTTAGTTAGACCTTTTTGCCCACATACTCACTGCACATGATCAGGCTGTTCTGCATCACAAACCTGGTGCCACAGCCGACTTGGGCCAGCACAGAGCCTGGGGGAGTGAATCTAAAGGTAAAGATACAGCCTGCATCCAGGCTCAGCAAAGCCTAAACGATTTGAGTGCATGTCTCCAGCAGGAAATCTGACTTGTTTCTCCTTCTGACCTGCGAGGTGCCATGCACAGAAGTCTGAGGGAGACTTTGCCTGAAGCAGCAGTCCAGGAAATGCATCATTTTGCATAACATCCCCCTTTACTCAGACAGCACTGTTGATTAAACAGCTAAAAATATACTCTTCACCAGGTAAGACATTTTGCTTACTGCCAGCAGCACTGCTGTCCATATCTTAAGCAAAACAAACACATCCTGGTTTTGAAGGCAGAAAGAAACCTTTAAAAAAACCACACAAATCCTCACAATTGTCCCGAATGTTATCTGAAGACAATGCCCCCCAACTAAACATGATAAATACTAATAAACCATAAACAGTCAACAACCAACTTCTCATCCCAGCAGAGAGCTACTCAGGAAAAATCTTCCCCTCTCACATAAAAGATAAAATGCTGCACAAAGTAAGATAACAGCTCCAGAGCCCTTAGCTTCCTGCCCTCTCCTGCTATCAGGCTGCAACACAATCACCTCCTTTGTTTCTCAGGAGTGTAACCTGGCTTATCCAATCCATATCTGATGTATACAGCCAGGCCACCTTTAAATACTCCACTCCACACCACATCTCCAAGATCTTCCTCCCAGGCTGACAGCCTCTTCCCTGGTTGTCTTGTTTTTCGTGCATAGACCAACAGCATCAGCTTTTACGCATTTAATCACATTTTTGTTTCTTTGGCCTTTTCTGTATTTGCAACATTTATATTTATATTTATATTTAATATAGAAATATATATAAAAATATAATATATTTCTATACATACATATACTTTTAAATATTTGCAATGGTGCATGTTATCCTTACTAGGAATGGGTTTTTTTACTTTAGCTTTGAATTCTTTATAATTATTTCTTCATCTCCTAATTTTGAAAAGCACTTGTGGCATTTGAAACAAGGAAGTGGAGATGGGCAAGGACAGTTATGTCAACAGATGTCCAATCTCCCTGCTCACTAAAATCTCAAGTATCACATAAAATGTTTTTCAGTTTCTGTGAGTTGATTTTGCAAGGGGCAGTCAATGTAATTTTAGGGGAAATCTATGAAAATTATTTAACAGACAAAGCTCTATGTTCTTTCAGTCAGAACTGAAACTTTGCTGAAATAATGTGCAAATATATTTTACAGTATTAACTGTAATGTTAAAATTCTAAGGAAAATAAAGATGGAAGAAATTAACAAAGAAAGCTTAGACTAAACATTCAGAAATTACAGCACTTTGGAAAAAGAGACAATGATGGGTTGAACATCCTACCTCAGAACACATCTGTGTTTGAAATATTAAAAATCAGGTAGACAAACAAGCCTATAAATTTAAGTCCCAAGGTAAAGCCCTGCATCCAGCCTGCTCCTCCCATGCCTGTTGGCCAGTATTGTCCTCACTGGAGGCAGCAGAGTCTTGACCCTCAGCTCCTTGTTCCAGTGCTGAAAATATTAAAACTTTGTCACAAGTTCTGCACAAATCTCAAAGCTTCCTGATATCTTCAAATCAGAAAAGTACAGGAAAACCTAAGTTTCTATTGAAAAGGTAACAGCTTTTCTAGTGAAAACCATGAAAATGTGATCTGTTGTGAATTGCAGAGGTTAAGAAAATATACAAATATAGGAAAGCAAATACTAAGAACACCTCCAGCATGCTTTAATTACTTATACCTTTAAAGGCAGTATTGGAAATCGGTGTGGCAGAAATTCATGAGCTTTGAGCACCAGTGGCTGATCTTCGAAACGGAAATTCTGCATTTTCGCATCAGTGGTGCCCATACTTGAGTGAGGCTGCAACTGCTGCAGGAGGGGCTTGTTTGACATTGTGAAAACCTTAACTTAGAAATATTTTTCTTTCGTTTAAATCCAGTCCTTCTCAGTTACAAAGAGGACTGAAATGAACCCAGTATTTCTGTTACATACACATACATTTATACACAGGCAAGGCTTATTTTCATGGGTGAAAAATACAGAGTGCAAACACCTTTTTGAAGCACACAGTGAAGCAGAATTTGTTGCTATGTCTTGATCACAAGAATTAACTCTTTAGTACTGGGAAGACCAGCCCTAACTTTGTTACAAGATGCTCAACTGAGCTCTCAGCTATGAGCCAAAAGATAGGGAATCCAGAATAAGAAAGATGAAGAAAGACGAAAAGCTGGTTTCTTATTCCACTGACTTCTACAGAACTCTGGTAGCAGGAAGATTCATAAAAAAGGTGAACTTTGGGCAGAACAGAAACATATGTGAGGAACCAATTATATTTAACCATGTAGTGGAAGGGCCACCAGAGATCTCCTGTTTTATTGCATTTACAAGAGTTTCCTTGTATGCTACAACAGATTGTCATGGGGAGCTTACAGCAAACTTCTACAAATCACTGACTTGCTGTAGCTGAGCAGCAATACATCAAATATTTTAGGGAGTCTGTGCAAAGCAAGAGTTCTTGTCAAAAAAAAACAACCCTTGAGATATTTTGGCAATATCCATGCTCCCATTGAGTACCAAAGCCAAATTCCACTTGCCCTCCAGTTAAAAGCTATTACTGCAACACCTCTAGTAAATACAGTTGTAGAGTTAAATAAGTTACAGTACAATGCTTCAAGGGACTGGGAATTATAAAAAGGCAGTTCAGTTGGGGATTAGCGCAGCGAACAGAGGGAATTCATTTAATCTAAAACAAATTAGACTCTCATTTGATTAATTTGCTAGAGGCAAAGCAAATCTGTGGAGTAGAACTGTTTAATTTCTTGTTCTTGTTCTTAAATCTTAAATAAATTAATCATGGATCACTTATGAGTCACTCTGAGGTCAAGTAAGAAAGAGCTGGCCTGGAGCCAAAATGGATGCTAAATTTGCCCCTGAGACAATACAGGGCATAAAACCACAGCACCAGATCTGAGGAGCCTTTGGTGCAAGGTGATTTTAGGGAAGTTGTTTCCATTTTAGCCTTTTCCTTTCACGGGTGTCATGGTTGGCATATGGAAGGTGTTACAGAAAGCTGCTAATGTATGTGTCCAGCTGTCTCCTTTTAACAGCACACCCTGCTCTGCCATTTAAACCTAATTAACTAACGAAGCAAACAAGACCTCAGAACCATTAGAGATGCTGGGTCATATGGTGGCTGCAGACACGTGGTATCCAATAATTTGTAGAACAATTGTGTGATGCAAACATGAATACAAAGTCCTTGTTTAAAGACTTAGTTTGAAGTCTTAAGTAAAGAAAATACACCATTATTCTACATTGCATTTCAAAATCTGGGAAAATCTGTTCCGGGAGAGAATGAGGCATCTGGGCTGAAAATTGTCATGCCAAGTTTCAGCTCAGATTTTAAAAGTTTCTTTATAACCCCCTGAAAACTTGAATTACAGTACATTAGAACTTATACCTAAGCACTGGGCTGGGAACTCAGACTGTAAGATTAATTCTTAGTAAAAATGACATCCAGTGAAAGAGTTTCCTTTAAAATATATCTCTCTCTCAAAGGGCTTTAATGGTTAGAGCCCTGCCTTTCCTACTGACTTAATGGGAACTACAGAGCTATATCCCAGTGCAACTCTGTAAAAACCATTCTAATATTGTCAAGGAGAAATTTTTACTTGTACCATTTGGAAAGAAGCTGTGCCCATTAGTTGAAAATGACAGTATTCCTCTCTTTAACCCATGGATCAGCATGGATGAAGAACTCAGCTCAGAGCTGTGTAACAAGTGCATCTCCTTCATGAGAGACTGCTTGCAGTGTCAGAAAGCTGCTTCTGCCTGCTCTCTCCATCTCAGCACTTTCACTGAAAAGCAAAACTCGTCCACTTATGAGGTTTCTGTAATATTAACAACTGTTCAGACAGACAAGAACAGTGACACCAATGTCTTTCTCATATCACATTTCAAAAGCTTTTTGAGCTGCCATCAGATTTATATGCATTTCTGCTCACTGTTAACTGGGTCTACATTCAAACTGCTGACCTAGAGGTGAAATGGAGCCACCAGAAGCACAGCAAGCAGCTGTGGCCTTCAAATGTTGATGACTTCATCAGTCTAATTGGTTTCCACTGGTTTTCATAGCTTTTATTCTGGACAGTCTCCTGCTTGTGCTAATGGGCTGCTCATTCCCCTCTCTCTTCACAGATGCTTTATTTCACTTCTCCTCCTCTGCCTTTCTTCACTAATTTTTCCTTATTATACGCCCTTTTCATACTCCCTGACTCTATTTTGACAAGCCCTCCCTCATAACATCCTACCCCACACTTAAAACACTTCCTGACTGACAAGGTCCCAAGCTGATATGTCACACTAACAGTCACTGTTGGCTGAGTGTGTTGTGCCCATATTATCCACCCCTTCCTTTGTCTGTCCTGTCACACAACAAACTCCTCTGGATAGGGATTGCATGGATTCTGTGTGTGCAGAGTACCTGGTCTTTAAGGCAGACATAACAGAGGTTCAGCTGAGGCAGTCCTGGAAGAGAGCCCACCTCCCTGCATCCCAAAGCATCCTTTGGGATGTTGTTTGAGCTTGGATTCTGGCAACAAAACCAAAGCTTTTCCTCAGCTCTGTCCTTCAGACTGCTGATCTGGGAATTTATCTGCTTTTCTTAGTGACTGAAAGAGGCAATGTCCCAGATCAGAGATCCTCCGTTGGTACTATCCTATGACTTGGGTGGTGTCTCTCATCACTTAACACATGCATAAAACAAACAAAACCAAGAAGCATGACAAATGGGTGCATTTTAATATTTTGGTCTTCATCTATTCCCGCACTGCTGTGCCCAAAAAATGTGAGCACTTACATTTAGAGCACACAAAAAGACCCAGAAGATTGTGATTCAGAGGTATAACAACAATCACTCTAGTTTTGCTTTTTAGGCACAAGATGAAGCTAGTAAATAGGGGTTTTTGAACAAAACTTTTTAGCCCATAAGTGCTACACAGGATTATTACCGTACTGGGGTCAGGAGCAGCTGCATGGTGCAGAGGATCAACCTGAGAAGTTAAAAGTTTAAATCATATCGTATTTCAGAATAATGATTTAAGAGCAAACAGATCTGTTCCCATTAGTGCACTGAAAAATTGTGCCTCCCTGTCTGTATGTCAGAGGAGGCAATTAACAGCAGTATTAAAATGGCATATACATTCCTAACAACACATGTCTCTATTACCTCCCATAACTCATCCACTTTGTTCCCCAGTGATGTCCCAGTCTGCACCTCAAATTTATGCACCAAAAGGGATTGCAGTTTTAGGTGGAAGCAGTCAAACTCCAAAGACAATTCATCTTAGGTCGCTCCCTCACTTGCACAGGCCACACTCACATTATGAGGAGGATCAGGTTCACTTTCCATGCCTTGTAAATGCGTCTTTATTTTGCTCTCCAAGGGGGAGGGCTGGAAGGAGAGATTCTCTGTTCTGACACACAGAACCTCAGGATAAGGAACGTTTTGTGAAGCTGAAGATAACTGGGCATGCATCCTTTGCAGTACTGAGCTGCTTTCATCCTTGACATTTCTCCCAGTTCTCTTTATTTTACTCTGTTTTATCTCTGCAAGGCCTGATCAGCTCTATGTCTCTGCAAGATTACCTTTCCCTCCTTATCCTATCAGGCAGAAGTGTCAACCTCTGGGCACAATGGTCTTTCAGTGTGGATCTAACTAAACTGTTTAGTGGTTGTGACAGAAAAAGGGGTCTGTTCAGCCCTCAGCTATAGCAAAATCAGTCTAAAATTAATCTATGTTATCCAAAGTAGGAGAAGAAAGAGCCACAGGAGATTTTAAACAACACCCTTCTTCACAGGGATAGGCTTGCCCATGCTATTCTTAGTCCTATGTGGCAGGGAAAAGTAGAATTGAAGCAATGATGAAAAATTATAAGTTATTACTGAAACTGTTCCTGTCATAAATGGCTAATATTCTAATTCTGCTCAATATCCTTTGCAGCTGTATAGTAATATTTCTATCTGTTCAATAACAGATTTCTCTTGTAATTTCATAGCTCTGTTTTCCTCTATATTGTTAATAAGAATATCCTTTGACACACACTTGCATCTTTCTCATCCATATGTTTAAAATCCTCTGTGCTACCAACCAATTCAGGACACACACTGACTGTATAGTAGCGTTGCTCAGGATTTGTTCTGTGTTTTATCACACATTTATTATAACTGCTCGTGCCTTTGAACTTCTGCTGTAGGGTCCTGTGACATGTCCAACACACACCACTCAGACCTCCTGCATATGTTTCATGTTTATGTCACTATATTCATATAAGCTCTGTTATAACTGGACTAAGGAAAGGTTACTGGATCACTCCACTTCTAATCCTTGGTTTTCAGATGCTTTCTGGCTTCTGCAAAATGCTCTGGACTGGATTTTTTTTAATTCTTGATTTGAAGTTTCTATCCAGGAAAGGCCTATTTGCAGATGACTGTTCATTTGATTTTGTGCACACGAAGGACACAAAGAGAGAGAGAGAGAGACAGAGACTTTTCTCCAGTGTTACAAAATTATAACTTTTACTCCTTTATTCTTTAAAATTAGCAGTGGCATCAAAACAGAGAGAAAGACAAAACCTGTCAAGAAGGTAACATATAGATTATTTAAGACTTTTCAAGATAGTCAAGAAAGAACAACTGAACTTGCATGCATAGTCAGCTTTTGCAAATGTAGGTGTTACTTGCACAATATGTTCAGGCTCCAAGTCCCACAGAAGGGACAATTGTAGCAATACAGACAGATTTGTTAATTAATTGTCTGATAAAGTATTCACTGTGTAAGGCAAACTTGGGGTAAACTGAACTCGCACATCCTGTGAAAGCTCAGTGTACTCTTATCTACCGAGAACTGTGCACGAAGCACACTGAGCTGCCTTGGAGGAGAAGGGGTCGATGCTAAGAAAGGCAGGCACTCAGGCCAGGCTGCTCCTGAGGCACTGCAGCCTTCACTGGTTACAGTGGATTACAGCCAAGGACAAACCTATTTCTCCCTGTGTGTCTTTTTTATCAAATGGGAGGAACGGCACAAGACAGGATATTTGGTCCTGTTCTGGCTCTCAAGCACATCCCAGTACTCAAGCACAGGATCCCAGATGATGTCCTCCAGCACCATTGCTATACAAGTGGTACATAGCAAGGTGCTTGTGATGGCAGAGAAAGAGAGGAGTAGGAGGTGGAAGAGGCAGAGGAGAGGTGGAAAGAAGCAGCTAAGCTACTTTGAGCATCATAATTAAGATTATGATCTCTGTCATCCTGGAGCAACAGTCTCAAGATGACTACCTTGACTTTGTCATTGCCTGATTTTGGGCATTAGTATTAAGTGGTTGTCTGAACAGTATCCATATTTCAGAGGAAAATACTTATCACCAGCACTGCCATGACAGTAGTGATTACAGATAGAGTTTAAAGCAGATATATTTTGGGAAGAAGTTCTGAGTTTTAACAATGCTTGTCCCTGTCTTAAATTAGGGCCAATGTTTTTGAACATGTGGTGGTGTTTCACTATGAGGAAGCTGTTTTCATTTGTTTCCCAGGCAACAAGTACTCCTTCATACCCCAAAAAATAACTACAACTTAGAAGTATCATTTGATAAAGATAAATCTGACCCTAAAGCAGTCATATCCCTATATAAATCACGTGAATTATTACTAAAAAGTATCACAGAGTTTGTGAGCTCAGTGTTGTTTGCTGGAAATAAAACTGCCAGCATATTGAACATAAACTTCAATTTGTTTAACTGATTTAAAACATAACACATTACAAATACCAGAAATGGGAAATATAATTTATTCCTTACAGATATTTAGTGATGTAATTATTTAGATATTCTTCCATTCTCCAGAGAGGGTAGATACAGAGACAGCTGCAATCAACAGATCTTTTTGTTTTTATTGAGAAAAATGTGTAACTATACCAAGTTCTACAGTCCTATGATTATCACTACCATCAAGTTTAAAGAGAAAATATGAAAAGCCAAGTCTGTACTCAAAAAAGGAAATCACCAAGTCAAAATTTGGTTTGGCTCTCTGACTTCCCTAACACTGGCAAAGGCACTTGATGTGATGATTTGTTTGAAGCTTTTCTTTTGCTATTAGCATGGTAATTTAAGTGTTCTCCTTTGCATGTTTTATTACTGATTTCTGTAACTCTCTGGGGAAAAGAAATAAGATGGTTGTGATCAGTCTCAGGGAAACCAAATGGTAAGGACTAGCACTCCCTCTTGATGGAGTGTGGGGCACCAGCAAGTGCTCTCAGGAGCAGGAATTACATCTTCCCTTTGAATGCCACTCTCTGCTTTGCAAAGGGCAGTGGAGGCAGAGTGGAAGGAGACACAAGTCGCATCGTGTGTTATTCCCATCCTTTATCCTTTGCATCCCACCTCTTCCCAAAACCTCAAAGAATGGAGTGTACAGTTTTCAGTGATAATAGGCACAGGTTTGTACTAGCAGATCCCCATTGTTTCCGTTTGTTCCCATCCTTACACTCATGCTGATAATGACAAGCTGCTGACAAAAGTTTTGGCATGAGCAGCCTGTAAATAAAGAACATTGAAAATACATTATTTTTACTATGTTGCATGGCCCTGGAAAGACACCATGCCACACTGTCAGAAGTAACTTAAATGGTGTGTGTTGGCTTGCAAAATAAATGCCCCCCAAAAGCTTTTCCTCCCTTCAAGCAGCTACTCTGGCAAGTGTATAAATAATCACATCATTTGGTGTCCTAGACTCTGGAAACTCAGTGTAACTATCATGGTGTTTACTGGCCTCCTGGCATCTGGAATAAAACTCTGCAATCCAAGAACAGGCACAGTGGTGCCCAAAAGCAATTTTCATATATGTATGTCTTTTCCTTAAGCTTATTTTTACCTCTGAAGAAAAACTGGATTCAACTCTCACAAACTCCCAACTAACTCCTAAACTTTCCGTAATGTCCTTTGATGTTTGTATTGTAAGTATTCCCCAGTGTGCAAAGCCTCTGCCTTTTGCTGTAAGGCTATCAATTTTCATAAACAGAAGTCTTTCTTGCACCCCCCATACATCTTTACTAGGTTACAGTGTGGCAATTTGGCAATCTGCTTCTTCATTTCATTTTTAAGTATGTAATACCTCTCAGTCACAACTTTGTAGGATGGGATCGACTGGTAGAAGTGGCATGTTTCACCCATTTAAAAGAAAACGAGAAGGAAAGAAGGAAAAGAGAGAGAAAGGAAAAGAAACAAAGTTTCAGTTTGAACAGATGAAAAGTAAAGACCAAAAATTTTCCAGTCGGTGGATGTAGAGGAGAAATACGCCAAATACATTTCACAAGCCAGTTAAGCCTCTACTGGCACCTAATCACTGCCAGATGTTTAGAAGCAACACGAAGAACATCGCAAAACGCTGGCAAAAAATAAACAAATAAACCAGGGAGAAACGCAAGTCTTCTCGGGGCATCGGCGAGGGGGAAGATAAAAGTTGGGTGCCGAGAGAAAACGCGCTGGGGAGAGCACACATGCCGGGACACACTCACACGGGGACAGCCCGCTCCCGGACCGGGACTGACCGACACACGCCGAGCCGCGGCGGCGGGGCAGACCCCGCATAGACAGGGGGAGCGGTGAGACCTCGGCTCTGCCTCTGCCGGCACCGCCTGCCCGTGCCCTGCCCGTGCCCTGCCCGTGCCCTGCCCGTGCCCTGCCCGCCACCTGCCCGCACGCTGTCCTGCCAGCACCGTGCCGGCTCCAGCTCACCCCGCGGGCACCCTCCCCACGGAGCTCCCTGCCCGCAGTGTCCCCTTGCTGCAGGCTGTCCCCGTGCCCGCACCCTGCCCGCCGCCTGCCCCGTGTCCGCACGCTGTTCCCTGCCGGTGCCCGGTGCCCGGCGCACGTGTGCGGGCGGCAGAGCGGGCACCCCGCTGCCGTCCCTACCTTTCATCTTGGCGCCGGGGCTGCTCGCATAGGACGGACGCGGCGCGGCGGGGCTGCCGCCGGGAGCGGCGGGCGGCGGAGCGCTCCCTGCCTACTGCCGGGCCATGCCCCCGCCGCGGGCCCTGCTGCGCAGCCCCGGCCGCTGCCGCTCGCCCTCGCTCCTCGGCCGCCGGCGGCACCCAGCTCTCGCCGCCAGCCCCGCGGAGCCCAGCCCGGCCCCGCGGAGCCGCCGCTCGGCCCCGCCTCCCTCCCTCCGCCCCGGGGAAGGGGCCGCGGACGGGGCCGGGGGGCGGGGGCGGGCTCGGGGTCCCGCCGGTCGATGGGGCTGGGGGCTTCGCACCCCGTCCCGCCGTGTCCCGCCGGACCGCGGGGTTCCCGGCTTGCGGGGCCGTGGGCAGCAGGGGCTGTCCGTGGGGAGCAGCCCGGACGGGACTCGCAGGGCACCCGTCAGTGACTGGGGGAGCTCGAGTGGGACGCGGTGCTCCCGGCAGGAGAACTGTGCCCTGGACTGCACTGCAGTCCCTGCACTGCCCACGCCCATGGCGGGCACTCGGGGGTTCCTCGTGAGTGTGACCTCTCCAGGCTCCCCACCCCAGCGTGCCTCACGCGTGACACGCCGAGCGAGGGATCCTGGAGCGGTGGGTGCATAGCTGCCGGCTGGGAAGAGGCTGCACGATGTGCGAAGTTCACCCTGGTGCTGAATGAAGGGCCACGAGTAGTCCTGTTGGATTCAATGGGACTGCGTGCACTACAGGCGCTGGAGAGCGTGTGTAAATATTTGTGGGATTAGGGATATACAGGCCAGTCATCTTTTATTTTTCTTGTCCTGGATGTTGCCAGGATTGAGGGACCATTTCCAGGCTGCTGTGTTCATGAAAGGCGTGCTTTGATTTTCTGCAAAGCTACCAATTTTTAGGCAATTGAAGATGGTGATAAGTATTTGTGGTCCAGCTTCGAGTGTTAGCATCAGTGCTGATGGAGCAGGGCAGGTGCAATGGGCACTGGTTCGCTCTGGAGATGAACACAATAGTGGAGGCACCAGAAAGTCCTTCCTGACACAGTGAGAAGATGCACATGATTTTGCCTTTGCAGTTAGAGGTATCGCAGCCTGTTGAATGGCCAAAGAAATTATTATACTACATCGCCTTTTCAGAGGGTCTGTGGCTCTGATAATACATACAGTATTACAGTACAGTACCACACAGTACCAGAAAGCTCATGTCTCAGGGTCGCAACATTAATTTAACACCAGTCCAAAAAGCATTGGAAGCCTATCAAGTATGATCTCATATCAGCAAGGAATGGAGGATTAAATCCACTGAAAGTAGTCATTCAAGAGCAAAAATGAAAGAGCAGTTTCAGAAATCGGAATTCCTTTGCTTGGTCTGATGCCTTGAGTTGATATGTGCTCAAGCAGGTTTCGCTGATTTGGAGGCAGTACCTTTAGTGTGGGATTGATGAAAATATTGGAATATCAGCTGCAGTAGCCATTTGCTGCTTTAAAGCAGGGCTCAGATATCAAAGAGATTTGACCCAGTTTTTAGTTTACACTCTAGAAGTTGATTGGAATATCACGAGTAAAACACTTAAATCTGAATACAGTCATCAGGTAATTATGAGTGCCCTGTAGTGTTGTGTTGGATTAGGACTACAGTGTTTATGAGACAGACTCATGGTGGTGTGAGTCTCCTAAGTTAATTTACAATTTTTATTTTGAAGAATCAATACAATTCAGTTTTCAAAACTAAAAGCTATCAAGACTCTGATACAAGGTCTGTGAGTATGTTTCCAAAAAGAAATTTTCCATCATGTTTTATGGACTGGATGAAACCAATAATGAAGCCCCACTTCTCCATAGGAGGGTAACCCAAAGGGTAACACTTTTCTAATTTTTCATACAGTAACTTTAGTGAACTGAAGGGCAGCAATCAAAATTGCAGAGACTGATGAGTGAATTGCTGCATCTGAGGAAAATATGTTCCTTACTAATTGAAAGAAAAATTATTAGTGTTATGAATGAATGTAAAGCTTGTGATTTAATCACTAGGCCTGGGATCTACCTTCATTCTTGTGACTTGAAAATATTTATTAATTTGTGAACACAGTGGGATACTTCATATTTCTAGGCTAAGCTTCTATACTGGCTTTTAATCATGTAAGTTGTATTCCACACTGGAATTCTTGTACATATATTAGGAATATATAAGAAAGCATATGTAAAAGTACACCTATTTAAATGGCTGAGGAACTTCTGCTAATACTGCTATAAAAATCTAGTGCTAGTAAAGAAATTCAGGAAACTCGATAACTGTTTCATATGTCAAATCTTTTCTCCAAATCCAAATACTTTATGTTTTAGTTTCTTAAATAAGCATTCCTTTTTCCTCACCACTGATCCATCTCTGTCCACCAGAGGAAGGTGTAGGTCTTAGACACCATAATGACCTTTAGCAATCCTGGAATTAATGAAGGGGTAGACAGATTGTTGATGGTTCATGGAGATGGGGAAATTGATCAAGAACACGTAATGAATATCAGTGGATTATGGATCAATGGATAATTGATATTTTGAAGCATATACATTATTGTGTATGTTCAGCTGCATACATACATATGTAGGGTCCAATATGCTACATAATACACAGTTGTATTATGCTGAGAAACCTAATACTGTGTTGCCCAGTCACAGGCCTTCACAAACATTAACTTTTTTATACATTCTTTTATACTTTTCAAGATACATTTAAAACTATGGTGAAATTTGACAAACACAGTTACATTGCCTTTCCCGTGAAAGACTGCTGATCTTCTCAGAAATAGTTTCAAGTAGATTTTCATATTCTTTTATTTTTGGGAAACTTTAGACCACATTCTAGGGAAACTAATTTCACAGAAATACTTTGTTTTAGGGGCTCCTTTGTTGCCCTAGTTCAGGATATAAATTATGAGGCCTGTTTTTTCATTCAACAATAATAATATAACAGCAGCTTACTACCACAACGGGCTGCCTGTCACAAAGTGATCCCATGTTGCAGCCAGATTCAGACTCAGGGAAGGCCTGAAGGACCTAAACAAATCATCTTTCTTTAGAAATGTTTACATATTGCCTTTATATGGCTTGTTTATGTGGAACTATTACAATTTATTCATCAAATGCTGAAATAAGCTACCCAAGTGAGTGCTTTGCAGTTGCTGTGGCATAGTGTGACTTTAAGCACTTACCAACCACATGTGAGTTGTTTATTTTTTCCTTGCTACACTCTCCTCTTGAATATCAAGGAAGTTTGTTTATAGTGGGTTGCACTCACTTTTACTCTGCAAAATGTGTGCAAATTCAGCAGTAATCCAAAAGAGAAAGATGTCAGTGTTTAATCTCTCTGTGTGCACTTCAGAATAAATTGTGCAGGCTGTGCTAAAGTGATTTAAACACAGAGGTAATGTGCTCAGTTCCTGTTTGCTTTGAGTCCCTTTCACAACACACCATTACCCTCACCTGGCTCACTCCCAGTGCCTAACCTACAAAATTTGTGCTCCTTGGCCACTCTTGGAGATGCTGGAAGCCTTGGTCCTTGCACATGGAGGTATGTGTAGCATTCTCTTTTGACTGGCAGCCTTCTCATAGCCTGAACCCACGTGCAATACAAAGGGCAGAAATTAAATTTCAAAAACTCTGAAAAAGAATTGCATGCATCATTAAGGAGATCTGCATGTGACATGGGAACCATATGTGGAAGATCATTTGTCTGAAGTAAGTACCATTTGGGTTCAATACAAAATGTGCATTTGAAAAGTAAGAGCTGAGTATTATAACATATTTTAATGATAAATCTTTTTCTGTGCAACAATTTCATATTGTTGTTAATGACCATTTTGGAGCTGTGCCCAGAGTGAAGACATTATCCTTGGATCTGGGTAATGAGTTTGTAAATGATCCTGAACAAATGGTGAAGTTATTTGCTAATAATTTTGTTAAATCTGCTGATGAACCTTTCCTTAATCTGGGTAATTAGCATTGTAATTTGAAAATATTTAGTTATCTAGACTGTTCCTTGGCAAGTGAGGTTGGTTTTTGTTTTTCCTTTCCTATTTTTTTATTAACTATGAGACTGAGGGGGACACTGAAAGCAGCAAAACACCTGGCTGTCTTTTCAGTATGCCAGAATTAGTCAGAGATACAGACTTGTTCTAGCCATGGTTTGGATGTGGATCATGCAAAGGCTCATGTGCCAGTTCTCTTGTCTTTCATTTGCTGTGACCTTTTTAGAAACTGACTGTCTTGGAAGGAAAACACAAGACAACTCTAGAACAGGCTGGACAGTCACACTGTATTAAATTTAAAGAAAAGCAAAATGCAGGAATGCAAGTAAAAGTACAGCTATCACGATTACCTGTGGATGAGATTGAGGGTCCACTATTTCATATTTTTGATATTTGATAAAGCACATTATTGTAGTGTTTTATCATATTTTGGATGAAGAGAGATTGTTTGCAGTTTGGAAAGTTTGTGAAATTTTATTCTGGCAATTTACAGACCAATTTCCTTGCACAGTTTTTGGTCGAAATTGCCTAAAACAATTGTAGCTGTTGTGTCTGCTGAATATCCAAATCAATGAAATATTTGACATTTTTGCTCCAAAATTTCCATAATGAAAAGTAATTCCATTATTGCTAGAGTGCTTAAATGTTGAAGACAGTAAAACCAAGACCAAATAATAAGTGCCAATTTTATTATGGTCTTTGCAGAAGCAGATTTTTATACATTACTTACTACATTTTGTTTGCTCATCATATATGTTTCTTTCAACACACAGAGAAAAATAATTCTGATTTCCTCAGGAATAGATTCTTATTGCCTGAGGTCTAACCAGGTCAGCTCTTCAGCTGGAGTATATCAAAATGGTACTGGCCAGAGTTTGATTCATGTTGATAGAAAGCAGCAAAGACCTCTCCATGTTTTGAGACTGTCTAAATGCCAATGACGTTCAGCTTATGGCTATTTTCAGCAGGAGCAAGCCAGCAGGAGCTCAGAATGGGGCTGTGTCAGCCCAGAGGAGCATCGTTCTGCTGTCATTATATGCCACACATCTGGGGTTAGGCTGGGTGTGTTCTGCATGCTCCAGCCTGGCTGTGCAACTTCTCCCGGAGGTGAAGTGGTGCATGGAGCTGTCTCCATAAGGGCATCTGGCACTGGAGGGAGTGGAGGCTGGAGTAAACTACTTACAGACATCAACACAGCATGGTTCAACTGTGTCCACTGCCCAAATTTGCTGGTTATGTCAATACAGACCTGCACGGTAAGCCCAAAATCAATTTTAGAATCATAGAATGGCCTGGATTGGAAAGAATTTCCAAGATCATTTGGTTCCAACCCCCTGCTCTGGACAAAGACATCTTCCACTAGACCAGCTTGCTCCGAGCTCCATCCAACATGTCCTTAAACACTTCCAGGGATGGGACATGCACAGTTTCTCTGGGAAATCTGTTGCAGTGCCTCACCACTCTCACAGTAATATCTAATCTAAACCTATTGTCTTTCAGTCTGAACCCATTCCTCCTTGTCCTGTCACTATGTGCTCCTGTAAAAAGTCTCCCTCCATCTTTCCCCTAGGATCTCTTCAGGTACTGGAATACCACATGTGATCTCCTTGGCCTCTTCCCTGGCGGCACAGACCTCAGAGTCAAACAGAGACTGAGTGTGGCTTGCATATTTCTTGGTCACAGGAGAGGAACACAGCAAGAAAAGCAAATAAAAATACGGTGAATCCTCCCTACATTAAGTTAACAGTATTGCAATGTATTTTGGCTCTTCAGCCTGTGAGTTCCACCCATTAGGACTCCCTGACGCTTCAACAAGTGGGTGTAAGTAGGTCCAGGGGAATATTAAATTACAACTCTTCAGCTCTGACTTTGGCCTAAAAAGTTCAGAAAAAAAAACCCCTTTGAAAATCAGGGAACATCATGAGTGCAATTTTAAAGTATTTCGCTCACTGTAGAACACATCTGTAAATTATGTAAATAAATGTGGAGAATGTTGAACCTTTGAAGTTTTGCTTGTTGGAACATACTGACAATAAAACATGGCCACTCTGATTAGTATTTTAAGTAGCATTTACTAGGTTTACATTGATCTTTCCTTTTACAATAAATGGACTTCAAAAGATAGATAAATAGATAAATAGTTCCTCGTATATTGCTTCTGAGACCATATTATCAACAGTTGCTTCTGATGCAGTGCTTCTGTCTTCTTTCAGGTAGATTACAGAGCATGAGATATTCACTGGAAATATTAATGAAGGCTATGGAGAGATACAATGGCTCTTTCATTTTGTCAGACACACACAAATAGTTGTGGTCAAAGAACATTACTGAGATGGTGAAGTTGAGCACTCACAAGTTAGGAAATGCCAGGAGAAAGATTTCCCATGGGACCTCAATTTACCTACCTATGTTTGGAATTATTGACAAGACATATATTCTTACTGACAAAATGTATCAATATGGATGCTAGTTAATAATGCTGTATTTTTTTTCTCCAGTAATTCCATTTATTTGGTACAGAGGAGGGACTGAACTCATTTTGGGAGCACTCATTCAATATTTTATCTTTTCTTCATTGTTCCTATAGGTCCCATTCACTGCAACGTTCATGCTCTTCTCTTAAGATAAAATTATTGATTTTCTCTATGCCTGTCATCAGGGTCGTGTTTCAGAACTGTTAACTAAACTTTGCAAGAAATAATGAGTATTATTACCACCACTTTATAGGACTGAACCACAGTTCAGTGGTTAGATTAAAGCTGTTCTCTCCAAAGAAGGGAATCACTTAAAGTGCAAGGATTTCTTGAAGTACCCAATGTTACAAGCAATGTTCACACTATACACCCGAGGGCACCTTCTGCTTTCCACTTTCCAAGCCTGGCTAGAAGTCCTAGTGACAGCCCCACAAGGCTCATCTACACACAGTGCTGCCTCTGACCTTTTTCTCCCTGCTTTCTATGCATGTGAAACTTGCAAAGAGCAACCCTGGCAGGCTCTGAGTGAAATCCACATGGGGGTGACCGAGACATGAGGACATGAGGTGTGCTGCTGATGGCAGAAGCCCAGCAATCCAGCTACAGTCATGCACAGTCAAGCTGGAAGGATACATCCCATTGACTTCCATGTCAGGGTGCAGAGCTCAGCACTTCTACAAGTGAAGCCACAGGGTTCCTATCAGGATTGCTGAGAAAAACAAGGGTAGTGACAAACTAGGATGAGCTGGATGTTGGTGAGTGGCTGGGATGGGTCGAGGCCAGCTGGTGGCAGCTCAGCCCCCACCCAGTTGCTCACTCATTTTCCCCCAGACAGACGGGGGGAGACAGCTGGAAAGCCAAAAGTGAGAAAAACTCATGGGTCAAGATGAAGGCGGTTTAATAAGTGAATGGGGAAAAAAAATGATCCCAACTGATGCAAAGGCAGTCACTCATCACCTCCCACCAGCAGACCGATGCCCAGCCAGTCTTCAAGCAACAGCTAAGAACAAAAAGTGCCTGTTTTTCTGGTGAGCATGATGTATATGGTGTGAAATATCCCTGGGTACTTTGGGTCAGTTCTCCATCCCAGCCTTCTGCCTACTCCCAGCCTACTCACTGTGGCAGCAGAGCTACAAACAGAGACGGCCTTGCTGCTGTGCAAGCACTGCTCAGGAACAGCAAAATCATCTGTGTGTTATCAGCACTATTTTGGTCACAAATCTAATACTTGAAGAATATTACCTCCACCCCAACCAGACACAGTGTAGTTGCTCCTATCACACAGGCACTGCCTGGCAGAGCCAGAGTCTTGTTCTCTAGCTTCAGCTTTGAAAATCAGGAATTTCTTTTTCCCTGCCTCTTCTCTGACCTTTACAACAAGTGAGGCAGAACTCTTAAAAGACTTAAAGCTTTCTTCACTGTACAAATCTGTGGCTGACATCTTGGTTCTATGCTGTGCAGACATCCACTGGGAAAGAGAAAATGTTATTCCAGGCACAAAGATCACCTACCCATCAGATTTTCGCATTGTGATGCACAGCCTGGGAAATGAGAGTTTTTAAAGGAAAACATCTACAGGCTTTTGACATAGACAACAATATATACATTTTCCCCTAGGTTCTTTCTTGGAAATGACTGAAAATTTTAAAAAAAAATTATCAAAAGAAGTCCAAACAAAATCAGCCAGAGGCATACAGCCAGAAGGAGAAATTGCAGCTAGAATGACTGAATTTTGGCAATGCTATAAGGTCCTTATAATGGAAAGTATTGGGTAACTTTAAGAAAAGGCCAAAACCAGTTCAGGAATGAAGAAAGAATGACCATGGTGGCCAGTGATTTTAATCTTCCATCTATCATGCAACCCTGTAAAGGGAAGACATAACTCAAAATGTGTTTGGAGATATCTGTGGAGAGGACACAGGGGAAAAAGCAGATTTTGATCTTTCTTCTCTCACTCCAGGCTGTCAGGTCTTTTGAATGCTCTATAAATGCTCTTTTCTATTTCTCCCACAATAGAAAAGTCAGTTTTGTCTACTTGAGATATTTGTGAGGAATGAAACACATGCATCCATACGTCCTGAGATCCACATAAAATTGTCTGTAAGCCCAGATGAGCAATGAGTTACAGCCTTCAGCTTCCAGGCTTAGGATTAGCCACTCAGACGTCCCCAGGCAGAGTACAGACCATCGTTTTCTCTACTTGAAAGATGACTGCTCAGCATGCAGCTGGCTTCCAGAGCCTTGGGTAAAGGGTATTCCAAGCATTTCAGTTTAAAGTTCAGCAAATAAGTGCTGTTATTAGCCTATTTGAATGCAGGTGCTAGAGCAGAATATTGAGATTGAAAAAGGGTCCCTCCTGCTCTAGCAGAAGCACATCTGCTGTGGCTGACAGAATGCAGTGAGGTTGCCAGCTCTGCCTCCCAGAAAGGGAACAGCACAGAGATCAGGAGCAAAGCTCTGCATTATTCACCAGTTTTGTTCCTGCAGGCACAGTTGGGATGGAGAGGAAAGAATTCTTTCACACATTTATAAAATAACCCTTTGAAGTGCAGAGTTTTCATGCTGCCATTTGTAATGCTGTTTTCTTCATGGAAAAATACCAGGCGTACCTGTTGACAGAATAATTTTTGGTCAAATTCTGTCAAAATCTGTATCAACTTCAGAACAAGTATATACAAAAGTTTTCCCTTATGACCTGGAGATCTCTGGGGTTTTTTGGTCGATGGATAACTGCAAAGGCAGGGAGAACTGTGAAGCCTGGAGCAGCAGTAGACACTGTGTCCAGTCCATGTGCCACATGCAATACAAGCAAAAACACTTCCATGGGGAAGGAAAATGAAACAAGGCACCAGGGGCACCACCTGACCATTGTTCCTGGGGGATGTTTATAGGTTTGAGTGTCGAAGGATTTAGTTCTTCTGTTACTATGTACTTTTCTGAGTTCAGGAGTGTTACTGGTTTTGCTTCATATTAGATTTCAGAAAATATACTTCAAAATTGGTAACAGGCATCTGGTCTGCTCATAATATCCCTTTTTTTTTTCCCCCTTGAGACACTTGATTGTGTAATAAAGTTCCATTTTTTAATTTATTAAATGGACATAGTCAAGGTACTTGCAAAGCAACGAATATCCAAATATCTGCAGACGTACCAGAGAGCAAAACTCACTTGGATAGGAAAATAATAATACAGTGTCATTTATGCTGGAGGGGAGCACAGAAGGTCTGTGCTCCAGCTCCCCATTCCAAGTAGGGTCAGCTGTGGCATTAAACATACGATCTCCATGATGGTATGGTGAAGACATTTTATTCCAAAAATCCAGGGATCTTAAACTGTTAGTCTTTTTATGACTTTACATACTTGTGAGGCACAACAAATGTGCTTAACCAACTACCATAGACCATGATAGGAACAGGCATCAGGGGTAACCAGCCACCAGCCCCACGGTGTGAGACTTATTGGTTCTAATAATTGTTTTACAGTTATGTAACTTGTTTTTCACCTCCTGTTTAACTGAGTCGTTTCCAGAATGCTTTTCTAGTTAGCCTAAGTAACAGAAGTGAGCAAGGATTATACAAGGGTAACAAGGCCCTCACTTTGCAAGGCCTTTCTGCTCTGCAGCAGCCAGCTGTGAGACCAGACCAGGCTGCTCAGTGCTTGTCCCATTTGGCTCTTGAAAGCTTCAGAAATGGAGGCTGCACAGGCTCTCTGGGCAACCTGCACCCCTGCCTGTATGTGACTCAAGGCTGATGAGTCAGGCTGAAAAAGTTAATTTTTATATCTTGTCTGAACCTCCCTTTTTTCAACTCATGCTTGTTGTCTCTCATCCTCCCAGTGTGGAGCACTGTGCAGAGCCCAGCTCCATCTTCTCCCTAACCTCCCAGCAGGAAGCTGCTGTCACCTGTTGGGGTGAACCTCTGGTTCATGTTCAGCTCACTGTCCTCCACAGCCCTCCCTGTGGAGCTGCTCCCTGTGCTCCCAGTCCCCAGCTGGTCCCATTAAAATAAGTAAGTTCATCCCAGGAGCAGAAAATTGCACTTGGTCTTCAATTTCAAAACATTTCTGTTGGCCCAGTCCTCCAACCTGCCTAAATCCCAGAACTGCTTCCAAGTGCAGTGAATACACTCCCCAGTTTGGTTTCATCTGCAGGCTTGATGAAAGTGCACCCCCTGCCCTCATTCAGGTTAGGAATAAAGGTATACGATAGGACAGATCTCACTTGTAACTTGTCTCCAGACAAGGTGGCAGGAATCATTAACCACTAACCTTTGAACATTTTGGGACCCTTGGACAAGCCCTATCTAGTTCCATGGACATAGATCAAAGTTTCCCAAGGAACCTCTGACTCAATTCTTTCTCCTTTTGCTTTTTTTAGTTTCCCTCTCCCTGACCACTGCTGTCAGGCATGAAGGTCTGAGACACCTTGTTGGTAAAGATCAAAGCAAAAAAGCCATTGCTCAGCCTTGCAGCTGCTGGCACTGCTACACTCACCAGTGGGCAGTGGGTCCAGCTTGGAGAGTATGAGCTACTCCTGGAAGTGGTGTCCTCCCCCTTGACCTTTCTAGACAAGTCCTGGGAAGAACTGCGGGAGATATGCCCAGGTTAATGTACATGGGGTGTGGGGTTTTTGTGGCAATACAAGGATGCTTTGAGGCACTTTGCCTTGGCCCAGTTCATAGGAGCAGTAATCTGTGTTGTACTAAAGGCAGGACATCTGCCATGGAGCCACTTTCTGTCCACTCCTGCACGCTTCTATCAACCCAGCCAAAGAGCCTTACTTTATGTTATGGTCTTTTATTTTATATATTGTTAATATTTGTGTTTGCAATTAAAGAAAGCTGGAACTTGTAAGCCATTATCCTGTTCTGTTGGCCCAGATGCTACTGCTTTCACAGAATGAAAATGCAGAGCACAAAATTTTGCTGGTGGTTGATGTGGCCCCTCAGTCTGACCGGAAAAGGGAGGGAAAAGTTTTGAGTCATTCAGCAACAACCACAGGGAAATATAGTCCCATCCACATTCATTTCCAGAGAGGAATTTGAGGTTTGGATGATACAGAAGAGGAATTACTGTGGGGAAAGGACTTCCCAGGCTTTGGAAGAAGGACCTTCCAAAGTGCATAGGATTTTTATAGTCTCTGTAATTCTTCTAACTCTGTGTTTCTCATTTTATGAGTGTGAGCTGTCTCCATTTCCCTGCCCTTTCCCGTTGGGCTCATTTGTCTTTGTGTAACCCTGATTCAGCAGCGGCTTGGTGCCTCGCGGGATGAGGGTGAGAACTGGCTGTATTTGCTGGCTACAGGAACAAGCATTACCTTGCCTGAGAGGGACTGAGCTGCTGCCAGCAAACAGACTCAGCTAGCAGAGGCTTGGCCGCAACTGTAGCCACCTCTCATTTCCCCCTCCTGCAGGGAATGAGTTCCGTGTGACTAAGAGTGTTTTCTGGTAACTCTTCATGAACTTTTTGCAGCCTTGGGGTGAAGAAAAGGGACGTGAAAGCGCAGCCTCCAATCTCATAAAAAGTGTTCAACACAGAGTCACAGAATCACACAATGGTCTGGGTTGGAAGGGACCTTAAATATCACCTAGCTCCGATCCCCCTTCCACTAGACCGGTGTAGATCCCGATCCTACACCTTCCAATAGACCAGGCTGCTCAGAGCTCCATCCAGCCTTAAACACTTCCACAGCTTCTCTGAGCAACCTCTTCAGCTGTCTGACAACCCTCACAGCAAAAAATTTATTCCTAATATCTAATCTAAACCTACCCTCTGTCAGTTTAAAGCCCCTCCCCCTTGTCCTGTCACTACATGCTTGTGTAGAAAGTCCCTCTCCATCTCTCTTCTAGCCCTATTTAGGCACTGGAAAGCTGTTGGAAGGTCTTCCCAGAGCCTTCTCTTCTCCAGGCTGAACAACCCCAACTCAGCCTGTCTTCATAGGAGAGGTGCTCCAGCTCTGCGATCATCTTCATCACCCTCCTCTAGTACCTGTGATGAATTACCGGTGCTAAGATAAATCACAAACATGAATTTTACATAAGTTATTTGGAAAAAATACGGAGTCTGTAACCCTCATGATGTCTTCTCAAAATGTATTCCAGTCCCAATTCAACTTTGCATCCATGAAATATGAAAATCCTATGCACTGAGAGGAGGTACAATATGTAGTCCTGTGTTACACAGCATGGCCACAATTCAGCTTCTTCCACCCAGTTAGAAGCAGACTGCTCCTGTGAGCCCTCCATTTGTTGCACTTTGGAGCTTCTTTGCTGACTTTGGTAGTTGTCCCAGAAAAACAATTGCTGTAGGAGGTGATAATGCAGGAGATGAATTCATCCACTGACATAGCTATGTGGGCATCTGATCACCAGATGAGAAATCTTGAAGTGGGTTTCTTTTATGGTGAGGTTGAAACATGAAGAATGAAGCCTTGGGACATGATCTGCTCTGCTCAGTAGGCTGCAGCATTTTATACCACAGGAAGCTTTTTTCAGGGTGGTGGCAGCTCTTGTAATGCATTGCTCTTATCAAAACTTTGAATTTAAAGAGTCTTGTGAAGCAAGACTGCAACTAATAATTGCAAAGAATGAAGGAGAAAGTGGAAAGTTCCTAACTTGTATGTGTCCAGGTGAACCTTACTGAGTGGATTGTTTTGTGATATTTAAGCACAGGGAATTGATGAAATCACCATCCCTGAAGGTATTTAAAAGATGTGCAGATGTGGCTCTTGGGGACATGGATTAGTGATGGACTTGGCAGTGCTGGGTTAATGGTTGGACTCAATGATCTTGGAGGTCTTTTACAAAAAGAAAAGACCAAAAAAAAAAAAGACCTAAAAAAACCCCTAAAAGTTTATTTTAAAAAAGTAAATTCTATATACATTAAAGCCTCTGTTGTTAGTTTTATGTCAAGTTCATGCTGCTCAGAAAAAACAGTCACAAATTATATATTCAGGTGTGTTCACTCAGTTGTAGACCCTTGTATTACCAAATATTGCAGGTGAAGAGCCTCGTGCATGGTCTGATGCTCTAAGCCTTCTGCAGGAATTATTTGGTCATGCACACAACTGTTTTGTTAATGTTTTTCTTGGCAAGGGTGAGGTGAAATGGTTTGTGTATAATTACAAACCTTACTTGGACTTGTGCTTCCTGATTATGCTGATGGGCAGCATTTTTGGCTAATAAGAAATCTATATATAATCTCACACTCTATATGGTGATGATATATGAATTGATATTGGAACAATGACTGAATTCCTTCAGAGTTTATTAAGACCACTCTGAATTTAAACAGTTTTGATTAAGTGCTCACTCAGGCTCATGCTGTTCTACAACATGTGACACTTTTTGGAAGGAGGAATTTTCTTTTAACTTGATTGTTTAAATATCAGTCCTGATCTAAACATGGGATGCATATGCTCAGGAAATTTTGCTGTTGAAAATTTGGTTTTATTCTGAATTAAATGAGAAATGGCATTTGAACCTATTTTTCCTCCACAGTTAAAAAAAAAAAAAAATTAAAAATACTATCTACTTAGAAGACTGTAAATTATGGGTTGGAGTTTGAAATCCTGGGTTAAAAATTTTTAAATGTTTGCTGTATTTATAATTTAATGTTTTTACATTTTTATATTATTTTATGCCACTTTTATTGATTTGAAATAAATTTATTACTTCAGAGCAACTATATTATTTTAAATAATCACTAAGTCTGGCTTCTGTTTTTTGCACATTAAAGCATCTTATCTTCTCAATGTAGCTGTCTCTGATATCTGTTGTGTTGAAAGAATTTATCAGACTCTTTTTCCAAGACAAACAGGAAATACTTGGATGGGAGTGACATACCAGATCTATGCAAAAAACAGGAGACACTGTGATCAAGAGAAGAGGTTTCAGTGATAGAAAGCAGTGCACAGTAACGATTTTAAAAGACAGTAAAACACAGTAAGGGAATAAAATATTTCAGCTGTGATGATAGTTTTTATTGCATTGTGCTATGTTGTCATCTGCTAACTGCAGTATTATATAACATGCCATGCCATAAAATTTATTTTTAAATTATTACAAGACAAATAGAAACATAATTTCAGAATGCTGCAATGAAGTTTCGTAATATATGCTGAAATTTATTTTCTTGAAATAGTGCTTTTCTTGAAACATTTGCGATGAAAGGTAAATATTTTGATGAAAAATTCAGCCTGTGTTTTAGGTACTGTTCTAAGACAGGATGGCAGTTTATTAAAACCTGCATATGAAGGAAATGAACACATTTCAAGGACATGTGCACACATGGAGTAGGTATTGCCCCTTGTTTCCTGAAGGGTGGACTGAGCTGCCATTAACCTTAATGTGGAAGATGCTATTTACTTTTCATTTCTTACTGGTGTGGGTAACTTTTCGTTCTTTAAAAGCTATTAAATATCGGCTAGAACTTCAACTGCTCATTGAATATGCTCTTTTTAGAATAATCTTACTGCTTTTGCTCTTCCTGATGGTGCTAGCTCTAGAGAGCCTGGTAAGGAGGCACCTTTGCAGACATCCTTTGCTTTCAGCTTTCACATTCTACAGTTTGGAAGGCCAGAAGCTGTCGCTGAAAACTTGGCCTTTCTGAAAGCAATGGGATATGTGCCACTGGCTTCCGCAGAGTCAGGATTTCACTGCATGTTGAGAAGATTACTTTTTTCCCCTTCTTTTTTTCTTTTTTTTTTTCTTTTTTTTTTTTGGCAGAAAGGAAAGCTGTGCAAATCCAATACAATTAAACAAACATCTGATGGGTTTGGATGTGTAACTCCTATTTTATGCTATTAGAGGCAAATTGTGCTGGAACCTGCCCTTGCTCGCTGCAAGCAGGAGGCAGAGCAGTCGCTGATTCATAACAATACACAAAAGTTCTTTGAAAGCCAGAATTTCCCATACATCTGCAAGAGAAAATGTTGCAACACTACCAGTGATCTAACACAGATCAAGGCAAACCTTTAGGGAGGGGAAGGTGCTTTTATTTGCAAAATAGAGTAAATTTTACTCACACTCCTGTGTCCACACGCTGATGCTGACAAGCACCAGGAAAGGTATATTCCCAAATCAGTGTATCCAGGCATCCAGATATGAGTACCCAGGCAGTCTGTCTGGGACTCCTTGGCAGGTAGGACAAGGGATGCCACCTATGAAGTCCTCTTCAAAAGTCCTGTTTTCTTCTTAGATTGGTGGCAGTGATCTGGGTTTGTATGTGCCTCATTCACACCATTCAGAAGTTGAGTGATCGGTTACTGAGCCTGGCCCACCTCTGTGTCTCCCAGTCTGGGTGTCCTGGGAAGATGTACACAGACCATCTGAGCTCTTCACATGCTGCCAATCCAGGTATTGTCAGCTGATGTTGCACTCACAAACCTTTCCCTGCTGCTTCTTTGGGTGGTTGCCCATCCTGACCTTTCCACTCCTGCTGCATTTGTAACAATCCTAAGGTTTTTACTGCAGTTCTCTACATGCTGATGCAAAATTCAACAGACTTTTTTCTTGGTTTGCAATTTGTTCAAGGTCTATACAAATTTGAATTGCTTGTGAACAAATACAAGCCCCCTTTCACTTACTTTGAAAGTGTCTCTGTTCTGATGCGAAGAATAACTTTCCCTCTCAGGAAAAAGATCCATCTTTTAATGTGTAGATTGTCAAGATTGCAAAACCTCTCTGAACAATTCCTATGTTTATATATATTTTTTATATTACATCATATTGGAAAGCCTCAACAAGACATATTTTTGTGAGTTTATGCTAAAAAGAATCATCTCTTGAGCCTAACTGCTTGTCTGTGTGATCAAGAGACACCCATTTAATGAGGCCCCTGGTGCTAAGCCATTTAAGATGAATAGGCATTACTTTCTGTCAAACTGTAAACATCACAAACTTTAAAAAAATATATTGGATAAAGAAACAAGGTAGTAAAGATGTATCTTAAATCTGTTGTCTAATGGTTAGTGCAGCTTTTATTTTTTCTAGACTGTTGCATGTGAAAAACTGTGTGAAGTTGACCAAATTAAAACCCAAACAGATAGCATTCTATAGCAGGAATGAATGAAGGCTTTAAAATGAAATATAAGAACAACCTTCCACCCACAGAAACCAGTCCAAAAGCAAGATTTTGATTTCTTTGATTCTACACATATTTTTGTCATTAAGCTTTGTAGCATATTCTAAACTTTTGCTGCAGTGTTATGCATGTTAAGACACCAATTCCCACATGGTGAGCTAATGGCAAAGAAAACACTTGTGTCACCAGGAAAAAGAGAAAGTCTTCAGCAGAGACACAGAAGGTTTCAGTGCTCTCTCAGACATGTTCCCCTGCATGAAGATGACACCACACAGGACTTCTGAACTCTTCTCCCTGGTCTTAGGACACCTAAATGAGCTCCTTTTAGTCACAAGAGCAGAAAGGAGGACAGAATGTAATGAAACCACATTAAAAAAAAAAAGAGGGAAAAAAAGAAAAAAAAAAGAAAAACCGGCTAAGATCTTTAAGATCTTTAATTTTAGATAGCTGGGCAGAGTTAGCTACACAGTTTTGGAATAAATGAGTCAAAACCACAGATGGTCATGAAAAAGAAGACAAAAAGCTGTTGATAGTATCAGCAGAGTTGCATTAGCTGAGCATGTGTGTATGCATGCAAACACCATGATTCCCGGGAGAAGAGCCCATACTGTGGTACAGAGCCCATTCACATCTGCTGGAGTCCCACCACTGCCAGTGCCAGCCCTGGGCTCCTCTTGGAAGGCAAGAGGCTCCTTGGATTTTTTTTTTGTGGAAACAGGAATTTCTAGTTTATATGCCAAATTGTTTTCATCTTTTGAGAGGCTCAAATGATAATTTGTGGGTGCTCTATATAAATTAGCAGTTCAATATATCAACATTTAATTAACTAATTTATTTGTTTATTCTCTTAAAGCTTGGGCATCCTATGGGTTTGATTGCCTAGCTGCACATGTCCTGGGCCTGAAGATGTGCAGAGATCAAGACAGCTGCCCTGCAGAAGCTCTTATAAATTTTCTTCCATCTGGCACATGCAGTTTCCTTTCCTTCAGTGCAGTGATGGGAGAGGAGGGATGAAGGGTTGTGCAGCAGCACAAGTCTTTGGCCATTGCCCATTTCCTCTGTGCCCTCAAGAGGGACAGTTCATTGTATAATATACCAGGCAGGCACCAACTTCTGGAGAAGAATCCAACAGAGATGCAATTCCCTCCTAACCAAAATACAGTTGCAGCTACAGAGATGCCCATCTTCACTTCCAAGCAGAGCTATTTCATCAAAGTTGTCCTACCTCCTTGTGGTGGAAGGGCCAGAGTTGTTGTGTTGGCCTGTGGCTTTACAGAAAGAAGCATTAAAATAAGCATTCCCAAACTGACAGCCTTATCCACATAAACTCTGTGTGTTTGTGTTTTTCTAGAAGTCCTTTTACTGTGTGAGCACAAACTGTGGGGCAAGAAAACAAATAAAGCTTAGTAATAAGAGAACAAAGACCGTTTGGTTAAGAAAAACAGATGTAACAAAGTTTGTAAAATGTAACAGGTAGCAGAACCACAGTAGTTTGCAGAAAAATTGTTTTATAAGCACTTGTTCTAGGGAAGAAAAAGGCTGATGTGAATGTTAGGCTCCTGATCACTTATATTATTGGCTAGCAGATGCATGGACAGTTATACTATTGGTGAGGTAGCCATGTGATCAATTATGCTGTTGGCTATCCAGACGAGTGTTATTCCAATCTGATAGTGAAAATATTACAAAAAGCTATATACACTTTTTATAAAAGTCTCTGGTTATGCCATGAATGGGGACTGTGCATCTTTCACACGCCGCAACAAACTCAATTCATTGGTGAAATTTGTATCTTCACTAAAGGTGTTTTCCAGTGTTATTGCTCCTCCTTGCTGAAGTACCACATAAGGGGTTGGGGGAGGAAAAAAGAAATCCAAGGATCACCTTGCCAAGATAGTTTTCACTACAGTCAAATACTAAGGCTAGACTTCATACAGGATTTTTATTTAATTAGTTTTATATATTTAGTTTTATTTTCTCCTGCTTTGCCTGCTTGCTTGTTTGAATCTGTGGGAATATGTGTGCGTGTGTGTGTGCGTTTTTAAATTTTTTTGCAATCATTTTGCAGTCTTCTTTCTGATGTCTTGGAGACCACACATTAAGGAAAGTCTTAAAAGGGTGTAGACTAATTGTAAAACTTTCCTAGTAGCATGAATTTAAGCCTGAAATCCCTTCTTCTTTTTTTTCCCCCATTCCCACAAGCAATATCAAAATGCCAACAGGCAGGGAGACATTTTTCATATTTATCTTGCATCATCCAGAGCACTCACATGCTGGAAGTGTAAACCCATTAGGGTATGGGACAGGCCAACAAGTTACTCTGAAGTGAATTAAGGGATTCATCCTGACGATAAGTGCAGTTCCATTCTATTTTCCCTTCATGTGGAGTAGTTTACCTGCAGTCACATCTGGACAACCTACCTTCTGCTGGGCTGCAAGGTAGGAGTCCATGCCAAGGGAAACAACAAGATCATGGCTGTGAGAATTTTTTTTCTGATTTTTTAAGGCTCACCACAGCGGAGGAAAGATCACTGAAATACAGGCAAAGAAGTAATGAAATGCCATAGGGAAAAAAATGAAGACGTATGCACTTCATTTAATATATGCATGTTCATGTTATGCTCCTTCAAAGTGATGTAAATGAACACGGCACAGAAATAGTGCTTCATGTTTCTTTTAGATGTGGGATATTTGTTAACATTGTTAGATGGACACAAAGCCAGATGGCTTCATTTTGAATTGTTATATGGTGTTCTTTTTCCACTGTGCCTAACAAAAAATCATTTATGAAGCAAAAGTAAAAAAACTCCTTATATTACGTAACTGTTAATTCAGCCTCAAAAAGAAGAAAGAAAAAAAAGAAGCCATTAGGGATCCCAGGGAAATATTACTGGATTGTTGCTGAAAATTTATTGCTTAAGACAAACATTGGATTAAATGACAATCATTGTAATGGCACCTTTGTGGCCAGTACATGAATTCATGGGAAAGTGGTTAATATTCCCTGCAAAGCAGCTGAACTTTTCAGAGAGGCAAAAAACTGTACAGATTGGTTTTGGTTTTTTTTTTCTGAGGGAGTTGATGTTTACTGAAAATTCATACTGCTGGATGTGCCCAGGAGTTCTGGATGATTGTGAACAGCTCTTGCTACCAGAGCTTTCCCAATGGGTCCCAGTACCCAGAACACAGCCCAGAGTCCATCGGGAGCACCACTGTCATGTGGGAAATGATGAAAATGAAGCAGAGAGGAGCTGTGCATCATGTAATGTGATGGTGACAAGGCCAGAAATAAAGCTAGACCTCCTGACTCCCTACCTTGTGATCTCCCCACTAGACATCTTCCTGTTTTCCTTTGAAAATGTTGACAGCTTACTGGAGAGGAAAATCTACAAACATTACACATTCCACTGTCAAAAAAGGGGCTTTGTTATTTGATATAGGAACTCTTTTAATTATTGAGGTAACTTCACAGCATGAGGTCACAAAGGGCAAATTCGTTAGCAGCGTTTATGAGTGATCTCTCCATGGGCAGCACACAAGTCCAGAAGAACTGGCTTGACATGCTGGAGTTTTTTATGCAGTCCCATTGAAGAACATTTTAAGAACAAGCATCATAACTTCTTTGACTGGAAATAGTGAAATTGGTACTGATCCAGTGAGAAAAATGACCTGATTTCTCATGCACCACTTGAATCAACACCAAAAACTGTTCCAGCTCCTGTTTCTTTGGATTTTAGTTTCAGATAGAAACAGATGTACACAAATCCAAAGAGACAGTTTTTCCATGTAGGAGCCAAGAATTTAAACAAACTTCATACACTTCCATAACACTGACTGTACTTCAGTAGTTTGACTTTTCAAACAAACTTGTTATTAGCAGGACTTTTTAGACATCTGGATAATTAATTTGAATGCTTTCGTAAGTCACAGAACCCCTTTGTTTTTTCTTATGAATATTTCTATTAAATTTCTTCACAATAAGCCAGTTTTGTCTCTTCATTATAATGGGAATATTAAAGGAATTAGGACCAAAATATGTCACAGGCTAAAGCTCTTCATTCCACATACAGTAAATGCATGGTAAAAAGTATTCAGCCATGTAAAAATATGATATGAAAACTTAATTGTTCTTGATCTGTCATCTTTTTGTCTTATAACACTTAATGGAACAAGGCACATTGAATTCAGAACTGTGACAGACTGGGAGAACCTGGAAAGCATTCTTAGAAAACCTCAAACATCAGCCTACATCTGCCAAGCCAAAACACACATCTTTGGGAATTCTGCAGCATGCTCAGAATTTGGTTTGGGCCTCAATAAGGCTCACTGGTTTAATGGAGCGTCGTGCTGGAGTAACTCTGGAATCATTGGAACTTGTAAAGAGCTCTGCACCCCTTTTCAAGCAGGTTATACAGTGACTGTGATATTACAGTGGCTGTGCCAGAAAAGGATGCATTCTCTCCATGGTTATATTAAACAAGAGCTAGAGTAAGCAGTGCTGATGCAAATGAAAACAGCAACTACAATGATGACATCATAAATACCAGCTCTTAAAGAATTCCCCAAAGGGAGGTACAGATCTGTATCTTCATACTGGTGATGCAAAAAATCCCAACACATAATGTAGCTTCCTATGTTCAATCAAAGAGTGAAAGATGGAGAGTCGATCCAGCATCCTTCCCATTACTGGCCACAGTATTCAGTATGTGTGTGGGTATGTGATTTCTGGGATTTATCCTGCATTTCAGATTCCCTTCATCATCTGCCTTGTCCTGGGTGTTTGCAGCTCCTCTGCAAGGCTCACAGGTTTCAGGGTTGGGTGTCCCAGGCACCACAGGCCATGCAGTCTGCTGTGGTGTCCTCATCCGGGACCATGGTGAGCTCTTCAGAGCTTGCTTGTAAGCCAGGTTGCTACATTCTGGCTTGTAGAGCCAGAGAAAGAGAGCTGTGACATCTCAGTCAAGAAACCCTTCTGTGTGTGAGTGTCACCACCACAACTACGGCATTACACTCAAGAGCAGTGGGGCGATTGGTGCTTGAGTCCCTGTGTTATCCCAGCCTGCCCTGAAAGGGTCTCAGAAGAGCAGTGGTGGGCCATGCTCAGGCTGACCATTCCAGGCTTTTAGACTAGATTTCATTATTTCATCTTCCCTTGAACACAGAGGATGATAGGATTTGACAGCCTCAGCTTGTAGGTGGTCCGCAGGACTCATGAAGCTCTTGAACTTTGACATCACAGTGGCACCAGTGTCCCTCTTAAGCACTTTAATAGTAGCTCTGAATGTGCCCCACGTGTCCTTTCCTAGCAACATGATCTGTAAATGTAGACCTTTATAATCAACCTTATACATTCCCAAAGAAGATATCAGGGCTGCACGTGAGCCTAAGAGCCTAAGCTTTAAATAGCTCACCCTTGTAAACCTTCATCGTTTTCACGGATGTTTGTGTGAACATAATACTGCACCTTCAGAAGCAGGGCTTGTTTTCTGCCTTTACTCATCTGAACTTGTGAAATACTTTGGATCTTCTATATCCTACAGCAGGGTCAAGCATTTTAATTTATAGAGGGTCACAGTTGCTACTCCCCTTAAACACCAATGGAATTTTTCAATATCCTTGAAGTAAATCCCTTTTGCAAAACAGTAAATGCTAGTATGACAGTATGTCAAACACGGATTTGTTCCGAGATTATTTACTTACAATTAGACAACTGTGCTGGCTCTCAGAGAGACTAGTCAGCAAGATCAACATTATTTGAAAGAGCAGCAGGATGGCCAGTGTTTTAGAATCCAAAGAATGTGGATTCATAAATTCCACAGCCTGGTGAGATGCCATAGATCTAGCTAATTTGTTCTTTAAAGATTTTTGGGGGCACTATGTTACATGTATCTACATTTTAAAAGGCTTCCATTCTGTGAGGAAAAAAGCTTTCAATTTAAAATCTTGAGAGATGGATATTCCCGTTAAGAACAAAGTATTTTCCATCCTGTTTTTTTTCCTTTGACATGTGTTTATGTATACACCTACACGGCTCTTGGGCTGGGCAGAACGGGGAATCAGCTAGCAGCAGCTGACAGGAGTGAAATAACTGACCACGAAAGGACAGCCTGTTTGCAGCTCCAACCTGCTTCATGTCATCATCAGTATTTTTGCATCTTGCAGTTCAGACTCTTCTTTGAAACTGCTGTTTCTTAATAAGCATTCCTTGTAAATCCTTGCTGTGTGGTTTGTTCATTCCTGAGCTGAAAAGAAAAGGTAGAGCCTATAGTTACATGCAGGGAGGCAGTTTTTAAGTAGACATTCTTCCTGGTGTATGTTTTCAATAAAATTTTAATTATCTTCTTTGCTAAACTGGCATATTTCTCTTTGTCACCCCAGTGTAGTTCAGCACATGCTTTAAAAGCAGGGCAGGGACAGCAGAGAAGTTGCAAAGCCCACTTGGAAATTCAAAAATGGGTGTTTGGACATCTTTTACACACATGTTGAGGGGCTGGCTTTTGGTTTAGCACAACCCAACAGAGTAAAGACAAAGCAGAAGTGGAGAGCTCCTTTCCAGTGCCAGGGAAAGCAGCAGACAGCAAACGGAGAGCTACTGGGGCAGAGCATCTGCATGGGAAAATGACAGTGACTTACTTGGGTGCCTCCCTTGCCTGGGTCACTGCTCAGGACACACAGACTCCCTGCTGCTTCTGCTACAGCCTTCAGGGCAGCAGTTTTGGCAGGGGAAACCCTCCCAGAGATCCCTGGTGAGACCCTTGTCCCTGCCAGCCTCTGCTCTGCTGTTCCCATGCTCCCCACAGCAGCCCTGCTTCTCCTGCCTCCTCTTTCAGACCATCCTTGGCCTCTCTCTTTTTGTGGTCACCTTGCAAATCCCTCAGTGCCTCTGCTTATCTACCCATACCATCATTCTTTCATTCTCTCTGCAGAGTCAGGAGTCTGTATTCATTGCATGAGAGGCTCCAAATACAAGAAATATTCTGGGCATTGCCACTATTTTTCATCTTAATTAAAAATAGTCCTTGAAATCCCCCACGTCTGGTTACTTGTATCCCAATATCTTACTTAACTACTTACAAGTAATGATTACTTAATATCCCAATGAGTTTAACTTGGTATTTTCAAAATTTGCCTGACACTTTAAAATCTAACTTCAAGATCTCTTCAGGATTCCTCATTTATGCCTCAGTGATAAATTCTATGAGGAGCCACATTCCCTCTCCTTCTATACCCATCACTATCAGTGAGGACATGGCTCCAAATGGAGGAGAGCAGATAAATGTATCAGCCAGCAGCGCTTCGCTCAGGTATGTCAGGTAAGGAAGTACAAAGGGAGAGGAAATCAGAATTTTTTCATGTATGTTACAAGGTGCTTTTCAAGTTGATCCTAAAGGGTAAAAGGGTCAGTGAAAAAGACAGATGATTTTCTTACAGATTTACACATTTGTATTCACTTGATAAGCTAGGTACAGTCTTGCTGAAACATTAAAGACATTTTTTGCACTCAGTATTCGCATAATGATGTGGAAACATATGCCAGAAATAGTCTCGAGGGAGGAAAAAGAAACAGTGAACTAGGAAACCAGGCTCCTGTTAGGACAGATAATTAGAATATCTGAAGAGTGACAAAATTCCAGTGCCAAAACAGCTTCATTTCACATCATGGAGGAGGTTTCAGGAGGATGGAATATAACAAAGACCTAAGAGAATTTCTGCTAGTTGTTGTTAAGCTTTTTGCAAAGAGCCCGTGTGCAATGAACTTTGCTTCACAAGCATACTCCTTCCCTTTCTAGTCTCCTCCATGTACTCAATTTGTGCCTCCACTACTTCATTATCTTCAGTCTTCAGAATTCACAAGTAGACATTGTCTACCACCTTGAGCATGTGAAATTTCAGGTGCACCAGAACTAAACCACACACAAGAACCAGACCCAGAGCAGCACCAGAGCTGGCTGTAGATGAGAGGGGTTCAACACTGCTGCCTGAGATCCACTCATACAAGCTGGCTATATTTCACATGAGGAGGTCTGGGGGTACAATAACCATCAGGACTTATTTTCCCTCCAGGACAGGAGAAGCCTGCTAGTGCAGATCTCTTCTTCACACTTGGCTGGGGAGGAGCAGGCAGCTGGCAGCAAGGAGCAGGAAAGCAGGAAAGAACAGGGGATGTGTTTTGCTCTGCTCCATAGAGCAGCCCTGCCCTGGTCCATTTGTTGTGCAATTTAAAATTGCCTGTCAGCAACATTATTTATGGCAATGCACAGGCTGAGTCTCAGAATCAGGAAGCCAAATCCAGCTTCCCTGATGTCATTCTCCACCCAGGGTATTACACTGTTAGCCTTATTTCTTAAGAAAACTATTGCTACATGACTTCTGCAGTTTGTACAAGAATCTGTGTGTCAACTCTCAAGACCAGAGTGTCTTCTCAAGATCTTTGCCATGCAATTCACTCACTTCAATCAGAATTAGCTGGAAGGCACAGGGCTCAAAGTTGCTCAGTTCCCAAACATTTGATTGAACCATTTGTCCACATAGGAAAACAAGAGCCAGAGGAGCATCTGATCATGATGGGAATGCAGACAGAGCTCAGTCTTTGTTCAGTCTGTAAGTGGCCAGACGACCCATGCAGGCACATCCCAGCCAGCCACAGCTTGTGCTGCCCAGAAGTTTTAGGGACACTGAAGCATGCTGGAGGGGGTATCCATATTGCAATGGTGGGAAGCACGTGGGATGTGAGGGGAATGGAAAGCATGGGGCAGAATGACCTGTTCCTGAAGAGAAATTGGGATGTTTCACCAAGAGGCATGGAGGCTATGGGGTACAAATCTGAAGTGAGGCACTTCCAGCCCCTACAGAGCACCTCAGCCATTCCATGGCTCCTGGGCTCAGCATGACCTGGCACACATTCAGTTTAAGTGTGAGGCAAGTGGCGATACTTCCAGAACAGAACTGAGCACATTTTGTGACATTTTGTGTATCGTGGCTTGGACAAAGCACTGGAGGTAAACCAGATGATGCATAAATTCCCAGATCATAGTTTAAGAGGATTTAGGAAACAGGGCTTTTGATAAAACAAAGGACCCAAAGGGAACTCTAAATTGGAAATAGTAATAGGAAGGGTCCAGAGACATGTTGATAGCAGCAATGATTGCATTCCTAATAAAAACCCAAGGGGCTCTGATTTAATCTATGGAATGACCAGACACAAAAGGAATTCAAGAGGAATTTTCTGCCTGCAGAGCAGTGGATAGAGCATGCAGGAAAAACAGGGAAGAAGAAAAAGGTGTAGTATGCTAGCATGGGCTGAAAAGTGTTGTGGAATTTATCTAGAGACTCAGAAAGGGGCACACTTAATTAGAAAGGACTCCTAGCTTCCTTCTGTCCCAAAATGTCTCTCATTTGCCATTAGCAGCTCAGCAGGCATGGCATGATACAATTACTCATTAGGTAAAGGAATTTCAAACCTTTGCCCTAAGAGGAGGCTAAACTTGTCATTTAAACTCAATCCTGAGTCTTTTGATGAGCCTGAGCAATACTCAAACAAGGATCAGAGAGCTGGGATTTATTTTTGTTTTGTTGCAAGTGCTCAAGGCTTGAAATGGAGAGTTTGTTCCTGGTTGTATGTCTGCATTACACTGCAGCTGTCCTGAACCATCCTCCTGCCTGCTCCATGGGCTGAGACAGGCTCCCCTTATCTGCCTAAACTCATTTCCCTCATGAAATGCATCAAACACAGCCTCCCCTTTTTAACAAAATCATTAGCTGTGAGTGCAATAACCATATTTTATATTCTGGGCAGAAGGGAAGATGTGGGCAATGAGGTTACAGAGGTTCATGGCATTGTCTGCACAAATGATTCATCTTTTATATCATCATACTGGTGTTGCTGTAACTTTTGTGGTTTAAGGGTACTATTTTTTTATAAGACTGAAGGACTTCATTAGAAAAATGCGCAAAGGTTTTAGATTTGTGTCCTTTTTTTTCCATGATGGCAGCTAGGCTACTAAAAGATACTTCCTCCCTCTACAAATCTAATTTTTCTGATCAAATCTCTACAAACTAAATACTACATTGGTTTACAGCACATTCAACATTATCCCTCTGTGCCACTCTTTTGAATAACTAATAAATAAAAATATCAAGTTAATGTACATTCAAGGCATTTAGAATAAAGTCTTCAGATTAAACAGGAACATATGTAGCTCACATATCTTTATTTGAATAAAGTATATGGAAAAACTAACAAAGCTTACTATTTCAACTGATCTGTTTTCCTCAGAAAACTTTGCTGAGTAAGACACTGAAATATTAAACTTTGTTTCTCTTTCCACTTCTGTTGCTTAAGGAATTTTCTACAATACTGTGGGGTGTGTGTTGGGAAAAAAACCACTGCTTTAACATTTCTTTGTAAGGCACTTTGATTCTCTTTTGTTATGCCAGAGATTTACTGTTTCTTTTGACATCACAGTGTCTGTTTTTGCAAGGACTGCTTGGGACAGCAGCAAAGCAATCCTGCTCGCTTCCATCTGCATGTACAGAACAAAAAGCTGAGAGACACCAAGTAGTTTGGTAAATACCAAGGAACTAGCAAAATCATACAAACTTCTCAGGAAGGGATTAAAAAAAAAAAAAAGAAGAAGAAGAAGGAGTAAAGTTATACAGAAAAAACACCACTTAGTTTGTGACCAAACCAAAGAGCAGCATCTCAGGTTTCTTTGGGAGGCCACTGCCTGGGATCAGGTGCTCCTTAAAGGATGTACTCTGCAAGCCAAGTTTTCTCCCCAAGGCTTTTCAGTGGGACTGTTTGCTTTCCTCAGTGGAAATACCACCCAGAGCATCCAAAAGCTGACTGAACTTACCACCTCTGATTTTTCCAAGGATCCTTTAGTGGGCAGAAGCACTATTCCCCCTAGCAAAGTAGGTCATCTGTCAGCAGGTGAGCCACCACTCTGCAAACACCCACCCTTTTACAGAAGGGGTACTTTTGTGTAACTCTATGGTTTCAGAACATTCCCATAGAAATTTCCATCAGGAGATTCCCCAGACACTGAACTAAAAATGTTCTTTGCTCAATATATTGAAATATATGCCTGAGCCTGGAGAACAGGTACTTTCCATTTTCAAATACTCCCTTTGTACAACTGGTTACACAGGCACTAGGATTAAAGTCCCTGAGACTTCCCTAAGAGCTTGCTCTAGATAATGAGACATACACTGAAAGAATGGAAAAGCAGATCCCCGTTACTGGAAAAGCAGCCAAAAAGCTTTCAGAAAACATGTATTACCTCCAAAATCTAAAGAGATAGAAAGAAAGCACATCCAGAAAATATGATGAGGAAAGCAGTGAAGGTGGCCTTAAACTTGGAGTTATGGAAAATGTGACAATGAGCAGAAATACTTTTATTTCTGGCATGTTAGGCAACGTCAGTTTTCCTGTCCTGACTAACTGGGAAGAAGCTAAAATTAAGCAGGCCTCATCTCTGCAAATAGTCTGGGTTACTTGAAGAAGAAACTAGAGAATACAGTGCGTGTCTCTGTTCTTCTCCAATTTAGGCTTGGTACATCATCAGACAGGAGGAGGCATTTACTTAGAATAAGCACTTGCTGGTGGGGTAAGTTCCTCTAGTCCTTTCTCAGATTTGTTGTACTTGGTGTTTTGGTTGTGTAGGATTAAACAAAACTAAAATGCAAGATAATGCATCATGTGCTCTTGGGGAATAAAAAGCATCTACCTTACTGCGCTCAGATTGGCAATATGCAGACATTGGCTGGAGTTTGCTACCATCAACACAAAAGCATTTAGAGACAGGATGGTGAACAAAATACAGTGTTTCATGGAAGAAACCAAAAGAGCTAGGCAAGAGGGATGCACTTACCTGCATAATGGCATTTGATCAAAACTCTTCACCCCCTGTCATGACAGAGTGCCCCTTCACAGGTAGAGCATAGCACAGTCTCTCAGCAGTGGGTCATATTGCTACTGCAGCCCAATGCCATTCAATACCATGCTGCTGCCTTGACTCAAAGCATTCTGTACGGGCTGGAAGAAGTGCTTGTATCCCCAGCATTTCCCCAGGGAAGTCTCCCTCCCTGGGCAGTCCCATCTTGGCCATACAGACAGGACCAGCACAGCTTCCTTTGCCATGGGGGGGTTAGCTGCAGCTCTTGGGGTGAATAATCCTGCCAGTGAAATGGCAAGATGATTTCTAGAGAACATTTGAGAAAAAACTTTTGATTGGAGAAGCTATGGGGATATCTTGTAAAATCTGCAGTGAAAAATGCTGCCACATAACTGGGTTCCCAATATTAATGCCCCCAGCTACTTATGCAAATACGGTTTTCATATAATCACAACATGGGAGCTGCCTGGCAATAAATCTCTTTCATTGTACCGTCAGTTTCTTGGCTACTTGGAATGCAATGAATAAGAAATGGAAGAGCAAGACCTTAGAGGACCCGGTTAAAAAGTAAGAAATAGAAAAATTATGTGCTAAGGATACAGACTTGGTATTTCTGGCAAATGTCCACATTTAAGCGGACTTTTCACATGATATGGATTTATTATATGAATTGCTGTCAAAATTCACTTTTTTTTTGTTTTACCCACAACATGAAAAATCCCTTTTCTATTTCTGCAGTAACTCTAAACACCAAGGATAGCAAATGCTATTTAACCACAAGCAAACATTATAAAAATTGAGTAAAGTTTGTTCAGGGTTTTTTTGTGCGAACAACAACTGCTTGAAGTGCACATAACAGAGTGAATACAACTGCTTGGCTGCTCCCACTTGGAAGACTATTGCTATACATTTCTCTTTAATATTGACTAGTGTTGAAATAAGTAGATCATAAGGCTTTATTCTCTAAACTGTGTCCTGCTCTGACAACAGGTAAAAGTCAAGATGTATGAAGGATAAGAGAGAACTTTCCATGATTATTTCAGTCCTAGATAATGTTTGCTGGATTGGCAGAAGAGGATGCTTCTAATAAGATTACACATGAGAAGATTCTTCTGGCATCAACTCATATGGGTTCCTCACAGCAGAAGTGAAAGCATTTCATTGAAGAAGTTTCTGTTGAAATGTATCTATACTAATTTCTCTGAACAAAAAAAAAGAAATATCATGCATTAACTCTGAAGCTAGAACAGGAAGGAAGCTCTTCCTTGAGCTGAAAGGAATGAAAAGAGAACTTCCCTATATGAAATTACAAGGACTGAATGCAGACAGTAGCTATCAGCAAAATTAAGTACATATCCTTCATTTCCAAACCCACTTCCGTTCTTCAAGAAAACTGGAAGTGGGTTTTGGACACAATCTGGCAACTAAAACAACTACTATTTTCTAATTCTGCTGTGTCACAGAACAGGACTTTTTATTATCCTTTCTTTGGAAGCTGCTCCATTCTGAATTACATGGGAGTGTGTGCACTCCTCAAGTGACAAAAGGTCCTAAATCCGTTTGCATATGTGAGAACTGAAGCCTGACTTAGACACCACAATACTTGTCACGTGTAGAAAGAACAGAGATTAGCTGTGATTTCAATAGTGTAAGCCCTTTGTTAACACAATGACATGTAAGAAAAGTAGGGAGCCCCTGCTATTTACTTACATGATAACATCTTATTAATCCACCATGCCCTTTCACATGCAGGTCTTTTAACACACACATTTCAGGCAGATGGAGAATTGGAGTCTGTTATTTTCTCATTAATGTTCCCATAAATTATGGGACAGATTTGATTTCCTCTAAGTCTCAAGTCATGGCTGATTACACCTGTAAGAAACTATTGCAATAAATTATTATGCTACTAATGGGAAAGTATAGATGCCATGAGATGGCAACAAAGGACAGTGGCAACTCTATTAAATAATTTTATTTAAATAGTGAGATCTTAGCATCCTATAGCTCCTCAGTATTATGACAGTTGTTGAGAAAATAGGGATTATTTGTCCATTTGATGGTTCCTAAAATTCCTAACATCAGAAAATGTGTCAGTGACATTGCTAATATTTTTGAGATATGCATGCTAAAATACAGGGTTTTCTCTTAGACTGTTGTACTCTGGGAGACTCACATAGCTCTTACCTAAACCCCAGATACTTGGGACCTTGGGGATGCTTGTCTTAGTTGCTTATCTGCATGGTTCCAGCAGGGTATAGATAGCAGCTTTCAATTGCAGTTTGGTGCTTTGGCTGGTGGCTAAAAGCAATGTCTAAAATTAGTGTCAGGCCTTTTCTCTTAGGTAAAGATTTTGTTGCATTTTTGTTGGGCTAAAGATTCAGAGAAGGAAAGATTTTCCTAGGAGAGCTCAGAGGTAGAAACTCCTTCTGGGGAAGAGTTTTCATGAATAAGTGCCTGAATTTTTCAGTACTGCAGATGATTACTTAGAGAAATTATGTACAGAAATATCTAAACTTTGACTCCCTCTTGGAGCCATAGACAAACACTTATTAGTTAGAGCTGGAGAGGAATCTAGCACAAAAAATAAAGTTATATGCAAATGCTGTCAGTGGATGCCTTAAGTGGACTTAGCTTCTTTACACAAAGACACTGTTAGATTAAGTGACTCATGTTATGGCTAAAGGAGATGGTGAACAATGGCAAAGTGTGAGCTCCCATCAATCATGGTTTGGATGAGGCTGATAAATTTGTGTTTACTTAATCTGAAAATGTAACACCTGATTTTACCTCTCTTGCAATTTTATGTCCTTCTACCATAGGACTGACAGAAATCAAAAGTGCATCTGTGTTTCCCAATAACCTTAATTGCATCAGATTGCATTTAGCATCTCCACTGGCACATAATTTAACTACAGTTATGACTATATTCCATGAGAATATCAACATCACTTCAAACTCCAGCTAACCAATCCATAACAAAGTTTTCTGAAAAAGTCTCAATTTCATTGGTCCTTATTTTTTTCAGCCAGGCACATTTCTCCTTCCCAGACTGAAGAAATAGAGAGTAAAGGACTGTTATGGTATTTTCATTTTGGAAAGATTCATCTGATTTAGTCTCTTCTGTATGGATATATGTACCTGCCCCAATACTCCAGACAAAGCTTAATGGAATAATGATGCCACCTTGGCTATTAATAGAATGAGTTCAGCTGATTAGTCAAGCTTACCCTACTTGTTTTGACAAGGTCTTCAAATTTACTTCTGTTTAAACATGCATAGAAATCTTCTCACTGACGTTTATTAAGTATAAAACCCTTTTTTTCTGTAATGGCAGTGAAAAGAAATAAATAGTTCAGAGGTGCAAAATAAACATTTTAAAGCATACTTTGCAGAACAGGTGATCCCTGTCTGGTTTGTTTCCTCAGATGCAGTGAAAATATTCAACCCACTTAATAACAGGAAGTAATCCAGCATCAAATTCCTTTGTTGCGAGTGAGCAAGAAATATTGTTTTATACATTTATAGATAAAAAGATGGGTATTATTTAGTCTTAAACATGCAATTTAATGGAAGGAGCTGCATTACTACCAGGAAACTATGAGTTGCAACTCTATATAGTAAACTCAGCTAAATTCAAGATAGTAAATTCAATTAATTTGATCTTGAAGAAACTTAAAGTCTAAATGTTAGCCCAGGTCAGATGCACAGAAGGCATTTAAAAAATCCAACCCTACTAATTTCCCAACTGAATTAAATTTACTGGCCAGATACTTTGTTTTCCACCGGTTTTCCTATGACTATTTGTCAGCTATATCCCCTCCCTCAGACAGTGACAGCTAAGGAGACAATTAAGCCCTTAATGGAGGAATGTCACTGAGGCAGGAAAGGACAGGAGCCCTTTTATTTGGTAATGCATAACAGTGGCTGGCAAAACAACAGTTCCCCTGGAGCTATGGCCCTTAAAAAGCTGCAGATGAGTTCCTGTACAGCTCCTACAGCTGTTCTTCATCTCTCTTGGTCTCATCACCCAATTAGTGAAAGATACATCAAGCCATGCTTCCCCATGTGTGTTTCAGCTTGCACCCATGCATGGATCCTTGGGAGCCAGTCCCTTGGCTGTGTAAGCTGTGCAGGCATGTCAGGGTTGGGTGGACAGGGGAGATGGCTGACTGATGTACATCAGTGCCTAGCATCAATCTGGAAACAGCACAGCCTGGACCCAGAAACTGGAAGTGAAGACAGCTCTGAAAACTTACATATTGCCTAAGCATCCTCGTCTGCAATGAAATCATTATTTATGAGTCTGAAAGACACACAACTCCTCAACAATCCAGCTCTCTTTCAGCCACAGCTCTGAACTGTCAGACTGAATCTTACCTATTCTGACTTGTAAGAACTACCAGCCCGGAGGGGTGGCACTGAGGAGAGGGAGGATCAACTCTCAGGTCAGGTGGTATGGGGAGGAGGGCAGTCTGTGCAATCACCCACAGGCAACTCAGCTCCTGGGACAAGCTTGCTGGAGGCGGTTTCTAACATCTGGATTGAGAAACAGCTGTGATTTGCTGATCTACATCATTGAGATGCCTCCCTGGAACTAACTGTCTCCAGAGGAAACTCAGCATCTGAGCAAATAAGACAACCAGGAAGGATGTGGTATTGAGACACACGGAAGCTGGGTCTCCCATCTCTTTGCCCATGTGCTAAACATCTTTCTTGGGTACCTTGCTTCTTCACAGGGGCTTTTGAACAGGCAGTACCAGTGCTGCAGCCTCCTGGGACCACCATGTGGAAGTTACTAGCTCACAACCAATCCTGTGTCTCTGGTTATTTGAGCTGACAGACACACATCCATCTCCCTGTTGGTGCAGAGTTCTTGCCCAGGAAGCACTTCAGATCCTATGTCCAGTCTCCGTCTTCAAACACCAAACTTGCCCTTTGAACTCTATTCCAGTGCCAGGATATTATATTTAGGCTAATTTTTTGTCACTTTGACTTCTTTGTGCTACCCCACACTGTTCTGCTCTCTCCTCAGCTGCCAGCCCCTATGGCGATGGTCCAGCATTTCTCTTCACACTCCTGTATCAAATGCTCAATTTCCCCTGCTAAGCCTGTTCTTGAAAAAACATGTTACCCCTCCTGTCCTCTAATCAATATCCATTTTCTATGAAACTCCATGGGAAAGTTTCTGTAGGTATTCCTGATAAATGTCTCTCCCCTCTCAAACGTTACTTTGAGTACTGAGGGGGAAAGAAGAGACAGAGGAGGCAGGAATAAGGAGAAAAGCAAGAAATGATAATGGAAATATTTTACATTCCTCCAAATGCATGAAACTGTGCCTATCATTTCAGAATTAAAAGTGAGATTCAGCTGCCTTTCCCCAGAGTGTTGTGAAATGACAGGCAGAATTTTTGCAGTTTAGAGAATACTAAGACATTTCTAAAATATATCATATCACAAAGGCAGCCTTCACTGGATTTTTTGCCAAGATAATTTTTGGTGACAGTTAATTTCTTATTAAAAAGCAAACACATCACTTTTAATTGCCTTGAGTGCATACCTCTTGCATAGATGAAAACTGGTTTTCAACTGTATGTGCCAAAATTATAACTTTTCAGTAAAATGCAACAATTACAAATAATATAATTGAAAACAAATGCAAACAAAGCAGAACTCACAAACAAGCAGAGGAAAAAAAATCCCTGTCTTATGGAAACAGGTTATTATATCAGCCACAAGTAAATTTTCCAGGTTAGTAATCTCTCTCAAACACACACAGTCCTGCTATCTGACCAGCTACCACATTTTTTGCTCACATGTACATAATTAGTGCTTCATGTTTTCTAATGCTTCTCTATCACACCCAGTGTCCAGGAATGTAATCTCCTCTGCTTGACAGTGCTTGAGGCTGAGCCAGACCTTGGGCTCTCGCTTGTGCTCTACATGGGGTCTTTGTTATCATGCCTGGCTAACCACCTACCTCCCTAATTTAATATACCCACTTTGAGAAAACAGACCCTAATCTTTATACTCTTTAAAATTTTCTGGTCTCACGTGGGAATTTTGAATTGCCAAGTAGAACAAGGTTATGTCTCAAGTTACCTTTGCCTCATAAAGTCCTGAGCTTTTATATTCCACAGATGGAAGGTGTAAAAGACAAATCTACCCACAAACACAGAAACCCAAAGTATGCTAATCTCCCTTACTGCTACTATGCATAAATATAATAATTATGCCAAGTGGAAGAGGTGTGCTATTGTAACTTGTACAAAGTGAAATATTCCTTATTTCCCAGCTAACATTCCTAAATACCTTATTATTTAAATAAGACACACAACTGCTTTATAAACACCTCTCTTAAGACAATGATGACTTGCATTTATATGCAAAGATGCATCTATTTCTCACTGATTCTATATCACTGCACAAAGAAGAACAGGAAAATCACAACTTAGTATTTAACAAAAAGTCCAACATTTAAACAGGATCACCTCTCTGCCATGAGAGACATAGGCATATTAAACTGCAGTATGTAGGGGAAAAGTGCACAGTTAATTGCTCCCAGCACTGTGCCATGTTTTAGGTCTAAAACTAGGAGCTTTCATACTGAAACTTGCAGAAGCTCTGGCTTAAAACTGCAGAAAAATATTACTGCTATGAACTAGATCCTTAGGGCTATACCAGATGTGCTTCTGGCCTAAACCACGAGTCTTTTCTCATTTAGAACCCATTAAATTATGTGGGCTGATCTCAGTTTCGTTTTGGGAAATGCACAAACTGTGGTGAAACAGCTTTTCTCCAATGGCTGAAACTTGTAGGGCTGCTATAGCCCATCCTAAATTTTTCCCCCATAAGTAACTATAAATACTTTTAACTTCAATGGACCTTTCGCACAGAAAGCTGAGAAGAATATCTCCTGCTGATATCTATGGCTAATTAAGCTTTCATGCAATTAATTTCTGTGAGGATGCTGTTACGAGTCCTTTCTGAATATCTCTGCTTGTGGTCATTTAGGTGTGTGTATTGACTGCAAGCTGAGCTGCATTCTTTTTGGACCCCTGTTGACTCAGACATAGTCTGTACATTGAGCTGAAGCCTTGCTCATGCAGAGTGAAGTCAATACAAGTATTTCCAGGGGCTCAGATGGGCTTTGATGGGCCCTAGCCCAGGACAAGAGTTTACAGCATTTGGAGCCAGAAAAAACTAAGTGAGGTCATCTGGTCTGGTCTCTAGTTAACCACAGGATATGCAAGTTTTATCCAGATATGACAGTATTGAAATAACATTTTTTTTCGCCTTAGGAGATTAAAAAGCGTGTGCCATGGAGAGGAGAAATGGAGGTCCCTCTGTCACAGTGTGGCACCCTGGCTGCTGGGACTGGCTCAGGAGAGAAGGTCCCACATGACTCCAGCTCCACTGACAGCCACTCAGCACCCACTTCCTTCCCAAATCCTGAAGGAAGCTCAGGATTGTCAAACTGCAGCAGGAAATTTAGGCAATGCAGTTTCCTGTCAAACTCATGAACAAAGGGAGTAAGCACAAGTCCAGCTGACATATTTTAAAGCCAGAAAAGACTGCAAATACCAGCCAGCTTAATCCTTTCATGATGTGTGTGTATGTATAGTACAGTATTGAAATGAAATATTGTTGTACTAGGTTAAATCAGAAATATGTCCAGACAAGTAGTACTTCCAAAAGCAGTAGATGCTTACAAGAAATACAAAAAGCAGAATAACATAAAATCATCTGTTTTATAAGCAGTGGTTTAACAATCTCTTGAGCTGGAGGTTGGATGTGGACTAGAATGCTGCAATAAACTGGTGGATGTGTCTCTTCTCCAGGAACTGCCCAATTTTTTTTTTTTTTTTTAACCTCTTGAGTTTACTCCTAGAATCTGGATTAATCTCCTTTTTCTTTTAATATATTTAACACCATTACAAGAACTCTGTGTGAGGGTAAATCCACTTCCTTCTCGTAAGCTGTCTCAATATTTTCCTCACAGCTATGAGGAAATGTCTTATTTCAAGGCTGGATTTTTCCAACTCTTAACTTCCTAGTGCTAGATCTTATCATGCCTTTGTCAGTACACTTGAAACTGAGGATGGAAAACAGATTTTCCTCCTTCCCTTCCTCTGTTGTACTGTATCCATTTTTAAGTAACAACCATGCAGATTTTTAAAATCCTGATCCACTGGACCATTTAATCGCATGATTTACTTAAGTACCTAAGTAATCCCATTGACTTCCATGGGACTGCTCTCAGGTTAAAAGTTAAATGCATGGTTAAGTGCTTTGCTTGAATAGTATTTAAGTTCTTTCTATTTTCTCATTTACTTTCTTTCCTTGCTCATGCTACTTGATCTATACAAAGTGTTGGAAGCGCAGTGTTTTGAGTAAATTGTTCAGGATGGGATCACATAGGTTACAACACAGCAATTTCCATTGCAGCTTTTGTCTAGCACTGAAGGAATTCTGACTGATGGATACCAAGGGCTTTTTTTGATGTTATTTTCTCTGAGGAACTAATACTCTTCATTCCTGCTAATTCCCTCTGCTGCCTAGTTTATTTGTTCAGCAGTGCCTTAAACAAGAAAGGTTTCCTTCAAACAATAGGCTGCTTTGCACTCTGTGTGTGTGTGGTTTACTGAATCCAGACCGAGGGAAAATGTACTGGTCTTCAGCTGGTATGAATCAGAGCTGTCTTCAGAGACAAGGGATCTTTGCTTATTTACATCAGCAAACGAGCTGACCTGTTGTCTACTGTGTTAATATACGTGTGTCTATATGTGCAGTTAAATGTGTAAGACCTGGGCAGAGGAACAGGACTTCAACCATCTGCTCTCAAGATATGATAGACAATATTAGAGGCACAAGAGCAAAGGCTGAAATGAAAGTTCATTTTTTCCTGAGGTCAGGTATGGAAATGCATAATGTGGTATTGTCCCCCAATAGCAACAGCAAAATGCTTTTGAATAATATTTGCAACACAATTATGTTGGTGTCATGGACCTTTGAAAGTTTTCTAGCACCTAAGGTGTTTCAAATGCATCTGCATTATTTATGAAGTTTTAGTTATAGTCACTGCCCATTCCTGTGTCCTATGTGTACAAAACATGGAGCTCTGGCTGCTTTTGCAAACAATGTGAAGTGGCCATTTCAGACCAGTGAGGCTTGGAAGTTAAGTATTACCCAGCTCATGGTTTCAATTATTTTCTGAAGATTTCTATATCTGATCTGCTGACCAGATGCAGAGCCAAACCCCTTCTATAAGGTGCTGAGAATACACAGAATACACTCCTTAAAATACAGTACTACCCCAATACTCAAGATTTGCCTACCCCAAATATCCTTCCAGCAGGTGAAATTTCATGGATTTCTTCATTTGGAGAGAACATTTTGTCTATTGTGCTAAATATTCACAATAAGCCTATCTTCTAGGATTTTTTTAAACATACTTTGTCTGAAGGAACAAAATAAAAACATCAGCATAAGGAATCCCTACAAACCACTGTCCACAAAGTAGGATGTGTGATACTGTGCTGGACACTATAATGTAGCTGACCCAAAACCTATGTGAAAATCTAGCATGTTAAGAAATGAATGCTAAGTACATGATGGTGCTCTGTAGGAGTTTGCCTTCATCTTTTATGAGTTTAACGCTTTGATTCAAGTTTTCAAAAAGATGATAATTTAACCATGGTAGCTGCCATCTCAGCTGACTGCAGGTTGTGCTAGAAAACAGTAGACTGGATTTTTTACAACTTGAAATAATTTCTATTTTTGTTGTGCTTTAAGTATGAGTGATCAGACCCTGCCAGCTTCCATGCATGATAGATTTTGCAAAAATCTATATTCAGCAGAATATCCAAGTATCCCATTTTGGCCTGTATCATACATGCCACAGAATCACAGAATGGTTTGGGTGGGAAGGGACCTTCAAAGCTCATCTAGTTGAACCTCCCTGTCACAGGCAGGGATACCTTCCTGTAGATCAAGTTGCTTCCTGCTAGCTCAGGTGCATACACTCACTGTGCACACTCAAATCTGGACTGGTGTATTCCACAATTCTTTTCTTAGTGTTTAGCCTTTCACAGTACCTGCAAATGTATTAAGCAACTTGAAGTGTGGGCAAATTCCCCCATCTTTCCCAGAATGGCTTCATACCAGAGCAGAAGGAAATATGATAAACAAGAAAGGACTTCAAGTTATATAGTTGTCCTGTTCTGCCACATGTGCATCTTCATGGGCTTCCTACATTATTTTTGCTTGCAACAACTATTTGGCTGTTGATAGCGGATATGGATATGAATTCATATACTTCCAATTGGAAATATTGTTCTTGTCAGTGTCTTCCCTGACTTTTTGTACTTCGTGGTCTTCCCTATTTCACCTTCCTTTTCCTTTATGCCTTTTTTGTCTCATTCCTAATTCTCATTTGCTCTGAACTCAATTCTTCTTTCTTTTTTATTCTCCTCCCCTTTGTCAGGTTTCTGTAACTAATGTTGTTGTTTTTTCACAGTGCTTTAAAAAGCTTTGAGTACTGAGGCAGATGCATGGGGCAGTGTAACAGTTATATAAAAGGACAGCTGTAAAAACATGTGCAACAGCAATTAAGCAAGATCTCTTAGAAGCATGAAGTCATTAATTGTAATTGCAATAAGGGTCTTCCTAGAAATTGTCCTTAATATTTGAAATGGCAATTTATTGAATTGAAATTCAATTAATATTGAAATTCAGGCAGCATTCCAGCTTTGCTTCCTCCACTTCTGTGCTATTGCAAGCAAGGGGACTGTGTGTGCCTGGTTATGAACTGCATTGAGGAAGCTTTATATCCAGATGTCCTTCTGATGTCTGAATTGAGAATATTCACTGAATATTACCAAGGCCCTAACCTGAGTGCCTTCAATTCCTTTTCACCAGGTTAGGGCAGCTACCATCTTCAGGAGTTGTTCAGCACATCACAAACTGATAACTCAGCCCTCTCAATTTCATTAAACTAGAGAGTTGTTTTCAATAATCAGTCACTCTTTTAACTAGGTGACACAGAGCTGAATGACAAAGATATGCTTAAGCAAACCAGATGAATGCACAGAAGGAGCCCTGTTCCTTTCAGTTGCAGGCTGAAAGCTGATATATTACATGTCTGCATGCAATAAAACTTTTTTGTTTTAATGTTCCTAGGGAAGCTTGAAACTAAACCCTTACAAAACATCTGGTTCAAAACTTTAGCATTTTAATATTAAATGCTTCCTGAAATCTGTTTGTGTAAACGTACTATGCAGGTTTGCTTCATAGTTTTCTAATAAATTGTTTTAAACTCATCTTGTTATCCTTGCACTGACTTTGATATCTCCTGCTGATAATATAATGTCAGTAATAGTGCTTCTCCAAGTTCAATAGTTAGCTGATATCCTAAGCACAAGTTCTGAAGACAACTGCATAATATTTAGGTTTCAGCTTTGTATTGTCTTTCATTTAACTCTAAGGTTTGAATTCTTTGTTCCCTAAAATTAGTTAAATTTATGTTATAGTTTTGACTTCCCAAAGAAAGTGTTCAGGATCACCACAGGTCCCTTCTGAAATACTTCTGGATAAGGTGTGAAAAAACTTTGCATGGCCCTGTGAACAACAGTTGTCATGTTACTGCTGGGACTGGTATTTAGAACTTTGTGTCAAAGCTCTGAAGGGCTTAGAAAATAAAAAATATCAGCAGTGAAGTAGAAGATTTTTTCCACATTGAATAGTCATCCTTGGCATCCATGGATAGGCAAGCAAAAGGAAATCAGAAAAGGCTCATGCATTTTAAAGCATGCTAAGCCTTGTGACACTGGTCTTGCTGACCCCAAAAGATGTACCTTAATAATTCCAACTAAAGTCACATTAACTCACAGTGCACAGAGCAATGCTCTAAGTTTCACAGGCTGATTTCTGCCTTCTGCTGGTTTCATGTTTGTGCTGTGCACAGCACAGAGTCCTGACCTGGCACTGCCTGACCCTCCTCCAGACAGGGTAATTGTGTCAGCCTGACTCTGAGCTTCAGGGCTCATGAACTTTGGGATCCTGTCATGCTAACACAGCTGTGCTACTTTGGGGGCCTCAGCTGGTATTTTTGCAAGATAGATTGTGTAGCTTAGACTAACTGTAGCTATTCAGCTTAATGCAACCTCAGGTCCTTTGTCTGAGGCCTTCCAGCATGACTGAGAGCATCTCAGGAGCATGCCTCTCTCTCTGGACTAAAGAAGGAACCTTGGTTCCTAACTTCATGTAATCAGGTAGAGCTCAAAGACTGAATACGAACTCAACAGGAGCTCCAAGAGCCTTTGAAATACAGGAGAAAGCACAAACCACTCAGGGACTCCTGAAGCACTGGAAAGGATTAAACCAAACCAAACCAAACCAAACCAAACCAAACCAAACCAAACCAAACCAAACCAAACCCAACTTTTACAGCACAAAAGTTCAATTCTATACCCTTAAAACCCATACTAACTTTCAGCAAAGCTTTGTGCATGCTTTAAATTAGCCATGTAATTACACCATAAAACCCCACTAGGATTTAATTTCAATTGAAAGCAGTAGAACTAATAGTGTGCTTACAAATAAAGCTAATTAAGACTTCGTAGAACTAGGGACTATTTCATACAAATACCAAGAGATTTAATGTCAGTATATAGCACTTTCCATGACTCATAGAGTCTATAAATATGTACAGGTATTTTCAGCCTGATCATTATATGCCTGGCCTAGCTGAGAAAGAAATGTGTAGGAAACATGTAGCATAGTAGGAAACAACTCTTACAAACAGAAAATAATTGTGTAAATATCTAACTGGAACAAAATCCTATAGCTGATGTACAACACAGGAAATTCCATTTTGACATATTTCTTGATGCTTAATCCTGCCAGGTGGAATGGATCAACAAATAGGGAGAAGTCACAGTACATGGTGAAAAAATGTTACACATTTGTGGAGGTCATCCAACAGGACCTAAGAAAAATCCACAAAGCAGCTACAACTCTCATTGCTCAAGTTCAGCTTGGTTCAAGCTCAATGTCTATATATCTTGTTACAACTATTTACTTTTTAATTTATCAGTATCTTGTAAAAAATGTCTTTTAACTGAAATTCCTTTTCAAGATATTTTCCTTTTTTTTTTTCCTGATATATACATACTATTTCAATTAAAATGGAGTAGTAGTGGAATAACAGGGGTAGGAAATTGGGGAAGGGAAAGAGACACTTTCTACAATTAGCTCCCAACAGTTTCTTCAGACTGTCTCTAGTGTGATTCAATATTGGAAGAGTACCTTATTAATTTCAACAGCATCAATAAGCACTGAATCATCTGCTTGTATAAGAATGGGAAAAATTGAACATGTCAGCACCATGTCGACATGCTATACTATAGCTGATCAAAGCACTCAAACTCAGAGGAAAATAAAATATTAAGAGGAAACTGTTGAACATGGCAGCTGAGATGAAAAAAATGGAGATCTCCATAATAGGTCACTGCAAATCAGATTTGGAATGTTAAAAGAGAATGGATTATTCCTGATCATTATACCTCCCTGAAGGTACTATTGATGAGATTTTTGTTTAATTAAATTCAAAACAGAAATGAGAGAGGCAAAGATTTTCAGAGTAAGCACAATTAACAGCTGCCTTTCAGGAAAATGTGTTGGGTTCTTAAGTGCACTTCTAAGGTTAAGTTTAACCCCAAGATTAAATTTAACAGACATACTAGCTCTATCAGTTTTGTCCTCGGGTTCCTTAGACCTCCTCTTCCAGCCATTAGATATATATGAAATAACACGAGAGCAAAGAACTAGGATTTTGTGGTTTTGTAAAAAGAAATAGATACATACAGTTGTGCCTATTTCCATGTGGTTACATAATGGTTATAATATAGTGTGAAGAGTAACATCCAAGATGATGGAACACCTTGGAACGCTCAGAATCAACTGAATTGAGAACAGGAGCCCAACACATACCAGGACTCTGTGTCTCAGTGTTAGCTGAAGGATTGACTTCACAAGGAGCAAGTGTGTGTTTGACCAGAGTCTCCCAAGATGACCTTTAGAAAGCAGACAATTCTGAAAATAAGTTGTGGGATCTGTGCCAGAGGTATCCCTCAGCCTCTTCCCCTGGGGCAGGAGTGCTGCCCTCCCTTGCCACAGAGCTGGGGCTGCCTGTTTCCTCACAAACTCCTGTGAACTATCAGTGATGTGTTGAAACCACCCTTTTTACTCCAGATTGAGTAAAGCTTTCTCTACATAGAGTCAGGTTCAGAAAGGCCAGCAGCAACTTCTGCTAGTAAATGAATATTAGCCAAGATAAATGTCAAAAATGAGTGGACAAACCCTTGCAGTGAAAGATTAAAGTCTTTGTTAGGATTCATTGCACACATAGGCTAATAGCACACATTTCACATGTAACTGATTGTCTTCCTTTGTGCAAATGCATTTTCCATTTTCAGTCTCTCCTGAGCCAAGCATAAGGTTCAGAAGGAGAGAGAGATTGCCCCTTCTACTTCAGCCTAAGACCCAGGGATGCTTAAGAAACAGTCTGGCTGGGGACTACAAGGTCTGCAAGGGTGCATGCTTGGTGTTTCCACAAAAGAAAACTTGAATAATTTTGGGTAGTGATGACTCTTGGTCAAGGACTTAGTAGCAACTCAATGAGACAGCAATTCATACAGATTACAACAAAAGGCATATTCCATTCCATCCATCACACTCAGAAAAAATGTGCAGAGTTATCTTAATTTTTAATGCAAACTGGAGACTTGCAGCTCCCATTAGAGCTAACAGATTCTTCACTCTTCCCAATAGTGTGTTTAAAAATAAACCCTTCAAATCTCTTGCCGAAGCAGCTTTAATCATTCTAGATAAACCATCAATCATCAATTGACTTTTATGAATGATGAGGTAAACAAAATAGAATAGGATGCTTTACAGTTGCTGTTACAGACCATGGGCTACAGATGGGGCCACTCTCCCCATTTCCTCTTTGACTACAAGGGAGTAATATTGCTGAATATCACAAGGTGGAATATGATTTGCTAACAACACCTGTCCATATTTTATACCAAGCATCTGTTAGTACTTAAATATTTCATTTCAAAGTATCCAAAACTTCTTACAAGTCAGATCTCAGACATATTTCACAGACTTGGAGAAACTGAAGGAAATAGCATTAAACAGGCAAACCCCCAAAACATTGGCAAGTATAATGATGTACAAAATGCAAAAAATTGCTTATCTCATTCCAGAATCTGCTCATATGCCAGCCTGTCTCTGTATTCTTGATTTTTTTTTCGAACTCCTGTACCTTCAGAAGGTGTACAAAGAAGGTCCTTACATAAGGCAGTGGTTTTTATAGCAAGCTAAAACTCTGCTGAAGAGATTAAATGTTGGAAGCTATTTTTAGCCAAACTAATGGTATCAATTTCACTAATAACATAAGCTGCAGGTGTCTCCTAAAGCAAAAAGTAAGACGATGGAAGAGCTAGCACGACAAAAGGCTACTGACTACAGAAAAGTAGCAATTCCGAATTACATTAAATTGGGCAATTCTGCCCAACACTCCCCCTGGTGGTTTTGCCCACAGAAATGAGCATGAAGTCCCACACATGCAAAATCCTCCAGCCTAATGACTAAACGTCCCGTTAATAGGATTAAGTACCTTCTCATCAGATAAGTAGAACATGGCAAAATCCCTGACACTCCCAGCAATTAGATCAGAACACAGCCCAGCCCCTTCCTGACGCAGGGAGCAATTTCACAGAAGAGGTGTTTCAGTATTAATGGTAAATATACTTTTTTTTTTTAACTTTTCTTTGGTTGTGTGTTTGTATTTCTTAGCAAAGTTAATTGGTATTTGGCTATAAATGTAAAGGTACAATATGCAAATAACTATAGAAGTAAATTCAGGTTATAACTAAAGCCAGGCTTTTAATTTACGTATATGCTTGCGGCTGATAATTGCATCTCCAAGAAGGCTATATTGGCTAACTACAAGGCACTTAAATAACGGGTTCACTTAATCAGATGAGAACTATAAAGTGCAATTGCATGTTTTCTGAAAAATAAACCTTTCGCCTCTGCTCTTAGGAGGAAAATAAAGCAAATGATATTTCTTTTCCTTATTTTGCAGGAATTTCTTTCATTTGCTGATCTGTTTGTTTACAAAATTGATCTAATTGCTAATTTCTTGGCATACCTATTGTGGTGTCTCTTATATTAAGCCTTATTCTGAAGGACAATGAAAGGAATCATGTTTGGACACAAGAAAGGGAACAACATTCCAGAAACTTCCCTCTTTAAAAACTGCCAATAGCATTTAGCATGGATGTATTTACAATATGAACTAAGGACACAATGTGAGATAAATAGTAAGTGTGTTTCACAAAGTAGAAAAGGGACAGAGTGAGCAGCATAAGCTTTTGATTTTATATATACATGTCCTCATTCTGTTAACCACTGTGCAAACTCAGTGGAATTCATCTAATTAATCTAAATAGATAATTACAAATGAGGTCAAGCTTCTTACTCATGTGTTTTCACCAGGAGTAGCATTCAGGTGCATGCTGTGAATCTCAGAAACCATAGTTAAGGACAAAATTAACAGGAACTTGTAAAATACTTACTATTATATTAGTATTTGTATTTACTTCGTATACCTAGGCATTTGAGCTTCCTGACCATGTTTACATGTAACTGCACCGACCTGTTTCTTTCACAGAAAGAACATGAAGTCCTTTTGGATATTTATAATACATGTGCTGTGTCTGAAGGGTCATCACTGTGCACCGACAAAGCAGGAGGAAATGTATCTCCGGGACAACCTTAAACGTATGTAAGCTTTTCCTGGCAGGGTGTGCTGGAAGCCCCTGGGCCCAGGTCTCCAGCTGGGTAGTGCATTTTGAGTTCCACACTCACTGGCATCAAGAAGTTCCACTTTCATGTGTGGAGTTTAGAAACCATAATAAAGCTGATTGCATGCACACACTCACAACAGGAAGATAAGAACAAGCAGGATGAGAAAAGTAAAGGGATTAACAGATAAGCATCACCTGCCAAAAAAAAGTATTTAGAGGATTTTTGTAGGTTATTTGGTTCCTTATAAATCACCAGAATATAAACCAAACTCAAAATTCAATTCAACACATTTTGAACTATTTTGTTTGTTTAAATAATCTTTGAAAATATTTCCTCCACACTTATATACTTCACTGGAAAAAGTGGCTTTTACAAACAATTAAAATTGCTTTTAAATAGAATTACCTAATTTAGAAAATAGCAGCTATTCTGCATGCACACATCTCTAAGCATGGCTTTATTCTGTGGATAGAAAGAGGATCAGCCATTAAATAATCCTGCATTTCAGTCTGTGTTAATAATATTCATGTAATTAACAAATAAAAGGTTAGGGGTAAGGAAGAATGACACAAAGGAAGAAGTGATCTACATGTTTTTGGCATTCTCAAGCTGATGTGGTTTTACTTGTTTTGTATAGTTCCAGTGATAGTCAGGGTATTTCCACAAAGAAAACAAATACAGATAAAAGGCAGTCATGCAGAGCTTCAAGGTGCAATACATGGGCCAGCCCAGGTTTTCACCAAAACCCTATGGTCATTACTTCACAGGAAGTCTAGAAATTGTATTTTTCTGAAAACAGATTGAAGGCACCTTTAACCTACATTTTCAAAATGTAAAGGGAAGCTGTCACAGGCTTCTATCAGATCAAATATAAATATAAAGGGTATGCCATTAGAAAACTGATGAGTGATCCTTGGAGATACCCAAAATCTAGGATGATGTCCTGAGCAACCTGCTGTAGCTGACCCTGCTTTGAGCAGAGGGGTGGTCTGCACTCAATGAACTCCAAAAGCGCCTTCCAGCCTCAATTGCTCTGGGATTCAGTAACTAGCAGTGGGAGAGTTGAACATACACTGAGTTACACACAGCTGATCCTTGCAAAAGCTCTGGGCCAGATCTTATCTGATGGAAATTGTCTTAGCTCAGTGTTATTCAGCATTCACTGTCTCAAGATTTGGCTCTGCCACTGTAGGGAAACATAGAGCTATTTAATTCTCCTTCATCATCAGTGCATGACAATTTGCAATAGTGTTAAAATCTGATTAAGTCACTGTATAATTTGGCTTTTTTTAGAATTATCTGAAGTTGGAGAGAAGTATGTAGATGAAGAAGTAAAGAAAGCTTTGATTGGTATTAAGCAGATGAAAATTATGATGGAAAGAAATGAAGATAAGCACATAGATCTGATGAAAACCTTGAAGAAGAGCAGTGAAGAAAAACAGGTAACATAAGTGCATTCTGCGAAGACTGTAAACCATGTTGTATGTACACTCCAAGCAGCATAAATCTCTTTTTGCAGTCACAGGACTGAGAGAAAATCTGCTTCTGCCCTTTATCTCACTAGCAGAAGAAAACTGCACTTAATGTTTTTTTTTCTAAAAAACCCTGCTTCGCTGAATTCACACCACAGCAGGCAACTGTAGAATAGTGTTTTGTGTGGAAGGTCCAGCAGCTCTGCCCTCCATGTCTCTGTACTCCTGGGGTCACAAGATGTTTTCCAGCTTGCTTTGCAAGCTTCAGACCTTCAGGAAAATATCAAAGCTGGAAATGATAATGTGCTCTAAAGTACAGTGAATCAGGGAAATTTCCAATGTCTTTGTGCAGCACCTAGGCTCAGAGCCACATGCTCAGATGATTGGAAGAAACAGAGGTTTACTGTATATTTAAAGAAATACAAGTATCCTAATTTACTAACTATTTGTTTCAACGAAGGAAAATTCCCTCTTGGCCCAACATCTAGCAGTTAGTTTAAGCTATTTGTGTTAGCAAGCCAAAAACTACCTGATAGCTTTCTAACATCTTAAGAAACACCAGTGCACTCCCATAATCAACACTTGTGTTAGATCTTACTGGATGATTTCATTTACACAGGACTAAATCCACAGTGAGAGTTCATAAAACACTGAATAAATGTATTAGAAAGATCAGAAAATAACTAAACATAGATTATGAAAACTGCAGTTACTGTCTCCATCGAGTACATTCTGACAGAAGTTTTCTTTTATGTGTCTCTTCCCTATTGGAATGCTGACAAAAAGGAATAAGCCCCACCAATTAAAAGGTTTCTGTCATACTTAGAGATAAATTGGAACATTGTTTGGAAACCAAAACTATTAAAATATGTTGCAACTGGAGAGAGAAATTGTTTATGTGCAATCTACTTCAATAGGAAGAACTTTCCTCTTTCCACTGTCAAATCTATTCCAAAAATGTTGTTTCTGATCTGCTCAGCTTTGTGCTCTAACTGATGAGGTAAATAGAAGCAGCATTGTAAAATGCATCTTGTTTCCCTTCATTGTGGTAGAAGTGCCTCACACTTCCATAAGAGCAGGAAAAAAACCCTCACCACAGCCTTTTGATTAGTACACTCCCAAACATCAGAAATGCTATACTTTTACATATTTCTGCATCAGTGAAAGACCTTATGTATGGCAAGGACCTAGTCTCATGAAATATCAATCCCTTAAGGACAGAGAAAAGCAACAGAAAAGGACTATTTGTGGGACAGATGAATACTGTTCAGATGATATGGAGAAAAAATGACACGAGTTGCACACATGACCATGGGGAAGGTTGAATTCTTACACAGAATGATGTGTGAGTCTTTTTCTTAACATCAAAAATCCTGGTAGACTGTAGAGATCCATTTGTTTCTGTAGGCTCTGCCCCCTGAGAGAACAACATCAGTAAAATCCTACAAGAAAAAGATTTTCAATTTTCAGTTCCCCTCGTATGTGACTGCAGCTGAGAAGACAACCTACCCTAGTGGCTAGGGATTAGCAAAAAAAGGAGCTGTAAATAGCCAAAATGAGAGATCAGCACTGGAATAAGTACTTAGAATACTAATTTGAAAATTGCCCTCAACGGAATCTTTTTCCTTAGCAAGCCTTGCGACTTATGGATGAAGTAAAGGCAAGATTGAAAGAAGAGGAAAGACAATGTCAAGTATCCTTGAAAAATCTATGGGATGAATGTGAATCTTGTTTAGAAAGTACCTGCATGAGATATTATACAACTTGCAAACATGGTGTGTCAACCTTTAAAAGAAAGGTAGGAAGAAACTTTGTACCTGGAGAATACTCTCGAGTTCGCCCAAGAGTTTTAGAGACAGCACATCTTTTTCTCAATACCCAGATCTACCAGTTATATGAGCTACATAAAATTAATTTGATTTGGAGGGTCTGGAAATATGAAGTTATATGGTAGAGATTACATGTGATTATGGTCATTGAATGCTGAGCCAAAATGAGTTCAGTTGCACTCTGGCAAGACTCCATGGAAACTGGTTCCTCCCCTGACCCCAACAGATTCATTCCAGATACACGATGTTTTCTATCACAGTAGGACTTGCATTAAGATGCTCGATAACTCTTTGTGAAAAATACCACTTACATTCTTTATGGTTCATCTGAAAATCAGCAAAGCTAGAAGTATAGATACAGTTAGCAAAATTACATGGGGGAAAAAGAAATCATCTACTTATTACAACATCATTCTTTCCCATATTTATCTTAAATCAACTCCTTAAGGAACAAAAAAAAAAAAGGAAAAAAAAAAACCAAAAACCCTTAACCTCTTTTAATAAAGGAACCTGTCAGCAAAGGAGACTTCCCTAATTCTACCAGAAATAAAATACGTTTTCCTGGCTGGCACATTGCTACAAGATTTTAAAAAATTGTAATAATTTTTTTGTTTCGTTTGGGCATACGCTTTAAGCATAAGGAACTTCAGAAGCAAAACTGCAATTACTGCTAGTAAAATGTTAACTAGACTGCCCAGCTTTCACCCCTCCATGTACTGAAAATACAATAACTTAAACATTAAACATAGTGTGTTTCAGGCAGGGTTCAGAGAAAATGTGTTTAATATTTCTGCATATTCTTAAAATCATTCAGATTATGATGTGGGAAATATTAAATTTGAGACTATTGGTGATACTTTTAGCATTTTAGATACTACAGGATACCTCAAACATACCTCTTGGACTTTCAAGTGTCTGTGGATGCTGAAATTATAGCAGTAAAAGTTACGCACTGTGTCGTCACTGTCTTTGACCCTCTTGGTAACTTCCTCCATGAGTTATTTGGTTTATTTGAAGCATTCAAAGTCAGAAATGTGTTGTGAGCTAAGTCATTAAAAAACAAACAAAAAAAAAGAACAAGAGAAAGAAGACAAAGATGATAGCTGGCTGACGACACACAGACTACAGGAGCAATACTGGCTTAGGCTGTTCCTGCAGTGCAGTTTCCCATTTCGGTTTCCCTGTGAGCTGCACAAGTAGGCAGATCAAGCCGATGATTTGATTAAAAAACATATGTATAACTGTCTTTATTTATATGTATATCTGTCTATATCTATCTATACCTACATATGTGTGTTTTATCAGGGTGCTTCTTAGCCCTTACCCATTTCCTAGTGCCATGGAGCGTGGCTCAAAAAACAACTCCACTGGCTCAGGCCAAATTAGTGCCTTAAAGCATGGAGGAGGGAACCAGTGGTCAAGACCCAGGAACTGGGAACTCTGTATAGCAGAATTTACACAGCCTCTTACATGATAAAACCATGGATTCAGAGTCACTGCTTTATTGATTTTGCTGGTTTCTGTTCACACAAGGATGTGAGGATTTGCTCATTGGTGAGAGAGGGCAGGCTTTTTAAAAATCAAGGTGAGAACAATCATCTTCTGCTCCCTACACCACACCTACGTAGACAGAAATGCATCTTGCATCTTTCCAACATAACGTCCAAATCTTCTGTTGGAAGAAACCCAAACGCTGATAATAATTTTGAGCCTCCACAGATTAAAGGGAAACTGGCAACCTTTTTACTCCAGCTCTGATTTTGAACTAAGGATTTAGACTGAATGCACTTTCCCTCTTTGGGGTCTAGTGTCTTAAATTAATTCAGAGGATATGCTGTATTGGCAGTTATTAAGAGGGCATTATTTCTATGAGTATTTGAAAGAGAAAAATTAGAGACACTTACGTGAGAGATGAGAAACTGATAACTTGTCAGGCACCTGATCTGTCTCCTTCTTATACACAGGTTGAAGATTTTTTGAGGAAAATACCTCCACTCATATTTACTTTTCACGAGGATCAAGGAAGAGACATCCAGTCTAATGAAAAGCCTGAGAAAGAGGATACCCAGCTAGTAAAGATGGAAGATTTATTTAGCCAGCTATTATCAGATGTGGGCACAATATTTGACAGGAGTTTCATTTTTTTCAAGCACATGCAAAAAGAATTTGACCAGTCTTTTCAGACATATTTCATGTCTGACCTGGACTTCAGTGAGTCCCCCAGTATGCCAGCTTTACCTGAGGTCACCACCAGATATGATGGATCACAGAGAGGCTGGGGCATGCCTGGCTTCTTACAGGTAGTTTTTGATTTCAGTAGGACGGTGTTTGAAGGTGTCAGTGAGGTGATCACCGACGTATTTGATGAATACAGAGATTCTAGAAGAGATGTGCCAGAACAAACCAAAGGCAAGTGTTAGAAAATGACTGTCAATGACATCAACCCCCCTGGGATGGCTAAACTACAGTTAATGACTCAGTTTCCAGTATGTTAGTGTGAAATACTGTAAAGAAGCTCTGGAGGCTATGTGTCAAGGATAACTATCAGTCACATAGAAATTTCATAAAAAATGTTGCAGGGGGCCTGCACAGCCTGATTTTCATGGCAATTCTCAAAGCCTTTGCAGGAGTTCCTCAGGAGCACTTGAATTCAGGGCAGCTGCAGGTTTTCATAAGGCTGACTGACAGATTTAATCTCAGCATTTGTCAGGATGTGATTTGTATCATCTCTTATTGACATGGTCACCAACTCTAAAAAATTAGGGTAATTCTGTGAGATGTCAAGGCATATCCCTGCCCTTGCCAAATGATGTTAAGTTCAGCTTGACAGCTGCAAGTCCTGTTTCAGGCTACAAAAACAATGTAGCTTGCCAATCAAATACCAACGAATTAAAGACCAGCCATCAGGTTTTCCAGTGGCCAGAAAATTCTGAGCATACCATTAGTGATAACTATCGGTGAAGGAAAATGACCATGACAAACTTTTAGAATACAAATAAGCCTCATAGTTTACTATTGAAAATAAAACGAATTTGCTGGTCTACAAGGAAATCACAGTGAGTGCATGCCATAACTCAGAGTGACAGTCACATAAACATTATGTGATCATCAGGAAATACAAAGTTAAGTGATTCTTCCAGAACATTTTAAATTTTTTTCTATAACATGAGCCATGTTACCTCAGAAATAAGCTTTGGTACTGTGCTCCCATCTTGCTGTATGTGATTATGAAACATCTTGATTTCTTAGGGTCAAAAAGATGTTACCAGAACTCACATGTTGTAGAAATATTGTGTAATAATATCAGCAATTGTTTGGTTATTAGTGGGGAATACACTACTATGTCTTTATAAGGGAATATACTACAGCTGCATGAATTCCTTGAAAGAAAACATGACTTGTATCTTCTCCTGACTTCTATGTTTTAATAATTTATTCCTTTCATTTGGGGGGGGGGGGAAGGGAAGAGGAGGGGTAGGGAAGGATGATTTATGCAAAATACTTTGGATTAAGGGCAAGAAATTATATTGCAGCACTCAGGCTAGGTAATGAATGCATACATAAAGACTCTAAGTTTAACAGCAGTCTAAAAATACTATGACTTCATTCTAGATCCTGACAGAAGTGGCATGTTTTCAAAAATTGTGTCAGGGCGCCAGAGACTGCAGTGCAAGGAGCTTCGGGAGAACTCCTCTGGATGCCCACAGTTTCATGAGAGATGCCAGAAATGTCAAGACAATCTTTTGCAAGGTAAATAACTTTTTTTTTTTTTTCTGTAATGCATTGATCACTGGTTTATAGACTTCGAGGTTTTAATTTTCTACAATTTTGTTTTCATATTTTTGGAATTAGCAACGTTTACAGGGTTTTTATTGTAACTACGGATACAATAACCATTCCTCACTCCAGATTTCAATTAGCTTTCCCCGCTGTCTCCACAGAGTGTCAGTATAGCTCAGTTGTTAACATACCGCTGGTGCTCCAAAGAGACGTCCCACAGTCTATTACAAAATACCTATATATTTTGTCAGAGCTGCCATCCCGCAGAGGAGCAAGATGTCAGGCAGCAGTCGATCCTGCCTGGGTGCAGCAGTGCTGAGCAGAAAGTGAAGAGAAGCTTAAACTCCTGACACTGACTGCTGCTGACAACCAGGTGTAACATCAGGTATCATTCAGCTCCTTGCAAGAAAAGCAAGTGCTGAAGAGCCTGTAATTACTTTTTGTTGAACCCTGTCAGCAAAGAGAACTGACATGAAGGACAAAACCGGGACTTCATGTCAGTATGTAAGGAAATGGCAGAGCTCTGTCACCACCATTCATGGGCACCTGAAAGACATTCAGACTGATCACCTGGAACTGCTGTCAGGACTTCCACTGCAGCATAACACTTCTGTACTTCCAGAATTATTTAGATTTTAAAATCGACGGATATGCTTAAACCTAAATTTATTCAGAATATCTCCTGTGTGGCAAACATTTAAAAGTATTTCAGACCACTATAAATATCGTCTTATCTACACCCATGTAGTACAGAGACCAGTTTGTTATTGTATTATCAGCTTGAAGGTGCCCCTTGATAATCCAATTTGACAAAAAAGAAACTGAATTTTTACAGAGTAATTTTTGTATAAAATTTTTTCTTAAAATCTATATTTTAGGAAAGAAAAAAACAGCAATCTTCAGTTCTGAACTCATGGCAGATGATACTAGTCTCATACTACTGTATAGCTATTGTAAGATAAATATTCGGTCTTAACACTCACCAGGAATATAGGCTTTTTCACAATAACTAATACCACAGAATCATAGAATATTTTAGGTTTAAAGGGACATTTACAAATCACCTAGACCAACCCCACAGCAATCAGCAGGGACATCTTCATCTAGATCAGGTTGCTCAGTGCCCCAAGAATCTGACCTTGAATGTTTCCAGGGATGGGACATCTACCACCTCCCTGAGCAACTTGTTCCAGCGTTTCACTACCCTCATTGTAAAAAACTTCTTGCTTACATATGGTCTACATCCACTCTCTTTCAATTTAAAATCATTACCTCTTGTCCCCAGGGCCTGATAAATAGCTTGTCCCCATCTTTCTTACAGGCACCCTTCAGTTACTGATGGCCACAAATTATATTCAAAGGCCACAATAAGTGTCCCCGGAGTCTTCTCTCCTCCAGGCTGAATAACCCCACCTCTCTCAGCCTGTACTAATGAATAGAAAAGGTGCTCCCATCCTCTAATAATTTTAGAGGACTAAAAGTCCTCTAGAACTATTAGACTTGCTCCAGCTGATCCATGTCTTTCTGTGCTGAGGAGTCCAGACCTGAATGAAGTACTCCAGGGGTTTTATGAGAGAAGAGCAGGGGGTCAGAATCACCTCCCTCAACCTGCTGGCCATGATTCTTTTGATGCAGCCCAGGATGTGTTTGGCTTTCTGGGCTGCCAGTGCACATGGCCATCTCATGTAATGCTTTTCATCCACCAGCACCCCCAAGTCCATCTCGGCAGGGCTGCTCTCCATCTGTTCACCTTGCAGTCTGTGTTGATAGCTGGAGCTGTCCCAGCCCAGGTGCAGCACCTTGCACTTGGCCTTGCTGAACCTCATGAGGTTCACCTGGGCCCACTCCATGAGCTTGTCCAGGTCCCTCTGGATGGCATCCCATCCCCTGGGTGTGTCACCCACACCACTCAGCTTGGTGCCACCTGTGAACTTGTCGAAGGTGCACTCGATCCCACTATCCATGTCATTGATGAAGACATTAAATAGTTCTGGTCCCAGTATGGACTCCTAAATGACACCACTTGTCACTGATCTCTATCTGGGCATTAAGCCATTGACCACTATCTCTGGATATGACCATCCACACAATTCCTCATCCATCAAACAGTCCACCCATCAGTTCCATATCTCCCCAATTTAGGTATAAGGATGTTGTGGGGGACCATGTAAAAGGCCTTACAGAAGTACAGATAAATGACTTCTCTAACCCTTTCCTTCCCCATTGATGGAATCATTCCATCACAGGCTGGTAAGGCAGGACTTGCCCTTGGTGAAGAAGTGCTGGCTGTCTCAAATCACCTCCCTATCTTCCATGTGTCTAAGCAGAGCTTCTTGGACGACCTGATATTCCATATTTCCAGGCACAGAGCTGAGGCTGACACAGTGGTAGTCCTCAGGGCCCTTCTTACTACCCTTACTTAAAAATCAGTGAAATATTTCCCTTTTTCCAGTCACCAGAGACTTCACCTGTCTCCCACAGACTTAGATATATTCAGCTTCCTCATGTGGACTCAAAACTGATCTCTCACGGTGGAAGGATCTTTGCTCCCTCAGCTTGCCTTGCAGTCTATATACCTGGGACAGATTCACAATGGAATATAAGCAAATAAAAAAACCCATTATGTATAAGGAGAATATCAAGTTGCTATATGTAAAATTTATGAGTTCTTATTTAGCATTAACAGAAGATCTATTGCCATGAAATATGATATAAACCTAAATCTACTTGGTAAATCACTGTAATACAACATATGGGATGATGCATCCATTTACTCATTATGAGCCTGAACTAAATCTACCAAAATAAGTCAGCAAAACTTATTCTCCTTTTTTTCAGCATTATTTAAAGACCAACCCAGACCTTGCTAGACCTTTTTTACAGTTTTCATTTCTTCAGACAGAAAAGACGAAGTACAAGACATAACACTGTCTTTTCTAACAGATTGCCCAAATGTTCCTGAGCTGCACATAAAGTTTGATGAAGCCTTTAAGCTGGTTAATCTCTCAGGGGAGCAGTATGAGCAGATTCTCCAGGTGGTTCGGCATCACACAGAAGACACTTCCTACTTGTTGAACAAAATGAAAGAAAGATTTGGGTGGGTGTCTGAGCTATCCAATATGACCATCGGGCCAGAAAACATTTTCAACATAGTTAAGGTAAGGGATGTCTTCAGAAGGGAGCTATTGCTGCCTTTAACCTGCATTTTGCTCACATTTATGCTTCTGGGAGTTGTGGATGTCTGTACTTGTCTAATGTTTGGGTTTACAACACAACGTTCTTACTCATGTTGAATTTGTGTATGCTTGGTAATCCGTTCATGAGCTGAAACTCCTGAGATTAGAAACTATTTCCCTCTAAATCCTTTTAGTCTGATGGATGGCTGACAGGCTAACCTGAATCACTGTCTGATAAGAGTAAATTGACACTAGCAGCTTTGACTGGCCTCAGATTACCTTCACAGATAAATCACACTGCACCCGTCAGTAACACACCTGTACTGGATCGATGAATGTCTAGCTATCTATATCTGCACCTAGAAATTCCAAAGTTCAAAGAAGGTAAATGTTATACAGATTATTGCAGTGGAAGCTGCACATGCTTGACAGCATTGGTTGATATTTCAGTAAATACATGATGATTAATTGTATCTGACACACAAGGATACATTCAGGGTAAATTCAATCCATTTTCTTGGGCAGGGGTAAAATCTTATTCTCTCTTCTAACTGAGAAATCCACTCATACATAGTGAATTACTACTATTACTACCAGAACCTTATACGAAATGATGGTACAATCCACCAAAAAAAAAAAAAAAGCACAAAACAGGAACAGGAGACAGGCACACTTCCCCAGCTGAGTCTGAGCTATCTGTTCTAGGCAACTAAAGCTATAGAGCTAAGTCTGATTTAGAAAAACACACAGGAATGAATAAATTCAATCACACAAATGTTGTATTGAAGTTAGTGGTTCAAGATCTCAAGTTTTCTTTCGGAGAAAAAAAGTCCTTTATAGATATAGTTCATGGTATAAATATTAACATGCAGCTCTTTAATATGGTCTTGGCAGTGCCATGTCAGCTCTTTCCACCACCTACATTAAGCTCTGGCATAAATTCAGACACCCACTGTCTTTTTAGTAGAAAGCCTAAAATATTCCCCTATTTAATTTTCCTCTATTAAAGACAGTGGGCACAGTAGGTGTAAACAAAACTGAAAATACATATAGGTATAAACAAAACTGAAAGTACACAGTAGTTTGTAGTGTCTAAAGTACTGATTTCTTCTAGGTGGTACCTGGGGATCCTTCCAGTAAAGACGAAACTGTGGTAGATGTGAACATTCTGACTTCACCTACTTTCACCATTAAAGTTCCTCCCAACTTAGATCCAAAGAGTCCTGAGTTCATTGAATACATAGCTGGCAGAGCACTGCAATTGTATAAGCAGAATTTTTAAGTGGTAAGTTCATTCTTTCTCCTTTCACAGAGAATGCACTTCTTCATAGGAGGTGTTTACATTGCAATAAACTTTAGCTGGAACAAGATTCAGTCATGGTGGATACAAGACTGCCTCCTCAGAAAGGGCACATTGAGAAAAACACAAGTATTATGGAAAACACAAACACTCAATGTTCTAGCCTACAAAATACAGACACAATGATTTTAAATGATTTGACTTATTTAACTGTGAAACCCTCGATCTTTAAGTAACAGCTGGGATGAGGTAATGTGATGATAAATATTTCTTTAGAAAAGAATTGCCTCACAATCACAGTCCAGTGTCTTGGCATCGAAAACCATGTCTTTGTGTTCATTCATCATGAATGAAGTGGAATTACCACTATTCATTATGTTTTTTATTTTCAGTAGTGTTTGAGAGCATGCTCATATTATTTTCGATGATAAAGGAATGCAAAGTGAGAATCCCCACAAGGACTTGGAAGATCTGTCTTACCAGAATATTTCTGCATTAGCAGCACTCTGCTCAGATTAACAGCGTTTATTAATAGAGGCTGCAGTTCAACACACAGGAACATGCACAGAAAGATCCTTCTCATGGGCTTCAGCCATTTTTGTAGAAACCTCACATACAAGAAGCCACTCTCTATGTTTAAAAGATTTCAGGATGAGGAAGGAAGAACCAGGCAGAGAGGCAGGGAGGGAGGAAAAATGCTTCATGTTCTCTAAACCCACAGGGAATTTCTAGGAAAGATGGGATGATTTAGGTGGCATCACACTGCTGTGGAACTTGTAAACCACCCTTCCCTAGATTTTCCTTCCCAGGGGACTCTGGGATGCACAGCTTTAGTAGCCCCTCACTCTGAGTTGGCTCTCCCAGGGAACAGAGACATAAGACATGAGACTTTCAGGCAAATCAGTGCAGTGTCCCCAAATCTTCTGAGAAGGACTAGATTTGGACACAGCTTCTCTTTAGGTCATAGCTGACTTGCTCAACTGAGCAATTGAAGCATGACCTGAACAGAAAGAGAAGTCTCAGGAGGCATGGAAAAAGCATTCAACATTAACAAAGTTGATGAAGAAGATTTCAGCATTTTGTATTGTCTGGTTATTCTTTTGAGGTCAGAGGCACAATTTTTGCACTGATGAAAGAAATCACTCCCACCAGAGAGGCTGAGGTGGGCTGCAGAATTTAGGCATAATACAATAAGCTTCACCATTTACTTTGCTTAGGGAAATGTTGGTGAAGTTATGTGTATATTATATTTTAAATAGAAACATTTTTATATTTATAAACATCAAATGAAATGCTCTGACACTTTCTCTACAATTTTTCTTCAAATTTCTCTGTAATTTATATGCAGTTATAAATATAAATTATAAACACTCTTTCAGATCGTGGCATACTAATTTTCAGGGCTTAATGATGGCAATAATTATTTCTTTAGTCTGATGATGATTTTTAGTCTGAATCTTAATCTGATTTTTCTGTGAACATATCTTGTGTAGGCATTTCATACCTGACAAAAGTAAGTGGTGTTGATTTCAAAATCACACCACCACTTCACATTTAGTTTGCACAAGACTTAGAGTACATGAAAATGTAATGGATAAAATAGAGTTAAAAGTCTACATGAAAATTGGACAGATCTCTAAGAACAGTAAGATGAAAAAAATCTGTTTCTGTCTGGCTTTTATGTCATGCATGTTTCTATAGCAGGACACTGATACATACCACATATACTTATTTCTCTAACATATTTTTCTCCATTCAAAACCAAAATGTATAATATTTCTTTTTTTTTTCTTTTTTCCTCCTAGGAAAGAAGAAGTGTGAAATCTTTCTTCCTGAAATAAAGTACATGAAGTATATGCTCCTTAGGTGAAATACCCCTGTGCTCAACATAGCTAATTGTTACATTGGTATGGTTAAAATAGTTGCATACACATAAAATTTTGCTTAGTAAATACTGTGACACAGGAACTATCTACCAACAACTGTAGAAATATTTTAACTCAAAATCAAAATGAAATCCATTTTAATATTAATTTATTTAAATAAAATGTTATTTACGTCATAAGTAAAGTAATCTTTGATAACAAGCTATGGCTTTGGTAATGCAAAGATTTAAGGATATAATCAGCTGCAAGCATACAAGTAATTTCTATTTGCATACTTACATTCAAGCACATTCTTAAACCTTTTTAAGACTGATGCCTACAGATGATGCACATTCAGCTAAATCTGAATCAACCAGATTTCCATATGCATGTAGCATATTATTTTCCAATGAAAATATTCAATTTCTTCTTCCAGTTGCTTTTGATGCTTATTGTGTACATTAGATGACTTATCTGAATATGCAGTAATGAGTAAGTCTTCTGCCTCTGGCATTTCTTACACACAGTAGTTTGCCTCTGGAGTTTATTTTTAATTAATTAACAGCCTTTATCAGTAAAGAAGTTTGTTTCTCCCTAAATTATACACATCAACTTTCAATGTATTTGTAAATTGTAATAAGGATTAAGAACTGATATATCTCTCAGCTAGAAGCAGAGCTCCAGCTGATTTGGTTTAATTTGCTATGCCCAGAATTTGTGTTTTTTGCACACAGGTATATGCACCATTTCCAGCTGCAGCTCTGCTAAATAAATCATACTAATTTCAAAGTGTACACAAAACGTCTCTATTAGATATGAGCAAAAAAAAAAATCCATGTCCTACTTATACTTTATGTTTTCCTTTACTTCTATACATACATGTAAAGTATACAAATTTATACAAACAAAACTGTCCCGGGTTAATGATAAGACTCTCTCCTCCGAGAGCGAAGGGCCCCGACACCCCCTCCCCCACCCACAACAGAACCTCTTAGATGGAAGTGAAGAAAAAACTATTTATTTAACAAAACCACGCAGAGTGCCCTGCAAGGCACAGGGGAAGGGGAAAAACAAGGTGAAAGGCAGTTATTCAACCTGATTAAAAAGTCCTTTTCTCAGACGCAGTCCCTCTCCTCCTCGCCCCCACCCGGGGCCGGGTGGAGCTCCCTGGAGAGCTCTGCTGTCCTCTGGCCCTCCTGGGTCTCCGGGTGGCAAAGCAGATCGAAGAGAAGGGGTCCAAACGAGGAAAAAGAAGAAGAATGGAAAAACGGGAACAGAGCTCACTCCGACCCCCGTCCAGCACGCAGTCTCTGCCGGGCGACGAATCCTCCCCCGGAGCAAGGCTTGGAGAAAATGTTTTCAAAACAACCCGCGTTTCTCTCTGCGGCTGGGTGCAGTTAAAGAGACAGGACCACACATTTTACACATTTTTTTTCTTTCTTGGGCATATAAGCCAACGATAGGGGATAAAGGATTATCATATCATCAATCCAAGACAAAAACACCATTTCATTCTTTAATTAGTGGAAAAGATGATTTTCTTCCTGCTGCAAAGAAATGTAGTATCTTCTAATCCACAGTGCTCTGTTCTCCTTAACTTCAATCATATATACCTGTATTTCAGACTCCTAATCATGAGATCATCATATTATATATATAGATTATTATAACTCCTTAAACACAACACTTGTCAAAAAGCTGGGCTTTATCTGAGAAATAAGTGACTCTTTCAAGGTTCTTAACTTCCAAGGGACACTAACAGAGAAATATTCAGAGAGGAGTCCATTCTTTCTGACTAGGAGAGACTATATCTAGCAATGTTTCAGAGGACACCACATTGGGAACACTTGCAATCAGACACGGGTCAGGATGCAAAATATCACTGAGACATGGCAGAAGCTGAGATCAACACCATGAGACCCAAAAAATGCAAGTGACGAGTACTAGGCTTAGTGAGAAAGGAAATGTGCCAATAAAATATGAAGCAGGAAGCTAATGACATGGCATGGCATGAAAGGATCTTGGCTTTAGAACTGCGGGTCAGGGTGACACTGCTGGACGTGGAAGGTGAGCCGTGAGCGGGCCTGGCTGTGACAGGGAGGCTGCGCTGGGCTGCACCCGGGGCTCTGGCCCTTTGGGATATCCTGGCTCAGGGGATCCTCTGCCAGATGTCTGTGGCCTGCCAAGCCCAGCCTGGCCTTGCTCAGCTCCAACATGGGATACCTGAGGCTGCAGAAAGAGGGAGAACGATGACAAATACCAATTCACTTTCCGGCAGGGGATAAGACTGCAGAGCACGTATTGTGCCGCGAGAGCAGAACAAAGTCACAGAATCACACAAGCATCAAGCTGGAAATGACCTCTGAGCTCATCGAGCCCGACCTGTGACCAAACACCACCAGCTCAACTACACCAGGGCATTACACGCCACCTTGCCTTTCCTTAAACACCTCCATTCCGATATGTTATCAACCCTTCTGTTAGAGGAAACTCCTCCTAACATCCAACTTAAACGAGCCGGTACGGTTTGGAGCACAGGCTCTGGCCAGGCGCTCGGGCCAGCGCTCCCTCAGGGCAAACAGCCCCGGGCGAGCCCGGAGGCGGCGGCTATGGAAACGGCAAGGCTGAGGACCCCCAGGCACTGCAAGGGGAGAGGGAAAGGGAAATGGCAGGGGAGGGGCTCGGGAGGAGGTGGCAGAGGTGCCGCTCCGCCCCGCCCGCCCCTCGCTCCGCTTGGCGGGAGATCCGGGCTGTGGCGGGAAATCGGCGCTTTGGCGGGTTCAGGGCAGCAGCGCCGAGCGGGAGAGCCGTGCAGCCGGAGCGCAGCGGGGCCCGCAGGAGCCCCTCGCCAACATGCCCGCCGACGGGGAGCTGCTGAGCGCCGCCGCCACCCTCCCGGAGCCCGGCGAGCAGCAGTACCTGCAGCAGCTGCGGCACATCCTGCAGCACGGCCACCGGCGGGACGATCGCACCGGCACCGGCACCATCTCCGTGTTCGGCATGCAGGCGCGGTACAGCCTCCGAGGTCGGCACCGCCGGGACCCCCGGCCCCCTGCCCTTGCTCCCTGTCCCTGCTCCCAGCTCCTGCTCCCTGTCCCTGCTCCTTGCCCGTCGCTCCCCTAAGCTGGGCTGGATGTGAGGGTGTCACACGCCGGGGCTGTCCCGCTCCCTCCCGAGGGATCTGAACGTGGAAATTACACATCCTCTCCCCACTTCTTCCTTCATATCCCAACCTCACAATGTCGGAGACGGCATTGTCCTCTGTGGGGAAAAGCCGAAGTCTGCTCATCGTGACAAATGGGTAGTCCCCGCTGACACTCCAAAACTCTTTTCCAGATCAGTTTCCGCTGCTCACAACGAAGAGGGTGTTCTGGAAGGGAGTGCTGGAGGAGCTGCTGTGGTTCATCAAGGTTTGGTGTTTGCATGTCTCTGTGGGTGGTGAGCCCCAGAGTGGCATCAACAGCGAACTGGTGGGGAGTGGATTAAGGCGTTGGGGTAACTGCAGCTGCTTCTGTTCCTGTGACAGAAGTGCAGCCACCTAATACTGTGACCACACATGGAAGGCCATTATCTTCATGACATTCTGCATTTTACTGCAGACTGTTGCTAACACTGCAATCAGAACAGTTTCTTTTCTTATTTTTGAGGGAGACAGTCTGAAATAGTGAGGGCTTTTGCTGATTTGAATATACTCCACTGTTACAAAGCCTACTACAGTCTCTTTGCTTAGAGTTTTAATCAGCTATAATAATGTGAAATAGATAGTAGGCAATTTAATGATCTGCTTTTTAATAATGAGATAGTTTGATATGAACAGAAACAAGCAGTGTGGAACCAGGAACCACAGGCAAAGTAAGACTGATGTAAACACTAGGCTTTTTGGTAGCAAAAAAATGATAGAGCTCATAGGTGTAGCTAGTGTAGTAAAACTCAACTATAGATAATACATTCCAATGTAAGTGTTCCTTTATGTGTTATGACATTGTTCAGGTATGGAAAAATCTACATAACCATGTGCTAGATAGCAGGACTCAAATAGACATCTATTTTTTGAAACTTTATTGATTCTTTTTTTTTTTTTTTCAAATATAAAAGACTAGACACTCCCCGAAATAGCATAATTTCTGTGTTGGATTTTTGAGTGTGCTGATTTGGACATGTCACAGGATTCAGTGACATTTCTCTGGGTCATTTTCTTGTCATTTTAACAAAAGCATTTTTAAGACCTTGAGCTCATTATTGGTGGCTTGGCAAAGACAGTGCCTAGGCCATAGATTTTTTGTTAGTCTTATTTTCCTTAATCTGTATAGTAACATCTTGTTCTCTGCAAATGTGCCTAAGAAATGACATTCCACAGTTGACCTTGAGGCTGTACTGTTTGTGTATTCACCAATTGTGAGAATCCTGAGTTAAACAACAGCAACATGGCACTTCAAACTCTGTCCCATTATGTTGCTCACAAGTTTTGTTCTGTCCATGTGCAAGAACCTCATCCAGTACATTAATGACACTGTTCATCGTTTATAAGTGAATTCTCTGTGTTGGAATTAGGAGTCAGACTTCTCATGGTGTTTTGTAGGGTTCTACAAATGCCAAAGAGCTCTCTGCAAGAGGTGTGAAGATTTGGGATGCTAATGGGTCGCGCGAGTTCCTGGATAAGCAGGGTTTCAGCACCAGAGAGGAGGGTGATTTGGGACCAGTGTATGGGTTCCAGTGGAGGCATTTTGGAGCAGAATACAAAGATATGCACACAGGTAATCGCTTACAAATCTGGTCTTGATTGGTCGGTGAGACAGCTGTGACATCACTTCCAGAAGTCTGTGTGGAATAGACTATTCTTAACCATTCACAGCAAACTGATAGCCAGAATAAACAGTGTTTGAGAGAGTAAATTTAAGGTTTTTTTCTTACTGAATCTTAATTATCCTGAAAGATATAATTTTGTGTATTATAGTTTGGTATTTGTAGAACAGATAAGTCATAAAGCACACACTGTTAATCTTTTACCTATAGCAGATGTGGTCTCTGATAGCTGGGAAGGATGTGTGTATTGCACTCCAGAAACCTGAGCTAGCTCCATTTGATAACAGTGGTTATTTGATAACACAGGCTGCCATCTCTGTATACCAGTGCAAGGTCTATGAAATTGTTGTACTGGAAAGAACTGACATTAGTGTGCTACTTTCACTGGAGGCAGTGGAAGAGAAAAATTTTTCCATTCTGCATCTGGAACAAAGTAGGATGTTTCCATAGCTGATGATGCTGTGGAAAGAACAGCTGTGACAAGTTATGATGTGATGCGGTACCTGTTGGTATTTTCAGTGGAAATGGTTCATTAAACTGACTCAAATGTGTTGATTGCTCTTTTCTAAGTCACTGAAGGAGAGGATGTAGAAAATGTTTGGAGGACTGCCATTAAGAAAAAGGGACCAAAAACAAGATTGTCACTATCTGGTGTGATTTTTTAACTTGGATTAACAGCATGGTTAGTTACCTAGGTGGGGTTTCTTGTTTGGCTTTTTTTTTTGTTTTCAAATTGAAGTTCACATAAATTACAGATGTTAGGCTTGGCATTGCCATGTTGACCACTAGCAGAATACAGTTTTATGGTAACACAAATGGTGCAAATTGTGAGCTGACACATCTGAAAACTTACCAAGTTACTCAAAAGATCTAAGGCATAACATAGCATGGAAAAAAAAGAACAAGATAAGTTTCCACAGGCTTCCTTACAAATAGATTTCCTTAAGTTGCATTACTAATGGATAGGAAATTAGCTTCAGAAACTAACATAATCATTTGACAAGGCTTCTGGCACAGTATTGCTGGCAGAAGAGTTCCCTGAGATGCTAATTGTGAATTACTACCTTGTTTGCCAGCTTGGGTCTCCCTGTAACCATAATTTGGTGTTGCTGCAATAAGAGTTACTAGAAAAAAGTAGTTACAAGCCATGCTGATTCACTGGCATGAGTCAGAACAATGATTAACGACTAACAACTTTTATATTCTGAAATCCATTCTAACGGTCAGTTAATTTCAGCAAATTTCTTATATAACTTGTATTGAGCCTAAAATTCAGCCTGCAAGTGTCATTGGCTGAAAAGTAATATCCTGTGCTACACGTGATTAAAGCTCCCTTGTGGAACTAAATGCTATAAATATTTAGTTTTCATACATGACCTTGTGAGTGCTGGATGGATGCATTTATTCATCTGTCAAAAACTTTCCACTTTTGAGTATGTAAAGAATGCTGGCACCCCATACACTGGTCTGGGCATTTTAATTTTTTTTTTAATATGAAGGACCACTGTAGCATGCAAGTTGAACATCTAGAAAGGCATTTTAATCCAAAATGCAGTGAGCAAATCAGTTTAAGTACCATCAATGACTAGGTGGTAATACTTTGTCTATTCCAGTACAGCTCTTGTCTTACTTAGGTAACAGGTCATCATGAGTGATACAGCATCATGCTTTGTCCAGCTAGGTTTTTTGTATTGTATCTTTTGTTTCTTAGGATTTAGTGATTATGCAGACTTCTCAGCTGGTCTTAAAAAATGTCAAGTTTTTGAGAATGGAATAAAGTGTTCTAAATGGGAATGGTCCTATTTCAGTGGGTGCTGAAGGTACTCAAAACACACAAAAGAATTGGGAGGACAAACAAAAATACCATCATGATAATTTCACAAGCTTTAGTGCATCCTAAGAAAAACCAAGAACAACCTATGTTTAGAGGGTGCCAAGTAATTAATCACTTTCAAAGTTGGAATAAAACTTTCAGAGGTTGTCATTTGGGTATCACTTTTCAGTGGGACATGGGTTTGGTGTTAAAAAAATACCATGAATTGAATCTGTCTTGTTTAGATCTTACTTGTTATATTTCTTCAGATTACTCCAACCAAGGAGTTGATCAGTTGCAAAAAGTGATTGAAACAATCAAGACCAATCCAGATGACAGAAGAATCATTATGTGTGCTTGGAATCCCAAAGGTATTGAACAGCTGGTGTAAAGTGAATGCAGTTGCACATGATACTGCTGTGTGCTAGATTGTGCTCTATTCCTGTATCAGCAGTCAGTTCCATTTGGCATCCTTGTTTATTCTTTATAAAACTACCATGAGAGCAGTAAAAGTGGCCAGGAGTTATAAACTTGATTCTTATCCTACTTAATTCTCATGTTCAGACCTCAAAAATTGAACCATTTCTTCAGAGTTCTTCTCTCCAGGTTAAAGTGAGGGATACACCTGGCTGCTAGTGTCTTTGACATACAGTCTTTTTAAAGACAATGACTCTTTTAAAAAAAATGTTAAAAAAGCAAACCAACAAAGAGTATATTAATGTAATGTGTCTGGCTTTTAGCAATGTAATCTATTGTAATCTTAACAAAATGCTTAAAACTAGAGAACAGAAGTATTTTTTTTGTGTTGTAATCTTCTCCTTGAACACAAGTTCATATGATGAACCTGTGTCATATGAATGATAGGGTCTATTTATATATAGATATCTACTCACTCTGTAGGGCAACTTCTAAACAAGAGCTACTGCAAGAGAATGTTTAACTTCTCCAGTGATAGATCTATGCTCCAAAAAAATCACAGAGCATTTTCCACTGGTGTCTGAAAGGGTATGCCACAGGCTCTTGCTGTTATTTTCAAGGTTAAACATTCTCAGAAGATATCTGGTGAGTTTTCCTTGCCAAGCTGTAATTTTACTCTCTGTGCTTTTTAAGTGTAGAAAAACAGTCAAAAGATCTTCTGGTTTCTTTTTTTGTTTGTTTGTTTTTTAATTGATCATTACTTGATATCTCAGCAAGCATGTTACAATGGGAAGAGAGTAAGATGAAGCAGTTGGAATTTGCTTTAGGGTATATGCTTAATTTTACTCCTAATGTCTTGCTTTAGGGAAATCAGCTATCTCACCAAGGTGAGTAGACGTAAACTGCTGTGCAGCATTATGGCATAGATCTGTTCTGTGGAATATCTGTTTATGACTTTCTGGTCATACAACCCAGGAGACAGCTTGTCATGACCTGGACTTAATTGCTTGGGCAGCAGGTGCTTATAAACAAGAGAAAAAGCAACAGAATGACAGTGCTGTTGGCTTTCTACTGTATCTCATTACATGCTTGTTTAGGTTTTGCATCTTCTACATTCGTAGCATACTAATGCTGTTACTGTTTTCTTCCCCACCACCTTATGTGCCACCATTCCTAGATATTTCCCTGATGGCTTTGCCTCCATGCCATGCCCTTTGCCAGTTCTATGTTCAAAATGGTGAATTGTCTTGCCAACTCTATCAGAGGTCTGGAGACATGGGACTAGGAGTGCCTTTCAATATTGCCAGCTATTCACTGCTCACGTACATGATTGCCCATGTCACAGGGCTGAAGGTAGGCTACTTAATAATTTTCTTTTTGTCTGAGAGGTCAGGGGCTAAAAGATAAGAGTCTTCATGTCATGTCCAAGAAAAACTGGAATGAACATACTGTTTGAAATCTTTCTAAAATATGTGTCAAAATGGGCCCTGTGAATTAGATGTGAATTGCCTCTGGTTTGTGTAGGCAGTTAGAATCAGCAATGTAAGAATTTTTAAATTCAGGTCAAGCAGAAGATCCTCCAGGTCTTGACGGTGTCGAAACTCGCCTGTTCACTAGCCTTAGAAATCCGAAATTAGTGCTTGTCCTTATGGGATAGTAACATAAATGTGATTAGATTTTATAGCATGTGTTTATTGGAAGTGAACAGTAGCTCAGCAGTTGCTATCAAGGTTCTAATTTAGATAATCTGCCCACCTAACTTCCAGCTATAATTTCAGCTGGGAATTTCTTTGATTTCCTACTGTAGATGATTATGTAGGGTGGTAGTATGTGCTCAAATAGCTCCTGCCCTGACTTCAGAGCTGTATTTTGTAATTTGACACAGAAATTTAAATGCATGACAATCTTGTACAAGGGAAAACCCCTTTTCTTTGGAGCATGTAAAAAATTACACTTGAAAGGCCTTCTGTGCCTAATCCTCCTGCCACCAGCAACATGAAGGGGAACTGCTTAAGAGAGGAAAATAGAGAAGAATCAGACTTCGCAGCAATTGCAGAAATTAGTCCAAGGTACTAAAAATGTGAGGTTTAACGTTACATCCTGTTGCTTCTGAGCCAGTTCCTCTCATGGCTTTGGTGGTTTTCAGTGTAACATATCTGAGGGCTGATCTCCATTGGTCAGAGGCTGGTAAAAGTGCCGATAAAACTTCTCCAAGTTAAATTAGATTGCTCAGGGGGTCCTAAGTCACACAACTTGCAAGCTGGATGCTTGCCTGTGACTGACACCCCCACTGCTTTTCAGCAGTGGCTGAGGCCACTGCTCTGAAGCCAGCTTTGGCCAGTTGTACTTAATAGAAGTAGAGTGGAAAAGCTGGATGTCACTGCTGCCTCTGTTTCTGTCTTGGTGACCAGCTCAGTATTGCTTCATTCTTTTAGCAAAGCTACTGTCATAGCAGGATTTCAAAGATAATTTTTTTGGTAAGTTAGTGGAAATTTCGTTGTAATTTCCATTAATTATGCATTAGTCAGAGAAGCTTGTGTCCTTCAAAGCTTTCCAGGATACAGTCCTGTACAGAAGCTGCAATTCCACACTAGCAAATGCTGAGAATCAACACTGTAAGCATTGTAATATTTTGCTTTCTTGGAACTTGACTGTTTGAAAACCCCACGTATTCTTCCTTCTTTTCAGCCTGGAGAGTTCATACACACTTTGGGGGATGCTCACATATATCTGAACCATGTGGAACCTCTGAAAGTCCAAGTGAGTACTTACTCTTTATTCTTCTATCTTCCACAGTACTTATTCAATGCAAAATTATCTTGATACTTTAAATATCCTTTTGCAGATATTAATTTGTGTGGCCTTTTTTTCTCATTTCTATCCTAATAACTGTATCTTAACATCTGTTCAGTGCAGGTTGCAAACAGAAATAAAATACAAACATGATTGGTATGTACATCTGTGTACTACTAGAACCAAGTTAGAGGTCCAGAATCTGTACTTTTGACTTTGAAAACAATTCCACCTAATCAAGATAACACAAAATAAAATGTCTTTGTAGTATATAAAAAAAGGGTAACTTAGCAATTCACAGAGTTAAACAATATTACTGTTTGGCTGAGAAAGGCTACATTTTCTTCAGGAAGTAATTTGTTGCAGTAGGATAAAATCAGAATTTGATTTGATTAGACTAAGCTCAGACTGAATGTCTTCACTATTAATACGGCTCAAAACCATCCAGAGAAGTAGCTATTGATTCAGACCCAAGGGACCTGTGGGAAACTGTAGCACATTTGATGCACTGTTGGGTCAGATTTTCCTAGTTTCCTCTGGAAAGAATATGATCTGTAACCACCAGGATTGCTTTGCAAACTGAAAGTGCTTTCAATTCATTTGGATGATCAGGGAATTCACTTGAAAGTTATGCTACTGTTCTCTATGAAAATACTAAGATAGGTTCTACCTAACTGTATTAGAATTTACTTTAATACTTTTTTTTCTTCGTATATATCTTCTTGGTGGGGAGGGAAAGTCTACATTGTGTAATCTGATTTGAAATTGAGAACACAAAGTCTCTGCTTTCAAGTATTAGCTTTATACCATAATCTTGGTTTTATTTCAGCTTCAGAGGGATCCAAGACCTTTCCCCAAACTCAGAATTCTTCGCGATATTAAAGACATCAGTGATTTTAAGGCAGAAGACTTTCAGATTGAAGATTATAATCCTCATCCACCTATTAAAATGGAGATGGCTGTCTAATGCTATATACAGCATTAAATATTAATGTGGAAATGTATCTAAGCTACTTAGTTTCTCTAAAGTGGTGGGGCTTTTATATGCTTCAAAAGATATCTGCTTTACTTTTAAAAAGGAATAGATACTTGCAGACCAGAACTGCCTTCAGTGCTACCCTTTAGTCATACAGGACAGGTGACTATTCCTGATGTCCTATGCAGATGTTAACCCAGTTTTAAAGTGTTAATGAGCTACTTTTCTACTTGTTGTTTCAGTTACCAGTGGCCATTTATGTTACCATTCAGCTGTGTGTGTGTGTAGCAAGTGTTTATGTGCTTGATTTGGTACTGAAAGTAAGAACATGTATGTGTGACAGAGGATTCCTTCAAGGTGGGAGAAATCATTAAATATATTCTAAAGAGTGTATGTTTAATAAAGCTTTTTTTAAAAAATCTTCTGGAGGGGATGATGCATATTTAATTTTGGTGTGGTTTTTTATAGTTAGTAGTAAAAAAGATTTGGAGAGCAAAGTGTCTTGGAGGGTAACATCTGGCAAGGAAAAACAAACTCAAACTTCCCATGATCTTCACAGATGAACCATCAGGAAGAAAAAGATGTTAATGGAACCTTGCTGGAAATGCAATCTCTACATAATGTATCTGTACAAGCAATTTTTTTTTTCCCCAACCCTACAGGAATGACTAATTTGATATAAATCAAAGAGAGCTATAGTTAAACAGAGGTTACCAGATAGTATTAGTAATCAGATGTCTGTCACCATTTGAAACCAGATCCCACAAACATACGGACTAATTATGCAGAATGGAGCAGTAAAACCTAGAGATCATAGTATTTGTAGGAATGGATTTCATTAATTAAATTGTAGCAGAATTCAACTTTCAAGACAATTATCCTTGTAACTTCTGCAGTAACGTAAAATTCCTCTTCAGGAATTCAGTTGTGAATAGGTCTATGGTTAATATTCAGACATAGAATACTCAATAAATTTTGAACACATGGAAAAATACATAGTAGTTTTTTTCATTAAATTTTAAAGTTAGTAAACTGGTAAATATTGGAAAAGTGTAAAATTTCAGATGATACTAAGAATTTAATAATCACTGGGCTTTCATTCAGGGTCCTGTGAAAGAGGATCATTTTCTTACACCAAACTGATCATATCTTTCAAAAGCAGACTATGTAAAAAAATTATTTGCAAATGATTATACTGATTTTTCCTTTTGCTGATCTGTGATGTTCAGACTAATTTTTTTGTAGCACAAAAATATATTCTCTTTTCCTGACATTTAGCCCAACACAACATGATTGCACAAAAAAGTGTTGTAAGTACACCAAATGTAAAGACACCACGGTTTATTAAAAGGTTCTTAAAATACACTGTGGTCCATCATTCTTGATGATCAGACTATGTGCTATTTCAGCTTAAATCCTGCAAGAAGCTTGGAATGGTCAAATTTCATCCTTTTCTGAGGCTGCATTAAATGGACACTGAGTAGCCAACCTGTAATTGAATGCAGTTAGGTCTTTCCTCAAATTACTGAACCCACAGATTGTAGCAGCACTCTTGTTACTACACCTGAGAACTGTGTCACATGCTCCTCCTAATAAACTTCATCTCAGCTCTACTATATTTTAAAGTCACCTAGTTCAGATAGTCCAGGTGTTATCTTTTCATTAATGGTATGTCCCAGCTGTAGGTTATCATCCACTTTTTACTCTGTGCATACTTTTATAAGTTAAAGGTTCTTGAGTGTTCCTGCAGTCCTCTAAAGTACAAGGAAACAGATTAAGCTGCAAATTCACTTAACAGTTCTGCCTACACTTAGCAAGTTAAGTTCCTTTTGCTGGAAACCACTTTATGTAACGCTGCAGATAAGGTGGATTCTGCAGGACATTTTAGCAAGTGTAGCCAGAAAGGATGTGAAATAAACTTGGCCTCAGAGATTGACTAGTGGGAATTAGAAGTCTCAGTGGTTATCCAGGACAGGAATACCTAGCCAAGAGAAGAATTCGGAATGGGAATCATTTGCTTCATAAATTACAGAGGAGTTAGGTGTATGGATATACATAGCATGCATGAGCAGACCAATCTCTATAGCTCTGGAAGAGCTCCTAGTTTTTAGTAGAGGAATTAAATACAACTTTACTGTTTCCCTTTATCAGCACAATTTACTGCCAATAGCAGTTGAACTTGAAGCTTGTACCATAAAAACCAAGAAGGTTTATGGTGCTCAAAAGATCTGAGAGCTATAAAAAGCAGACTGTACAGCACACTTCAGGTGAGTAAAAGTACACATTTTAAAATTAGTAGGTATGAAACTTCTAGGAGCTTTCATGCAAAAACCCCGAATATTCGAAGAATTTTAATATATAGAGTTAAACAGGAGGTACTCAAGGAATTTTGCAGAATATGAGCACTATTCATCCTGCTAAGATGACTACTATGACTGCAGGCCATTTTCAAAGCGTTGTTTTAGACAAAACATGGGACATTGCTAGATACTTTTGAGAAGCTGTGAAAGGGACCCCTAGCCTACTTAGAGAAGGGGGTGTTCTTGGACTTACTTCTTGATGAATAAGCTGTCCCAGGAGCTCCCAGTCTGTCACACTCCCCAGATGATGACTTAGAGCTGTACAGATGGCATTGGAAGTCAGTTCCTTACCAGCTGGGCATATCCGTAACATTTCTCAGTTTGACATCTGCCCTGCTGATTGCTACGCTCATTCTGCCTCAGCATTTGCACTTGAAGAGTTTCCTCTCTTTTGTTCCTCCTCCAGCTACATCCTTGTATCATTTCTCCACTTCCCAAGGGCCATTCAATAACTTGGAGATAGCAATGAAATTTCATACCACTTTGGTCAAATATCAGCTTCAACATTCTATGTTCTTAGATGAGCTATCATAACCCCTACTATTTCTGATACGTTATGGTATGCTGCAAAATTTGCCTTACTGCAATACCACCAAGAATATTAGTCATCTGATTATGGTAGATGAAGGGCCAGAAATGAAAGAGCTGTGGAATTTTTGTGACAAACATCTATGTGATCAGCTGTCAAAATCAAGTCTTTGAATGAGCCCGACTTGGTGAGTTTGTCACCATAGTGACTGGCACCTGTGAAGTGTCTGAATATGGAATGCAGCCCAGGTTTCAAGTGCCTTTATTAAAACCACAGACCATTCACATTCACCTGCTTGAAGTTTAACAGACCCTTCTAACTACCCTTCTCAGCCCACAGGAAGGTGGGCTTGTGGGGTAACAACACACGTGTATGCTATGATCACCTTTTAGCAACATGTTTTTAAAGAAAAAAAGGGGCAATCACCACAGTCAGTTGTTACCAGAATTTGTTAATATAATTAACCTGTTTTCAAGCCTTTCAAATCCTTGGATATGATCAAACATTATCAAGTACTGCACTAATTGACAGAGGCCTCTAAATCCATACTAGAGATGACAGTGCCACACCAAGACATCCAAAGCCTTTTGGTGCGTGACATGGAACAATGAAAATTACAGCAGTGCATGGAAGCTTATGCTCAGAAATCACAATCATGACAGCTGAAGAAACTAATCAGACTGCCTTGAAGGATGGGGAGAGAAAGATTTTTTCATTGCTGCTGGATTTTGCAGATCCTTTCTCTCGAACTTTTTGGCCATCAGCAGCACAGAGAAGCTTTCATTCACACTTCCCAGCCTGCAGCTGTCAAATTGGAGATAACTCAAGGCCTTGGCTTGTAGAAGATGTTTAAATATCACTCTGTTGTGGCAGTGTAAGGGAAAAAATGGAAAGTTAAGACCTGGAAACTCCCAAATTAACATATTATAAGAGCTGCTGTCAGCTCATACAAAAAGCATTTGTACAGTGTCCCTCTTGTGTGTGTCTCTATAAATACAAATTATTTAAATTTAAATGAGAGATCACATGGGAATTTGAATGAACTTCAAGGATGTTGTCGGTATTAAAAATCAGCTTATACTTACAATGTCAAGAACACTGTACCTGACACAATGAACTGAAGTACACTGAATAAAAATCCATGTGTGACAAAGGGCATAGTTGTACTGGATTAAGTTGGGAAATTACTGCCACTTAACTGGATGTTGAATCCCGTAAGTGAAAGAGAAGCAAAAATGCCAAGTGAAAATGGCTGCTCCATTCCAGGCCAAGGACATGGGCTTAATGTGCAGAAAGGCACACCGAGTTTGTAGTGAGACTATTATGTAGTGCTTACACAAACTGATTGGGCAGCTCTGCCAGACAATTGCCTCACAGACTGCCTCCAAATCTTTTTAGAATTTAGGCTCCCTGGGGAGCCAACTCACGCCCCTCTTTTCACCTGTGTCCCCAGGCAGGAACTTGGGCTACTCTGGGGAGAGGATTCAGCATGCTCAGGACTGCACAGCTTTGGGACATGCTTGCCTATGTGAATGAGCACCTATTCCCATTTTGTGGCAGCTAAATGAAAATAGCAGTGATTCTGCTGTAGGAAATCATTTTTCCTGCTGGAGACCAGTCCAGCCAGATGAGAGATGGCCTTGTAGCTGAGAAACACTTGGATAGGGGTCAGGATTCAGTTTCTAGATGTGCTACAGATTTCCTGTCTGGAGCTTGACTATGTTGTTCAGTCAGTTCAGGTCTCATAGTAATTTCTTGTGTTTCTAGTACAGACAATTGTATTCCCCTTATTCACATGGAAATTTTGTGGATAAATACATTAAATGCTTATGTGGTTCTCAGATGCTATGGTGAAAAGAAGAGAAACATGATGTTATATAAAACATCAAGTAAAGCCAGAATTCAGGACCGGCCTTTAATTTGTACAGCAAGGTTATACTGATGGGTAATTCAAACCCATCACAAAACACCTCCCTCTGCAAATAAAGTGTCCTATCTACTGGTAGACAGCAGCTGAGAGTAAGAAGTACAATTAAATATGTTTATAGTGGGGCTTGGCATGAGAAACTGGCAGCAGAGAAATTATGCTAATGTCATCACTGTTGTTTTCAGTTGCTGCAGAAAACCGAGACTTTGTTAATTCACATTGTTTGGCTCTGTAGCTTTGGTGTCAATACTTGGCAAAAAGATGGGTGAAATAAAAACCGATTTACTTTAATCTGGTAAAGTAAGACCGGTATTCTAAAAAGTACTAGCCTGTCTGCTGACACCTCACTATTTATCATATATCTGGGAGTTTGTTCTGGTCTTTCGAATCATTTAAATATTTCATGCAAAAAGTGTTTAAATATAGCTGGTGGCAGTAACTTACTACTAATGAGTTTCTACTACTAAACTAGCAATGAGTTTCCTTGAGGGAAAGGACAGGTTTCAACATTTTAAAATAGCTGCAAATGCACCAGACAAATTCCTCCTAAGGCCAGTCAGGGCACTGAATGCACTGACAGACCTCATTGCGACCAGTCTCACCTGGGCCCACACCCTCTGCCCACAGGTCTTAGTTTCTGCCTGGATTGCATGGCAGGTATACCTGCCTCCAGCTGTTCTACAGCTGTGGACTTGTCTGGCCATGGATCAACACCCATACTGGCTGGCCACACCCTAGACCATGTCTGACCATGGTTGTCCTCACTGCCTGGCCTCTGCTAATCCCTGTCCCCAGGGAGGTGCCCAGTGCTTGAGGCTGGGGCCACTCCACTGCCCCCCAGCCACCTCTGCTCCTGAATGGAGGTGGGACAAGCCTTGCTGGGAGGACTCTGCCCTGCTGTCCCTATGGGCTCCTCAACAGCTCCCAGTCCTTGGGAGAGCTGGCCCCTGTGGCATCCTGCCTGCCAGGTATCTCAGACTGCCTCAAGTCCTAAGCCAGCAGAGCCAGGCTCACAGCTGCACAAATTTTTTCCTACAAACGTGGCATGACTCTGTGCTCCGACCCTTTGTTGTGGTTAAAGCCCAGCCAGCAACCCAGCCCCACACAGCCGATGGCTCATTCCCCACCATTGGGATCAGGGATGGAATTGGAAGGCAAAAAGCTGGGAAACTCACAGTTTGAGATAGAGTTTAATAGGGAAAGCAAAAGCCATGTGCACAAACAAAGTAAAACAAGGAATGAATTCACTGCTTCCTGTGGGCTGGCAGGTGTTCAGCCATCTCCAGGAGAACAGGGCCCCATCACACATAATGGGAAGACAAATGCCATCACTCCAAAATACCCCTTTTCTCCTTCTTCCCTCCCGTTTATATGCTAAGCATGACACCATACGATCTGGAATATCCCTTTGGTCAGTTTGGGTCACCTGTCCCTGCCTCCTCCCAACCTTCCATGCACCCCAACTTCCTGGCCAGTTGTTGGCAGTACAAAAAGCAGGAAAGGCCTTGGCTTTGTGTAAGCCCTGCTCAGCAATAACAAAAACATCTCTATATCATCAGCCCTGTGTTCAGCACAAATCCAAAACACAGCCCTTTCTTAGCTAGTGCGAAAAAATTAACTCTACCCCAGCCAAAACCAGCACATTCTGCCAGAGCCCTGGCCCTGCCCAAACCCTGAGTCTGACTGAACATCTCACAAGGGGAACCTTGATGCTCTCTGAGAATCTCCACTTTATTCCCCCAGTATAAGCCTGCCTGGCCCCTGGGCCTACCCAGGGTCTGCCTGAGTCCTCCACCTGGCTCAGATGATCCCTGTCCTTTTCCCATTTCCATGTCCCCAACTGGAAATGCCCCCTACAGCCCACAGCAACTAAATCCCTCTTCCGCAAGTCCCATCAGAGCCCTCTTCTCTGTTGGGTGAGAGGACACACCTGTCTTGGAGGGAGCTCCAGGCAGGGCAGTGAGGGCAGGAGCAGCCCTGCTGGCCCAGCCCAGCCTCACTGGCTGCCCTCCCCCATCAAGCCTGCCCTCGGAGCCATGTCAGCTCAGGACACAACCCCAGTCCGTGCCTGAGCTACCCCAGGTGTGATCACTCCTGGGCAGAGCCACTGATCTGGACCCTGAACCACAGGCTGAGACCTCCTTGACCTGGGCCTGACTTCATCACCATGGGCAGGCTGGCAGTCCCTGGGCTCTGTCTGACCCTGGTCCCGGTCACTGGGACAGAGCTTGCCCTCAGAGCCATCTCAGCACCTTAACCTCATCTGGTAATCTCCTCAATTCTGGCTGTTTCCTCAGACCTGCCCTGCCAGCCATGCTCCTGGCTCCCCAGCCCTCCTGCACCCTTGGCATTGCCACTGGAGCCACCGAGAAGCTGACTTGCAGCTTTCTAACAGCATGATTTCCTGAAATTTTGGTATTTACAGTTGAGTTAGGGCAGCACAAATAGAGTTAATACAATTAGAAGAGCCTGGAACCTTTCCACTCTAAACCCCACTCCTTCACAGAGCCACTGCAAGGTCGTGCCTACACACGCACTGCTGTGCTGAGAAAACACTCTCTGAAGCACCAAACCCACAGAGAAAAATGAAAATGGGAGCTGGATAATTATCCTTGGGCTACAGGGGGTATCAGTTTCATCAGCCATTCAGTGCTCTATGAACCACTTTGTCCAGCCTACGCTGTTCTGTACAGATGTTATCCAAGCTTTCTCATGGACCTGTAGTGTGCTCCACAGAGCAGCACGGACTTAATCTTTGTATCTTGCTTCTCTGCTCTTCATATGGGCAATCACAATCACAGGATGCATTCTTTCATATTTCTCACTGACGTAAGAATATGAATTTTGAGCAATTACTTTCATAATAATAGTTTTTTTAAAAATAGGATATTTCCAGGTTGTTCACAGAAATTGTGTATGGGAAGAATGAACCAGGGAGATAAGGTGGAGAGAGGCAACCTTGGTAGGGAATAGCTGAAATAGAGACCAACTAATCTTCAGCTTTAGTATTTAACTTCATGCAAAGGAGTTTTGGCACCTGCTCCAAAGGTTATGCAGTAGATTCATTAAACAAATAGCAATTAAGAAAAGGCCCAAAGCATTTATACATATACTCACATGTTCTCTGGTTGCTGCACCAATTTCTAGCAGTGTTAAGGCCTGCAAGGAAATAACAAACGTTCAAGATTTGCTTCTGGTTTTTGAATTCCAAGTGGAGTACTCAGTAGCACAAAGGATGGTATAACAGTGGTTTCAGCCCCCTGTTTTCTACTTATTTTATAGAAAATGTAACACATGTTATAAACCTTTTTATTTATTTTTTTTTCCCTGTTTTCTCTTGTCCACAAGCAATGTAAAGAATTATATAACAGGGTGTGTGGAGCAGTAGAGAAATGCACATACTGCACATCTGGGGTTTTAAAATGCTCCTAAGTATAGCACATTGTGAGCACAAATTCTGAACCAAGCTTCTAATTTCACTGGGAACTACACATATTAAAAAAAAGCCCATTCCCACTTTATACTAAATGTTTGCTGCCTTCCTTATGCAAGCATTACAGTCCTCTTGTATATTTTTTTAGAAAGAAAGTATTTATTTAAACTTAGGGGAATACAGGTGCAGAATACCTATCAAGATCCTGCAGCAAATACATTTAATAGTATTCTGAATCACAAGTTCAAACTGACCTCTGAATATGTGAAGGAACAGTATCAACATTACATCAGTACTGACTGGAGTCAGTGTAGTATTATTGAAATAAAATATTAAACCTCCAAGCTTTGAAACAGTTGCATGTCCCATCTGGATATGCATATCCTCATCTGGAAAAGCTGGCTCCTTAATCCGTGAGGGTTTAAACTCAGCTGGTTTAGTGACCCACTCTATTGCTTCCTTTATTTCCCATTTTTGGTTTGCATTCAGCATCTGGTATAAGGAAAATAAGTATAAAATACAGTGAAGGTTTCTAGTGATTTTTTTCCCCCTGTCACACTGCAAAATTTTTATGAAGTGGTAGAAATTCAGGAAATAGAAAGTAAATGAAAAGCTGGAATTGCTGCTTTGTCTGTATTGTACTTTTGGCTACACTTCTGCAGAGCTGCAATGACTGTGTCAATATCCAGACTAGGTTCAAACCAAGCAGATCAGGATGTGTGGGAAGTAGAGCAGAGTCTTCTGTGGCAATGAATATGTCTTGGCAGCTCATACTTCAGTAAAGCACCCTAAAACATGCACATGGGTGCCTGAAATTTTCAGCAGAAAAGCTTCTTGACAAAAAAAGAAATGCAGTAGTTTAAATGAGTTTTTGAAGCAGCGTTTCTCTCCCACACAAGGGAGAATTTTTCTTTCTATAAAAAATGAATCATCTGAAAATTACATCATAATTCTTCTGCAGGCTCTTCAGGTCTTTGCCATCCTGTATTCACAGAGTTCCTGGTTCTGCATTCCATGATATATGGCATCCCATGAAAGCTTTGTGCTGCACTGCAGCACCCAGAGTAGGTCAGCAGCTGTGGTGTGTCAGTGAACACATGGGGCAAAGAATCTGACCCATAGCAGTCAACAGAGTAACATTTTAAAATAAAAATGAGTGACTTCATCTACTTATTCATTTTCATTGAGATATTTTAGTTTGAATAACTTATTTTCCAGCTTATTTTTGGCCAAATATCCATTAAAAATTATTAACAGACTTTCCTCTGGAAGCCTCCCTGGATATAAAAGGCAGTTTAAGTCTTCTAGAAGACAATCCTGGTAGTGAGGTTCCTCTGCAGACTCAAATTTCTGGCACAGAAATACAGGATAAAATTCTTAGTAATACATATACTTTGGTCATATCCAATATTGCTCTTTGTTAAAATATATCAACATTTGTTGCCATCGTTATCCAGGTTTTGAAGAAGGAAGAAAACAGTATTTGTCAATAAATACATATGAGAGATATTTAATCTAATGGTTTTAAACAGAAAACAACATAGTATAAGAGAAAAAATTAGATTCACAGTTACTTTCTCTGGGCTAATAATTTCTTGTATAAATCTTGATCTGCAAATATCATCCTGTAGATAAGCACCCACTTTTACTTTGAACCTATATGCATACTTGGAACATAAAATAGATCACTTCCTGAATGATTAATGGGGCCATAAACTGGAATCCATAAACTAGAATTTACAATTTTAGCATCACTGTCTTACTGAAAGAACTTTCTTGTTACTTCTCCTCCCTTGTGAGTAAGCTCCATCCTACTCTGAAAATAAAACAGTGATGGTGTTTCATAAATCAACGGAAACACGTTTATCTTCACTTGTGATCAGCCCTCAGCTTTCCCACACCATTCCTGTTTTCCTGCAATGCAGCATTATGCAGTAGTGGAAGGGGGGAGTGTCTGGGAGAGATACAGAAGCAAAGTCATCACTGTCCGTATCACAGACCTACAAGAGTTAGACTGGGCCCAGTTTGTCCATTCAAACCATAAAACACAGAAGAGTAACACTCAATACATGTGTTTGTTACACATTATCCAGCCTTCTCTCAAGGCCTTGGTGTACAACTGCAAGCAAAGTTACATCAATTAATTATACATCTCCAAATAACTCCACCCGACTGCATCTACAATAATATTAATTTACACATAATTAGAATAAGCTTTTTATTTCTTCTCCACAAGTAGATAGAAAAAAAAAATCAGAAAATTAGATCAGCTGTATCAGTAACATGCAGCTGAACCAAACAAACAATAATTTTTTCTAATCCGTATATGAACATCCCATAACTCAGCAACATTCTTTCTAGGTATACCAAGGTGTATATTTTCTGAAAGATAAACCCCAGCTGTATTAAGTTTATCTGACACCAATGAACTGAGACAGAAAGTCAAGACCATTCAGCTCTCTCTAGCAATAGGGATGCTGCTTTATGAAGGAAGCCAAGGGCCTTCTGCCACTCACAGCTTCAGAGTATCCCTCAAAACGATGGCAACCACAAGTTCTAGAATAAACCAGCATTTATCAAATTTTGAGGTTCATGTTGACTCTGAAGAAGACATCCCCGTTTCTCATCCATGAAGTTACCACAGGCTATGGTTACTGTACTTCACTATGGGTCAAGGGTACTGTGCTTCTCAACATAGCTATCCAAGCACAGATTTTATGTATTTTCATTACCACCCTTAATGATCATACTTTTGGTTAATTCATATCACTCCCCTATGTGCATAAGCCCCTTGCTTGAACCAACACTGCTGTACCCATGCAAACTCACTGTTACAGACATAATGGCAACAAAGATGCTTCCACATCTACCTTATCTCCTTGGGTATATCCTCAATCATAAACAGGAGTGTAACACTCTGCCTTACTGGGAAAATCACTGAAATGATATTAGGCCCACTATTTTACCTCCACAAATGGACCTGCAATCATGCATTTTCAGTCAGTCCAGCAAAACTTATAAGTGTTTGGAAGCAAGCAGTGAGAACTGATCATCTGTTAGCATTTCCCACTTCACATCCCACTTAAAATTTACTGCTATAAAACTGAACATTCAAACCTCTTTTAACTGCTGGTCTGAGTAGCCCAGACAGGAATAGGATCCTGTAAAAGCCAGATATCCATACTTTAACATTTTCTGTTCTGAGGCAGATAAAAATGATTACAAGTCAGGCTGTGTTTTAGTCAACAGCATATCACTTTGCTAGATAGTGTAAGAAAGAATGTTGTTTGGGAAAACTGAAGCATTTGAGGTGTTTTGACTTTTTTATCCCCCCAAATCCATCATTGTTTTGATGTTTGATATTTTTAAATCTTTTTTGATATTTGGTATGAATCAAATAAGTCAATTTTGCCAAACAAACCTTTCCCTCTTCTCCCCATCTATTTCATTGCAAGGGAACTGCAAGGCAGATAAACTCCTGGAAGAAGTAGAGAACAGCACCATCTCCTTGCTAACCCAATGCAAAGAGCTACATGCCAAAAAGTCACCAATGTGTCACAAACCTAATGTCTGACACTGCACTTTTGGGACACACAAGAAGGTGCCAGCAAACAGGCTTCATTTCACACAGTCCCCTTCCTACTCTCTCGGAGATGCAAAGTAATGGTTTACATCCGGTACAGATGTATTTAAGCTCACATCTTCCTTTTTTCCCAAGCAGACCATTTTGGAATATTTCTGTAGGGGAACAAGAATAAGTATCAAATTACACTGAACTGGATCAAATTCTCCTCGCACTCCAGATTTCATCATTACAGTTTCCTCCAACCTGTCAGTCTCACAGGCTGGTGGTGTGTTCCTGACAGAGTTACTGCCATCAAAACTGGTGCAGCAACTCCAGGATTAGGAAAGTGGAGGGTACAAAAATCCCAGCTTTGAAGGAAAGAGGACTTACCATAAGCTTCCTCTTCTGCTAGCATACCAGTAATACATCTGTATTTCATGCAGACTAGCAAATACTTGGCAGCCTGCTTCAAGCACGACCTATAAAATAAAAAACAAACCAATGGCATAATAAAACAATATGATGAAAAAAAGAATAAGTAATGTTAATCAATTGAGGAATGGCTGTCAATCTTTTCCCTATTTTTTGAAGCAAGCAGGGAGTGGAAACAGCAGATATTCTAAACCTTCACATCCCCCTCCTTCATCAGCTTGTGTAGCATTGCCAAATGTAAGTTTGCCTAATTTCATGGCTGTGGGTAGTTGATAATAAGCCCTTTTCAGCTTCTTTTTTAAACTCTATCCAAGCAGGAGTAAAAGATTAAACAGGAAAGCCAAGTCACACTATTTTAGCTGTCAAATTAAAACAGAGAAGCACCCCTGTTCTCATACTTCCTGCACTCAGAAAAGGGAAAACCAAGCTATTTTAGAACAGGATCTTTTCAATTTTAATACTGAAAGGAGTTCCCCCCAGAATGACTGATCACTTCAGCAAACAGATCAACACATGAAGCCCAAGCATTTACTAGCAGACAATGTTGACAAAGGCAATTAAATTATCAAGTTTTTAGTTTTCAGTAAGGAGTTGTTTTTGTGAAAAAGCCCCCAGCCATTATAAAAAACTAGAACAAACTCCCAGTTATCCAGACCAAATGAAAAGCAGCTTCTTGTCCAAATCCTAAACAAAGACTTACAGATTAAAGCACGGTCTTTAGGTACACAGCTTCCTATAGCTGCAGACATCAGTTCTCACTGCCAGCTGTGATGCAAGAGCTGGACAAAAATAAGCTGTGCAGCTTCCCCAGAAGAGGCTCTAGTTTGCATCTCTGCTTGAGAGCAGACATGTGTAGAGGGTTTGTTGGGAGGGAAACAACACTGTCCGCCAGGGACACAGCTTCTGCCTGAAATCAGTTGTAAGACCATTTTAAGTTAGACATCAGCTAGAACATGTACTCTTCTAAGAGGGCCCAGTTGCCTTTAGCCTTTCTGACCATGTCAACCTGTAACTTTCACATAAACTAGAAAACAAAACAAATTAAATAACTAGAACCACAATGATGCTGTAGCACATAGATGCTTTCTTCTTTATGATGAAATGCCACAAAGTAAAAGTAACATTTACATTTGGCACACAAAAGTAATCACTGACACCAAAGAAAAGTGGTTCTTACGCCAAACAAGAACATTTGACACTTTCTCCTGAACATAATTAAGGATTGAGCATCCATTTTAGCCTGGTTTCATTATGGAAGCAGTATTGGTAGAGTGATTATTAAAAAAGATGTGGAGAGATAATGACTATGGGTTTGTGGGAGTCTATAATACAAAAGGACCTGAAAGCTTTGCCCTCTAAATTTCTCTCCTTTATTACAGATTACCACAAATACCACAAAAATTGCCACTAGAAAATATATCTACAGTTAATAAAATAAATATGAACAAATATATATCAAGTTATTACAAATTACTCTCTGCAATCAATAATATATATTATCAAACAACAGCATGGTTATCAATCAATAATAACATCAATCAGTACTTTGGTACAACCAATGACAGCAGGAGCCAAGTAGCTACATACTGTTTTAGATAACTACAATTTATCGTGAATTAAGCAAATTTTTCAATGATAAAACAGCAGATATTTTTATGATTATTTATGTTAATATTTATGCTATTGATATGAAGTGAATTAGACAGATTTCAAAAGCAACCAAACCACCTCATAAGGTGGGAACAACCTGGGGGACCAGCCCTTCCTAAAAGAGAGGAGGACAGACCTAGACAGTAAGACAGCTGGCAGAGCTCCATTTCCAAAATTATCCACATAACAACCTTTCTTTAGCCAGGTGTCCCTGGAGAGAGCCCAAATGCTCACAGAAAGGTTGTGTGGGATTTAACCAAGAAGTTCTAAGGCTAATTTTTGGATAAACATTAAGTCATTTTTATATCAAATACTCATAAGAGGGAGTAGAGCATTGAGCAGCCAATAGATCCTATTTAATTTCTATTTTCACAGCCAATTGGGGATGCTGTTTTCTGTTCCACCAGAGCTATTTTATTTTTTCAGACTGTTTTCCACCTTCACATGACAAATTGCTGCTACAGTCTCCTTGTTTGGTGTTTATCAGTAGTATCTGTGGATGTTTTTGGTTTCTAGGTATCTCGGGAGCACTTCAAAGAGGACAGCTGCACTTTTCAAGGATGTTTTTCACTAGTTCACAAAGCTGATCCCCAGGCTCACAGTTCCAGGCTGGCAGCCCTTTCTCTGTCAGTTTTTTTGAGCAGACAATAGATTTTGTTCACTAATTTTGTTTCTAACCAAGCCATCTTTATGTTTCCTCACATCACTGCCTAAAAAGGCTATTTTTAATAAATAATAACACGCTAAGTATGCAAGATTTGGCTCCCAGATCAACAGCATATTCAGTAGGGAAGTGGCTAAAAGGTCAAAATCTCAGATTAAAATATGTAAGAAAGATGAAATCAGGAGAAGGGTATATGAAGAAACAGCACCAGGCAAAAATATTTTCTTTCAGAAATGCCAGAGTTCCACAGAATTATTCTGTAATGTTCCGACCGATTCCACCACTAAGTCCTGTGCAGTGGCTACAATTTTCCATCCTGCAAAAATTAGGCATCAACAGAGTCTCCAAGAACTGAGCAATGCTTGAACTTTATTTGATATTTTAAAGCTAAACATATATACAAATTTCTTCAAAATCAAGACTACATGCAAATAAGCACAAACAGGAGCAGGGAATCTCTCTGAGTTAATGAGCATTCTTATATTGACATCCCATGGGTGTCACCCTTCCATCTTGCTTGGCCCACAGAGCTTTCAGGACACCAGCTATAGCCAAGTGGACAGTGCCTTTTTCTGGTCCAATCTGTTGAGCAAAAAATGTAGACCTCTCAGTGTCACCCACAGTGGTTTGATGCTCACTGATGTCTCAGTTTCTGTTAAATGGTATTTGGTTTTCCACAGCTTAAAAGACAGCACTGTTGATAACACAGCAAGGGGAAATGTCACTGATACTCGGGGGAAAAGAAAAAAGGAACAAGTCATATTGGTTAAAAATTACAAACAAAATTAAAAAAAAAGCTGACGTGTGACTTTCATCAAATACCACCCCCCTGGAATTCTGACTGGTCACTTTCACACTGGCTTGCCTGAGAACTGCATGTGCTCCCAATTTCCAAGAACGGAAATGGAACTGTTTTGTGAAAATTCATAACTTACATATTTGTTACTATCCTTTTCACAACAGCACCCTCAAATGTGTCTTACCCAGCAGAGCTGCCTGTTGCTGGTAAGCCCTCTGGAGAACCCTCCAAAGTTCTTGACAATTTCTCCCGTGTCTCTGTTGACCACATGAATAGAAGAAAGCCTTGACAGCCCATATGACTGCCAAGCATAGCCGAATTTACTGCCTCATTACATCCAAATGCCTATAACAGAAGTACTATGGGCCCTTTCCTCAGCTTTGAGAAAAGTACTTTGAGAATTAACCTTTTCAGACAGTCTGTGAATTTGAAGTACCAGCATAGAACCATTCATTTTGCACCCAGACCTGGGTGGCCACTGTCAGTTTAGTTGAGTGGACATGTTTAATCTTATACTTGCCTGTTTCCAGATGCTGATACCTTCCTCAAAAAAATTAATAATCACAAAGGGCTTTCAAGGTGAAAGTTATTCTGTATCATCTCCCACTCTGCAGAGGAAGAAAACAGCCACCCTAGACTGGCAGTCCAGAACACTGTTAAGGGGACAGGGGCAATCAAATCCCATTATCCTTTGAGGAAAACAGCATTTCTCCAAATTAGAGAGCCTTTACATACCATCCCTTTCAAGCAACTGCTGCATCTCCCTGACTTGTTTTGGTACTTGCAGTCACATTCAAGTTTTCATTTCCTCATAAGGCATTCTGTTTCAGGCAGTGAGATAATGGCAGTTGTGCTCCCGCTGTTTCAAGTCCCCGAGACTCAGGGCTGCAGCTGAATAATTTTTTCCCAGTCCCACATATCACTACTCAATGTCAACATATATTGCAAGCAAAGGCATTTGCCAGGGTAAACCACATGCCAATCTTCTTTTGCAAACTGCAGAATGTTGGAGGGACAGACAGAGCTTAAGCCTTGTGCCAACCATCATTTTCTTCAGCAGCGTGGAATAAAAAGTCTTGAGAGTTAAGAGATGGTGATTTCAGTTCTGTGAGTTCTGCCCTGCTCAGGGTGTTTGCTTGAGATATGAGTAACCAGTGGCTGAAACACAGTTTTGTAAGAACTCCTTTGCGTGACTCTGGCTAAGACGCTTTTCTTGCCTGTGTCTCAGTTCCTCTGCTATTCCCACCTGCACTGTGGGAACAACATCCCATTCCCTCTTTTTTTGGATGTGATGAATCATGTAGTACAGTGCCTGAGGTCATTTATGTATCTAGCAGGTTGTACTACGCACATTTCACCCACGACAACGGGGAAGGTTCTCAGCATCTTAAACCAGGTGATACACAGACTCCAGTCTTAGGCTGACTACAGATAATGGTTTACTCCTAATGAAGCTTAAAATAACTGAGTATGTACTTTGCCAGATTGCTAAGTGATTAAAAAAACCCAAACGAGACGTTTCTGTGAGAAACAGTTGCAAAGGTAGATTGAAGGAGGAAAAGACATATCATCAAGTCAGAGGTTTTGTGGGTGTTCAGCTGAGTGCTTAGAGGGTTTTGACATATTTGCAGTGTCAGTGAAACAGGCTGGAATGGCAAAGAAGGAACTCCTCATTCTATGGTCTAGGGCACAGCCTGGCTGAAAGGGCACTGCTGCAAACCAGTGATGTCTGGAAGTTACACCAAAGTCCAAGAAGGGAGCAATGAGAGCCATAGGGAAACTCATGAATGTGTTCACTGGGCAATGCTTGTAGAGCCATCACAGCTGTGTTCTGTCCAAACCATTTGCCTAGCAAAAGCCTCCTGTCCTCTTGGCCATGTGTCTGAGATGTGGCAGCTCAGTGACCTGGGAAGACAGATCCCACTGACAGTCACTGCCATTCTCAGGGGCCAAGGTCCAGCATTCACCCACACGTGGGCTGTCTGAAAGGTGGCTAGCTGCACCCCAGGCCCCCTGGGCAAGTGTCAGGCTAGAGATCAATGCTCCATGCTGTCTGCATGATGTAATTGGTACACTGGCTTTGTGGCAGACAAATTGCTGTGCAGGGCTCAGAGGCTTTACCCGAATTTTTCTCTCTGTTTTTTTTTCTTGAGTAGCTCAGGTGTCCATTGTAAGGAATAATGGGAAATTACTGCAGCTTTTATTCTCCAGGCTCAATGCTAGGGATCAAAATTGGTAGGTGGTGCTAAAAGCTGCTCATCTGAAAGGAAATGTTCAATAGACCAAATGCTAGATTCTGGCTGCTGCTTGGTCATGGTTTTCACCTTGACCCTGGATGACTCAAAACACCTCTTCTCCCCTTGACAGAGGATAATGACAGAGATTATGACACTGATCTCATATGTTTCAGTGTGTGAGAAATGCTACCTATTAGGCAAGAAAGGTTGCTGGGTAAGATGGTAAATGCCTTGGAAACCCCTAGGAGAGATGCTGCCTATCAGTAAATTTCTGCTTATTGCCTGGCATAACAGTGTCTGTCTTGGAACAATGAACAAATGAAGCCCAGGCTATTTTTTCAGTATCTCAAGAGCATTTCCACAAGGTAGGCTGGCCTGTCATAGTGGATGTGTATCCCACTATCCTCCTGGATGCTCTTTGTCATCCCCACGTTGCAGAAAGGGTCATTCTTCCCTACCTTAATGACCAATTGAATTCAGGGGCATATCTATTACCAAGTATATACACATTTGCTCCTCAGAACACTTAGTAGCAGACTGAAAAGGCTGGGGCCATTATAATGACAGTGGCGCCAGAGGTTATATTTAGCCTGCTTGTAATATACTCATTATAACCTTTAACTCATTGAAGCAATTGATTGAACTTCAGTTCCATGTGGAAAAAAAAATCTCCCCTTGAAAACAGCAGCTCTTTGACAAAAATGTCAAGAAAATGAAACGGACAGATTTTGACACAGTCACTTTAACAAGTAACGCTAGACTACAATGTAAAGATGGAAATTGTTTCTATTGTACTTCTTTTAGCACAATGGAAATAATATACATTTATGGTAGTCATAAGCCATTTTGAAAGACAAGTCATTCCAGAAGTGAAGAGGGTAATAATGAACAAAATCAGAACTCCAGTGGAAATGATACAGATCTGACCTTGCTCTAAAAAAGCTGCCTAATTTGCCAGGCACCTTCTACTTAAAAAGGAAAAAAACCCCCAACCTGTGAATTTTATGTGTTAATGTTATTATTGCACAGCCACATGATGGAGTAATAAAAGCTGATTGGTTGGAAGCACCTCTGCCAGAACTGAGAGGAGATGAAGGGGGGTAGAGGGATGTAAAGGACCCAAGTCATCTAGCCACCAGCTTTCACTCTTAGGAATGTGAGCCAACAGTCTTGCCTTTTCCTGGGAACTCTGCAGAAGGACAGAATGACTGACTTGGCCTCCTTAGCAGGACTGAACAGGGACTGCAGTCTGGCATGGTCATTCACTGTTTCACAGCACACCATGAGCATCTCCCTAAGTGGCATTTTCTACACTTGCTGAAGAAGCAGTGAGCATTCCTCACTGTTCTCATGATGAAGCAGTCAAATGATTAGATATTCTCTTCATGTGTGGCACTTTTATCATAGGAGTCATGCTGAACTGAGATTTACCATATTGTTTTTGAAAGAGCAGAAATGCTTTCTTACCCTTCCTTACTGCAGCAAATACACCCCTGGCACTTCCAAACTCTGAAGCCAAGAGAAGGATCAACAGCTATTTAGCCCCTGGAAGGCTGCCCCAAATGTGAATAAATGTGGGGGGTGGGTATTGAATGAATGATGAATCCAGCAGCTGGCACCTGTGGAGGTGCAGGAAAAAAAATGAATCGTTACCACGCCTGGGATGGATTTTCAGGGCCAAAGGTAAAATGCACAGATCTATCCATTTCCCAGTATGTACTTATCAGCAGTCTCAGCCAGAGATTCAATAACTTAGCAGCAGGGCACAAAGGAGAGGGGTGAAGTGCTCCTACTGGGAGCAGCTTTTTGATTAAAGAAAGGAATGCTTTCACAGCAGTCAGCTTTCCAGTTGGTACATGACTAATTCATCAAGACTCCTTGTATTCAGGTTTCCATTTAAACTTCGTCTGTTTCTCAGACCCTGCTGAGTTTAACTAGGTATCTGTCCTGTCTTCTTTATGAACAAAACAAAAACAGTATCATGGCCAACACATTTCTCCTTGCTTACAGTAAATTAAATACTAAGAGAAGATGTACAATGTTCTGTAAAAGTACACAGTGCTGTAAATACTTTGATCCTCCAACAATAGTGGTTGCTATAATTTGACAAAAACTATGCTTTTAAAGAGAACATGAAACAATATAATCAATGTGCTACCTACAAAAAGCACATGGTTGCATGCAGAACTAGCAAGGAAAATGAGCTCAAAGAGTAGGACCAGAGATAACATGGATCCCATGGGTAATGCCTGAACTCTGTGAAGTTCCTAGGCACACTGTACCCATACATGGCAAGCAGGGAAACCTGACGCAAAATCCTACATCCACACACGTTCACTAGGAAAGAAATGCTAAGCTACCTCCCAGGGTCTGATATGCTGCCTATTTGGAACGCAGGGGCCACTACTATCTCTCTGGTCAGGCTTTTTTTTTTTTTTTCCCACACATTTCGTAAGAGTTGATCAAGGTTCATTCTTAGAAATGAGAGCAAAACAATGTTTGGGACTCCCCAACTAATATGAAGGGGCTCTGCTAGAAACCAGTCAGGGTGAGCTGCCCAGAACCACCACAGAGAACAGAAGCAGCACTTGGCATTAGCCTTGCTCCATTTCCACTGTGCACAAGGGAACAGATGCTCCTCAGTTCCCCTGCATTTCTGCTTCTTTTTCAAAATATGACAGAGAGGAGAACATGACGTCTGCCATGCCACACCCCCAGCCTGCTTCCCTGTGCCCAGTGATGAAGTGTCGTACCTCAGCTGCTTGCCTCCATCCTTCCATCCTTCTCCCCCTTTTCCTCCCCTATGCTAAGGGAGAAGCAGGGAAGCTGTTGATATTTCTCCAGCTAACACTCTGTGTCAGCAGGAAAAAGTGCAGAGAAAATAATCTGGTCCTTGAGCACATGTTAAAGACTGCAGCTAAGGGTGAAGTGCAGCAGTGTGCTCTGCTTCCAACTCTCAACAGTCTTGTAACAGTCTCTCCCAGCTGACACCCAGCTAGCCAGGATTCTTGATCAGAACCCAGGTTTTACACTCAAGGCTGTTATATCAAAAATAGATACAACCACCTCATTTCCATCTCCTGAATCTTCCCACGCTGTCTTGGAAAGGTGTCTGTCAGAGATGTGTATCAGTGTGGGGGCTCGCAGCCCCACATTGACACTCATTCTCCTGCAGTGCTTGGAAGGTCAAAGGCAGTTTTGTTCCTGTACTAAAATGAAGCTGAAGTGGTAGCAAGATGCGTGGCTATGAAGGCACCTGCCCTTTGAGACATTTGTACAGAGCCCAAGTACCTACAGCACAGGAAAACAGTTATCAGGTGAACCACAGTTCTGGACTTTGGCAGTTATCCACCCAGACCTGCTTCTGGTGCCCAGATCAGTTGTTCCAATCCAGCCCTAAATTCCTTAGCCAGGTGTGGGAATTTGAGTCTCCTGCTTCCAATGTACTGCTTAGCTTATGCTAAGTGCTCCTGTGGTTTAAACCCAATGTGACTGCACAGTTCTAAGTGAAGTCTTGTGTGTCGGGAGAAAGTTGGCACAAACACAAACATCTACAGCATCTCCATGGAAAACTTAAAAACTGAGAAGTTTATTGAACAGATGAAAATAAATAACGAAAGTGGGGGCTCATTAAGTTTACTTCTTTATACTCATTTATAATCATTCCAGCTGTAGAGAATAGGTTTTAGAACAAACAGTATTGTAGATGACGGTGGGCAAGACAGAATTCTGCCTTGTTTCGGCCCATCAGCAAACTTTAGAAGCCTTTCTTTAAACAAAAAAACCAAAAAACCAAACCCAAGCAACCAAAATAACCAACCAAACCCAACAAAAACCCCTCCAAACCTTTCCAAGCTCTACTTGTAAGAGCTACTCACAAACCTGGTGAAATGACAATTCAGTGGTTGCAAGGATAAGAACACGTAAGGTTCTTTTCACAATGCTTTATGCTAAAGCAGGAATGTACTTTACCTAAATAGTAGGATCGTACACATGTTTATGTTTGGAAGTTACTCAAAAATACTATGAAAATATTTTTAAAATACTACAGCTTGAAACAATGCATGACAAACAGTCTGCAGGCCTAGCATGCAGAATGGGAATCACAAGGTTTGGATGGACAACAGGGAGGAGTACAGATTACCAGAAATTACATGACTGTTCTCATTAAAAATAGTAAAACATTAATTACATTACAGGAAATACTAAAAATACAGTAACCTTTGCAGTTTGTAAGTTCTGTAAGAAGAATGGTTTTAGTGCTGTATTAGTTATTATTGAAACTCAAACAGTACGAGCCTCCTTGATCTACAGTGGCACTGAATACACATGCCAGGATCTGCACTTTGAGTTGTACTGGTCATTGAGACAGGTAACATTCAATGAGGTTGAGATAAAACACTGACTATCAGACGAACAAATGTATAAAATTCCCTGAAAAACTGGACAGAAGTGAACAGTGGCTGCTAATCCCAGACAAAGCAAGAAGGAGGATATGTGCTTGCCTTACAGCAAGGCAGTGATCACCAGCTGAGAGTTTAAGTTGGACTTGCTCTCACAAGATTCCCAAGTCAGTCTGTCTGTCAACCATGGGGGTTTGTTTTAAGCCCAGGCAGAATTGTTCTAACCTGTTCCTGCCAAGGGCCTGTGAACCAGTCTAGAAAATGTCCCCCTTTAACACAATAATGCACTATGAACTCACAATCCGGTATGGAAGTACATTAAAACAATTTACAGAGGATAAAAAAACCTCATGAATGTTTTACTCCCGTCATTTTTCCCTCAATGTGAAGGCTAATCTGCTTTTGTCCCCCTCCCACCTTCTCCCCTCCCCCACCTCAAATAAGCAGATGCAATCAAGGTGAAATTTATTTTGAACCAATTCTGCAAAACAGTTCAACAATGCCATACTTTATAAAAATACTTAGTTACATAATTAAACTTATTACTATTTATATAAAAAGTGTGAATGTGAATTTTAAACTCTGTTAGGGTAAGAACCACATCAAGGTCTTCAGGTGAAACAAATAAATTTTCATAAACATACAAACTCTTTTGGAGAAGTTTTATAATACACAACCATTTACAATGAACACGTTCATTAAGTTAGTGTTTTATTCCTTTACTATACAAGTGTTATTACAATGAACTGTTCCATTCAGTAATTAAAAATCCATACGATGCCAGTGTAATTTTTGGCATTTTTTGTTATGACTGTATTAATACATAAACTCATGATTGTGTTATTAATTTTAAAATATTTAGAAAAATTAAAATTTCATTATATTTTTGGGGTTTTTGATTATTTTGTGTGTTTTTTTGTTTTGTTTTTGTTTTTCTTACAGAAAGCCCTTTTAAAATTTGATAACCACAGATGTATAGTTGATGAGCAATGATGAGGGAAAATGAAAAATGATGGCACTGTTCTTGCACAGATTTGTTTGGTAGTTGGATTCAATGTAGTGTAAACCCATAAATGTTAAGTTTAGTACCAGAACTATATTACCAGCTTTTCTGAATTCATTTGTTGGATAGGTTTACAATGATAATATGAATTCCAAGCTGGTAACTAAGTAAGAGTGTTTCAAAATTAAAGTACATAAACTTGATCAGAAATTCAAGAATCTCATGCAAATTGTTGAGTAAAAGACATGACATTATTGCTTGATATGTCAGTAGCCAAAGAAAATAAATCTAGATGTAGTGTCAGCTGGGCTGAATGCCAGCAAATTTCATTACTTGGACAATATTAAATATATTTCATCCCTTTAGTTTTTAAACTTTCACATTTTCTTTTGTTTATTTTTACTTAAATAATTCTGTAGGAAGGGCAGAAGTGGGAAGAGCAACTGTGTGTATGTGTGTCTTAATAGTCAAGAAAAGCAAAAGTGCAATCAAATCCCTGAACTAGTGACAGATAGCACTTGTGGCACCCACCCTCGTTAACACTAACAAGCCACATACAACAGTACCAGACCTGTCTCTGAAAAAGGGACGAAAAGGTGGCCATCTACCAGCTTCAGTCATGCTTTCCTGGTGAACTTTGTTCAGGCAGTCTTCCCATACAAAAGCTCACTGTTGCACTGGAGCTTAAAAGATTAAAGGCTTTCCCCCTGTGATTGTATTACATAGCTTCAAGTTCAAATATCATCATACCTTATCAACACATTTTTATAAAATATTACCTCATTTTCTAGTTACCTTCATTATTCTTAATTAGCTATGCAGAAAGAAAAAAGGAAAAATCTCTCATGCTACTTTCCAGTTATATTAATACAAGTATTAACACAGTGCATTATGCTCTCTAATCTCACTATTGAGGTCTACCATTTAGATCAAGTTTCTCATTCACTGTTCCAATTTCACTTTTTACCTGCCTACCCTAATTAACTCCATGAAAGCAGAAGCTTAAAGATCAAGTCTATAAATCAAATAGTTGTACCATCTTTTGTTTTGCGGGGGTGGGGGCACACACGGGTAGTTTTAAACACAGGGAGTTTTACAGAACTGGAATAGAATTGCTTGGTCCCACAAAGTTCTTCTGCCTTATAAATGCCTTACCCCAAGATCATTAATTCCACACAATTCCCTCATTAGTAGAACGATTAGCAAATATTGGGAGAAGAAAGGATTTGAAACATTGGTTTTTCTGCTATTGTTCACACCAACACTCATTTTTCTGCCCCGTATTTTCAGTAAGCTTCCTTTGGACCCTGAAAATAAGTTGGGAAAGAGGAAAAAAAAAAAAATCATGTCATTGGTAAATCAGAGTATAACACTTTAAAAGTGGTTTTGTGCAACTGCATTATGAAATTCCAGTTTGCCATTAAGAGCATGCAAAGTAGCAAAGATTTTCTTTCCTGTGATTCCTTAGAGACTTCAGGAATTCTTTGCAAGTCTTTTACATTTGGCAGATTTGTGCATGTTATATAGACTGTTGGCTTATAAATTGTCTCCAGGCTGGTACTGTGGTTCTGTAGCAGTAAAGTAGTCCTCCAAGAAAGACTGTATATACTCAAATGTTGGTCTCTCATCAGGGTCCTTCTTCCAACACAGTTTCATTAACTCGTGAAGAGACTCTGGGCAGCCTTGTGGACAAGGCATTCTATATCCACGTTCCACTTGTTCCAGAACTTCTCGATTCACCATTCCTAAAAGGAAAGCATTTTAGCTCTGAATGACATTATGCAAAGAACAGCTTCCCAAAGCTTTTCAAGAATCTCTCCAGCTGTGATGCACGTGGTTCTACCAGAACAGAACCTTTAATGAAAACGATTTATAGTGAATGAATTTTTTACATTTTGCATTGAATACATTTTCTGAAAATTATTTCAGTACATTGGTAAGTCCTCAATACCTGGTCTTTTTTCTGTCTGTATGCTTTCTCCCTTTCCAACTGCCTTGGACCTGTCCTTTTAGAAAGGAGACTCAAGCACAAATAGCTTCCCCCTGCCTTAGGTTCTACTCAAGGACCACTTAATTTGAAATCAGGCCAAGAAAAAGGCTTTATATATCTCTAAAAGAACTGCCTCACAAATTCCAGACCCAGCAAAATATCTGTTGAAATATGTTGAGCTTCAAAAATTAGTTTAGCAGGCTCAGTGTACTGATGCTCTCTGTAGCCTGGGAAAATGTCAAAAGTAGAGGTATCAGGAACAGACAGACAGGAAACATAAGGATACCCACTGATCTGAAATAAACTGTCAATCACATTTAGAAATGCTATTATCTTAAAACACTTTAAAATATGCAATATTTAATCTGACAATAAAATAAAGCAGCTTTGTGAACAGAAGAACCAGTGAGGTGTGATTAAGTTTTTGTCTCTGCTTGTCAACTATGGGCTCTGAATGAAGGCAAAAAGTACAAAAGGTAACTTCAGAGGCACAGAATACAACAAAGAAAAGAAAAATCTATTAAATTTTCCTGTTACCTGGATATGGCACTCTCCCCTTAGTTACCAGCTCTGTCAGTAAAATTCCAAATGACCACACATCCGACTTGATTGTAAACCGACCATACAACGCTGCCTCTGGAGCAGTCCATTTAATTGGAAATTTAGCTCCTACAAACATTGGAAAGACAGATTCTTAATTTTCCCTTGTTAATCCATAATTTGCTTACACTTCAAAATATTTTGAAAAGAGTACTGCACTAGAAAACATTTTAATACTTCACTTTGTTGATAAAATTCAAGGTGGTTTAGTATTTCAATATTTCTCAAACTACAGCGGAAACTACTGGCTACAATATCTGGAAGCACTAAAGACATCTGAGAGCCTTAATAAATATATTTCAAAAAGTGAACCTCATTCTGGAGCAACTTCTCCAGAATCTCAATCTGTGGGATATGTGTTTTTATGTGTTTCTGAGCACATAAACAAACTGCCAGATAATTTTGAATAAACGAAGTTTACTAGGATTGCACTTAGGAGAGGGGGTCACCTAAACATAGCTGTGAAAGCACACTTCCATGCAATGAATACAGAATACACAGACATGTTCTGCTAAATTTAACAGTTCCAAGAAATTAAAAGGTAACAGGTCTTATACATTCAGTAAATAAATTTGCCTTACCTTGTCTTGCAGTGTACTCATTGTCCTCTATTAACCTTGCTAAACCAAAGTCTGCTATTTTACACACAAGATTGTCTCCTACAAGGATGTTAGCTGCCCGGAGGTCCCTGTGGATGTAGTTCATTCTTTCAATGTAAGCCATGCCATCAGCAATCTTAAAAAGAAAGTGTTATGAAAGGTTATTTTTCATGACTATATGCATTTTATGACTACATACATTTCTACCAAGCATTGAGCTGCACCCCTTTATTTTAGCTCCATTCCCATTGTATAAGTATAGGAAGTATAGCATAGCAACCAAGAGCTTGGCACTGATTAGCGTGTCTGGCTACACAGTATCTGCTAATTCTGAACCAGACTCACTCTTTTCTGACAAATTACAAAACTACAACAGAAGGTGTAAGACAAAGTAGCACACAATAGCCAGAGCATTAGATATTTATGTTTAATTGATACCTGATATCTCTTCTCTAAGCACAAAATACAGTTTTTTTTGGTACCTGAGCAGCCATGTCGACCAGCTGTGGGAGTTTTAAGTATTTCCCTTCCCCTTCTTTAAGGAAGTCTAGCAAGCTGCCTGTAAAACATAACACATTTTGGGGGGAAAAAAAGGAAAAAAACAAAACATTAACTTGACCTGAAAACACAAATGAGATTTTTTTCCTAGACATTATGACTGACACATTTACCTCATGAAATCTGTATTTGAAAATCCATCATCTACCACAATATGTAACCCAATGACCATGCCCACAGCTACCTCTGTGCTGATAACTAATTAGCGCAATTCTATCAAAGTATTTTGGAATCCACTTCAATAAGATAGATAACTAAACACTAATAAAATAGACTGTTGCTTGATGATTATATGGCAATACATTAGAATTTTTCCAATGTTGCTGGTATCAGTGCTCCTCCTAGCTGGACTTCCACTGTGAGATTTATAGTAACAGAACAAAAAGACTATCTATCCCTTACTTACATTTTTCTACCAGCCCCAATCATATATTAGAGAAATTAGTCTAAAATTGTTGCTGTTATTTTGTTGCTTTTTCTTCCTTACAGGGAAAAACAAAACTGAGTTCCATTCCTTAGAACATCTTATTTTCTCCCATTTACATAATGCAATCATAACCAGATCATCAGTGTCTGAAATCAGTTCTAAGGACTTGTCCTTCTGTTAAGACATCAACCTTTATATGTGCAGTAGAGCTGTGTCTCTACGTAACAGCTTTCCCTACAGTTGGCATTATGTCGTACAATGTAAGAACATGACCTCTTTCCTAAGAAACTGGTGAAGACTGGCAACTAATCACTCTTGTCACAGTCAAAATTACAGCAACAAAATTACAAGTGTGGTGATGGTGGGGAAAGAAACCACTTGATTGCATATTCTGAAGTGGATTCAGAGCAGTAACTCTGGATTATATTCCTCCAATATGACTTTAGTGACTTGCTGTGTTTTTTCAGTGAAAGTAAAAATGCGGCAGGCCAGACTCCCACTGCTGCCGCTGTTTGCTGTGTGTGTTTGCACAGACTTTTTCTGACCGTGGTTCATGAGATCAAAGGACTGAAGAGGAGCAAAGATTTCATACTGATCTCTAGTAACCTGTCCACACTGGAAAAAAAAAGTTGGATGCTTTGCAGTTTTTACCTGCTTCTCTTCCTTGTAAAAGGGGAAATAAAAATAAAAATAAATTGTTCTACTAGCTAAGAAGAAAAAATTTCTATGAGTTTTTTGTAAAATGTGATTAGCTTGTCAAAGGAAAGAAATAAAAAGAAACTTCCAATGGCATTTTGAATCCATAATTTAGACAAAATACAATTTCTGCTTTTGCAAAGCAACCAGATCTGGTAGTAAACTTTGCTTTTCTTTAGACAGACAGGTATAAATACTGTTTTTCCTTACTGCCTTCCTGAAATCTGATTTATGAACAATGAAAACTGATTTTGCATGGCAGGTTTGATCTGAGAGACTGTCTAGTGTTATTTAGGAAGAACAATACAGAAGAACTTTTTAGATTTTCTGTTGCTCTTTACCTTTTTAAACTTACACAACCCTTTAAAAAACCGCCAAAAGCAAACCCACATATTTGTGGTGCAGTACTGAACACAACTAACCGCTCCCTTGGACTTTAACGTTGCTTCTGTATCTTAGGAGGATAGCAAAATTTCTCTGAATTGAACAGAAGTCAGCATTTTATAAAAAATGGAATAATTGACTTGAAAATCTGCTGCTTCTTAACACTAATATGCTTATGATGTTTGTTTCTACATTCTGCCTAAATCTCTAAATCTCTGTTTCAGAAGCAGGGGGAGGGGGAAATGATATAGAGCAAAGGAAGAATGATGAAAGACTGAAAACAAGGGGACAAAGGAGCAAGTCGGGCAAAAGAAAACCTTTTTAAAATTTCCTATCACACTGCTGGGAAAGAAACACTAAAAAACCCAAAGCCCAACAGGTTTTGCTGTTAGCATGACCTGTCAACAGGCAGGCCTAATCTCATAATGACATTCCAAGCTATACAGCTCCATTTAAACGTGATGAACAGCACACACTAAAAATGAGGAGAAAAAAACCCCAGTCTTGTACTTGGAAGATTAGCAAGGGTGACACAGATGTGCAAAAAAAATCATGCCTCCGCCCACGATCTAAATCAGAACGGCTCCAAGTAGGTCAAGCGTTGCTCATCTTATTTTAATCAAAATTAACACTTATACTCCAGTTCTCGTATACCTAACATTAATTAAACATTTGATTTATTGCTGAGGTCTTAAATAACCGTTTAAATGTAGTATTTCTAACTATTCTGTCACACACCTTTTGTCATGAATTCAGTGACGATGTAGATTGGTTCCTCAGACACGACTGCATACAGTGGAACAAGCTTGTCATGCCGTAATTTCTTCATGATCTGAGCCTCCTGCAGGAAAGCTTCTGGCATCATTGTACCAGGTTTTAGTGTCTTGATTGCTACTTTTGTGGTTCCATTCCATGTTCCTAGAGAAACAGATCAGGTTTTTATTCCCCACTGTTATTCTGAGGAGATTTTCTGCTGAAGCTTTTTTGCTTCTGTTTTCTGAGCTAACAGAATAATCATAGAGCTACACTGAATATTAATTTTACCTTTACATGCATGATTATAACTGGTATTTTTGCCCTTCATTTCTTTATATTATCTTTTCATACCCTGATACTGATTTAATTAAAATACTATTAAAACATTCACAGGAAAAACTGAAATGTGTCACATTAGGTTCTTACCCATCCATACTTCACCAAAACATCCTTGGCCCAACTTAACTTCCAGCCTCAAAGATTCTCTAGGAATCTCCCAGGCATCCTTTGCTAGTCCCTGTGTTTGTGGTTTCACAGTGGGACACACTGTTGTTAGCTTATGACAAAGCCCATCGGCATGTTCTGGAAAACAGAAAAAATAAGCTTCATAGTTAAGCAGGGGTTAAGACTGTAACAAAAGTAACATCCTAAAAAGATAAAAAGAACTAATACATTTACTTTTTGTTGAAGTCAAAAAGAAATTTTATAGTTGTGAATTTTAAAAATAAGCTGTGTACACAGTCCTTCTTCCTCACAGTAGGCACATGGTTACATTGGGACACTGGAACTTGGGCTTACCTCTGTAGTGTTTTACCAACTTCTGGAGAGATTCAAATTGTGCTCTGGTTGTGATATAGTATCCACCATTGTCAAGTTTTCTGATTTTGTAGTGTTTTACATTATCACCTCTGACCTCATCCCAGTCACGTATAGAAAGGGAATAAGCACCTAGGAAACAAGTCACATATTCACCAAGAATTTAAAATCTTATTTAATGTATCTCCCCAACTGTCATTATACACATACATGGTGTGCACACGTATCTGTATCAGGGGATAGCATAAAAATGTTCATTATGTCCACCTTGGTGTTGGGGAGAGGGGGGAATGGGAGAGAGAAGAGATATACAGACACATACATACCTTTAGTGGTTTCACTCTCTCTTACTAAGAAAATACCACGCTGGTTCCCAGGATTTAGAAGTAGCCTTTCTGCATCTTTCCTGCCCATCTTACCGAAATACCACCTAGAAAATTTTAAAGGAGATGTGTAAGTAAAAGCTTCCTATGCTTTGGTACTCATGTAAGCAAAAGATTTAGAAATGTCAAGCACTGACTGGGCTACTAATATCTCAAAACAGATACAGATCAACAAAAGCAATAACATCCATATAATCAAAAGATTAAGATGACCTACTTCTATATGACTCTCATTTCTATTATTTACAAAATGCATGTAAAGAGGCCTGTACCTGCAAATACTATGATTTTCTGCTGGTTTAACAATGGACATCACCTGTACTTAACATTGAAAGGAACACCCTCCTCAGGCTATGTTTACAGGCCAGGTTGAATCAGATGACACATTTTGGCAGCACATTTAACACTGCAGCAGCTGAAACTCCCTTCTTTAAGAAGTTTTGGCTTTATGTTAGAAAACAGTATTTAATGCAAAGTGGGTGTGCATAAATACCACCAGATGACAGGTTCATTCAAGTTGGAAGGGACCCTTGGAGTTCTCTGGTCCAGCCTCCTGCTGCAGGCAGGGTCAGAAGTGGGATTCGACCTAGCTGCTCAGGATATTGTCCACGTGAGGCTTGAAAACCTTGAAGGACAGACTGCCAGCCTGGACAACCTGTACCCCTTCCTGGCTGAGCTCAGGATAAAAAAGGTTTCTTATATTCAGCTGGAATCTCTCCTGTTTTGATTTCTGTTGCCTCCCATCTTTCTCTACCTCAGCAGAGTGAGCAACTTTAGGAACAACCCTATGGTAGGTGTCATTTACTTCTCTGTGAGTGACATTCCAAATTGTTGAATCATTTTGATACCAAAAAGAAAACAGAGGTTTTTAAAGACCTGCATTTTTTTCTTGCTTTAAGTTCCTTCACAAAAGGAGCTCTTTCTTCTATACTCCCAAAGGATGCACATCCTGATGAACAGCCTGTGCACAGCGCTGTTCTGAGCCAGTGATAATTTTAAGGTCCATCTTCATATGAATTCCCAGACTTTGGAATAACACTTATTTCTAACTGCATTTTGATTAGGTGCCTCAGAAGTTACAAAGTGATGTAAAGTGTAAGTTTCAAACATTTTTGTCTGTCACTGTCTTATCTTCAAGTGAATTTGGCTTCATGAGCAATGAGGAAAGAAGCACTGGAAACTGCTACAAATGGCTTTGTGGGTGAAATATTTTCTGGGGAAAATTGTCAGTAAGGAGGGATCACTTTGTTGGCCATAAACAGAATGGCCTGTGCAATCACATAGGAATTTGAAACTTATTCCTACATTTTGTTGAATTTGCAGTTTGACTGTTGAAGGAGATGTGCAATGCTAGAAATGGACATGAAAGTGTACACACTGGAGACAATTTGGATGTAACCCTGAAGCAAACTTGAATCCTAGCTCATAACTTCATATGAAAATGCCTCTTCCCCAGACTACAACAACAATTTACAATCTATATTGTAAAGAGCTGTTTTATTTCACTACCTATATAATAATAGCAGGATTTAATTGCCTTTATTTTTAGAGACAATTAAACATTTATATTATGATGTCATTAAAGGAGCACACAACTAATATGGATCCTGTCACAAGCAGTTTCTGCTATAAATGCCTTCAGGCTTGGAAAAGGCCACACACAAAATCCTAGCAACTTGGGGCTCCGTACTGCTTTTGCACTTGTAACTCTAACTGCAATCACAACACAAAATCCACAAACACCATCAAAGCACAGGGCTAAGAAACTCCAAAGCAAATGAACTATATTCCAAATGCTGTTTTATATAATAATTTATAATACTTAATAAAACTAGCATTGGCTCTTTAAAATAAACAATTTTTAAAAGCTCCCTCTTTCATCACCCTTCACTCTCACCTCTAGTTAATCACAAAAAATTATGAAAAATCCCATCACTCTGTTCTGCCAGTCTATAGGAGCCATCCTTTCTTTGCAAAGGGCTATCATTTCCATTTTACTACCACTGTAGTTGTAATGACATAAGTTTTTATTGCATAGTTTTTAAAAAAAGAAACCTTGAAACCTTTGATTTTTTTCCAAAAAATAAACAAAAGTTAATAGTTTTAAAACCAGACGAAACTCAAGGGTGTACAATAACAGAGCATCTTTGATGCAATAATTTTTAATAGCAAAGGATCAAGTGAGAGCAGACAAGTGAAAATCAAGTGAAAATCAGGCACTTTTCCCAGATGTGCAGTAGCTAACAGAGAAGTGCACAGATCACGTATCAGGGAACTGTCATTGGCAGTATCACCCCTGTATATTGAAGCAAGATCTGTGCAACTTTGTATTTCTAGCACAACAAATAAAATCCCTTGGGACAAGCATAACCTAAAACTGTACTCCAGCAACAGTCCCACGGTCATTTTATGCGATTGTCTAAATGCCCTGGGATGTTAGTATATAAATGTAGGAAGTATTGGTACACAAAGCAATATAACTTACCAAATTCATAACAGTCCTTATATCAAACAATTTTGTCACCAAACAGTTATTATAGATTAATAGATTAGCAAAAATTGTGCGCACAAATGCTTTTTTTAGAACGTAAGGTTAGGTCATACCAAGGATATAGCTGATCTTGACTTGGGGTTTGGCAGGCAAAAATAAAGATAAAAACCTAGAGTTGATGGTGTGCAAAGTCTTTAGCTAAAAACCATCCATTTTTCTTTTATATGATACACAAGGTGTGTCCTCCAATTTTTATCATTATTGAATTCTCCCATCCTTTCTCCTTTAGCCCCACATATAACAAGCAGGCATAAAACATCTGCATGAGTGCCCACCTCATGCTTACTAATAATTATACCTTTGACATAATCCAAGTAGCATGGCTATCCTTTAATTACTCCTACTTTACCCTTAAACATTAAACACAATGAATTAAAAAAATAGTACCACCACAGGGTACAAAGTATGGAACAACAGTAAGATTGACAGGATACAATGTCTTACTCTTCTGCTTGAATGGAGTCTGCAGGAGCTACATAATTGCTTGGGATGTAGCCTGTCTTTCCAGTAGCAATGGATCTTGCTTCCCACCAGTCTCCTTCCCTGCAAAGAAACATTGATTACCTCTTCCACATATAACCAACACATAATTCCCTAGCACCTGCCATGTACTCACATTTGAACGGCAGGTAAATTTAGGTAACGTGTTGTAATTAATAAGGCATCTACAACAGTTTGTGCTGCACCTACATAAATCTTGTGTTCTGAGCAACACAAATGCTACTCAGTGGAATTTCATATTTTAAAGATTTGGGTATTTGTTTTTTTTTTTTTTTTAATGTAAAACCAAAATGTTTTATGGCTGAGAAGTGTAAATAAACTTCTCAGTTGTCTAGTCCTCATCTGCCTCTCCAGTTCAGAGACCAACTCCAGGTGCAGAGTCTGGGATGGAGCAGTATGTGTCCCCACCTTTGCTGCCCCAAAGTGGGTAGCTGTGCCTTGCTGTGGCAGGGAGGGGAAGAAAGCCACCTAACTGAGAAGAGGCTTGGGGCTGCCACATCTACCTATATCTGCACCCAAACCCTGATCTCAGCCTGGAATGTTATTGTCTTAGCAGTGTTATATATTTTAACCTCATTCATACTTGTTGAATACTGCATGCATTTAAAAAAAAAAAAAAAAAAAAATCAATCTACTCTTCACTGAAATAGGATACACAGATTTCCAAAAGAACTGAGGATCTAATTATTCCCAACAACCCAGTGAAGTCTGTGAATGAGAACACTTACGTGTTATTTATTATCTGGAACCGTTCACCTTTCTTAAATGAAAGGTCATCTGTGGTTCTAGCTTCATAATCATATAAGGCCACAAATACAGTAACACCACCTTGGGAAAAAGGAAAAAAAATCCCATATGATATAGCAGTAATGTTGCAACAGTTAAGGACTTGTCTGTGAAACAATTAATCAATTTTAATTTGGAAGCAAGTAAACACTGAGTTGTATCTCATTTTGGAAGCCAGATCAATAATCTGCTCATTTCTTAAGACAGAGCAATGCCTATAAACAGACATTCTGGAAATGTGCTTCCACACCACAAAAGGCCATCAGACACATCACTAGAACTACATTAATAATTACAGAGCTTATGTACAGAAACCTGCATGACACATCATCAGTAAAAAAAACCCAAAAAACCATAGCTTCTTTATTAAGCTTGCTTCTTGTTAAGAAATGCAATTCTGGAAGAACCTACAACACCACAATGGTGAACCATCAGCCACTAATTTTTATAAAAGTAAAAGTTCCTATTGAACTTAGCTACAAATAACTGATGCATTCCCAACTCTCTGAGGTTAAGCATCAATATTTACTCAAGGAACTGAACCAGAAATAAAAGTATTCTCTTGGGGACAAGGACATTTCTGTGCTTTAGCACTAATGATTTTTTGATTCCACCAAGTCTCCCCACCAGTGAAGCAGACCCTTGCTGAGGATGATCCATCAGCACATTAGTCCAGAGAAGAAGGACCAAGACAGGTCACATGAGCTGCACTCCACCAACCCTAAGGAATCTGCTTTCCCACCCCACTTCTGGTATGGGGCACGCTGTTGAGCATGTCCCCCAAACAGGACAGATGTGAGAGGTGGCTGGTAGGAAGGCTTCTAAGCTTACCACCAGGAAACCTTTTGCTATACTTCGAAGAACTTATCTATAAAACTGAACTAAAAGAGGAAGAGGAAATGGAGAACAGGCTGAGATGTACAATCTACTAGCAAAAATAAAGAAATATGTACCATAACTAGGAGAACGTTAAAATAGAAAACCACAAATAGACAATTCAGAAAGACTTTTTAAGCCTTAGAAATGCTATTTCTCAGTGTAATGAACATTTAAGAAGCCTAATGCTCATCCAAGCAGTAACATATTTTTAACTGTATAATACTACATCTCTAATATGTACATATATGTACCAGAATATACATTAAAGTCCACCAAGAGAAACATGTTGCATCTAATCTACAATTAGCAATTGTAAATTAGTAAGTAGATAGTAAGTAAATGAGCAGATCTTACAATTAACATGACAGTGATTAGAAAGGAAGAATACATAATGCAACGAGTATAGTCTCTATGCAATACCCTTTTGCAATGCACACTTGATGACATAAGAGCTCCTAATCACCTAACTATTTTCACTTTATCTGGAGTCTTCCTCCAGATTACAGTCTGTGATTACAGTCTCTCAGCAGGCCTCAGCTGGAAATGAATTTACAGTTCCACTAGGAAAAACAGAACAAAATCCCCACAGGAGGTTACAGTAATTGAGGTGGTTTTTTTAAGTGTGATTTATGAACTGAAAATGAATTAAAATATTCCTTAGAAGTTAGCAGCTCCTAATTTAAGTTAAAAATCAAAACAGCTCTACCAGTTTTTCTCTTCATTACTACATTATTTTGATGACTCAAACAAATATGTGGAGCAAGAAAATCTTGAGGATACAACCATATTCACACAAACAGAAAGCAAGTGTTCTGGAAATAAACCAACCACAGAGAGTTCTTAAGCAGATGAAAACAATCCATACGCACAAGTCACAATATCACAAAAGTTTTTAACTGCACATAAAGAAACTAGGAGACTCCAGAAGCCTCGAAAAACTTCAGCTATCACAAAACCTCTTTTTATTCTCACAAGTGTTACTTTTTCACAGCAAAGAGTAATATAATACATAAGGAGAACAGTATTAGCATAGAATGATTTAAACAAAGACACTGTCAAATGATTTTTCAAGTCTTGCAGCTGTTTTCTTCGTGAAACACTGTGAGGTGATATAGTTTAGCTGCTCAAGCTATCTGTAGCCACAAAAAGATTTCCCTTAAAGATTCCCTTAAAGATTCCCTTAAAGATTTTCCTTTCCTTAGGTCGGTACTCCCATCCTCTAATCTATGACTGGTTTTGGAGAGAAGACTTCATCTTCTTGTCCAGTATGGCGATTGCAGAGCACTAGTACCTGCACAGCCTCATGGAAGGCAAGAAAACAGCAGTCCATTTTTCCGTTTTGATTTTCAGCAATATTTTATGAATTCAAAGTATCTGATGACCGACAATGTGTAATACAGGAGCAGTGTTACTAACTCAGATTTCTTATTTTCTACTCTAAAGGAATAAAAGATGGCTCAACTCTTTTCAGCCTCACTACAGGCCATGATGACAACCATATCATCCTCTTGTCACACATCACTGATCAACTGGGTAAGTACTATTGACACTTACATCCTGTCTGACAAACCCATCTATTCTCCTCTCTTGTGAAGCAAAGGGCTACAGAATGTGATCCAGTGTTTTATTGGTCACAAATACAAAAATCTTACAGACGAAGGTTGTCATCTCGTTCACTCACAAAAACACCCAATTTTGACTGATCTGAAAAGCAGTACTGAATGAACCAAATAATTGTCAGTACAATTTCATGTATGTATGTATTTATTTATTCATTTTAAATGTGTGGTTTTTTTGTGGATGGGCTGGTTTTACAGAACAAGGAGGAATAATTTCATATGCAGTATCATTTTACCTAATTGCAAATCAATGGGAGCATTCACACAAATCAGCCTGCCTGCTGATAACTGATTTCACACTGATGAGATATTAGACTCTCTTTTCATGAGAAATCGCTCTGGTTGACTATTGCTCAAGATATAATGTGCTTAACTACCAGCAGGAACAGAAACAGGCAAGAGAACATCTCCTCTGGTCTCTGCAGGAAAGGATTTGCGGTACCTGGCAGGGGGCTACATCGCTGATGTCTGGTTATGCCCAGGAATGCCTACAAGCACTGCTGGAGATTCCTACACAAATGAAGAACCAGATCTAGCAAGAAGAGGTTCTTGGAGGAGATGAAATACAATAAACTTTCCTCAGCAGAGCTAATGAATATAAAGAAGTGATGCTCTTTTTTCATTTTTGCACATCTTCATCCAAACGGGGATTCAGAGCTGATTCATAAATGAGACAGGCTAGATGTTAATTTTAATTATTTGGTTTTTTATGTATTCCCAAGAAAAGGACTACGAGGTGATCATTACCTGACAATTCATATTTGGTTTCCTGAATTGCTTAATGTCAAGGTCAGAATGGCTTTTCATGGATCTCAAATTTCTTGTGTTTAAAGGACTTTAAATGCTACTGTAACAACACAAACATATGGACCAAGTGCAAGCAATTATGCCAACATTAGAGGTTTGTGGGAAAACTAGAAACAGACTAGTAAGAAATTATTTACTCTGTTTTGTGAAGTGTCTGTGCAGAGCTTCTAGAATAAATGTCTTTCTTTCTTGAATCTTTCAAAAAAACCCAATAAATCACAGCTTCCTCTCAAAAATGTTTATCAAAACTATGATATTAGCTATGTAGACAAAATCAGTATTTTTGTAAGTTTTAAGATTTTCATATAAAGGTGGTTTTATAACATCAAATGTGCATGTTGTTTTAAAATGCTGTATCTTCTACAGCTCAGCCAAGAAGGTCTCTGTGTGTTGCAAATTCTATTTTTACATTTTCCACTTTGGTTTTAATATGACCACCAATATTGGGAATTCTACTCTTTCATTTCACATACATTGTTCCCATAGTAAAGTGCACAGAATATAATGCAAATCCTGTTAAACTTTATAAATTGATTCAATGTTGTATTAATATAACTTAAAAGTAACCAGACTTGAAACCAGTTTAAAGTACCAATTTCCTGAATCTGAAGTGTTTTTCATTTTGTACATCACTCCAAGTTTAAAGCCATTATCCCATATACATCCCTTCAACAGCTTAGAACTTAGAGTGTAATTTCATCAACTATTCCCGTTATTGTCTTTAGGAAGTCTTAAGTTTCTCTGTGCTGTGATCCTAATTGTCTCTACAGAAATAAAAGCCAAAACACCCAACCTCCATGCCCCAGTCAGTAGTGAATACAGGCTGAATTATTATTTGAGCAGTAAAGATATTGAAAACCAGGAATCTCTAAAAGGCAATTTATTTTAAATTTACAATTTATTTCTGTGCTGCAAGGTGTCATAGTATTTTTTTGACTGTGACTATCAAGCAGCTATATTAATAAATAATAATAATAGCATTATTTTATGTAACACTCACCTGTTAAAGTACTAGGATATGAACTTGGCACAGCTGAAAATGAAGATGATGCTCCTCCAAAGGGTGTCATTCCTGAAGGCCCTCCAAAAGGAGTCATGGAATGACTATTAAAATTAACTGCTGATCCCTTTATTGACGGTGACTGTGTTGCTTGGCTGGAGTCTGATCCATAATGACTGACATGGGAAATAACAGGTTCTGGAGCATTTTCAGTTCTGTATTTCATGGCTGGGCCTTTACCTTCTTTGCTTTTAATGCACCCCATGGTTGCTTCTGTGAGAATGAGGCAGGAAAAAAAAAAAAAAAAAGAGTTCACCTTCACGATGTGTCTTTTGATAGCAAACACATAATATTCCCAAAAAGTTAATCTAAATACTAATTTATCACCATTAAATCCCATGAAGAGTGTGAAGTCTGGTGAAATAGCGTTCTGGAATAAAATCTACACCATTACCAGACCAGGGAAGCCCTAATTATTTTCCCTTACAACTTCACATACTAACAGCACATTTGGATTATCCTCCATTCCAGTCACTCAATGGACTGTAAATGGCAGCAAAGAAAAAAAAAGGGGGAAAGACAAAAGAGGGAATCAGGCAACAGATGAGGAAAAGACACTGGAGTCTTCTACAGCAGGGTGGAGGGGGAAACAGATGTGACTTATCCAGAGTCAATTATAGGAAGCAAATCCAAAGCAATTATACAAAGGAAACTAATGGGGCATTTTTGCTTTCTTTTTAACATCTGTGCAATGAAGTCTTGACCAGATGGTGACATTGCAACTAACACCTGTAAAGATATAGAGAAGTTTTCATCCATTGCCAGCCTTGCAAATATATTTCACAAACAGACCTCAGATATTCACAGCCACAGGACAGGGTTAAACTCTTAGTTAACTAAAATTGCAAAAAATAAAAATAAAAAAGGAAGAAATTACATTAACCTTAGGGGTTTAGAAACAGAACTGTGCCCAGACAGGTGACAATTTATATCCCTGATGGCCCAGGATTGCCACCAGCTCCCACTACAGGCAGACAGTGCCAGAGCTGTTTACTGTGGGGACACCTATTACCTGAAGGGAATCAGACAGGAGACCTGTCACCAGCAATTAACACTGATGGAACCTTAAGAAGTCACCACCTGCCATTTATCAGGTGGTGACAAGTGGCAGCAGGCATTTTCTGGCTTACCTTAGCTGAGAAACAAATCAGGAAGAAAACAGTAGTGTCTAATAGATGCAGTGCTAGTCTGGCATTAGAATTCCTGCATTATTCACAGGAGGGGGTTTAAAAATGTACTCTAACTTCAAAAGTAAAACCTCTACAGAAATAGGAAATGAACTGCTCCACATTCTGTAATGAATCAATTAAAAAAAATAAACAGCAGGAGTCTGAAAGCATGAAAACCACATATTTTGATAAGTACAACAACAATTTCATGGACTCTAACTAACAATTAGGGAAACACAGTATTTCCCAATGTGTGTCTAATTATTCAAGTCCTTCTTTCCTTGTTAACTATTAGACACAGAAATATGGAACAAAGTGAATTTTACAAAACAAATACTGCCTTCATGTAGTCTCACTGAGAGAAACTAATACCCTCCATATAACTAACTGTTACAATAATAAAGATACTGTAATTTCCTTAAGAACCACGAATCAGAGTTCCTGGAGAGAACAAGGTCCACAGACAGTGAAAGACTACAAAACTTACTGCTCAAAAAGATTAAGTATATTCACCCTGTCATTTCAGCCCCTAATACTGCAATGTAATACAATTACTGATGCAGGAACAAGTAGCAACAAATAACTGCCCTTTTACAAATCACATTTAAGGTTTTCCCACAGAATAATGAATCATCACAAAGCACACCTCTTCAATTATTTTTACTCCTCATACTATTGCCAACTTATTAACTATGAAAAAATGCTAACAGAAAAGGCTCAAATATGTGCACAAGAATGCAATGTGCCTAAATATGTTACAAAAAACCTTACCATCTACAGTAGAAAAGCCAGTTATTAATTCCCAATAGAAGTCAAACATCCAGAATCACATCCTTTTCATTTCTATACTACTGAGAATAAAGACTGTAATCCAAAACACTTTCTTTTGGCCATGTGGCTGCCTAATGTGAATTCTTGTCTTCCTCTGAGGCCTACTTGATTCTTTTTAAAAACCTTAAATCAATGTTCTCTGCTAGCATTGAATAAAAATCCAATCACCATTACAAAAATTTCTTTTCTAATAGCACTGATTCCTTGCCTTTGGCTAGAAGTTAAACACACAATTCAAAAGTCCATCACCCTACTAATGTTAATCAAGTAGATTAAAAGGGAAGTATACAGACATCTGTCCAAGTGTACATCCCAAATATTTTTCCTTCCTTCTGGCATTTGCCTAACTTGTAACAGACTGATAAGACCTCAAGATTAAAAAGAAAAAAAAAAAAGAGTAAACAATTTACCGAGTCCAGTAAAACTGCTGGATTCTGCCCAAGGAATTGCTGATTTGATCAAATGGCTGGTAAGTACTATCACCCATCCGTGCTCACCCGCTTAGGCTGTGTTAGCAGCAAGAATTTACTATTGGTACATTTGAGTGTCACAAAGAAAAGCCCCTACTGAAGACCTGAATTCATTCTAGAAAAACAGAATCAACCTCTCCCTTGCTTCTCCCCTCCCCAGCCACTTCACTGTTAAGGTAATCTTCTTTCAGGGGTTAAAGAGATTAACAACAGAGATTCAATCAGCACTTCAAAGAGAAAGACATTCAGAAATAAGCAGACAAAAATGTAAACACTCTACTTTTATAACTGCATAGCCACAAAACAAAATTGAGCAGGCAAATTCTTAGTATTCGAAAGCAAAAAACACAGGTATGAACTGCAGTAAAATACTGTGTATGCATTTGTGAGGAGGAATTAGAGGCATGAGGGGAGGGAAGATGACATAAACCAAGAGCCAGCAGTTAAAAAACCCTGACTGCCCATCCTGTGGGGCAAAACCCCCAACGACTTAGTATTGTTTAGTCTTGTAATAAATTACTGGATAAAGAGCAAAAAATCCCTAAGCAGCTGGTGTGCAATGTTGGATTTGATTATTCTGGTACTGCATTTGTTATAAAAAAATGTATGTAACTGAAATAACTTCACAACTATTTTTATCAACCTTTGCCTGGCCAGCAACAAAATATCAAGGAATACCTTTTTGTCATAAAAAACTCACAGCTCTCCTACTGATGAGGAGACAACTCTTTAGAAATAGATTCAGATGGGAAATTCCTGTTTGTATTGCAGGCCCAAGGTATGTTATTCACCAGCTACTGATTTCCCATTAAGTTAGATCATTATTTTAGACCAGATCAGTGTCTGAGGCAATCTACTTGAGTAACTTCAGCATCTTGTTCTTTCTTTGAAACAAACATTCACCTATTGGTTCTGATCACTGTGCCCACATGTTTTCAGTGGGGGAGGGTGGCAGTCAGCTTGCTGGAGGTATATCACGAAACCATGTTCAGAAAGCATGGACTTATACAAGCCCAGCTGTCTTGTTCTGCCTTCTAGATGAAAACAAATCTATGTTAGAATGTTTTCAAGTAGAAAGAGAAGCTAAAATAATCACTGTTAAGGACTGTTGAAGGTTAACAGGATGGCCACAAAATTCAACAGAAGAATGACAGTACTCCAGGAAGTAGGAATCAAATGAGATTTTAGTAGCATCTCACTGGATTTGCATTTTTTGGAGAAGTCATATAAAGGGCAACAGTTAACTGTCATTCTATACTCTACAAACATCTCAGACAATGAAGACCCTTAATAAACACTCTGACAAGATGAGAGCTCCAAGAAAGTCAATGCTGCCCTCTTATCTTCCCAGCTCCTTTTTATAGTGGAGGTGGAGTGCCAGATCACGAGGAAAGCTTTGTTCAACAGCAACTGATAAGTGTGGCCAGTAAAAGTATTTGTGTTGGCTTTTTTTTTTTTTGCTTTCCTTAAAGGATGAGCCACCAGACCAAGAAAAACAAGTTTTTCTTCTAAAGCCAGTGTATCTTAGGATACTGACAAATTCCCTCAGGGTGTCTGCAGCATTGTCCATCCAGCCCAGAGAAGTGGATGTCACACTCATTTATCTAACGTGTCTTTGCTCCTTCCAGTTGGTAGTTCCAGAAGTTCCTCCTGGTTCCTTGAGATGTGAGATTTTCAGAAGCGCTTCAAGGAAGGTCTTCTACTGGCATGAAGGAAGATTAGATAGAGTTTTCTTTGAAAGAGGTGATTTCAACTTGGGTGGATAAACTGACAGTCTGTTCCAGCTAGGTGCCTTAGAGCGAAGCCATCAGCAAATGCCTCTAAACACTGAATTCCCTTTTCCCCATTCTCTACCCAACAGCACCAAGATTTTGAGGGCTAGGTATTAGCATCTGAAACGCTGAAGACCAGGGGCTGAGTGAGCCTCAAGTTTGTTTCACTTGCTGTAACGGATTTGATAACAAAACCCATTCACTATAGAAAAACCCCAACAAAACAACCAACCAACCAAAACAAAAAAAACCCAAAACCAAACAAACAAAAAAAAAAACCCCCAAAAGAAACACCCCCAAAAAATTGGGGAGTTTCCTTTTGGGGCCAACTGAATACTCTTCTGATCTTGCACTTTGTTACAATGCAGCATGTCCCAGATGCTTTCTGGAGACTTCATCATGAGGTAAGGCCAGGAGTGACAGTCACACCTAGCACTTTCAATGTGCCACAAAGAGAAGGATGCTCTAGGGACTTCCTCTCTTTTCAACCTCTCTCATAAACTGGGTACTGTACCATAACTAAGAGGTAGAGCAAAGAAAAATCACTAAGGGAATGGCAGTTTGCAACATTTTGATTGCATTCCTTTTGACTAATAAAATTGTTCATACAGTTAGAAAAGAGTACATAGTGATTTTTCACTACAAAGAATGAGTAGAGTTACAAGAACAAGCAAATCAAATCTCTTTCCAGAAGGATAAAGCAAGACTGCAAATACTTTCCCACTTAAACAAAAAATTATCCAACTAAAACATACCTACCCCTGTTACCTAGCACAGAAAAGTAAGTTAATTTGAGGCTCACAAATAGCTAATAAAAAGATTAGAAAAACATTGAAGATTTCCACTGCTACTCTACCTTCACTTCTCAGTGCTAGCATAAAAAAATAAATTGTTTCTGTCAGGACAAGACATGCCTTCACTTCTGTGAAACAAATGTCTTACAAAAAGGTCTTAACTTTCAACTAAAGTAATGATTTAAGTTATTAAAATTTCATGCAATGATAAAGACAGGATATTCTGTGGGAAGTTTGCTAATGGATCCATTAGCTGGCAGCTGTCTATTTCCTCAAACAAGTGTAGAGCTGATTCCACATGTCACTGGAGACTCAGATCCTATACTGCCTTTTTGTATACTGGGCAAACAACACAGAGCATCTGCCAAACAGCTGGTTTCAGCTGGTGGTATTGAAAAATCATTTATTAGATGTGACATAGACTGAAAAAAATGAAAACCACTAGTAAAGATGCTAACAAGCTCTTTGGCCAATACTATAACATCCAGCTAATTCAGTCCATCTTTAACAGGTCACTGCTTTGGTATGAAAACAGAAATGGGCTTTCTTGTCTACAAAAAAACCCTGCCTTGTTTGTAAAGGACAATAAACTAAAGAACTGCCCTGTGTTCTTTGCAGAGTATATGCAATTTTTAAAAATTATGCAGTTTTTATCACGGGATATAATTTATCTTTTATGAGCTGCCATAAATTGCAGGGTTTGCTTATTTTACCATGAACAATCCATGACATTTCAAAGACTGATGTTCTACTGTATTCAGTTTTATAATTAGCAGTAACATTAGTGTAATGAGACCTTAGAGAGTCTGCATCATTATGCATTTAAAGTGCAACTGACATGACCTTGCAATTAACGAACTAATAAGGAGCAAAATGTGAAGATAAAAGAAGCATTTAAAAAAACTCCACTGAAGGAAGGACTTACGTTACTTGAATTTCAATGTTTAGCACACATCTTTGTGCAGTTCTATCCTAAAAAAATAACTATAAACCAGTATTATTAGAACTCAGCTTGCCCATATATTAAAATATATATTTGAAATAATTCTCTTTATTACTGAGGCAATCTGAACTGTTGAATCCTAATGGTTGTACAGACCTAGTCCTTCTCTGATCGTGACAATACAAACATACTAAACAAAAAATTCTGGGGCTGATGACTTTGATTTCATAGCAGCAGAACAAACCCCAGATTATTTTCTAATAAAGCTACGGCTAGCAAACTCAGGGTAGCAAACAGAAGATTCTGTACACAGAAAAAACAGTGAGTATAAAAATTCTTTTTGGGTGGATATTTTGTATTTCAGAGCCAAAACTACTGGAAATATTACGTATTTCTATTCTGGTTCATGTTTTTTACAGCACTCAGAATTTTAAATTTGCTTTAAATTAATGATTGATACTGATCCTTCTACTGGAGGAGCCAGTTAACTGGCTTACAAGGTCACAACAACCATGCTCTGAAGGAACACTAGATTCTACATTGTTACCTGAGAAATTAGGATAAGCAGAAATTGCTAAAAGAATAAGGTCTTTCAATCTCTCATGTCCTTCTCTGAGCTCCTGACTTTTTTTTGGAATGGAAGAAGTCCAATGGAAGCGTGCTTCCTCTGAGGTCTGAATGGCTTGGACATGGGAGATTTGATCAGACTTTGAACATCATACCTATGCAGGAGTCAGGATCTACAGTCCTCCAATTCAGATCGTCCCAGGCAAAGGCTTGTCTCCTGAGGAAACATCTACTGTCCTAGTTGGAACTAACAGGTAGATGGAACTGCCCTAGCAGGTGGTACAACCCTCATAGCAATGCACAACAGGCCCTAGCAATCCAACTGCAAAGTCCCATTGGATGACAAAGTTGAAGGAAAAATTGACTATGGCAGAACAGAACAGAGTGGAATTAAGGATTATCAGCGAAGCAAAGTTCAGAGATGTGAATACTCTGTTTTCCCTCTCAGTTACATTCTTCCTTTTATCTGGGCCAGACATGTAGGACCTTCTCCCACTCACTCTGTACCTGGACAGCTAGATCTGTAGAGGTATAGATTTGGGTACCTTTAAAGTATCTTTCACTTTAAAGACAGGCACAGGCTCCAGGAGCATACTGGGGACAATAACAACATCATGGATGGTATCTGCAAAACACAGTCATAAATTTGTGCTTATTTATAGTGAGAGTTTCACCTACACTAACTAGGGTAGTAGGTTTTCTTTGACCAGATGTTATATGCAAGAAAAGGCAGTATTTCAATCAGACTAGGAAGTGGACAAGCTAGATTAGAAGCGGAAGAAAGCAAGCCTACTGTAATTTTAAACACACTTCTAGGTAAAGAACACCTAGTTCATTATTCTGTCTTCAACAGTGACCTCTGCCTCTAACCAGGCCATGCCTTGGAAGATGAAATAAGCAGGATGAGTGCAGACTGCTCTGACGTCCCCCAGTCTATAGCTCAGAAAGCTCAGTCATATAAGCTGGGTCCTTAGTCGCAGCTACCTGAAGAAAACTCCAACAGGTATGCCCCAGCTTATAAATTTAAACTAATGTACTTATGTTGATGCAACATCTGCACAGGATTTGCATTCCAGTATATCTTCACTTGAAATGTTTTATGCTTACTAGTTTAAGTAAGAATAATCTTATCCAAGAAAATAAAAGTAGTTATTAGTATAATGGCACTGATTTAAACATCACAAACCTTCTGATCTAGACAAGGCTCAGGAAAATCCACAGGGGGCGAGTATCACAGCCAAGACCAGGACTAAAAGTTCTTGCAAGTGCTACTGTAGCAGCTTGACTTTAAGTCTGACATACCAGTGCAAGGCTTCCTCATCCAAACTGTTCAAGTATCTGAAAAAGCACACTCCCACCATCAAACTCATCTTCCAGTTGCTCACACGAGCAATCTCCACTTCAGCTGGAAGCTGCCTACCTTGTGTGCAAGACAAAGAAAGCACAAAGGGAAGAAGTTGCTGGGTGGAAAAAGCCCCAAGCAAACAAATAAATACCTACCACCCCAAACCCACCCACAGCAGGCACAGAGCCTAGCAGGGTACCTGACTGACATCCAGAGGGAGCTGCTTCTAACTTCCAAAGCAGAGCAGAGCAAAGATGTCAAATTTAAGTAGTTAATTTTTAAAACCCCTGCCAGCTGCTTCTATATAAAGAAAGTTTGTTTTCAGGTTGTATTCTGAATTTTGAATGAAGTCAACATATTGCTCACATTCTGAAAGGGTGAAAAATAATTTGTGCTTTTGTACACACAACAAAAAACCTGCCAACAAACCTAAAGCAGACAATGCAAAATATACATCACTGATGGATTAATTTTCTTTATTCCAGCAGTCAAGACCACAAGGGAGAGATTAACTAAAACATCAGAACTGCAAAAGCAGTTTTATGTGATGAAATATACAATACATATACATGAGACCATTTTTAAAATTTAGAGTTACAATGTCGAGCCATACAATTTCAAGCCTTACCACACAAAGACATTTTCTCTGACAACAGATGATACCCACAGACAAAACAACCAATATATTGTCTAGACAATATTACTGCTGCTCCATTGTCTTGAACATTTAAGTACATAGTCAATAAATAAATGCAGAGAAGGACAATTCTGCTGGTTTTTTTTTATAGTGCAATGGCTATTTTTGCTAATTTGTAAATAATTACAGGTATCTTAAAAGCTAAAAGTCTGCTATGTTTAATAAGTCTGGCCAAAAGATTATTTCAAATACTATGGCATGTCATACCTTGTCAAAGATACATAGGATATTTCAGACAGGATGTAGGAATCAATTTATAAATAGAAATACTTTGTTTTCATTGAATTCTATTTGGAAAACACCAAAAATCATGCCTAGTATCATAGACCACTTTCATATACTCAGTTTTCAGCCATTCTATTTAAGTATATGAAAAATTACAAAATTATCTAGAAGTTATTTCAAAAGTCAGTTTTAAATTTTGTTTACTAAAGTAAACTAACATTGCTTTCTGGGTCTCACAGCATGAAGCATGCAAAACACCTTCCCGAGGGGCATTTGCCTTACAAAAAAAAGCGACATAAAACTGACATGGTAAAAGAACAAATAGCAGCATTTTTGTTCTGAAAAGATAATTTAAGAAGCAATTTCTTTCAATGTTCAACTATGAACTACATATGAAAAATGGACTACAATTTGCAAGCTCCCAGAAACTCAGAGATACTGAAATTCTTATGAATCATTTTCATCTTCTCAGCTGGGCATATTTTAAGATGACAGAGGAAATCAATATCAGCAAGAATCCTCTTGCAACTTCATTAGTCAACTTAGAAATATAAAGGAAAGGAAAAGTTGCAGGAACTTAGGAGATGAATCAATGAAAAATCCTATAATAAATGACTATTATTTCCACCCAAATTATAATGCAGGGTCACCGATAAGGAATCTCTTGGAACTTAAAACATCATTTATTTGCTGTTTGCTAACACTGTTACTTTACATTTGCACATTCCTACTTTGCAGACACAAATTTCCCATCTACTCTTTGCCAAACATCGCCCTAAGCTGAAAGTAAATTCTCCTTTATTCTCAATGCTGTTTTATCCTAATATACTTGACATGATTACCATGTTAAGAAAAATCAGTAATTAAAGTATTTAAGTCCAATTGCTGACAAAATGTTGCAGCTCATTTATTCAAGGACCATATACCCAGACCTCCTTCAACAACTAGCTCTTTGCTGAACAACAGGATTTCAAGAAGACTACTGGAAAATATCAATCTTTGGACTAAAACAAGACGTGAAAGTATGTATAAACAATTACAAACACACATGTACATTGTTCTCCATGAATCAATAGCTTGTGTTTTTCCTTCGTACACAGAAAGTGAAAACTACAATTAAATTGTAAAGTAATTCCAAATTAAAAAAAGAAAAAAAGCTGACACCTGCTAAATAACACCCTTATGAAAAGGAAAGAGCTGGACTATGTTTTAACTAAACAAGAGTTATTACCCTAATAGCTATCATTAGTGCTGTTCTATTGTTTCTCTACTGACAGATATAATAGTGTTCATAGGCAAGAAGACCAGGAAAAATTATCTTAATTAGCTTGTCAGGCATCTTGCACAATAGAGGCCATAGGGCTGCCCTAAATTAATTTTTCCTTTTATGGTCTTGAATGCACACACATGCTCAAACTCATTCAAAGTGACTTATGGAAAGTTCACCCACAGTTTGGACAAGTCCTAAATTCTGAACACAGGAACTACCAAAAGTAGGTGCCTCACATCCCATCTGAATTTAATGCCGACATCCAGAAAGCACCTTTGCCTTGGAGCCTTACCACTACCCTGTTCCTGTTTTCTGTGTAAGAAAGATCATAGCTTTCTCAAGCCTTCCCTTTGACAAGACTCACGCAGTCCCACTGGACTCCAGTCTATCAAGTGGCTCTTCAGTCACTCAACCACCTCATTTTCTCCAATATCCCTCAATTTATTTAGCACCTTCCATTAACAGTGATCCCTACAGACAGACATGGCATTCAAGGTAGGGGCTATTCCTTAATGCTTCTTTCATAGCAGAATGTTTTGGATTGGAAAGGATCTTCAAAGATCATCTAGTTCCGGCCCACATGACCTTGAGCAGGGATATCTTCCAGGTTCCGCAGGGCCCCACGCAACCAGGCCATGAACACTTCCAGGGATGGCACATCCACAACTCTGAGCAATTTGTCACAGTGTCTCACCACCCTCATGGTGAATACTTCTTACTTGTATCTGATACCAAGGTCTTTCAGTTTAAAACTGCTACCCCTTGAGCTGTCACTACAGGCCCTGATAAAAGTCTTGCTCCTTGCTTCTTACATGCTCCATTTATAGACTGAAAGTCCACAATAACTCTTCCTGGAGCAATTTCTTCTCAAGACTGAACAATGTGAATGCTGTCTCAGCCTGTCCTCATAGGAGAGGTGCCCCAGCCCTCTGATCATCTTTGTGGTCTCTGGGCCTGCTCCAACACTTCTACACTGTTCTTACATTTGGGACCCCAGAGCTGGATGCAGCACTCCAGGCAGGGTCTCACCAGAGGAGAGCAGAGTGGCAGAATCACCTCCCCTGACCTGCTGTCCACACTTTTTCCGATACTGCCCAGGCGATGGTCATCTCATGTCCAATTTTTCATCCACCAATATCTATATTCTTCTTTACAGGGCTTAATTCCTCCTCCAGTCTGTATTGCTGCTGGGGATTTCCCTGATCCAGAAGCAGAACCTCACACTTGACCTTGTGGAAGGAAAATCATGATGTTCCCTGGGCCCACTTGAGATCTTTAGTATTTATTTTGACAGCAGCCTTATGATTCTCAGGTCTTTTTCAGTACTGCTCTTGAACAGAAATTTCCACATCCTGAAAGCATGGCACGTATTCTTCCTGCTAAAAGTACAATAATAATTTTTCTGTACTGAACAGGCATGACTCTCAGTTAATCCAGAAAACTCCAATCCTGGAGCTGTGAGACAAATTCGGAAAAAAAAAAATTTCCCAAGTCTACCACTCATCTGAAAGCAGAGACAACAGGACATAGTAAGAGTCTCACCATTACTCTATTCAGGGTTTCTTACAATTATCTCCAATACTTCACTGCCCTGTTCATCATCTGCCCTGCAGGCACCCGGCACTGCGTTTTGCTACGCGCATGGATCTTAGCCATGTGGCAGTTCTACCTTCCAAGTTCATCTGCTTCTGCAGGATGAAGACATTTCTGCTGCACCTCAGTAAGCACATCACCACAGGAAAGCACTCACATTCTTCCTGTCTTTGTAAGCAGGACTGGCTTATTTGTAGGTTACAGCCACTTCTCCTAGACAAAGGTTAGTTCCTGTAAAGTAGGTGTATCCTGTCTCCAACAGAAAAGTTTTGCTCCAAATGTGGGCATTTCACTACTGATTTCACAAACTTGCTACTGAAAAAAAACCAAGTCATGCTTTGCTTTCTAAAACCAGAGTACTACCTTCCCTTACATTTATGCTTAAGGGATCAAAATATTCAACCCTTTCCAGCTCCAGACTAGCAATTAGAGCGACTTGTACCAAGAGTAACAAGCTTGCAATGATGGCAATGTGAAACCACATAGTGTTTGCTTCCTGTTCCATGTTTGCTTTCGTTTCCACTCACCTTCTGCTGATTTTTACGCTACCACTTAAAACCGCTGCAAGGCCTTTAAACACAGTTCATAAAAGCATTTCTGCAAAAGATGTCAAAGACATACTTTTCCTGAGGATGTTATTTGATGCAGTGAAACAAAGGGAAACTATCTTTGTATCTCCTGTGATGGGGAGCATTATCAACATACAGCTCAAAAAAAATGAAGTCTTCAAGCATCTCCAAAGGATATTTTAGAGATGACATCAGTTTTCTGTTTCCCTTTTTAAAAGATTTTTTGTATTAGTATTCCATCTCATTTAGCATGTTCCAAGCACGAACTAGCCAGCAACGTGTAAAACACATCATCAGTCACTACTCCCTGAACATGAGCAAAGTGAACACAACAGGTAACTTTGGTAAGTTTTAGCTATGGTACAGGATACCAAATAAAACAGTAATAGACGAGAGAAGGGTGAGTAAAGGAGAGCGAAGAGATGCTGAAAGAACAACTACAGAGGGCTGTAAGTTATCTTTAAAAGAGAAACAGACTACTAATAATCAAAGAGCAATAGAAAATAATAGTTTTGACACGTTTCACGTAGGTAGATACTGTTAACTTCCAAAAGGTTGTACCACAGCCAAAGACACCCTTCGGTTTTTGACCAGTTCAGGCAATGCCCTTCTAAATAGGTAGGTAAAAGCCTTGGCCATTTTGTGTTCTCAATCACTCTGGTACCTTGTTTTCAGGAGTATACAATGTATGTTTAAAGATTCTCTTAAGGCTAAGTAACTGCTGTTCAGTAACAAATTTTCTTGTTCCTAACCAGTAAGCAGGGCTTTTGACTCGAAGTATTGCCAGAAGGAAGGACAATTTCCATTTCAATTAAATGTTAAATTGACGGGTGGAGGGAAGATGTTAAGGATTTAGCAGAAGCATGCACATCAAACAACTCACTCCTCAGTAACATGCATGAGTTTTTGAAATTTTGGTTACAGTTCAGAAGGATTTCAGTCATGTGTAATAATGAAGGAAACAACAAATTTACACTGTTCAAAAAGAACTAATGTTTCCTGATAGAAATATTTCAATGACAGAACTGCTCATCTTCAAAAATAAGCAGCATGATTAAAACAGCTTAAATAAAAACCACCTTGCTGCAGATTTGACAGTCACTGACTGAAAATTTCAATAAACCCAAGTATTTATTGAAAACAAAATAAAAAATACAAGCATTTAAAATAATGCCATTTTATCATGTCACCATAAAACAAGAAAAACGAAGAAGTGATGTTCTATGTCTCTCCTGAAAGCTAAGGGAGACTCATTATAAGTCCTTTTAGGCAGTTTTCTTACTCATTTCAGTGTTTTGGTTCTTCTTATACTGATGGTTTACATATATGTAAAAACTTGTGTTTCTCACTTCTCAGAAGTTCTAGTAGGAAGCTGCATTTGAGACAAAGTTACACGTCATCCCTAGCCAGCAGAAATAGGATTTCTTTGCTAAGCTCCTAAAGTTCCAAAATTCCTTAAGTCCTTACCAGCTTTATAAACTTAATACTTCTAAATGTCATCTTTCCAGCAGGAAGAAATGCCATACTATCATTCCACAGGCTAGCTTTAAGAATCACTTTTGCATATTTTTGAAACACTGTCTCCTGGACACTGTCTCCTGGACTAAACACAAAATACATCTGCTGGAAAACAGGTTTTGGTGTTTGGAGTGATCTGTGGACTGCTTGCTGGAATCTACTGCTATTCACAAAGAGTACTACTAAGAGTGGTAACTCTGCGTGGTAATTCTAAGCAGAATTAGAGGTAAACATCTCTACCTGCAGCCACCAAAGGAATGGCACAGTCGACTGGTTACCAGCCTAAGGTAAGATCTGCACAATGCAGCACTAAACCCCAAATACACAGTAAGAATGGAGAAATACACAGAAGGAAGTAACTCCTTTGGAACTGTCTACAAGGAAGCAGTAGATAGCACTTCGTATTTCCACCAAGTACTGGCTATAACTCAACAGGAAGAAGGGACATTGTCCCCAAGCAAAGTCCTATTCGGCATCAGATGGAGAGCTCAGCAATTGCTCCTTATCACACAAACTGGCAGGTTTGCATTTTTTGCTCATACAACACCCAGCATTAAACTGCCAAGCTAAGAATGGGGGGAATTATTCAGCAACTCCTAACTGGTAGAGACTAATGGGATTTTTAATGTTCCGTCTTTGAGGGAAGATATTTTTTCCTCAAAAGCCTGGCAATTTCTATTTGATAAATTCTCTGCTAGTGCTAAGGGCTGGTGATGTCTTTTACATGCCCTCATAGCTTCACACAGCTATTATTCCTGACTTTTGCTATTTTTGTTTAGAGAACTGCGAACTGCTTTATAGCCTTGTCAGTGCAAGTAAGGAGCCCATACAATATCTGTACAACATCCAGTTCTCCCTGTTAGGAACCCCAACACCCCTCCAGTTTCAAGTTTCCAACCACTGATTTCCCATAAGCTCCTAGTGAGGAACCCCTCTCCTCACCATAGTTCTATCTAGTGGAGTAAAATGTTCAAAGGATACAGGTTGTGTGTCTACTATACACATAACCTCAAATGTTGTTGTGAGTTACTCTGTAATCCCAAACTACTTTTCTAGAATGCTCAGGCTGATGTAGGAACTAAAAAATACACGTTTCAATGCAAAAGAAACCCCAAGGAAACCCAGCAAACTTGACAGAACTCTACCATCCCTGATAGACAACTGAACATAAGTATAATATATGGTATAGAAAACCGGAAGTGGTACAACAGCAATGGGATTGTAATAATTTCTTATTTTGGATTCAAGTATTAAGATAGAATCTGATGGCAGGACTTGATCAGTGTAATCATGAGGAAAATACTGCCACAAATCATGACACAAAAAGCAGAGTTTCCAAAAGGAAAAAAAAAAAAAGAATAGGAGATTGCCAGTGACAAGAATCAAGACTTATAAACAGGAAAAAAGAAGGAGTGGGGGGTGGGGGGTTTGTGTGCATGGGAGCATGGCACAGCATGAAAAGTACTTTAAAAGGATAGCAGTCATTCCATGCGTCCGTTCCAGACAAACAGAAACAAAAAAGGTATCTGCAGTGCCTGCCTTTTGTACCTGAAAATTTGAAGGTTGGATCACCTCACACAGACTTTATGTATAACCATTGGAGAGACACAGGCTCCTGTAGAGGAGCAATGCTTTTAAGGACACTGAAACGTTGCTGGTTTTTTTTTTTAACAATTCCTAACATTTAACAGAAAGTTTAGAGCAGAAAGACCTCTTTCTGACAACAGGGACTAGCATAATGAGAAGAGCAGGGCACATAACCCTGTTGCCATCCCCTCAACCCAGCAATCAAATTGGTTGTCAGGAAGAGCCAGATAGCCTTGCAGAGTTAGATACTCAGAAATGTGAATATATCAATGTGAATATATCCTACTTGTTAAGTTTCAAACCTGCTGTAAAGGCAGAGCAGCTCCAAACAACACAAAATGTGAAACAGGCTACCAGAGTGCTGATCTTAAATCTCTGAAATGCAATTAATGGAAGAAAACAAAAGACTTCTACTCAATTGCTGTGCCAGTCAAGCTAGTGTCCTTTTAAAATAATTCCCTAGTTTAAACTAATGACATTTATATTCAGTAATGGACTTCAGGTGGAATTCATCTTCCAAATTTAGACATCCATCTGGGGGTGAGATGAATCATGCAGTGAAAGTGCTTATTTCTCTCCAATGACTATAAAGGGAGCCTACAGAATCAGCTCATATATAGGCAGCCAAAGCTGGCATTCACCAACCTGCCTCCTGACAGCTAATGCACAAGTTTAAGTGGCATGGCATGCCTAATGGTCATCATCTTCCACTGACTCAAAAAATCAGGCCAGAAAAGTTGTCTTTCAACAGGGTGAGAAGCACTACCACAAATTAGCAACTGGAATTAACTTAAATTGTACGTAAATATTAGCACTCACTATTTTCCCCCTGCACAACAGAAAGATGTCTGTTCATGGAAAAACAAGCACACCTTTCAAATAAAACCGCACACACTTCTGACATCTTTGTACAAATCCTGTCATCTGTTGAATATGAAATTATTATTTTAAAACAATACAACCATATAAGGAAAGCTATTGAGAAGTCCATATCTTCATAAAATGATGTGTAACTGGATGAAAATATTTTACAAAGTCTACTAATTCCTTAAGCTCAGCCTAAATTTCAGAAATGTTTTTAAAGAAAGCAGAGACTAAGGATTCAGTTATCAGTGACACAGTAAAGTACACTACTAGATCAAAATAATCTATTATGATTGAACCAAACAGTTAAAACCTGTTATTTGCAGAGCTGCCACCTTCACAAAAGGAACACGGCAGCTATACTAAATATCAGTCTCTTGTTTCAAATAATGTGAAGATTCTCAAATGGAATACTGCTGTCCAACACAATATTACTTCTTTATTTACAGGTAGAGAGGTCTCTTGATTATTTCAAGTCATTAGAGACACAGAGAAGTATATTTTTATCAATAAGCATGTCTGGAGGAGGAAGTGCAGTACGAAATCACTGCAAAGGAGTCAGAAGGGAGAGCAGAAATAATCTGCCTACAGTCAGCCCAGGCCATGCATTTGTTCGACCTATACACACTCAAAACCACCTCTTCCACAGAACATCCATTACATGACCAAAATGTACTATGCACCAGTAAGAGGATAAAGTCTTATGAAATTAAGCCATTGACTGACATGTACCTGCAGTCCTATCTCTAGTCTAACATGATCGGATTTTATATTTTGGAGATTTTATATTTTGGTGGCACGCACAAGGTCTCACAAAAAAAGGAATATACAACCAGTGGCCCTAAAACACCCCTTAAATATCTTAGCACCCCAGTGTGGGCCAAAGTTTGGGTGCTACTGCTATAATGGATTCTGGAAAACTAGTAATAGGGAAATAAAAATACAAAAGGAGCAGGCTTTGAAACAAAGTAATGGCCGTACTAAGCAAGATTCAGAGGTCCAGTGTCCATTCAAATATCCTCTCATTAACAGCAGTCAAGAGTGAAGCATGTAAGAATACAATAAATACATAGCAATCCTTCCCCAGAATATTCCTTGATCCCCCAACAGTTTGCAGTAGCAGGATTTCCTGAACAAGAATAGGTAGGTATTTGATGATTCTTCCACGAAACAGCAGTTTCCCTCTACACTGATGTAATGTTTAGACTCCTTAAATTCCCGAGGCAAGAAATTCTATAGCTTAATTACATGTTCTGTTGGGAACCACCTCCTTTTGTCTGTTTTCAATTCATCAGCTGCTATTTTCATTAGATACCTCTTAGTGTGTGTGCGCTAAAAAAAGACCGTGAATAAACACTCCCTGGTTTTGTCCCATTGGTTCCTGAACATTTAACAGGATTCTGTCACACCACTTTTTGGTCACCTTTCCTATCTTAGCAAATTCATGCTGCTTCTCTTACAGAAAATGTTCCATATTTCAGATTTTCTCTTCCTCAAAACTTCAACTACATTCTCGCTGCGATGATAGCGGGGATAGGGGTAAGCAGGGAAAAACTGTGTAAGATGATTAAATTTCTTAAAAGTTATAATCATTATTCTTTATTTCTTTCCTAACCATTTCTAGTGGCAACAGTCAGCTTTGAGCTCATCCTTTTAGATGAGAAGGGAAGCTTGTTCCTCCCCACTTCCAAATAGAACACATGAAGCAATTTACGAGAAATTTCATCTGCCATTTTATCGTCTGGTTGCTGAGCAATGTCAAGTCCCTGTGTAATGCTAGGGTCTGCCTTTGCATCTGCTACCCATCAGTGAAGTCTGTGAGCTCACTTTTCTTCTATACACCACATTAACTTGAACATGCTCCCTTAACATAACCCTGGAGAATTGTTACCTGGAGCCCCCGTCCATTCTATTTACTCCAACTCTTCCTCCTATATTTTAGTCATTAATTTAACCACATAAAATCCTTTCCCCCTATCCTGCTGCTTGGCTTCTTCAAAATTCTTTGGTGGGGGTCCTTGTCAAATGCTTGTTGGACATCCAAGGAAACTGCTTCTGTCAGATCTTACTTATTCATGTACTTGCCTTCCAAAAACCTCCAGTGAGTTTGCAAAACATGACATCCCTTCACAACAGGCTCAACTCTTCCTCAATACATCATGTTTATCCACATTATTTTCGTTATAATTATTTTGACTGACTTACTTGGAACAGATGTCAGGCTTAGTAATCTGTAGTACCCCAGATCTGTCCTGAAGCCTTTTTTTTAAATAGTGTCACACACAGATTAAGACATTATAGATCACATATACGTGATTTTTTATCTTGGCTAGCTGTTGTATTTGTTGCTTACTGTCTACAGTACAATGATCCCTGCTTGCCTGCAGTTTGGAAAGCAGTACTTAAAAGTACAAAGCAGGCCTCTCTACAGACATGGAAGTGGTTTTCACTTTTTCCACAGAAGGTTTAAGCATTATCTTTAGGAAGATCAGAACATGATAAAGATTTACTGTAACAGTAATATTACAAACATTTAATTGCATCAAAAAGCCTCCCTTATCTTCCCAGTCTGTAAATAATAGTTCCATAAATATATGCTCCTGTGCAGCAGTAGCCATTCAACTATGTAATAGCTGTCCTAATTACCAGAAAACACAAATGAGCTTGTGAAGACACAGTTATTCATTTGCAAATGAGACAGCATTCAAAGAGAAGTAAATCTTAACATCTTTCTAGAATTGAGAACTTCTGTGGAAATTACAACCAATAAGCAGGCAACTTGAGATACGGACTAAAACAATGTACACAAGTGTTTTTAGCTGACCAATTGTGTGAAGTTGCAGTTTTATAACACAAAGTTTCTAAGTGCCATCTAAGTTTCAGGTTTAAACTCACACAATTTTTCTTCAACATAGTGCAGACTTCCATCTCTTTTAACTCACAAGTCCAAAGACAGAGTCCAAAATTAGTCTTTTGACTTGATCAGGACAAACTGATCAAGTGCTTTTCTGTGGTGCAAGCTCAAATGCTAGATGCACTGTGACTATTTCTACTGGCAGCATGCTAAGGTTAAACATAACTGTGTTTAAATCCATATGCAACTGTTTCAGCTCCTTTTTCGTCTCTGTGTTTTGTCAGTCTAATAGAAGGTTGTAGTTCTAATACCAACAGCAGAGCAGCACAGATTCATCAATTCAGTGTGTTGAAGTCACATGCTGGGAGGAAATAAAACATTATCCAGATTGGTAAAAAGACCACTGGAGGAAGCATAGTGTTCACATCCTACATCTTTGCAGCATTAAGAAGGAAAAAATTACCCTGACTACAGGTGGTGAGAAAACACCTTTCCAAATATGAGATGAAAACATTTCTTTCTCTTAAAAGTCACCGGTGCTGCTCAGTCTTCTGGGCAGCAGGAAAGTTGACAGTAACCTCACTTCTGCTGCTATGGGAGTGAGAGGACATGGCTGACAATAAAGCCATGCGCAGCCTTGGTATTAATAGCAGAAAGCTAAGACACTCAAGAGAACAATGCAGTTGCAAATAGTCCTCTCCCCTCTTCCCAAGCTGTCGTAAGAAAGCTGGGAGGAACAAACAAACAAACTTGTCTGTGAAAATAAACAAAAATATTCTGTCTTTCAACACCTGTATTTTGTTTCATTTCAACTGCCACACTTAACTGTGAAACACTGGTTTCACCCTCTTAAATCATTTAATGAAAATCCCAGAACAGCTGAAACTGGAAGGGACATCTGGAGGATGCCTACCCCAACCCCCCTGCTCAAAGCATGTCAATGACAGCAAGTTGCTCAGGGCTGTGTCCAGCTGGGTTTTGAATTATTGCCAAAGATGGAGACTCCACAACATTTTTTGGACCACCTGTTCCAGCAATCTATCACCCTTACCACAAAAAAACCCCTCTTTTTTTCTGATGTTTAAATGGAACTTCCTGTATTACAATTTGTGTCCATTACTTGGTCCTGCCAGTGGAAACTACTGAGAGCAGACTGGCTCTGTCCTCTTTATTTCACCCCATTAGGTTATTTACACACATAGGGTACCCCTGAGCATTCTCTTCTCCAGGCTGAGCAATCCCAGCTTTCTCAGCTTCTCCTCATAAGAGAAATTCTCCAGACCCTTAGTCATCTTAGTAGCCCTTTGTTGGACTCTCTCCAGCATGTCACGTCTCCCTCGCACTGGGAAGCCCAGAAGCACACAGCACTCCTTATAAGTGTGGCCTTACCAGTGCTGAGTAGGGGGAAAGGATCACTACCTTGATCTGTTGGTACCTTTTCTTAATGCACCCAGAACACTTCTAGCCTTCTTTGTTACAAGTGCACATACACCTTTCCCACCAGGACCCCTGGGTCCTTTCTTCACTTTCTTTTCAGCTGATTGGACCCTACCACGCACTGGAGCCTGGAGTTGTTCCTCCCCAGGATCACTGGAATTTCCCTTTACTGAACTTCAGGAAGTTCCCATCAGACAATTCCTCTGTCAATGTCCCTCTGGATGTCTGCACATCCTCTTTCGTCTACCAGCTCCTCCTGGAAGCTTGCTGAGGGTGTACCTCTGTGTGACCCCCAGATCAGTAACGAAGGTGTTAAACAGGACTGGCTCTGGTACTGAGCCCTGGGGTAAACCACTAGTGACAGGCCACCAGCTTTTGAGCCACTTGTGATGTTGTGCCACTGAACCCAACCCTGTGAGCCCGTCAGGTCAGACAGTTTCCAGTAGCTTTCACTGTTCACTCACCTGGCATGCACTTCATCCATTTGTTTATAAGGATGCTGTGAGAGTCTGCACTGAAAGCCTCACTGAAGTCAAGACAAACAATGTTCACTGCTCTGCTCTTGTCTACCCAGCCAGTCATCTCCTCACACAAGGTGGTTAAACATAATTTCTTCTCCGTGACAGATTCAAATCAACTTCTTGTCTTTCATATTTGAAAGCTATTCTAGCTCCTGTTCTTCATCTTCTTCAATCTAAGCTTTTGTTTTGGTTTTTTCCTTTTGATTTCTACAATACACTTACTAATAGTTGCACATCTACTAATGGAGATGTCCCTAAAACAACTAACAATCTCACTCATAGCAGCACTGCTTAGCAAACTACTTATTCCAGCCAGGCACTGAAATAACAATGCTTCTTTTTTCCTCCACAAATGTATGTAAGCTAGTAGCAATGCTGTTGCAGCTGTAATGGCCTAATGACCTCAGAGAAGCAAGGAAAACACCCTCCTCCCTGCCCCCAAAGATACTCACTACTTACCACCATGACTGAAAGAAATTTTCTCTCCTTTAAACTGAGTATTTTGTTAACAGCATCCTTTCTACACATTTAGGATAATACCCATATTTTGTCAGGCTCTTGACAGAAATAGCTTCTTTTCTCAGATTTCCTGGCCTCCCTGAAACAGAAACATCAGCAATTTCAGGGAGCATCTTCTCCACATTTTCTTTTTTCGCTTTCTTTCTTCCCTATCAGGCCCCAAACTATGCTTAGAAAAAATCCATCCTTACACTATCACGGACGAAAGAAAGCACAGCACTAAATCCTCTGCACTCAAGTGAAGGTGTACCTAGAAGGTAAGCATGCTTTCAAACTCCACTAAAACTAAATATGCATCAGAAAAATTTTGGCCAGCAAAAACGCGATGCAATTTTCATAAATTCTGTCCACTTTTAAACATTTCCAGATAATGGATAATCCAGTAGCTGGCCTGGCTAAATGGTAGCTCAGCTCTGTAAGCACAACAGTAATGACAGGCTAGAGTTGTGGTTTTACACTGTATTATACATCCAAGTGTTTCAAACACACGCTGTGGCATTAAGTGGAACTGGAAGAGCAGATTACAACATGAATCCTATATTCTTTCACCAATTTAGTGATGTACTGCCAAAAAGGAGTCCATTTTAAAAGCCGTGTTGTACATTTGGCCAGGACACGTCTGCTATAGTTCCGACAGACCACAGATGATTGTCTGACAACCACTTCTGGGGTACTAATGCTCTCTGCAGCCCAGTGATTGACTAAACTTTTTTAAACAAATTTTGACATAATCCCAATCAGATTATACCAATTTTCAAGCAGTTGATGCTCTGGGCCAATGCTAGTTGACAGCACTCATTTAAAAACTCTTTCACACCCATACAAAGTTAAATCAACTTGGCACTCTCTCTGGTAGGCAATTGTCTCCTTAAAGTATGAGCACTATTCATCCAAGTGAATTGCTGCATTAAGGGGGCAGTTGGCTGGCATGGGGAGGACCAGACTGATTGACAATGCGCCTTAGTCACAAAGAAGTTGCAGCAAGAGTTTCTAAAAACCAAAAAGCAGTTAGGACCGTGAATAGATGAAGCAGGCTGAAGACACAAAAAGTACAGGATGTGTCCAGGAAGATGCCGGTCTTCAATAAGCTTCCTAACTATGACTAATCTTAAAACAGTTCTCGTGTCTTGTTTTGTAAATTTAGCATCTCAAATGTTGCAGAGAATTTCAGTTTACTGCTTAACCCCTTAACACCAGCTAAATATTGCAGCAACAGTTATTTGTGGAGGATTTTTTTCCAGAGCTATGTATGCTAAACAGCTAAGAGCTCTGTGAAGCTTCCTAGGGAGGAGATTTTATTTCACCTCTGAAATGTTAATAAAGAAATGTGGGGCAGCATTTAAGGGCTCATTCTCAAATTATTCTAAGGAGATTACAATATTCCCATCCCCCTTCCCCTTGTGAAATTTCAAAGGGAGAGTACAAGAATGCCATATAGAAAGTGCTTAGGTCAAAATAATCACACAAGACAGTTGAATCAATTCATGATTCCAACAGTTACCAGAAGCACTGGAAGAAAAACTTGATATGCAAGAGTGCAAATGATACATTTTACAAGAAGTATAGCAGAGTGTTACATAAGTAATCACTACATTTGAGTTCATTTGTCAAATATTATTTCTTCATAATTTGTGTACACAATACAGATACCACTCTGTAAAGCATTAGCGAAAGATGCCAAAGGCACTACTGTCTACTGTGGAACTCAATGGGATTACTCCAGACACCATGAGCAAATATATGGGATAAAACTCAGTCCAATTTTTGGTGTAAATGAATTACCCTCTTCTCACCTCAGCAAGACTACATAAAACCACTCAGGATGCCAGCCTGAGGCTCAAAATACAAACACGGCTCCTCAAACCTCACATAACTTGTCATATAAAGCCTACTAGATTTAAACAGCAATTTAAACAGATTCCTTTCATCTACTTAAGGATAAACTGCTCAAAAGTTTGCCAACAGTTTAGCAAGTGTTTGTTTTCTTACGATAATTCTTACATCACACAGACAAAGGAGTTCATAAAGAGATTCTAGTTCCTGTAAAATATTTGTAATCAAGCTTAAGTGACAAGTTATTCACTGCTCAATGCAATGAACTAATATAACTGTACCGTCTAATTGAAAAAGGGAAAAGATCTTTGATTCATCTGCTAAATTAACCTAGCTGTTTGAGCTAACAGATCCAATTTCACTGCCTGTTAAGGCAGGCAATACTTTTTTTGTCTTCATTTTATACTCTAATGAAGTCTACTTCAATAGAGTTGCCTCCACTTATCCCAGAGGACAATTTGGTCCTTTTGTGTAAAGCTAATCCGGCTCTCCCTGAAGTCAAGGGGAATTTTGCACTTGACTTCAGTGTGAAAAAGGATCACATCCTAGAATAGCAATGCTAAAATATCTGTGAATAAAAATGAGTTCAAATTTTCTAGTTCCTAATTAGCCAAAAAAAAAAAAAAGCGCCAAACAAACCACTCTGAAACAAACCTTTAAAAAAGGAGAAAAGTCTAATTTCCACTTCAGTTTAAAGCATGTGAGAAGCTATTTTGCATGGCAATGTTTTTTATGAGAATTATCCCATTCAGATATTCCGACTGCAAAACTGTACTATCTTGCATCTGCTTTGGTTTTCAGTTTCAGGGGAACTCGAGGGAAAAGTAAAATCCATCAAATCTAGGAAATACTTTAAGAGAAGCAAGTTTAATGGCACGATTTCCAAGCTGCAGAAGTCCTGCAGCAGTAACACTTGCAAACTTTTCCGTTTTCTATCAGAGTGGTCAGGGTTTCCTCAAGAACACCTTGGGCTGTGGTCAGTCCACTGGCTTTTGCAGGTTACTGTGTTGGCCTAAACATGATTTGATTCCATCACATAAATTACTCGGTTACCTCACTACACTGTACTACACATAATGCAGTAAACAATGTTTACTTCTAACTATTTGTATGACAGCAAAAATAGAGTACAACTGACCTACAAAGCTGAATTAAGTCATGTGCTGACTAACCAGATGTCATATACAGTTATAATAGTAAGGTACCCTTCTGATAGCATTTTTTAACATTTAAAATAGAGAAAAGTTGTGGTGTTTTTTTTTAATTGCAATTTCTTTTAAGACACAGATTTACTTTTAGGATAATCTATACTGAATTAAAAAAAATATTCAAACAACATTCATTGTTAACCACCAAAATTTTACACAAATTTAAATCAAACTGGCAGAGCTCATTCATAATCACCTGAAATCAGAATTTAAATACCCAAATATCTAAAGTAACATAAGCTGTTGCAAGTGTAAAGAATATTCCCCCTGACCAATGTTATTTAGATACTGGTTCACCAGAATCTTAGAAACGTTTAGGGAAGACAAGGTTAAATGACAGAGTAGAGATTTTTTTGTTTCTATTTTCAAAGAAAACAAAAACTTGGATCTGTGAGATCTATCCATTCTAATGCCTTAGAGGCTGTGGTGACCAAAAATTATTCACCAACTAAAGCTTTTGTAAAAAATTCCCTTTTGTAAATAAAAGGTCTATCAGACCTAAAACAAAATGTGGTTTGTACTCGAATTATTGCCTTCTATAGCCTTATCTAAGAAGCAACACATTAAACTGTACTTTAAAATGTAACACTGGTTATTTATATGAATTTCAATCAGAATTTCCATTCACAGGCCACTGAACACAAACTAGGAAGGAAAGAAAATGTCTTGCATAGAAATTGCATTTTCATTGTTTAAATAAGTATATATATAGCTTAAAAGAATTATTAAGACAATTTATTATTACATTAAATATACTCACAGAAAATCCATGCCCCTGGCAAAAAGCTAACAGGATTAGTGTAAACTTAATATGTAGTTAGAGTCAATATATTTTACCGACTAGTATGGCTCAACCTCTTTCTTCGGGAAAAGAACGAAGAGGCCCAGGTGTAAATCTGAGGTAAAATAGTAATTTAAAATACCCATATAAAATCAAGGTGTCATGCTCTTTAATGTAAGTCACGTTGTATTAACTTGGCTATGATTTCACCATGTATGCACCAGAATTAAATAGTATTCTAATGGTATGTCAGACCTAAGCGAAAGGGAAGGAGAGGTAATCAAAGAGCTCTAGATTTAATAACCAATGCAAATGAATTCCAGAATATTTAAATACACCTACTATGCATGAACAAGTCAAACGTTTCCAGGGAAATAATTTTTCATCTATAAACTAACACTTGTCTCATTTTACGTACATCATGATAGCCTGAATCGATCAGTTCTACGGTTTCTACAGTGTACAAGCTAAGAAATATTTCCTAAAATGAAAAAGATTGATATCTTTAGCAAATTACATAATGTGCAATTATTCAGCAAGATATTTTGAAAGCTTATCACTTTAAATAGCCTCAATCACTATGATTTATGAATTATGTTTTAAGTGTATAACTCTACTTAAAATACAGTACAGAATTGTATTTGAAAGTAAAAAAAAAAGTACCCACATTACTATTGCATCTTAGCCTCTAAAGCCATATACAGTTAGCATTTAATTTTTTTGCGTTCTGAAGTTGAGAATTTTGTATTTGCATTTTGCTCACTCACTTTAAACAACCACCACAACAAAAACAACAACAACAAAAAAACTACTAAAACCCCACCAAACAAAAACACATAACCCTTTTTTCCCACCAACTACAGAATGTTAACACAATGGCTGCTTCTCAGGCTTGAGAAAACAAATGTTACTCAAGAAAATTTCCCCAACTGACTAGTAGTAACATCTCAGGAATCATCCTTGGTTTTGCTTCTCTTTTCTTCATGGGTAATTGTTTTCAAGAATAGTATTTTGCTCTATGCTGTAAGTGCTCCTGAATAGAATATTCAACTTTACTATGAAAACAGAATTAAACATGGCTGTCTGCAGCGAGACTAACACGCTCTTTTTCTCTCCCAATGAATGTTTTTCAGATAGGTATGGATGAGCTGATCTGGCCAATATTATTATAACCTTTAATCATCCTTTAAACAAATATTTAACATCAGTATCAGCTAAACAAACCCATCCCTCTCTTTGCTTTCAGGACTTTGTCATTCTATTAATGCAACTTCTATCTTAAATATATGGCAGGGGGAATCCCAAAAAAACCAAAACCAAAGAACACAGGCAAAAATCCCACATCTCAGAAGCCAGAGAGCTTCTGAGTATCAGTATCAGAGCCAGTATTACATCTCAGAAGCCAGAGAGCACACTTACAATTTAAGATATTACTGCTGGAAGAAAACCTGAATACTTTTTATTTAGAACAGGCAGAATCAGCAGTGCCATCTGTTGCTTAAAGAATCCATCCTGAAAATTTCCCTCTTACCAAACTTACAAGAACTTTTACTTGAGACATTAAGAATTCATCCTGAATGGAGTGAATAGCTGAAAAAAAAAAAAAACAAAAACAAAACGAAAAAAAAAAGTCAAGACAACAGATTATCGGCCTAGATGGACTTCTGGTCTGATTTATAACTACTACTCTTTTAGTAGGC